>NC_135880.1:85705369-86351084 GCF_964194155.1 Cetorhinus maximus | reverse complement strand
CGTCATCCAGGACATCACTGCAGGAGTTCCTCAGCGTAGTATCCTAGGCCCAACCATCTTCAGCTGCTTCATCAATGACCTTCCTTCCATCATAAGGTCAGAAGTAGGGATGTTCGATTATGATTGCACAATGTTCAGCACCATTGGCGACTCTTCAGATACTGAAGCATTTCCATGTCCAAATGCAGCAAGACCTGAACAATATCCAGGTTTGGGCTGACAAGTGGCAAGTAACATTCGCACCACACAAGTGCCAGGCAATGACCATCTCCAACAAGTGAGAATCTAACCATCGCCCCATGATATTCAATAGCATTACCATCACTGAATCCCCCATTATCAACATCCTGGGGTTACCATTGACCAGAAACTGAACTGGACTAGCCATATAAGTACTATGGCTACAAGAGCAGGTCACAGGCTATGAAGCCTGCAACGAGTAACTAACCTCCTGACTCCCCAAAGTTTGTCCACTATCTGCAGGGCACAAGTCAGGAGTGTGATGGAATACTCCCTGCTTGCCTGGATGAGTGCAGCTCCAACTACACTCAAGAAGTTCACACCGTCCAGGACAAAGCAGCCCGCTTGATTGGCACCACATCCACAAACATTCACTCCCACCATCACCGACGCACAGTAGCAGCAGTGTGTACCATCTCCAAGATGCACTGCAGAAAATTCACCAAGACTCCTTAGACAGCACCTTCCAAACCCACGACCACTGCCATCTAGAAGGATAGGGGCAGCAGATAGATGGGAACACCACTACCTGGAAGTTCCCCTCCAAGTCACTCACCATCCTGACATGGAAATTTATCGCCGTTCCTTCACTGTTGTTGGATCAAAAACCTGGAACTCCCTTCCTAACAGCACTGTGTGTGTACATACACCACATGGTCTGCAGCGGTTCAAGAAGGCGGCTCACCACCACCTTCTCAAGGGCAACTAGGGATGGGCAATAAATGCTGGCCCAACCAGTGAAGCCCACAGCCCATGAATGAATAAAAAGAAAGGTAGTTGTACTTTTCCTATACTGCATCCTTGCAGTAGTTTACAGAATAAGACAATTAGAGTCATAAAAGTTTACAACACAAAAGGTGGCCACTTGCTGCCAGTGCATTTTTCTAAAAAGCTATCCATGCATTTCCATTCCCCTACCAATTGCCAATGCCATTTCCTTTTCCAATATTTATCCACTTCTCTCTTAAAAATTATTCTGGATTATGCTTCAACCTTTGATTCCATGAAATTTATGTCTTAACAATGTCTGGGTACATTAAATAAAATTGTAACCTTTCCAACAACAACTGTATTATAACACCTTTAACAGAATAAAACGTACCAAGGTGCTTCACAGGAGCATTATGAAGAAAAGTTGGACATTGAGCCACATAAGATGATATTAGAGCAGCTGGCCAAAGGCTTAGACAATGATGTAGGTTTTCAGGAATGTCTTAAAAGAGGAAAGAAAGTTAGAGAGGCTGATAGTTTTAGGGAGGGAATTCCAGAGCTTAGGTTCTAGGCAGCAATTAAAATTGGGGTACTCAAAAGGTAAGAATTTAGATGATCGCAGAGTTCTCAGAGGGCTGTGGGGCTGGAGGGGATTATAGAAAAAAGGAGGGGCAAGGCCATGGAAGAAATTTATTCCCTTCTGTCTTTTGGTGCTAATCTTAAATTTGTGCCTTCCAGTTATTGACTCATTGACCAATGAAAATTGTTTATCTCATTTGCATTAAGAAAGCACTTCATAATTTTGAACATTTGTATCAGATCCCTTTCTCCGCTTGAACGAAAACAGCTCATTTTCTTAAGGGTACTGAAACTACAGCAGGCAAATACTATAAGTACTAAATTGTGATAACCCATCATGGGTCAATTAATCTTTACGCTGAGGGTGGGCTCCCCATACCCCACTATTTTTTGGGGTGACGGCCTTTTAATTAGTATGAGGCAAGATTAATTAGTATGTGCCTCTAGAAGAAAGTCCTGCCTCATAGAGTTGCCGGCCAATCGAAGGCCGTGTTCCAGGTGGGACAGGAGGTGGAGTTCAGCGATGGGCCTGGACATTCAGATAAGTCCGAGATCTCACTGGGGCCAGGCTGACAGGCCCCACTGAGGGGTTAAGGGGCATGTTGGACATGGTAGGTGGGGAGGGTGGGCATGTGGAGGCCACACTGTGTTGGGAGGGACTCCAATTGGCAGGGAGGAGAAAAGGAGGCAGAGACATGTTATATCACAATTTCCAGGGCTTTTTCTGAGGGAGACTGGATTGCCTGTGCTTGCAATTGAGACAGCTAAAGTGTTTTCACCGAAATTAGGTAGATGTGGACACTTTTCCCTCCCACCTCACTTCCTTCTTCTAACTGAAGGGCATCCATTTTCAAAGATGCCCAAGAAAGTTTGCAGTGCACCTCTTGGCCCCATAAGAATGAATGGCTTCAGGGGGCCAGTCAGCAAGGAAAAGGATGTCAGAAAGGTAACTATTACTTCCTTCCCAATGATCTTCAAGCCTGGTGGCCTTTTGGCTGCCTTTCTCTAATTGGAGTTAGAAGTTGACTGTTCTTTAACAGAAAAATTTTGGGGCCATTTAGTTTCTTTTAATTCAATGAATGAAATTTTTGCCTTCTACTTAGAAAATTCAGCCTGTTTTTATTCTCTGCTTTTTGAATGTATGTATTCTTAGGAAGGCTCTACTTGTCTCATGTTTGGCCCAAACATGCATTTTTGAAATTACTGTTAAAAGCTTTCTGTTGTGCCTATTGTATTTGGCGCTTATTATCACAATCTGGGTGGAATTGACTGAAATAGCACATAAGATTGCAGTATTTAAACTGTAAGTGAGTCATGGCCATAACTAGGTACATTTCAGCTTCCAGGATCTTCTGCACCAGTTCAAAAGTCAATTCACCTGAACTAGTCCCCTTCCCCACAAAATTCACCATGCCACTAGGTCAGCACAGTGGATTTCTGACAATAATGCCCATTTAAGTGTGTTAATCACATTGTCCAGAACTCCAAGCACTCATGGTTACATTACACCATTGTTAGTGATTTTTTCAACTCTTTCGAGTACATTCACAGTTCTTGACTTTTTTTTTCAGGAGTGGGACATGAACCCACAACCTTCTGATTCAAAGGTGAGGGTGCTATGAACTGAGCCACAGCTGACACCTCACCATTGTTAGTGAAACTCTTTCCAGTTATCAATAGACACAGATTGCAACTCTTTTGAGTACAATCACAGTTCTTGGTTTCCAGGAGTGGGACATGAACCCATAACCCTCTGATTCAAAGGCAAGGGTGCTATGAACTGAGCCACAGACCTGAAGCTGCAGTGACCAGCAGTAAATTGAAGCCTCATTCAGGCCTGTTTCTCATACTGATGCTACAATTTATTTTAATTACTTTAAATTCATTTCGAATGAGTTCAAATTTAGACAATTGATCTGTCTTTGGTACATAGGAGCTATCAGCTGAAACCACTGATTGGCCTGTTCTTTACGATGCAGCAATTACTTGAATATATACTTCCAGTTTCAATTTATTCCATTCATTAATCTTGAGGCTTCATTTTCCTTGCTACAGATTTAGGGCAGGATTTTGCCCTTGGCAGGGGGGCTCAATGGGGGCGGGCGATGGCGGGGGAGGGTCGGGAACCCGACTGCTGCCCATGATTGGCAGTTGGCTTCCCAATTAAGGCCCGTCCTGCGTGGATTGCGAGCGGCAGCGCTGGCCGCTGCCTGTGTGGGCGGGGGCAGGAGGGAGAGCCGGGCCTAGCGCGCAGTTCACGCGTGCGCGTGAAAGAGCGCTTCAATTTCCCTGAGGCACAGAGCTGCCTCAGAGAGATTGAAGCGCTGTTTAAAGATAATAATGAAGAGAATAAAAATTTAATAAAACATGTCCCCTCCTGTTACTCTGTCACATGAGCTGGGACATGTTTTTAATTCAAAAATAAAGTTTTTATTTAATGTTTTTTTGCTTTAGGAAACCTCATCCCGCTCATGGATGAGGTTCCCTAAAAACTGTAAAGGCCGCTTGGCCTTTTCGCCTGCCTACCAACAGTTAGGTTGGGCGGCAACGTAAATTTGAATTTAATCAGATTGTTAATGACCTTAATAGGCCTTTTAATTATCGTCAGGTGCGCAGTCGACTCTGGCGCACGCCCGCTGAACAAAATATCGCGAGACTGCGCGTTGGCATTGGGTCGCACACCCGAAATCATCGCGTGTCATTTTAATTGGGCGTGTCAGGTGCGCACCCACATGCCGAGTGTAATATTCTGCCCTATGTTCAATTACGCTGTTCAAATGTGCTGATTTATGGGAGATTTTACTTGGGCATAATTGCACGTCAGCAAAACTGCCATAATGTCTAGTGCATTCTGCTCCTGTTTTCCCATTCGCAGCCTTCGCAGAAACTCAGCCTATGTTTCTAGATAAGCTTTGATTGAACTCCTTTACTCCAAGTACAAGGGGGAAATCCTGGAACTTTTTAACATTGCACATATTGGTGAAGCGTAGAATGTAATGGGGAAAAAAAATTAATAATCAAAGGAACAATGATGCTAAGTCAATCAAGGAAGCAAACCAAATTGATTTTCTGGTCAAAAATATATGTTTGTTCTGGTTGTTATGTAAATAAAACAAGTAGGCAACATTAATTTAGCACCTTTGATGTAGAAAACATCTCAAGGTGCTTCAGAGGATTGTAAACAGACAAAATTTGATGCAGGGCCTGAATTTTTGCAGGGATGGAAAGGATATCTGGTTTAGTCAAAATGGTGCCGGAGCCCTGATTTCACAAGTGCTGTCCCCAAACCGGGCACCCACCATTGTTGTTGGGGGGGAAATGGGGGTGTGTTGTAGTTTGCACATCCATGGTTCAAGGAGGCAGCTGCACATTGATAAGTGCAGCTGCCTTAAGACAGATCCCATTTTCACTAGTGGGACGCCCAAAACATGACTTTTGAGCTTTAGACCTTTGGAGTGGTGAGCTATACTTTCGGATAGGTCCAGCTACTCCTTTGGGAGAGATAAAATGCTCTTTGGGAGAGGTGAGGTGTCCTTTAGGAGAGGTAAAGTGTGCTTTGGGATTGTTAAGAGTAGACATGAATGTACATAAAAAGTGAATAAGCTATGTGGAACTTTCAAGCTTTTGATGCATTTAAATCTCGTGCCCTTTAAATTTTAAGGAAAGTCTGCGGTTTAAAAAAAAATCAGCTCTTGCAATTTCACTTTGTCTATTGACATAAATTTGAGGGCTATCATTATAGAACTTGTGACTGATTCCCCAACCTATTATTCCCACTGTCGGGTGCCAGTCATTTCATTGTTTGATTGACAGCTCTAAGTGGTTATAAAGTCTTTTGATGTGGGGCTATGTATAGAAATGCTTGTTTTTATAAAGGATGAAGTATTTGAATTAAATATTTGATTTTATAAAGGATTAAGTAGTTGAAGCAATTTGAGTGTATTGAATGAGTTTTTAGGAATTAGTGCGTTTCTAAATAAAGATTGTAATAGACAATTAGAACTTTATTTGATTTCATCTCACCATGCTTCCTGAAGTCTGCCCAGGTGAATACTGAGTAAGTTGGCATGGAGACTGTAAGAGAAAAGGGTGGCAGTCGGGCACTTGGGTTTTCATGAGTTGGCAATAAGTTGGCCTTGGGGATATATACAGGGCCATAGTGGTGGTTGGAGGGGCATAGGTTGGCGTGGAGGGTATGAAGGGCCATGGAAGTGCATAGAGGGGCATAGGGCCATTGATTGGGATGGGTAGGGGGCATGAGGTGGCATGAGTTGGCATGGATGGGGCAAGGGCATCCATGCCAACTCATGGGGCATGGGGAGTGTGGGGGGGGGGGGGGTGCGGAGTTGAGGAGGTATGAGGTATGTGAGGGGTGAGGGTTTAGATGCTTGTTTTTGTTTTTTCCTTTTCCTTACAAGTCCCGAGCACAGAGGCGGATCTTTCACACAGCCTGTTTCCACGCCCAGCAGCCCCTGTGGCTGCCTCCAAACTCTTTCCAGGGGCAGGTGGGTCCTATTCCTTTTAACATCACATCCTTGCCCACCCCCAGAATGAAAATTAGAGCATAGGGACCATTTTCTCCCCAGTTGTGTTTGCAGAAGTGGGAATTTCCAAAAATTCAGCTCTAAGTCACTTTAAACTCTACATCTGTCCTTGGAAATAATCCCAAACTAGAAATTGGAATAATTGGAAAATACAGCTATTTTACATTGGATGGATATTTAGATAATAGAAGTTGTCAATTGGAATAATTTACATATATAAGTATCCATCTTTAAAACGGAGGATCAAGGAAGAATCCAATAATTAATATTGCAAGCATATTGTATTTTAATTTGGTGTCATACTATTTCTAATTATTAAGAATGACACTGCGGTGAAAGAGAGGTAGTGAAATCAGAAACCAATTAATTTAATTATCATTGACTGAGTGTCTCAATTTCTGTAGAGATCTTGCCAATGCTATTGAATTACTTCACTATTGTTGTTTGCAAAATTAAGCTGATTGCATCAGAAATGTTATCATGGGAGATTCTCATCAGATTACCTCCCATTTCTATGAAATAATAGCGAAAGTAATGAAGACAAGTATCCATTGATTGTGTAGTGATAATTTTTCCATTCACAAATTACATTGGTTATGAATGATACATTAAATAATTAAAACATTATAACCTCCACAACAGATTACATTACAAGTTGAGGTCACATGTAACTTTGACTTCTAAGCGAGAATTCTACGGGACTGTAATTAATAGATTGTGTTCAATTTGTACATACAGAACTGTCATTGATAAAACAATATTTATTTTAAAATGTTAATCTAAACAATCACAAACTACTGTTATAACCTGCTGGACACAAAAAATACCAAGGGCCGAATTTTCTGCTTGACGTGCGGGGGGGCGGGCCCCACATGTCAGTGCGTAAAATGACGCGCGGTGATGTCGGGCGAACGTCCCGGCGTCACCGCGCGCCATTGCGTTATTTTCCTCGGTGGGTGCGTGATGAAGTTCGATGAGCGCCCGCCAATAATTAACAGGCTAGTTAAGGCCCTTAACTCAGCAATTGATGCTGATTTTCAGGCACCAATGCAATCTTCGGCTTGGCGCATGGGCACAACGGGCAGGCGGGTAAGAGACTTTTTAATAAAACTCATCCACGGTTGGGATAAGAGGACTCAATGGGGTTGTCAATCTGGTCTGTGGGTACTTATTGCAGAAAGTTTTTTAAACTTGCCTGTGTGATCTGTAGCAGTTCAGAATGAATTCCAGCAGCTTTCTGTGTACTTTTAACCTTCAGGTCAGCAGTCTGCAGTCAGTAATCTTTATCGGCCCTGCAGCTTTCCAGAGGCCTCCCTTTAGCCTGAGTATGGGTTCTGACATGTCCACTGGAGGCAGCTCCCCTGAGGAGGAAGGGAGGGCTAGAATAAGGAGGAGGCCAGGAGTGCACAATCAGCCTCCAGGTGTGCCACCTTTGGGAGTACAGGCATGGGCACAAGGGGTGCAGGGCCAAGAGGTAGTCCAAGGTGGAAGGGGCCACAGAAGACACCACTATCCTGCTGCCAGGGTATACAGGCAGCAAAGCAGCTACCGCAATATGACTGAGGTGCAGTGCCGAAGGAGGCTCCAACCGTCAAGGGAGACAGTACACTACATCTGTCAGGTGATTGGCCCTGAGATCTCTCCTAACTGTGTGGAGAGACACTCCATGCCAGTGGCTCTGAAAGTCACAGTTGCCCTCAACTTCTATGCCTCTGGCTCCTTCCAGGGCTCGGTGGGTGATCTTTGCGGTGTCTCCTACTCAGCTGTGTGCACTTGTGTCAAGCAGGTTACAGACGCTCTGTTCAGTCATGCATTGACCTTCATCCACTTCCACTGGGACCAGGCAAGCCAAACACAGCGAGCCAGAGGCTTCGCGGCCATTGCTGGCTTCCCCCGCGTCCAGGGTGCAATAGACTGTACACATGTGGCCATCAAGGCATCAGCAGGTGAGCCCGGTGCCTTCATCAACAGGAAGGGCTTCCACTCCATGAACGTGCAGATAGTGTGTGATCACAGGATGCAGATTCTGCAAGTCTGTGCAAGGTCCCCAGGCAGCTCCCATGATGCCTACATCCTCAGATACTCCCAGGTGCCGGGGCTCTTCAGTGTTCCGGCTCAGCTGGATGGTTGGCTGCTGGGTGACAAGGGCTATCCCCTGCGAAGGTGGCTTATGATGCCACTACACCATCCAAGAACAGAAGCTGAGCAGTGGTACAATAGGAGCCAGGGCACCACAAGGGCTGTGGTGGAGAGAGCCATCGGTCTTGTCAAGATGCGCTTCCGATGCCTGGACCGCTCAGGGGGGCACATTCCAGCACCCCCCAGATCGTGTCTCAGTGATAGTAGTAGCATGCTGCGCTCTCCACAATCTTGCGCTGGAAAGGGGGGATGCAGTGGACGATGAAGACGTTGACACAGTGGATGCGGTTGCACACGGTGACTCCAACACTGATTCTGAGGATGAGGAAGCACAGGGGAATGATGAAGGGCTAAACGCTGACCCCGGGGCTACACCAAGGAGGCAGGGACACTGGGACACTTTATTCCAACGAACCTTCAGCTAGCTCCACACAAATAGACCTGCAGGACCAGCCTCGCCTGGCGCTTCCATACGCGGCACTTAGGTGCTACATCTGCCAGGTCATCAGCTGCAACTAAAGGCTTTGGACATAAACCTCAATGTCCACCCAAACACTCATAACATGTCTGTAAAACATACAAATGCAGAACAAAGGAGCCACCCTCAGCCTTGGTAACACATCTAGTTTTAATTTTCTCCATCATAAGGTCACACAAAGTCAAACCAAAACGTTTTCAAGCAGAAACAAATAATAATTCCCTAATCTAGGGCCAACACAAAAGCACCAGTGAGAAACCCGTGGTGTGTCTAAGGCGCCTTATGCTTACCTTTACGGGTGCTACGTCTTTGTGCCGCCCCATCACTCGGAGTGACATCTGAGACAGGCTGCTGACTCTGCTGTCCTGTTGGCCCCGATTACCTTGGCGCCCGTACTCTGGCCCATGGAGCCTGTGCTGGCCCCACATGGGAGGGAGCTGCCAGTTCCGCAGCTGGCATCTCCCTAGTCGTTGCAGCCTCACCTGATGAAGCGGTCACTGGGAGAGGGGCAGAGCAGTTCTTGCCCTCACCCGGAGCGCCGTGAGAGGAGCCCGTAGATACGACAGGCAGCTGCTGCGCCGACGTGAGGTCATCCCCGGACCTCCCTGCTCACCGTTGATGAATGGGTAATGAGCTGGGAAGCTTGAAGCCCACACCACCTCCCACATTGGCAATGACCAGCTGTGGCCACTGGCGCTGTGAGGGCTTGAAGGTCCAAGCGTAAGCCCAGGAGAAGCTGCTTGTTCTCCTGGAAGCCCCTCTCCACGAGAGTTGCCACTATCTCCATGGAGGGAACATGACAGTCTGCCATGAGGCTCATTGCATCAGTGATGCTCCACATGGATTCCTCCACCATGGACACCAAGCGAAGCATAGTCTCATGTATCACACCCAGATGCTCCCGCACTCCCGGCCGCATTCCCTGCAGCTGCTGCGTCGCGGACGACTCCAGAGGCACATCATCAGGCACCAACTGAGCATGTGCCTGGTCCCCTGCAGTCCTCCGACTGCTGGCACTAACGGCACTCTCTGTCTCTGCCAGCTCCTCCAGCGATTGTGAAGTGCCCTCTCCACTGTGCCCCGGAGCACTAGCTGATGTTGCAATGCCCATCAAGGTGCTAGTATCTGCGCTGGTGCCTGCCTCGCAGAAATGGTGTGACGCAGGTGACACTTGAGGGCTCTCAGGTGTGAGAGGGGCATCTGGAATTCCTCCTGGTGGACACGCTCTGATGATGCTGAAATTCACAACAAGGACAGTGGATCAGTTAGCGTGCACACAGTGACACACGTCATCCCTTTCCCCCAGGCTCATTATGCGCTCAACCTTCCAGAAACTATGGAGATGAATATTGGTGGGGTGGCAAATAGTCAGGAGGATACCCTAACATTACAGGCAGATACAGATGGGCTGGTCACATGGCCTAAGGAATGTCAAATGGAATGTTATGTGGATCAAGTGAGGTGATGCACTTGGGCAGGAGAAACAAGGTATGAGAATACACGAGGAATGGTAGGACCGTGAAAAGTAAGGAGGATCAGAGGGACCTTGCTGGGCATGTCGACAGGCCTGTTAAGGTAGCGGGACAGGTACATAAGGCATTTAAGAAGGCAAATGCCATACTTGCCTTTATTAGTCAAGGAATAGAATATAAGAACAGAGAGGCCATGTTTCAAGTGCAGAAAACACTGCCTCCGCCACAGCTATAGTTCTGCGTGCAGTTGTGATATGTACTTCATGGGAGAGATGTGATTGGAGTGGAGAGAGTGCAGAGGTCATTGACCAGGATGCTGGCTGGGCTGGAGAGTTTGACTTATGAGGAGACATAGCATAGACTGGGGATATTTCCCCTGGAGCAGAGGAGATTGAGGGGTGACATTATTGGGCTTTATAACATTATGAGGAGCATAGATAGGGTCGACAGAAATGAACTTTTCCCCTTGGCGAGGGTTGAGTAACTTGGTGGCATTGATTTAAGGTAAGGGGCATGAGGTGAGGTGATGACCAACTTTTGCACACAGTAATGTGGAACGCACTGGATGAAAGGGTGGTGGGGGCAGAAACCCTCCTAAGATGTAATAAGTATTTGGGTGTGCAGTTGCAATGCCATGGCATACAAGGCCATGGGGATAGTGGTCAGAAATGGGATAAGGAAACTTTGGAAGGTACTTGAAATGCGCAACTTTGAAGGGCCGAGGGACCTTTGTCTGTGATCCACACCCCTGACTCTATCAGTCTGTGAGTGAGCAATGTTGCAACAATAACGATTCAAACAATCATTAGTGCTATGGATGTTGGAAAGACAGAGCGGATGTCACTGTGATCTCAAATACCTGGCTTTTCCACCCCAGCCTCACCGACACCAGTGGACCTGGGCGCATGGCACCTCCCAAGCTCCAGGGCCTCCTGATCGAAGTGGCTTAAACTCACCAACTGGGCCTGGCCACCTCCAGTCCGTGAACGCTCACACATATTGTGAGCATTTTTCTCCTGAAAAACAGAGTAGACCATTCATTGGGGCTAATTGCACATGGACCCTGCATGCTCAGGCCACACCCCAACCACAGCGGCCCATATCAGGCCTCCAGTGCCTCCTCTTCCTGCTACTGCTGATCAGTCACACAAAGATAGTACGCCTGCTCCAACTCCCCCCAACGGCCCCTTGGACACATTCTGCGTCCTTCACTTTAGGAAACACATGGTCTTAGCTCCTAGCAAGGAGGCGCAACTACGTGCAGCGTCGAGGGCAGCAGATGGCTCTTGGCCATGAGACCTTGAGGCTCCTCCCCTACAATCTCATCACTGTGAATAGGACATGTGTTGGAGTTCTGAGTATGTGCCAAGCTGCATCTCCTGCAGATTGCCCCCAGACTAGTCATGTGCGACTAAGACCAACACATGGTGTGGGGGGAGAACTCATCTCCTCATGAACCACTCAGGCTGATGTAAGCATGGGCAATATCTGCTTGCCCATCCAGCGTACGAGAAATGCCCAACATGATTCAATGTAGTCACGACAGTAAGACTTGGGGCGGGGGGGCCCTCAAAGGCTAAGGGTACCTGCTGGGTTAAATGCCCAATGCCAACATTGTCCTCACCTTGCCAGAGCGCAACTAATCATTGAAGCACTAACGGCACTGTATCCAGGTGCACCGCACCACATCGTGGGAGCTCACCACCCCCGCCACCTCCTCCCAAGCACGTTTGGTCATGTGGGGGGGGCCTCCTCCTACCATCCTGGGGGACCAACACCTCCTGCCATGCTGCCACCTCCTTGAGGAGGACAGCAAGGCAGTCACCAGAAAAGCGGAGGGCACATTGGCCTACCCTCCAGCCTGCCTTGCTCCTGTGGCAGACCCTGCAGCCTGCCCTGCTCCTCTGCCATTCCCTCCAGAGTGCCCTGCTCAGCAAACCCCCTGTGGTTGGATCTCCTGGTGGCCATTGTGAGCAGCCTACAAAAAGCTGCTAGGCCTTCCTTTAAACAGACTGCCAGGTCGCCATTGGACCTGGTGGTCTGTGCACGCCCGCCGCAGCCTGCACACTCTCGCTATCCACGGGAGTCGGAAATGCGCTGGGTGGGCCTTAATTGGCCCCCCCACGCAAAATGGCGGTGCAGCCCCGATCGCGGGCGTCGATTGGGTCCACATCTGCCTGCGTCTACTCCTGCTCCGTCCGCCCACCAAACTGAAAATTTTGGCCCTAATCTATGCTCTGAGGGCCCAGGAACTGCTTTGAAACAGTTAGCATTTGATTCATAGTGGCCATTTTTAAAATATTGATTCAGGGAATGTGGGCATTGTTGCCTAGGCCAGCATGCATTGCCCATCCCTGCCTTCCCTTGAAAAAGTTGTGGTGAGCTGCCTTCTTGAACCGCTGCAGCCCATGTGGCGTAGGTAAAACCACAGTGCTGTTAGGTAGAGAGTTCCAGGATTTTGACTCAGCAAAAGTGAAGGAACGCCGATATGTTTACAAGTCAGGATGTTGGGTGGCTTGGAGGGGAACTTCCAGGTGGTGATGTTCCCATGTATCTGCTGCCCTTGTCCTTCTAGATGGTAGTGGTCGTGGGTTTGGAAGGTGCTGCCTAAGGAGCCTTGGTGAATTTCCGCAGTGCATCTTATAGATGGTACAAACTACTGTCACTCTTTGTTGGTGGTGGAGGGGGTTTGTGGAAGGGGTGCCAATCAAGCGGGGTGCTTTGTCCTGGACAGTGTTAAGCTTCTTGAGTGTTGTTGGAGCTGCTCTCATCCAGGCAAGTGGGGAGTATTCCATCACAATTGTGGTAATTATCGTTTTATTGAATGTGTAATATACCTTTAAGAAGAATGCTGTTAAGGAAGATCACGTGATCTTGAGTAACCAATATAAGAGTAGTGTGGGTTACCTCTGTAGTTGTAGTCAGGGGTATGGAGATAGGGTTTGAAGTGAAAGCACACTTGTAGCTGCTGCTGAGTCCCTTTGTAAATAAACATAATGTTTTCCACCTAAGAAGTGTCTGCTAATCAACTCTATCTACTGTACCAACTCGGCCACCACTTACAACAAATGTGCGACGAGGATCCACAAGATCCAACAAACCGGCAACGAGGATAAAGAAAGGATAAAATGAGGATAAAACAAGTTAATGGAAAAGATCAAGAGAAACAAAATTACCTCGCACAGTAATTGTAAGTAGAAGTTCCGTTCAAATTGGCAAAATAATTCCCTTTCAGAATGCCCCAAATCAGAAGAATTGACCCTTTCGATCCAGCCATGGACGATTGGTCTCATTACATTGAACGTCTCGCGTTATGTTTCCAAGCGAGCGAGATTACGGGGGAAGAGAAGAGACGAGCGATCCTCTTAACTACATGTGGGAATAAAGCCTATGGCTTGATTCTAAGTTTGATGGCACCCAGTGTCCCAGATTCAAAAAATATTGATGAATTGGTGGACCTCGTGAAGGGTCATTATTAGCCAAAGCCCTCAGTAATGATGTAACTCGAGAAGTAGAGCCCCGGTGGGAGACAGTTGCTTGTTATGTGGCACGTTTGAAGCAATTAACGGAACATTGTGAGTTTGATACATCTCTAAACGACATGCTCAGAAATCATTTAGTGTGTGGTGTGAATGAGGACACGATTCAGAAGAGATTATTGTGCAAAACAAATTTGGATTTTAAAAAGGTACTAGAGATAGCACTGGCCATGGAAAGTGCAGTAAGGGATTCAAAAGCCATACAAGGAGAACAAAATAGTGCCATCCTCCACATTGGGCAGGAAACCCCAGCCAAAAAGGACACAAAAATGCAAGATTATGCCGAGAAGCGGGAAACAGCCCCTGATAGCTGGAAAATGAGAAAAAATGACTTAGCAGTGAAAACAAGGAATAATTTCAATAGAGGTGGAAACAAGCAGATTTATAACAAATGGCAGTTTAAAAAAATTAAAAGTTTTTATTGTCATCGAAACAGACACATAATGAGACAGTGCAAGAAAAGAGTCAGGCAGACTTTTAAACAAAAGAAAAAACTCAGTGAGATCTACAATGTAGAACGGCCTGAAACACCAAATTCAGATACTTATTCAGTTGTTTAATTTGAAAGTTGGAAAGACAGTACCAATATATGTAACAGTGAAAGTAAATAGCAGACCTGTTAGAATGGAAGAGGACACAGGAGCTTCCACTGCAATAATTGGAGAACATACCTTCAGATATCTGAATAATGGTGAGCATCAATTAACCTTAGAAGAAACTGAAGCCAAACTAAAAACATACACAGGTGAAGACATTCAAGTCAAAGGTTTAAGCAGAGTAACTGTCCATTACGAAAGCTAATCAGCAAAGTTACCAGTGTTGGTATTGAGAGGCAGAGCACCAAGCCTTCTAGGGTGAAACTGGCTAAGGGAAATCAACCTTGATTGGCTACTGAGATTCCAAAAGGAAGCTGGAAACATTCCTGTTTTTGTAAAGGAGTGTGTAAGGGCTCAACAGCCTGAAGAAAAGCAAGTTATCTTAAGCCAAAACATGGTAGAACAGCAAAAGGAACTTGAGCAACCTCCAAAGAGGAAAAAGAAAACCTGCTGAAAAACTTTCACACACTACAAGATTCCCTCAGGTCAAAGTTTGTACCTCTGGAAAAGCCTGAGAAGAAACAAAAATAATTCAGAACTTCTCTGAATAAACTGAAGGATGAGTTGGCAGAGAAGACACAACAATGCTCCAATTTCCAGGAGGCTGCAAACAAATACAAAAAAGAGATGGAAGAGCCAAAAAATCAGCTGCATGAAGCCAAAGAGGCTTCACATAAATAAAAATAAACCACAACTCACACACTCAGAAGTTCATCACACATCCACAGGGACCTCACTCACTGCCAGTTTCAAGGGACATCACCATTCATTCTGTCACTCACACCTTCATTGTCCTCATCCCATCCATGGGACTACTCACTACCCACACATGCCAGGCATACTTAACATCTGGCCTGGTAGGTGCCCTGCTTACATTCTCTCCATCTGTATTCATGGAGGACAAGCTGGCACACAACACAGACCGGTGGAGGAATGTCATAAAGGTCCTCACGGTCTTTGAAAACAGAGCCATCCAGCTGGCTGGCGAGGATCTGTACTGGTCCTGTGCTGACAGTGAGGTCAGCGGTGCTCTACCAAGTGAGATCCAGCAGCGCAACATCCATCAGACAACCATGCTGTGAGTGATGTGTCCTGTTTCACAGGCCACTGCCATGCACTAATTATCTTTCCTTGTTTGCGCAGGCACATCTGGGAAATAGCTGAGGGAGTCCATGACCCAAGCTTTCGACTCAAGCCCCGAAGACACCTCAGATGAGGAGCCTTCTGAAACCCTCAGTGAAGACCTGTCACAGCGCTCACCCACACCCTCCACCAGCACAGAGACAGTCACCTCAGTGAGAGCAAGTTTTAGAGCAGCTTTGGGGTCACAATCTGGTGAGCACATCGCACTGTCTGATCCACATCAGGTGAAGACAGGGACTTCCCATGGTTCCGGCACTCAGAGGACTGCTGGAGACCAGAAATTTGCTGAGTCCGAGTCAGATGAGGAGCCTCTGAACTCGGTCATATCACAGTTGCTTGAGCTACAAAGGCAAGTTTGGGAGCATCAGGAAGGGATGTCCACTGCACTCCTCAGATTACACGGCGCGATGAGGGAGTCTGTCCACCTTCACACTGAGGTGATAGCGCCAGCATGCCAATGCACACAGGTCAATACTGGTAGGGTGATGACCACCATGGAGACCATGGTCCAGGATATCGGTCCTGCACTGCTGAGCTGGCTGAACTCCATCATTAACACCATAGTTGGCCTCCAACAGTGTCAACGTGAGAGGGATGCAGGGCAGATTGATCTCACTCCAGCTCCCCCTTCTCCTCGCGGAATCAACCAGGGGCCCTCGGACACCCATAGGGAGGAGGATCAGCAGGTGCAAAGCCTGGGGCCATCCACTCACGTGACTCCAAAAGTATCCGGCCCACCCGAATTCCCATCTTCCTGTGACCCCTGCAAATCCAGCTCCACAGGCCGACGAGGGTGCCATTAACCCACAGCAGGACCCCAAAAGCAGGCCTTGGCCCTCCAGAGGACACACGTCAAGGTCATCACGGACAGGGTGTAACAGTCAGCAGGCTGCCTCCACCTCCACTGTGGGTATCAGGGGAGCAACAAAACCTAGCTGCTGAATTAAGAATGTTAAGAAGATGTAGTTTCACAGATTGGGCATGGGTGTTAATCGCTGTACAAAAGGTTCACTTTGTCAATAAACTCTCAAGAATGTTCCTCTGCCTATGGCTCCTTGTTCTGATGAGCAGTGTTTGTGTCAAATGTGAAACCTTGGTCCCTGCACAAGATAAAAGCAGGTGTCTCAATCCAGGGCCTCTTCCCAGTGCTTTGTGCAACCTTCCTAGCACACTGATGGTGCATCTTCACAGTCAATGGACATATCAGTCATGCCAGCACCTCGATGGGGCTTATCACTGCTGCCAGAATGTCCTGAGCCAGTGGCACAGAGTTCTGTCACTCTCTCTGTGTGTTCCCAGCACCTTTGAGGTGCAGTTGGCCCCCATCTCATCAGCATCTGTGTCCGGTGACAGTGTGGCCCTGAAGGGTTCAGCTCACGAAGGATGCCATAGGATCAGGAGAAGTTAAAATTTCCCCACTGCATCTCCATGATATGACCCTGTTCACAGAGCACAAGTGAGGTGCCATCAGCCAGGCAGGAGTCAGACATTCACATAAGCTATGTGAGGGCCTATAGAGTGTCCCAACTGCCTGTTGTCATCATCATCATCCTGAAAGTAGGGACTATGGGCATCCGCTGCGTCTCCATGACAGGAGCCTTATCACAGAGGGTATGTGCGCTGGCATCAGCAGACAGGAATCAAACGTTCATAAATGCAATATGAGGATCTATGGTGTCTCCTCACTGGATGTTGTCATCATCCCCCACAAATCCAGCAGCTATGAGGGCCTCCCAAGCATGCCCGCCTCATCTGGCCAGTGCGATGGCCTCATTACCATCATCCCCACCTTCAAGGACCTCCTCACCCTCATCCCCCTTGATATCCTCCTCATTGCAGGGGACGTGCAGCTCCTCCATCTACTCCTCAGCCAACACCTCTACTTGTTGCAGTGCCAGGTTGAAGAGTGCAGCAGGCAGCAACAATGTGTGACATCCTTGGTGGAATGTACTGCAGGGCTCAACCAGACTAGTCCAGGCACCAGAGCCACATTTTCAACATCCCAATGGTTTGCTCCACCAAGGTGCGAGTTGCAGCATGAGCCTCGCTGTTCCTTCTCTCTGCTGCACTCTGAGGCCATCATCTGTGGCAGATGTGACTGACCAGTTTCCTGGACATGCACAGTCTTCAGCGACACCGGTTCTTAGTCATCTGCAGGAATGAAAGGTGGCATCCATGGACTCTGTGTCTAGCTAGGCACCGACCAACAACGGCTCGCTGTGGCTCTTCAGCGGTGTGTGCAGCCCCAGCCGCCCCTTCTTCCTGAGGGTGCTGCTCCTCCCTCTACCCAGCCAGGCGCCCCAGGTACAGACATTCTCCCAACCCACACTGCAAGGCTGCACTGTTAGCTTGAACCATGAGAGAGACTGGTCCAAACCAGGATGATGACATTGCAAGGGGCTGTGAGCACCTCCAGCAGTGACTGCTCCATGGCCAGCTTTAGCAAGGAGATTGTACAATGTGCCCAGTTGTCCAATTAATCTGCAGTCCACTAAAATGTTCATTAGTTTGTAGTCTGTGCCCAAGGGGTGAAAAGCTCTGGAGTACTTGGTGGCACTTTCAGGCCTCTGCTTTGTGTCATGAAGGTATAATAATTTTCATAATATTTTCCTAGTTTATTGTAAAGGTGTAGCCAAGCAGACTGCAAATTGAAGTTAACAAAAGAGGTAAGGTGTAGAAGCGTTTTAATATGCTAATGAGTAAACATGGCTGGGGCCTTAGCCTGTAAGGTATAAAGGGAATTTGCATTTTTACATAGACGAAGGGGGGTTTGAATTTCAAAGAGGTTAATGAGAATAGTAGCAACATGAAAAGGTTCATATTATGAGAAAGGTATAAGTTCCAAAGACATATGGAACAATGGAATTTACATATTAAAAAGGACGAAATATGTATAAAAGATAATGAGGCTATTTGTCAGATGTGGGCATTGTAAGGCCAAACAAGTGTGAGAAGCCTCCAGTATTTGTGCATTAAGCCTTCTGTCTACAGGAACCAAAGCTGGAGAAAGCCACTTTGAATTCCACTGTTCAGGATATTGTGTTAATTTGCTGGATCTGTTTAAAATCTGAAATCTACTTTTGGATCGTTGTCTTAAAGGGGCATAACTGGGAGCCAGGTTAAGTAGGGATTTTAGGAGTTATTATAGTCGTAATTTGTAGACCTATGTATGTGCTTGAAATATCTTCTTTTGTGAATAAATATTTAAATTTAGTTTTCTAAAAATCTCTAAAGTCTTGCTGGCCTTATTATTTCTGAATTCAGTGCACGCATCTTGAAATAAATACAAATTGCAAAACCGTTGTGATAGCGCAATCAAGTTTCCCTTGTGGATTTGATCCACCTAGCACACATCATATGCCACGTCATAACAGTGGCTTGAGTGGGCAGATAAGCTAGAGGCCCGACTCCAAGCATGTCAATGTAGCTGTGCCTGAACTGTCTCAGCTGCAAAGGAATGGTCACTTTATGCAAAGTTTCCCTAATGCGTGGCCACTTCCTTCCCTTGCTCCTGCATGTGCTTGTGCACTACCATCAACCGCAGTGCAGCCCTTGCCTCCCCAACTTGCATCAACCGCAGTGCAGCCCTTGACCCACCAATTCGCCACAGCCGCAGTGCAGCCCTTGGCCCGGCACTGCACTGTCAGCCAGCCGGGAAAACGCGGCTTCCTGTGTCCTTGCCTGAATGTATGGCACCTCAACCTTGAAGTCCAACAGGAGACCCTCACGAGCACGGTGTAACGTTACTGTACACTCACCTCTGAGTTCCCCTTGACGTGCAGCTCGCCAAGTGAATGCCTTATTAATACTGTTATAAAGCACTTCAGCATGCAATCATGCCAATGTTCTCAAATAATCCAGCATGTGGGATGATTCCGGTGAACTGAGCTTATAATGATCTGCAGATGTATTACAATGAAGTTCCCGAAGTGCAGCAACTGGAAATGCAGCCGACCATTGACAGGCAGAGCGGACAACTGTAAACTGGCTTCACAACATTGTGAAATCAATTTTTGGCCTTCCCGCCATATTGTCTGCTCATGCCCACCATGATACCCAATGCCAGTGGGCATGGAAAATTCCACCCTGGGTCTCTGGAATACTAGTCCAATGGCAATGCCACTATGCCACCGCCTCCCCCATTGTCGCTAGACTTACTTCTGTATGATTGGAATGCTGCTTGAGGCAGCACTGATCTACCTTGTTGAAGTAATTTTATGTCAGTTTCAATTTTTGCTAGCCTGCTAAATACAATATATTTCAAACCCCTTGGAGAATTAATTAAAGTGAAAGTTGTACTTTATGCAGTATTTTTTAATTCATGTAGCTCTTGAACTGCGCATCCTGAAATATAAATTCCTTTTCTCACAGGCTTTCTTTTACCTGAAGGCTTCTCTGACTATTTCTGTTTCACATGAACCCAGGAAGTCATCTGTCCCCCTACTTGTCAATGCACAATGATCCAATCCCTGGCATTGCACTTCCAATATACTTTATTTTATTACTGATACCTTCTAAGTTCAAATCTATTAAAAGACAATCTTTTTGCCTAGGTATTTGAATCATTAGCTGTCAAATTATTTTATTCTTGTGCTGATCCCAAACAGAATTTAAGGATAAGAATAATTTTGGGCCGCTTGTGCACATCTGTTACTTTTATAAATTGAAGATCCAACATTGTCTGTTTCTCACTAATTTGGCATTAAAACTACTTTGGACAGATTGTTTGCAGTCTTATGTCACTAGATGGTTATGATACAAAGCTTTCCTATGTCTTTGTTAAGTGGGAATTAGTTATCGCCCATTGCTTCAAACAGCTTTTTACAGCAGAGATCAGAGATTTACGTAGAAATACAAAAATCTTTCTGCTTATCAAATAACAAAAGTTTACTTTCCCTTATAAATTTCATGCACCTTTTTCTGACCTTATAAAACAATATTGCCCCACATTTTCATAGCACGGTTTTCACATCCTAGAGTGTAAAATTGGGCCAACTCACTTCACTGGCTAGTATACATGGGCAGAAGCAAAGTGCTTGAATTTCCAATTGCAATTTGGCCTTTCTCATTATCCACTCATCAAGAGACCACATACATATTACCATATATTAAAATGAGGAACTGTTGTGCTGAAGCTTTGAATGTTTATGTTTATGCTCTCAGTGTACTAAGCATGAGAAATGTAAGATACAGTTGTTGTTAGGATCAGCCGAGACTGGTGGAAATTAAGATTTATTGAGCTTGTGGGCTGCTGAAAGTTTCATTAGAGATTTCCCTCTTACTGTGGGAATTACTAAACAATTATGTCAATTGATGGCTTGTGGGTGACAAGACCTTTCTCCTACTTCCTGGATAAATGCCATATAAAGAGTTACCAGTACATGAGCAGTGCCAGATGATTGCTAAAACAAGTCACGTGTTTTTAATAAAATATTAATTGAGAGGATCATCAGTGTCATAAAGGGGTGTATCTGCTGCCTAAACAGGCTAGTGATCCTCCTCTCAATGTAAAGGAGGCTGGATTTTTTTGGCTGTCTAGCATTGCATCCTATGTGCCCTTGGCATGGTTCTCTGAGGGGAAGCTGCAGGCCTGTCACGTCAATCTCCTGGGAACAGCTGTCTCTTGCGCATTGCCATCAGCCATCGCTGCTGTATTTTGTGCCTCAGAGATATGATGACACACCAGCTTCTATGTCTGTAGGAACTTTATTTACAGTACTTTTATGATGTCTGCTCTCTTACAGCTTCTTGCTTCAGTTTAGTTCCTGTTTCTCTAAACACACCCATAAGCTTATATCATAGTACACAGAGAACAGTCAACAGACACACATAAACAAATACCGAACAATTGAACACTATTTTCCACATTCCACTGAGCCTTGGATGGGTCTTGCCATTGATCGGCAGGATGGCTGCTATAATGGCAGCTATTAAATCCTGAAAGCTCTAAGAAAAAGCAGCTGAATTCCTGCTGTCAGGACCTTGAGTACTGTCTATTCTATCTCCTACTGTTGACAGAGCTAGTCTTTTCCTCCATAATGGGGAAGGCATTAACTGGTCCCTGGCCCCTTATTAGTTCAAGTCTACACCATATAATATCATTTTATGATACAACACAGAGGCAACTCAGCCCATTGTACCTGTGTTGGCTCCTTGGTAAAGTTATTCAGTTAGTTCCATTCACTAGCTCTTCCCCCAAAGCTTTGTCATGTTACTTCATTTCCAAGTATTTATCCAATTCCCTTTTGAGAGTTAAAATTCAACTCTTTTGAAGTTGAATTCAAAACTTCAAAATGGAAACATTTCATTATGTCCTCAGGCAGCTCATTCCAGATCACAACAATTTGTTGTGTAATGTTTCTGCATGTTGCCTTGGGTCCTTTTGCCAACTGGTGAAAATCTATGCCCTTTGGTTGGCAGGACAAAGCAGCCTGCTTGATTGGCACCACATCCACAAACATTCATTCCCTCCACCACCAATGCACAGTAACAGTAGTGTGTACCATCTACAAGATGCACTGCAGGAATTCTTCAAGGCTCCTTCGACAGCACCTTCCAAACCCATGACCACTACCAACTAGAAGGACAAGGGCAGCAGATAGGTGGGAACACCACCACCTGGAAGTTCCCCTCCAAATCACTCACCACCCTGACTTGGAAATATATCACTGTTCCTAACCTGTCGCTGGGTCAAACTCCTGGAACTCCCTTCCTAACAGCACTGTGGGTGTACCTACACCACATGGACTGCAGTGGTTCAAGAAGGCAGCCCACTACCACCTTCTCAACAGCAACTAGGGATGGGCAATAAATGCTGGCCCAGCCAGTGAAGCCCACATCCCATGAATGAATAAAAAAAAATCCTTTCTGCCACTAGAAACAATTTCTCCTCGTTTATCAAAACTATTCATGATTTTGAACACCTCTGTTAAATCTTATTAACCGTCTCTGCACTAAGAAGAATAACTCCAGTCTTTTCACATAACTGAACTCCCTCATCTCTGCTATTGTTCCAGAAATCTCCTCTGCACCCTCCCCAGGGGCTTGATATCCCGACAAAAGTGTGGTGCTCAGAATTGAACACAATAATCCAGCTGAGGCTAATCAGGTGTTTTATAAGGTTTAGTATTTCCTTACCTTTGTACTCTATGGGCGGAATTTTCCGTCCCCATTGGTATGGGCGTCATAACAGGCCTGAGCAGATAATATGGTGGGAAGGCCAAAAATTGGTTTCGCACCTTCGTGAAACCAGTTTGCAATCATCCACTCCACCCGTCAATGGTGGGCCACCCATTCCGCCACCGCATGTAAGGAATGTCACTTTAATACATCTGCATCTAGTTATAAGCCCTGCTTAGAGGAATCACTACCCCTGCCACATCAAATTTACCATCCATATCAATGGGAAAACGTGCCAGTGCAGAAAACGTCTTGACCAGTGTGATGTGCAGAAGTAGGGACTTACCATCAGGGCCTTGCTCATGTTGCGGCATCCGACAAGCAGAAGATGCTGGAGCCCTACAGCAATGGGACCCTGGAGGAACATGTGCATTGCATGCTGGGTGAATTCTCATGGGCACGGCTCCGCCTCTAAGCAGCTCACAGAAGTTGGAAGGCCATTGTTGAGGGTCTGCTTTGGGACATCAGTGCCTTGGCCATGGTCTGCTATGGATGATCATCAAGAGGGTGGAGAGGAAGGTCCAGCTGTGAGTGGGAGAGGAAGGTGTACCGGAGGGGGCAGGAGAGGAAGGTCTAAGGTTGACTGGGAGAGGAAGGTATACCAGGGGAGGTGAGTTTGGGAGGGGGGATCAATTGTGTCAGGGGGTGGTGAGGTTGGGGGTGAGGGAGTATGGGGGTGTAACAGGGAAGAATGCAGCAACTGAGGAGATAGGTGTAAGGAGGGGAGGGGTAAGGGAAGGAATTTGGGAGGGGGAAGGACTTTGGGCAGGGGAAGGAGTGTGGAAGGGGGCAGGGCTTCAGGGGGAGGAGGGATTGCAGAGGGGGGAAGGAGTCCAGGGGGTGGAATGAGTTCCGGGGGCAGGAAGGAGTTTGGAGAGGGGAAGGAGTCCAGGGGGAGGAAGAAGTGAGGGTGGAGAAAGGAGTAAGGGGAGGAAGGATTGCACGGAGAGAGGGAGGGATGTCCAGTTGAATGTGCAAGAGAGGGGTCTGTGGAGCTGATGGCTGCCTCCTGGGGAGCGAAATGAGGGTGGGAATGGTCGCAGAGTGAGAGCAGGGTGAGCCAGTAGGGTGGGAAGGCGAGGGTGCAACTGTAGGGGTAGAAGGGACAGTGAGGGTGGTTGGTGGAGATTCGGAGGCAGACATAGACCCTGGAAGTGGAATGGAGGAGGTCAGGGAGGTCAATGTGGATGGGGGTGGGATTCTCGGGACGATTCATCTGGGCATCACGGAAAGTAAAGGGTTCCAGCTGGTAGGTGATCGTGGGAAGATGGAAGGTGGTGCCTGGGGGGTTAACAGTGATGGGGGAAAGGACACGGGTGACTGGGGAAGGGGAAAAGATGGGTGGAGCTGAAGACATACTTCACTACAACCG
This sequence comes from Cetorhinus maximus, assembly GCF_964194155.1. Classification (NCBI taxonomy): domain Eukaryota; kingdom Metazoa; phylum Chordata; class Chondrichthyes; order Lamniformes; family Cetorhinidae; genus Cetorhinus; species Cetorhinus maximus. The sequence continues at coordinate 86,327,092 of NC_135880.1, read as the reverse complement.
TCTTACAAAACCAAAAGTGAGAGGAGCCTCGTGGTGGGCAGGAGCAGGTGCTCCATGGGAGTGTGATCAGTGGGTGGGCAGAGATGCAGCTCAGCTCAGATGGACAACTGAAAGAGAACCCCAGCAGGCAGCACTGAAAATGCTCAGGACAGTGAGATGAGTGTGATGGAGAAAGGCTCCATGTGCATGGGAGAGACTTGTACAAGGCTCTGAAAGGCCCTGCCACACACACACTTCTCCCTCCAGAATCACTCATGGGCTGGCTATGTGCAGCTGAACTTCCAGTTGGGTGGGCGGGGAGGTGGGCAGTGTGGGCATTGTATGTAGGGGGAGGATTTGCAAAGCACGTAAATAGAGCTGAAAGACACCATTACACATTTATCAGTGAAAGTGAATATATTTTCCAATTATAAAGGGACAAAATGTGTTCACCCATACAATCACGTGATCAGAAATTCTTAACTTTTTTAGGCCTGCCACTTCTTCTAGGTGCTGCCCTGACATCCACAGTGGGGATGGAGACAGCCTGTGCAATGGTTAGCCCTGTTGCCTCAGCATGGGTCCTCTGGAGAGCCGAGGCCCTGAGGGCCCCAACTTGCTTTGGCTGTCCTCTTGTGGGCCAGCTGCTCCCTCTGTGGTAACAGAGGATGAGGTTGAGGGGGTCACATGCAAAGGGGACTCGGAGGGAGAGGACAGCCTTGAGATTCCTGAATGGATGACCCAGGGGTGTCCAGCTGCCACTCCTCCTTCCTTCGGGTGCCCAAGAACTCTGGCCTGATGCCTTGAGGGGAAGGAGCACCTGGAGGAACGTTGATGTGCCTCGTTTCCCTCTCGCATTGCTACTGCAGGAACTCACCCAGGTTACCATGATGGAGTGCAGGTCTGCGTGTATGTCCACATTCTGCTGGACCAGGGTCTCTGTAGCATCCACCATCCTTCCCATGGATACCTCCATATGTGCGCTTGTGAGCACCACTTCATCAGAGAGCAGGCAGACGCACTTCTCTGACTTGTGTGCCACTCTGCTGAGGGCTTCCAACAGCTCTGCATGTTGTTCCCCCACCTTCTGCTGACTCTCCAGGATGAGTTGGAAGGTCGAATCCAGGGGCTCGTCATTTGAGTCAGACCTCATAGATGCCTCTTCCCCAGCAGTCCTCCGAATGTCAGGGAGCTCCGCTGATCCTGCCTCCTCCTGCTGCAGACAAGTATCCGTGCGGTGATCACCAGATTGTGAACCCGAGCCTGCTCTAGATCTAGGTCCCACTGAGGTGTGTGTTTCTGCGCTGGTGGAGGGTGTGGGTAAGCACTGTGATGGGTCTTCTAGTCTGCTTATTTCCAGCTCTTCAATGGAGGAGGTGTCCTTTTGGCTGGAGGTGAGGACGTGGATGGAGCTGAGGGACTGGCTGAGGGTGTCGGTCGTTTGGCAGAGCTCCCTGTGAACCAAAGTAGAGATAATTAGTGCATGGCAGCAGAGTCAAAAGCAGGAGAGAGAGCACACACAGTTGCATTGAGAGAGGAATGATGTGGTGCAGGATCCTCTGGTGGGTGTTCACCGCCGACCTCACCGTCACCACAGGTAGGGTTCACATCCTCACCAGTCAGCGCAATGGCACACTCCTCAGAGCGAAGGGCCTAATGTGGGCCACTCCACCTCTGGGACCTCTACTCGCTGCTGTGAGCCATCTTCTCCTGCATGAAAACAGATGGAGAGAGGGTGAGCAGGACACATGGCACTGCATGGAATGTTTTTGTGGTGAGCGGAGCCATGGATGAGATGAGGACATGAGCTCCAGAGGATATGAGCCTGATGGAGATGTGAGGGTGTGTGTGAGAGTTAGTGGTGTTGTCCCTTGAGGCGTGAGATCCCTGTGGACGTGTGATGGGTTTGTGTAAGTGTGAGCTGAGAGCGATGAGTGAGTTACCCTGGCAGAACGGATGAGACTATTCTTCATCTTTCTGCCCTGGGTGGCTGTGCTCTTTTGCAGGGCATTGGTGCTGACCACTGCTGCCACCCCTTCCCATGCTGGATTGCATGACCTTGTTTGCTGGCCTTTGCCCAGAGCGGGGGTAGAAGACATTGTGGCAGGCCTCCATTGCATCCAGTAGGCGATCGAGGGAGGCGCCGCTAAATCTGGGGGCAGCATGTTTCCTCCCTTTGGCAGTCATCAATTTGTCGCAGCTTCCTATCCCTTAAAAAGTGCTAGCTCTGTGCAGGGGTGGCCTTTAAATATTGAAGGCCTGAGGTGATGGCGGAGCAGCAGATCAGAAGACACCCACCAGTGACCTGGCATGTTTCCCAGGAGTGCATGATTAATGAGGTGGGATTGGGATGATACGGTGTGAAAACCTGCCACTGCAGCCAGCAGATAAAGCGTCCTTTTTCTTTTCCGCTTCCGCACTTAGTGCACATTTGGAATGATTCCGTCCAATGCTTCTGTTAGGAAAGTCAAGGATTATTATGCTTTTTTAACAGCCTTCTCACATTGTCCTGTCACCTTCAAAGACTCAGTAAAGATTTGTATGAGCTGATACATTTTGTTATGAGGAATAAGGAGAGCACATATTCCTTGGAAATTCAGGGAACAAAATACATTGCTGTAGTGCTAATGGAGGTGGTGCTACAGAGGCCTAACGTCATGTTGCTGAGTTGTGAGGTACCACAAGCTATTCTTTAATCTGCTAAATGGCAAAATTGCAGCTAGACAGAAGTGTCCCTTAAGTGTCCAATAATTGGCCACTTAAGGGCCTTAATTGGGGTGAGGGGGGATGGCCCGTCCTAGATCTCGTTCGCTCCCCCATTAAGTTGCGGACAAGTCGAGGGCAGGCAGAAGGACATGTGAAGGTCACCCACAGAATTTTATGGGCTCCCACCGCCTGCAAAGTCACTGTTGGGAAACTAAAACTCTGCCCTTGAAGTCGATCACTATCTTACTCATGGTTTAAAATATTTTTGAGTTTCATATAATTTGCGCACTTTGAAACTATGCCCTGCATATCTCTGACTAGGTCATTTAATATAAATGTCAAAAAGAGCCACAGTCCTAATATTGAAGCCGAGTAAGGACCATGATATACATCCCTGAAATTTGAAGAAAACACCCATTTCAGTAAAGTTACCGCACACTTCACTGATGCCTAAAATGAAGAGAAAGCTTCCCTGATTTTACTACTAATGACAACTGTAAATTCTACTGTAACATCTGCCAGTTGCTCCACATCTTTGAAGACTGATGTCAGAGTCTGTGTCTCGATTCAATGTTTCATCAACATCCTTCTTATCAGACAATTCCCATGGTTGTGTGTGCCACAACTTAATAGCCAAGGCCAGCCTTCCCCTCAAGCTTTGCTAAACATGCCATTGCCCACTCCTGATTTTTACAGCTCCTCCATGAGCTGTGGATCAGCTGGTGTTCATCCCCACTACGCTATCTGATTTCCCACGGATGAAGGCATCTGGGCTGAATGTGAGAGTGTGAAACAAATGGTGCAGGGGATGAAATTAAGGAGGTTGTGGTAGAAGAATACACAGCAGGATGTTGGTTCATGGAGCCATAGGTGGGCTTTGCATTTTCTACTGTTTCACCCTTATCTCCCTTGGCTCCATTAGCCTGATTGCCCATCAGGAATCACTTTTACATTCCCCTTTCTTCTCAACATCCAATTCTGTGGTGTAAACCAAATATTTATGAAAAACTACATTCTGAAATCTGATTTTCTCTTTTGCAATTAATTGCTATGTAGAATATTGTTCTGGTTCTAGAGACCACAGACCAGTCTTGCTACTTTTCTATTTTTCCTGATAAATAATATGCATTTTTTCCAATTATTATCTTCCTCCTCTTTCTTAACTTTTTCACTGTTTCTGTCATTGATCTGGAGGAAAGGAGGATAGAGACAAAGAATGGATGAGGATTAGTCCCCTTGGGATTAAGGAGACAAAGAAGGGTGTGGACATTTGCACTGTATGTTGTTTCAAAGAGATGTAAAGGTGACGGTATAGGTACATAGTGACTGACCTAGTGCTAGCAATGTACCGTCTATCTTGCCAACAGCCACATTCAAAGTAGATGCTTTGCTAACAGCTCCATGTATTTCTCCTTGTAGGGTGTGAGCTCTTTAAAGTCAAGTTGTTCCTTCTGTTAAAAACAAAAAACTACTGCGGATGCTGGAAATCCAAAACAAAAACAGAATTACCTGGAAAAACTCAGCAGGTCTGGCAGCATCGGCGGAGAAGAAAAGAGTTGACGTTTCGAGTCCTCATGACCCTTCAGCAGAACTGAGTATATTTTACCCCTCTCCTAACTATACTCAGTTCTGCTGAAGGGTCATGAGGACTCGAAACGTCAACTCTTTTCTTCTCCGCTGATGCTGCCAGACCTGCTGAGTTTTTCCAGGTAATTCTGTTTTTGTTTTGTTCCTTCTGTCCCCTGCCTTTCATGCACATCATATATAAATTTATCCTGAAATAGGATTGAGTGGCTTGGGTGAAGGCTAGCAATCAGAAGTTACACTCCAGGTGATATTGGTGAGCTGATATAAATCTGGTGTTATCACCCTGTTAACATGGAGGAAATGTATTAAAGCTCAATCAAGTTTATAAGGGGAATGGCTATAAACATTGCAGTTCATGTTCCCTTCAACGGGAGATTTAGTTGTGCAGCTCTGAATTTTAGAGGGTGAAAATGTACTTGTGCCCAGGTTGCCCAACAACAAAGGGGAGAGTCCAAAACAAAACAGAATTACCTGGAAAAACTCAGCAGGTCTGGCAGCATCGGCGGAGAAGAAAAGAGTTGACGTTTCGAGTCCTCATGACCCTTCAACAGAACTAAGTAAAAATAGGAGAGGGGTGAAATATAAGCTGGTTTAAGGTGGGGTGGGGGGGGGGGGGGTTGGTGGGGGAGAGAAGTTGGTGGGGGGGGGTGGTTGTAGGGACAAGCAAGCAGTGATAGGAGCAGATAATCAAAAGATGTCAGGTAAAGGAACAAAGAGGTGTTGAAGGTGGTGATATTATCTAAGAGAATGTGCTAATTAAGAATGGATGGCAGGACACTCAAGGTACAGCTCTAGTGGGGGTGGGGTGGAAAGACTGACGGGGCATTACAGGTATAGATTTAAAAATAATGGAAATAGGTGGGAAAAGAAAAATCTATATAAATTATTGGAAAAAACAAAAGGGAGGGGGAAGAAATGGAAAGGGCTGGGGATGGAGTGTCCAGTGTTGCCTTATTTGGTCTGGTCAGGTCATAGATGTTGCTTGGTCACTCTTCTACAGAAGTGGAGATGAAGGACATGTAGAACATGGGAGTAGAGACAATTTTGTAGCTCCAACGGAGATCTGGCAGTCTCTCTCTCTCATAAGTTCAATTGTTCCAATAAGGGTTTGTGGATTGCACTCTTTCTAATTGTGAGCTCCTCTGTTATTCCACTTACAATGTTCTTGTTCCCTTTTCAGGTGTCTATGCCACATGCTGCCGTGAAACAAAATCATACATCAGCCATCCTTACTAGCTGACAGTGAGCACAGTGATCCAAACACCTCTTTAATTATTTCCTGCTGCATTTTTCACCCAGACTTGGCATTTTTTAAAGACTGCCCTCTAATTTCCAAGCACCTACAAGACAGTGTATCCCCAGTAGGTGAGATTTGCTCTAGATGTTCACATAAGTTGATCCAGCAAATTCTGATGGATTCAGGTTTTGCAGAGTATCCACAGATAGAACTCCAGGCACAGATCTGTTCTGAGTAAGATAGTGACAGACTTCAAGAGCAGAGTTTTATAGTCTCCCAACAGTGACTTTGCAGATGGGGTGGGGTGCGGGGGGGTGCGGGGGGGAACCAAAAGTTACTGCAAGGACTTTTGGGGCAAAAATGAATTTATTGCAGATATATTCTCAAGCCTAATGACCTCTCTGTAATCGTTATGAATGACAGTGTAAATCCATCTGAGAGGTATCTGCTGTGAGGAACAGAGAAATGCCCATTATGAAGGTTGTTTTTTATGGTGTAAACCAAACAACCAGGTAATACTACAACCTGAAATTTGATTTTATCTTGTGTTATTAATTGCTTTGTGGAGGATTGTTCTGGAGACTTAAGGTCAGTCTTATGACTTCTCTATTCTTCCTGTTAAATAACATGTATTTTCTCCAATCCCAGATTTAATTTTATAAATTAGAAGTTATAAATCTCTTTGAATAAGTGACTGATTGATGATGAGTACCCTGAGCATACTGCTGTGAACAATTTGCAATCAAATTTGATTTCCAGTTGTTGCTGCAAGCATCCACAGAAAATCCATTTCAAATCATCTCTTTTGTGGAAGGAGTTAGTTCTGTGGCCAGCGGTTAAACTCTGTTACATAGCAGTATTTAATAGGGAATAAATCCAATCTTGTTTGATAAATGGATTAGTTTGGGTACAAACATTAGATGTGCTGTGTATACAATCAAACTAGTAACCAGTGCAATTCTCATTTCAGCACACCCATTATGCAAAACATTGAAATTACACATTCTACACTGAATTACATATTCTTCTCTTGAAATCTGCTGCCACTCACCTGGTGTGGACCCGTGAATAAACCACAAACCTTATTGCATTCTTAAAGGCTTTGAAAATGTGCCACAAAGTCTTATTTATAAATATGCATTGATATTTAATTGCATTTTGCTTAATGCAATAATTTCTGTTATTGTGGAAGGCACCATTTTTGCACAGCATCTTTTTTTGTTGCCACGCATTTGTGTCCCAGTAGCGCCAATGTGTGCATAATTGGTACACTTACTTTGGCAGTCCTCCTGACTCATTTTCTACTTGTAGCTTGGATGTTTGCTTTCACAGGAGGGTGCCATTCCACTCTAAAAGAGGTACCATTATTGGCTACACCTCCTTGGCAGTTGAGCCTCTAAAACATCCTCAAAAAATAGGGGAGTTTACCCTAAATTTCTGCCCACCTTGCCAATATAAACTTGTAAAAATTTTTGAACAAACAAATGTTATTCCTGTATAATCTTTTGCATAACAGGTTCCCACAAATAGGAGGAAAATAAATCCAGGGGCAGGATATTAAGGTCGGTGAGTGGGGGGCGAGGCCCGCTCGCCGAAGCGTAAAATGACACGGGATGACGTGGGGTGGAACTCCCGACGTCACTCCACATCATTTCAATTTTCCGGTGGCTGGGGGCGCAGCCAAATCAGCTGTGTGCCCGCCAACCTGTCAATGGCCTCAAAGCCATTAACCTCATTGATGGATCTGCCTGTCCAACCTGAGGGCTGACGGGCAGGCCAGGAGCCCTGGCGGGCTTCAGAAAAAGCATGAAACCTCATCCATGGGTGGGATGAGGTTTCATGAGGGTTTTTAAAAATTTAATAAAAGTTTGATTTAAAGTGATGGACATGTCTCAACTCATGTGACATTGTCATATGAGGGGGATTGTCAGGGAAATTTTGTTTTTGTACCTTTACCATTTTTGCATTTGGACCAGATCTCCCTGAAGCTGCACTTAGCCTCAGGGAGATGAGTGCGCTCTTTCGTGTGCATGCACGAAAGAGCACACTCTCGGCTGAAGGAATCCACCCCACCCCCCGCATAATGCTTCCTGCTGGACGTCACGCTGGGCAGGCCTTAATTGGCCAGCCCACGTAAAATGGCGGCGCGCCTGATCCGAGGTGCGCCTGCCCGCGCCCGCTCCTGCACTTCCCCCCCACCCGACGGGGGGAAAATTCTTCCCCAGGTTCATGCTCCAGTGCAGTACTGACGTAGTGCTGCACTCTCATGGGTGCCACCTTTTGGATGAGACATTCCACTGAGGTCTGACCTCTCAGGTCGACGTAAAAGATTTCATGGTACTACTTTGAAGTTCTTACTGATATCCCGGCCAATATTTATCCCTCAACCAACAGCAGTAAAACGGAGTGGGAGAAATCATTATTCGCTTAGCACCTTCTCAAAGCAGTGCTACACAGACTATTCCAATTCCCCAGTTGTGAACAGTGTCACAGGCCATTACTTTGAGGCAGAGCTATGCAAACAAACTGTCCTCATTATCAGTCATTATTATATTGCTGTTTATGGGAGCTTGGCCTGTGCAAATTAGCTGCTGTTTTTCCTACATTATAACCGTGACTACATTTCGTAAGTACTTCACTGGTAGTAAAGCACTTTAAGACACCCTGAGGTCATGAAAGATCCAATATAAAGGCAAGCTTTTCTTCTTTTCCCAGGCACTGTGAATGAATCCATGTAAAGAAATATGGCCATAATGAAGAGTTATAAGGACAAAAGAGTTATTTTCCTACATGTAAAATGTAATAAATAATTTAAAAGGGTACATTTTTTAGAAAGGGCAGATTTAGTTCACAATGCCTAACTACACGTGCAGTTATTTACAGACTTGCATTTTAAAACAAGAGAATCATTGAGAAGAAAGACACACCCATAAACTGCACACCAGCACTATTTTTTTGCACACTGTCAGGAAAGATAACACAATATAGGGTTTGATAAAGCAAGTTTCCACTGATTATCCTAGATCATACTTAACTGGAACTTTCACAACTTGAACCACATTATAATTTTAAAACACTGACTTGAGGATCTTGACTAATGGAAATTAGTCATCGTGGGAATTTGCAAGCTTAGGATTTCCTTAGAATCGGTCCTTAGGCAGAAATTAATGGTAATCAAAACCAAATTTGGAACAAAAAATAGGAGGAACTTAATTAGAATTAAGAGATCACCCCCATACATAAAAAAATTAGCTCAGCAGTCTCAAAAGTACTATCAAAGTTGAAACATACCAGATTTTTCAGATTTGTTCAATTCGTTTAGGCATCTCTCACAAGGTAAAGGTTTGACTGCTGAGCTTAGCAAAGATGATTCTCTTCCTAATCTCACTAACTCTGTAGCCTCCACTCAGGGAATTAAGGTAAATACTACTTTAATAATTCATGGATAATCTACTTAAAATATTTTACTGTAACAATAATTGAAATTTAAAACAGGATTCTCTAATAGAAACAAGTTTGTATTTTCTCTCTTTCTCCTGGAGCTTATTTATCATTGTGATTGACTGTTTCCACCTGACTTTGAATTACATATTCAGTTCTTTAATAAACTTCTATATATTTTAGAACTTCTATTGTCTCACATAGTCTTCTGTATCGCTAACCTGACAAACCGACTCTGTACTCTCTGGTAGAGGATACATTACAGAGGAGTAGCCTTGACTCTAATAATATAAAGGATATTATAACTTGGCTAAAGTTTGTCAAAAACACTACATGGAGGACGGTAATACTGTCAGCTGGCTCCTGTCACCTCTGGACCCACTGTTAATGTGTGCAATGCGCTTTCTTACTCTCCATAGAGCGCTCATGATTCAGCAAGTCTTCGGTGAGATCTCATGTTTACATGGCACTCTCAGGCCTCACACACAGACAGAACCTAGAGACAATGTTGCTATCCCCCACAACAACCAAGATGACAAATGTCACATTTCAAACAAAGCCATTTTACTAATTTTAAAGTATTGATTTAACAAAAGCTTTATAATGTGCATGCACCAAGTGCAACTCCATTATGATGCTAACGCTGCTTTCCTGTCATCTTTCAAGTACTTCCCCTGTAGCTGGAGCAAATGTGGAGACAGGCTGCTTGAGAGGGTGTCCCAGTGGTTGGGAAATCCATGGTGAACTTCCTTGGGGTTGCTGTGCCCTTGATGGCACTCGACAGGCTGTACCAGCTGCATTTGTGTAAGGATAGTCTCCATCAATGGGGCATGAAGTATAACGAGTGATTCTGTCGGAGGGGTGAAGATGGGGTCCCTTGGGTATTTTCACAATCCACATCATCCCTTGTGCTCAGCTCATTTATGGTCCAGAGGTATGTCCGCATTTACCAGAAGTGAGAGAACCTGGGCATGCAAGGATCCATGCTCCATCAATGCAATGAACTTGTCAATGCTATAGAATGCATCATACAATCTGTTTGTGCCAGTCTGTTGCTCTTATGTCCATTCAGTGGACTTCTGCATTTGACTCTCCATGAGAGTGACCACTTTGTTACTGGAGGAGCTCATGCACTCATATATCTGAAATATTGCAGTATTCATAATGCAAGGGTCCACACTACCTTACGAAACTCTGACAGATGTTATAGATCTCCAGTTGCTAATCCACAGGCACCCATTTTGTACATGGCCCTGATGCTCAGCGTTTGCAGCTGGGTAAGGATGCTGGAGCTGTCCTCTGTCCTCTGAATGGGAAGACCCACAGCAGCTTCTGCCTCCATAACCTGCTCCTGCTCACTTATGCCATGATGGTCACCTTTAGCCATCCATTCCAAAGTCACTGGAGGCCTCACCAAGGTGCATTTATCAGCACCTTATCTTCCGACTAGGCACTTTACAGCATTCCAGACTTAATATTGAGTTCAACAACTTTAGATCGTGAACTCTCTCCTCCATCCCTACCCCTTTTCCGATCCCCCTTTTTCCAATAATTTATAATTTTTATAGATTTTTTTAATATATATTTTTCTTTTTCCACCTATTTCCATTATTTTTAAATGCATTTCCATTCATTGTTTTATCTCCACCTTTTAGCCTATTTCGATCCCTGCGCCCCCCCCCCCACCCCCACTGCGGCTATCTGTCACTTGCTCGTCCTGCTTTCTACCCTTAATGTCATCATTAGCACATTCCTTAGATAATATCACCACTGTCAACACCCCTTTGTCCTTTTGTCTATGACATCTTTGGCAATCTCTTCTTTGCCTCCACCTATCACTGGCCCTCTATCCAGCTCTACCTGTCCCACCCCCCTTCAACCAGCTTATATTCCACCTCATTTCTATATTTCTTAGGTCTGTTGAAGAGTCATATGGACTCGAAATGTTGACTGTATTCCTCTCCGCAGATGCTGTCAGACCTGCTGAGTTTTTCCAGGTATTTTTGTTTTTGTTTCAGATTTCCAGCATCCACAGTATTTTGCTTTTATCTTAGTGCATTTATCTATGTTGGTGAAGGATGTGCTTGACTCCTGTGACAGTGGTCCCTCAGCGGGCAATTTGTCCTCTGGTGTAGTCAGCTGCTGCTGACATTCTGCCAACAGTCCTATGTAAAAGGGAAAGCATTAGTTGCTTGACCTTCTTTATCTCAACAGATGCTTCAACAGAAATCTTTCAGTACATAAGTCGCATCTACTGAAAACAACTTCAAAGAGTTGAAAGCTGCCCCGAAGCACATCCATGGTACATTCAATAAACCTTCACCCTCCTTCTGCTGTTCACAAATCTCACCATTACCGACTCTACTGTGGCCACCCTTCCAATATTAATTGCCTCCTCTTCGATGAGCATCAGTATTTCCGGGCTGGCCACTTGACCAGTTGTGTGCTGACTTCTCCTGCAATGAGAAGATGGAGAGACCAGCTACACTTAATCTTCCCATTTACCCATCATGATCCACGATCAGGAATGATTGTCCATTCATTGCATTTGCCCAGGACTTAAATTATCGTTCTCCCAAGCTTACTTTGTTTTACTCCTTCTCTTGTGTGAGGGTTAGCAATGGTCAATAATCCCCTCGGTGTACCTAATCACTGTCATCCTTGAGATCCTCCTGCTCAGAAGTGTGCAGTCCCTGTAAGACACTCATAGTTGATAACTTGGTTTTGGTTCAGACTAACCTTGCCAGAATGCAAGGTTACCTTTGTGTACCGGACCCAAGTCCAGCTCACCATGCATGCTGCAGCTACTGACCTATCCGGCAACTTCCAGCCATGCCTCCTTTGTTTATCTGTCAGACTACCTCCTGTCGCTCTCCAGAAATAAAATGTTCCTCCTGGCTCAGACTGCCTCTAGCATCACCTCCAGAGAGGTGTCAGTGAACCTTGGGGGTGCCCTACCATGACAGACTGCCATGTCACTGCTCTAAAAGCCTGTTCCCTCAGACCTGATTTTCTCTGGCTGTTGGCACTTTGAATCCAGACCTTTATATGGGGCCTTCTACTTCAACCTCCCACCTCCTGACCATAATCGGATGGATATCATTGGAGGTGACTCATTAATTGGCCACTGTCTTGTTTCTTGTTTCAATGATGCACACAGGCTGTCGACATTGTAGCTGAGATAACTTTATTGATGATACATTTTCATAACATGAATACATATCTGCAGTATCTGTACTCTAGCAAGGCAGGCTCCAACATGTGCTATCTGACCTTCAACCTCCAGGTCAGGTGACCCCACATATAGTACAGAGTACTGTATAGTATCTAATGCTGGAGCCCACAGCCACAATTAGCTATTATCATGACTTTTTCCCTTTTTAAAAAAAACGCTTTTATGCAAATTCAAGTACACAAAGTCTCTTATCTATTTTTTCTCATTCTATTTTGATCAGTCTTTGTTTTCTACTCATCTCGGTATTTTTTTTTTTCACAATTCTTCCACTGGATGTTCTGAATGGTGATGGAGGTGATTTTGAAGGACAAGGGACCTTCTCCAGCTCTGTGTCACTATCACCCCTTGGATAGTTTTCAGGACTCTCAGGCTTTGTCTGGTTATCTGTTGCTTCACTGGTGCATTCTGGCTTTTGATCTTTAGCTACGCTTTCTGGTTCAGAGCAGGGTTGTGTTTCATTTGTTTTCTCCTGTACTGTTGTCCGTTTGGAGTCTGCACGATGTAAGACCTTGGTTCTCCTGTGATTCCTGTGACAATAGCAGGATTCCAGGTCACTTCATGCTGAACCCTCACTGTCTTTCCCATGTTCAGGTCAGGCAGAGGTCGGGTGCCCCGGTCAAAGTACTATTTCTGCTTCTGCTGCCTCAGTTTGAGCAGGTCCTGCATGCTGTAGCTCACTGGCTATGGAAAAGTTGGGGTGCAGTTGGAAGCTTGGTTTTTAGTTTTTTCCCCATCAGGAGCTGTTCTGGAGATAATCCAATGCCCTCTAATGGAGTATTCCTGAAATCCAGCAGAGCCAGGTAGCAGTCTCTTCCTTCTGCCTTTTCCCTTCTTCAGCATCCAATCCTGTGCAAATTTGCAAAACTCAGTGCCTAACAATTGTGGACCATTATCTGAGATGAGCACTTCAAGTATGCTGTGCGAGCAAAAATTGATTTTAAATGATTTATTACAGTGATGCTCTTACTATCATTTCTCAGCTGCACAAACTCAAAAAGCTTTGAGTAATAATCTTCTGCTAGTAGGTACTCACTGTTGTCAAATGTGAACAAGTCCATTCCAATTTTCTGCCAGGGCCTCTCTGGAACACTCTGTGGTTGAAGTGATTATTTTTGTTGTTATTTACTGTATTTTTGGCACACTGCACGTGCATTCACCATTTCTCCGATTTGTGCTTCCATTCCAGCCTAATACATTAATCTCGAGCTCTTTTCCTGCATGTTTCTATGCTGAGGTGACTTTCATGTATGCCCTGCAGCATTTCTTTCCTCAGTGTTGCAGGAATTATGATCTTTTCTTCCTTGAAAAGCATTCTTTCTGTTACATGAAGTTTTTCACGAGAATTTCAGTACTCTTGTACAGTAGAAGGGACTCCACTTCAATTTATGGGCCAGCCAGTTTGCACAATCTGCTACAGTTTTCTCAGGGTGCACTCAGAAGCTTTGATCCCAAGAATGGGTTTTGCATCAGTTTTCACCACAATGAATGGAAGTGCTTGAGACTGCTTTTTGTAGTTCACTTTAAGAGTGCACTTGCCTTTTACAGCCATTTTTCCACCTGTATAAGTAGACAGCTTCACTTTTGTCTTAGTTAGCTGTTTTTGTTTGCTAATCTTGCAACAGAGGCTTTTGGGAATGACATTTGCTTGTGCACCTGTGTCAAGCTTGAAATTCACCATCATGTTTGCAATTTTTAAATCAACCTTCCATTCACTTTCTTTCGAATTTGTTGTTATTGCACCAATGAAAAGTTCAATTGCAGTGTCTGTGTCATCATTTGCAATCATGTGCATTTTCTTCAATTTACACATATTAGTGCATTGATTTAGTTGATCACTGTTCTTACGCTGCTTTCCATAGGCTGGAAAACTATGTGGTAAATGCGCTGTTCTCATCGGTTACATTTAAATGTTTTAATAGCAGTTTTGTTCTTTTTACGTTCAAACTGTCCATTTGTTCTTTCCCAGGGCTGTTTCTGTTTAACTGCATCTAACTGCTCGACTACAGTTTATCATCTTTAGTTAATCTGGCATTTCATTGTCTCTGCCACTCTGAAGGTATTTATTGCTTTCTTCAGCATGAGATCAACTTCTTTCAAAAGCCGCTCTCTGAGAGAGTCTGTTGCGATCCCACAAATTATTCTATCTCAGATGGGTGATTCTTCAAGCTCCCCAAATTCACACGATTTAGCTAATTTTTTCACCTCAGTTAGGTACTGACTAATGTTGTCGCTGCCTTGCGTGCGTGTAAAAAGTCGATATCTTTCATGTGTGATGTTTCTCTTAGGGCTGCAGTTTGGATTTTTCCATTATTTCTTTCAAATCATTTCATTTTTCATCACTTTCAAACATGAATGTGTTTTAGACTTCTAGGGCTCCTTCCCCTGCTACGTGAAGAAAGAGGGAAGGCTGTACCTGAAGGTTTTTTTAATCACTGCCCGTCGCTCTGAGCTACAGCTTGAATCGCTGCCGGAACCTCCTCCAGCTTTCAAAGAGATTCCCTTGAAACTGAGCTCTGTCAGTCAGAACCTCTGTTATTGCATTTAGTTTACTTCTAACACCATGGGCAGAATTCTATGTCCCGCGGGCGCACATGCACCTGACCCGATCGGGCATAAAATTGTGCAAGAAGACGCGGGCGAGCGTCCCAATGTCATCCCGCGCTCGTGTGATATTTCGCTTAGCGGGGGCGTGAACGTCGGAAGCGCACCCACTGACAACTAAGAGGGCAATTAAGCCCACTAATGATGCAATTGACTCCAATTTTTCGTGGTCCGTCCAACCTTATGGTTGGCGGACGGGCAAATCGACCACATGGACTTTGCATTTTTCGTGAAACCTCATCCAAGGCAGGGATGAGGTTTCCGTTATTAAATAAAATAAGGTAAAACTCTATTTTTTACTGATTTTCAAAGCTTTATTTCATTGTTTGTGAATCTGCAGCTCCCTGAGGCAGCTCTCTGCCTTCAGGGAGCTTTCTCTTGGCACTCGCCCATGGAAACGTCATTGCCCGCCCTCCTCCCACCTCCCCACTCTGATAGCACTGAGATTTTCAGCGCGTGTTTCACACTGGCTGGCCATTAGTTGGCCAGTCAGTGTGAAGTCGTGGTCGGGGGCTGATCACAGTCTGTTTCCCAACCGCTCCCATACTCGCCAATCACACCTCCCTGCCAAATTGAACATTCAGGACCATATCTTGTTTCTTGCTTCAATGATGCACACAGGCCATCGACATTTTAGTTGAACTAACTTTATTGATAACACATTTTTCTAACATGAACACATATCTGCAGTATCTGTACTCTATTAAGTCAGGCTCCAACATGTGCTATCTGACCTTCAACCCCCAGGTCAGGTGACCCCATATATAGTACAGAGTATCATATAGTATCTAATACTGGAGTCCACAAGCACAGTCAGCTATTATCACGACAGCCGCCTCCTGCAAAATACTGACCTTCGGCACGTCCTGAATTCCAGCAGGGTAGGGACCCAGAAATGCTCATGACGCCAGGGTGACAACCAGTATGGGAGAATCCAGCTCATCATTGGTAAATTTCCCTCCATTAACCATCAGAAACTTTGTTGGTGCCCCAAGTCCAGTCCCTATTTGATAATTCTGTCTATGATATCCCTTTTGTCCTTACTATGTATTATTATAGAAAGACTAAATCTCGTCACCAGAGCTGCAAAATATAGAATGTAAATACTTCTGTCCTTGTTCCATTCCATACCTTTAGATCCATTTACTACCTCATTAAGGTCAAGTGCCTATGGAAGGCTTACAATAGAACTTGGCATTGCCCTCCAATACTTTTATTAAAATTTCACACTCCTCACTAATCTCTTCTGTTTGCCTCATATACTTTTCATCTACCACACTTGCATCTTTTAGCAGGATGTTTAACCTTTGACTAGTTGGTGAACAAAGTATGTAATTTTAAGATTTTTTTTTTCCTCCCTGAATCCTATTACTTGATGCTATTAATGCTTGTCCGACACTCTGTTGAGAAATACAGGGTTTGTTAAAGGGTTATAATACTGTCCTGTTTGGGTAAACCACAGATCCAGTGACTTTCCAAAAATAATTGCCCCATTATGCTCCATGTCACATTTCACTTGTACCTTTTATATAGAAGGTTTGCCCAACAGCATAGGTATCTCACTAAAGACCCATCAGTACTTATAAAATGGCTTTACTCCAGCTATTTTGCATGGAATCTTTTTAGTGACCTCAATCTGTTGTCATCATTAAACCTAAAGCAGGTAGTACTTTTATAATCCTTAAAATAATGTCAATCCTCACATCTTATTGATTCAAAGTGATATTTTAATAAATCGGTTCCACATGCTGTCGAAGTGTAAATGGGCCATAATTCCGAGCTCCAGAGTGTCGTATTGCGGGGTACACCAAAGATGCGCTGGGGGAATCACCTTCGGAAGTTCCCAGGTAAGGTTTGCACGGCAGTTGTCCGGAAGTGCAAACTTTCCTGGGCAATTGTCCTACACTGGGAAGCATCTGAAACATGCAATTTAAATCAAAAACTTCGGATGGTTCCGAATGGGTCACACCAATAGTTACCCAGAAAAAGTTAGAAGAATTAAAACCTCTTCTAACTTTTGTGTAACTGTTGGACAGACACCTCACAGGCCTCTCCCCACGCCCTTGAACCTCCAGGGGATGCCCCTTAGCCCCCCCACAGGATTACCCCACCCCTCTGACACCTTGGGTTCTCCCCCCACCAACCCCCTCATGGGACTACTCCACTCGCCCCGACACCCCAGGGGTCTCTCCCCAACCATCCCCACAGTACTCCCCCATCCGCCACCGACACACCAGGGGTCTCCCTCCAACTCCCAAATAGTACCCCCAATGGGACTCGACCCAACCCCAGGGAAAACTTCCTCCTCTGGGCAGGCCTGACTCTGACACCCACCTCAGCCCAAGGCCCAACCTGACCTAACCCCACCCCTGAGACCCGACCCCACCCCTGAGGCCCGACCCAACCCAATACCATTCCTGAGGCCTGACACCCTCCCCACCCCCAGGCCCAACCCCAACCCCCCTAGGCCTGGCCCAAGACTTCCCAGGCCCAACCTAACCCAACGTGACCACCGCCACCCCCAGGCCTGACCCAACTCGTCATGACAGTCCCTCAGGCCCGAACTGACCTGATATGGCAACCCCCTGCCCCAAGGCCCAGCCCAACCTGAGTCAAACCCTCACCCCCCAGGCCTGACCCGATGTGACCCCCCCACAGCCCCAACCTGACCCAAAGTGACGCTCCCCACCATGGCTGGCTCGGCTGAAACACTACCCCACTGAGGCCCGGCACCCCACATCCCATCCCGGGGACCTACACCCACCTCCCCCATCTGATTCCCCCGCCCCCATCGCCTGACGGCCACCCAAACCCCCCCCAAGCCCAGACCCCCCACCCCTCCTAGGCCCAATCCCCCACCTCTCCCAAGGCCTGGTACCCACTGCCTCCCCCCCCAACCACGAATTCCTCCTGGGGACTCTCGCCCCCACTTCAACCGAAGTCTGAACACCCATCGCCCCAAGGCCCGGCCCCAAACCCCCTGAGGCAGAAACCCCCACCTGTCTCAAGGCCAGACCCCCACCACCCACCTGAGGCCTGACACCTCCCCCAAGGCATAGCCCTGCCAGCCTATCTGGAGCCCGACCCCCACCACCCCAAGGCTTGACCCCCTCTTCCCGAGGTTTAACCTCCAAACCTCCCACGTACAACCCAACCCAACCCCCACACCCCCCAAGGCGCAACTCCCCATCCCTTCATGAGGCCCAACCCCACAAACCTCCACCACCAAAACCCCCAACCCTCCTACCACCTAAAACCTACCCACTTACCTCATACATTTACCTTCTCCCTGGCCTGTCAAGGTCTTTTAAAATTCATTGGACCTTTAAACGTACCTGCTTTATGGTAGCTATTGCCTTAAAAAAAGGGGATGTGGCTTCCTTCCCTTTGACAGAGCTGCACTCAACGCTTGGCCCCGGGGACACGCTGCACTACTACGATCGCAGCCAGTCTGAGGTGGAATGTCGGGCAAGACTAGATTTCAGCTAAAAAACTGGGATTGGAGAGGCAATCTGATGCTGGTTGCCACTCTGAGGAAGTTTAGACCCATTGGGAGACTATATCTTGTTTTATCTTTGGTAGGAATGTAACCTGTGTCCACATATCCACTTAGTTCTTCAACTGGTCCTATGGCTCAGACTCTGAGAACTCCAAGATTACTCTGAGAGAGCATTCATACTCTAACAATTTACACTTACTTTCTGACATTTTTTGAATTGGCTGCTAGTAGTTTATTGTCTGATTCTTTTTTTCTTAACTTCCAACTTTTACATTTTGACAACCACCCTCTCGTGTCATGTTTCATTCCAGAAAGCCAGTTGGTGAAGGATACAACTGGAGCCAATCTTAACACACCTGTATAATAAAAGCAAAATATTGCAGATGCTTGAAATCTGAAACAAAAACAGAAAATGATGGGAAAAATTCAGCAGGTCTGGCAGCATCTGAAGAAAAGCCATACGGACTCGAAATGTTAAGTCTGTTTCTCTCTCCACAGTTGCTGCCAGACCTTTTGGGCAGAATCTTCTGGCTGGTGGGCGGGTGGCGGAGCTCGCCTGTCAGCACTTAAAATGTCGTGTGCTGATGTCGCGCGAGCGTCCTGACGTCAGCGCACGGCATCGAGATACTTAGGTCGGCGGGCGCACAATGCAGTGGGACGTGCACCCGCCATTAATTAAAGGCCTTGTTAAGGCCATTAACTCACCAATCGACCAGGATTTTGAGGGGCCCATGCAAACTTTGGGTCGGCGCAAGGGCCCAATGGGCAGGCGGGTAAGTGATTTTTTTACAAACCTCATCCAGTGGCAGGATGAGGTTTGATATCGGAATTGTAAAATTGTAATAAAGTTTTTGTGCATTTCATTAACATGTCCCATCTCATGAGACATTTTCACATGAGGGGGACATGTTAATGATTTAAAAAATTTTTCTATTTTTAATGTTTCACTGCCTTTCAGCGATCTCCCTGAGACAGCACTTTGCCTCAGGGAGATGTGCGATGTGCGTGAAAGAGCGCACTCTGGCAGTTGGGGAATCTCCCCGCCGCCCACACAGGAAGCGCATAGCGCTTCCTGTCAGGTGGCCTGCTAGGCAGGCCTTAATTGACCCGCCCACTTAAAATGGCGGCAGGGCCCATTTCGGCGGCGGCGATTGGCTGCCCACCAACAACGAGTCGATCGGGCCCGCCCGCCCATCAAGGGCAAAATTCTGCCCAATGAGTTTTTCCAGCATTTCCTCTTTGTATTTCACATATTTCTATATTTATTTACCAAGTTACACATTACAAGCATACACCTCCTAACCCAAAAACCAGAGTTTTTGTCTGTATCTATTTTTAGGGGCTCAAGTAAATCCTCCCCCAGTTATGTCCACCACCTGCATGCAAACAAATACAAGTACATACAATTAACACTGAGCCTTGCCAGCATTTTCTGTTTTTATTTCCGATTTGTATAATGTACCACATTTTGCTTTTGTCTTATTTAAAAGTGTTGGTGCAAGCAATTGAAAGAGTGGAATATTGAAGAATCTGAGGTGAATGGAATTTGGCAGAGTATTCCAGCATTGACACAGGTTTCAGAGAGGTGCAGGATGACCTCCTTGTGAGCTGTACTTTCTAACATTTTATGAAAAGTATTTTTTATTAAGCCTGGGCTCAAGGAGGGTTTTATAAATATTGGTGCTGAGTTGAGTTTATTTTGATGTGCCCTGTGAGAAGTGCTCCAAACACTGTACCCAATGGGCTTTCTACAACTCCGGGTTTGGGCCTAGTTGGTTTGCGTATTTATAAATTATTTCATGGCATGCGGGTGTTGCTGGCAAAGCCAGCATTTGTTTGTCCGTCCCTAATTTCCTTTGAGAAGGTGTTGGTGAGCCAGTTTCTTAGACTGCTAGTCTATGAATGCAGGTACACCCACAATGTTATTAGGGAGGGATTTCCAGGATTTTGATCCAGCCATAGTGACAGAATGCAACATAGTTCTACGTCTGGATGGTGTGTGACTTGGAAGGGAACATGCAGAAGGTGGTGTTCTCATGTATCTGCTGCCCGTGTCCTTCTAGGTGATAGATGTTGCAGGCTTTCAAGGTGCTGTCAAATGAGGATTGGTGAGTTGCTGTAGTGCATCTCGTAAATGGTACACGCTGCTGCCACTGCGCATCAGTGGTGGAGAGGGTGCATGCTTAAGGTGTTGGCTGCTGATCAAGTGGGCTGCTTTGTCTTGCTGACATCAATCTTCTTGACAAGTGGAGAGTATTCCCTCACATTCCTGACTTGTGCCTTGTAGATGGTGGTTATACTTTGTGGAGTCAGGTGAGTTACTCGCTGCAGAACTCCCAGCTTCTGATCTGCTCTTGTGGTTACAGTTTTTATATAGCTAGTCCAGTTAAGTTTCTGGTCAATGGTAGCCCACAGGATGTTGATAATGGGTGATGGTGATGCCATTAAATGTCAAGGAGAAATGGTTAGGTTCTTTATTGTGTAAAGTACAAGGGCAGAATTTTCTGCCTGTCAGGTGGGTGGGCCCGAACTAATTTCCGGCGGGCGGGAAGACAATTCCCGCTGAAGAAGCGGGCCCTGCCGCTATTTTACATGGGCGGGCCAATTAAGGCCAATTAATTACTACCAGTCAGCCTGATATACTGGCCAATTAAGGCCCGCCCAGCGTGATGTCTGGCGGGAAGTGCTATGTGCTCCCTGTGCAGGCGGGGGGTGGGGGGGGATTTCCCAAAAGCGAGAGTGTGCTCTTTTGCGCATGCGCATGGAAGAGCGCACATCTCCCTGAGGCTAAGTGCAGCCTCAGGGAGATCACTGACACTTTTAAAAATATTAAAAATAGAAAAAAATAAATTCCCTAACATGTATCCCTCATGTGACAATGTCACGTGAGATGGGACATGTTCATAATTTACATAATAACTTTATTAAAAATGTTAAAACCCTGCATGAAACCTCATCCCACCGCTGGATGAGGTTTCATGTTTTATCTGTTTGCTGCCGGGGCTCCTGGCCTGCCCGCCAACCATAAGGTTGGACGGGCAGGTACACTAAGTACTTTAATTGATCTGTCAATGGCCTCAATTGGCCATTTACAGGTCGGCGGGCCCGCAGCTGATTTCGCTCTCTGCCCGCCTTCCTGAAAATTTAAATTGACCGGGATGACGTCGGGGGTTCGCGGAACGTCATCCCGCATCATTTTACGCGTCGGCGAGCGGGCCCCGACCCCTGCTCGCCGATGGCAAAATTCTGCCCCAAGTATAGATTAGCTCTGATCGAGGTCTCAGTTTGGAGCTACCACCTTCACATGGAGCGAGTGTCCAAACCAGAGTATACAGAGGTGGGGAAAAATGGGATTTATTAAACGCTGCATGGACTGGTGGTCTAATTGTAGCTTGTGCAGTGTAGCTGAATTCTGGCTGTAGTTACAGGGGGGAAAGCAGCAGATTATAGGAATACTACTAGTTAATGTTAGGATATTAGGGCATTACACCTATTACTACCAATCAGCCTGATATACTGGCAGTGAGTTATTGTATTACTGTTGTTTATGAAGGTAATCTGAATTACCACTATTGCTATTAGTGATTGGTGCAATTTCAGTGAGTTCCTATTCGTTACTGCTTAAATCAAAATTCTTCCCATCCTCTGGTTTCCCCAAAATGAATCCCTCCCCTACCTTTGTTTTCCCCTCTTTCCAATTCAGGTTTTCCTACTTGTTCTGTTCATGGATGGCCTCCTGATTCTCAAAATTTCTCTCACAACAGCTGCTGGCACAAAACTATGAGTAAAAACACAAAGTTATAGGCAGCCTGGCCTTTATAAAGTAAAGGCAGAAGCATTTGCAGACTTCACATGACAGACAGCATATGGTCAGATATTACCAAATCATGTGCTTAAACCTCCAAGAATTCTCCATCCAAAGGTGGCAACCCTAACTGAAATGAAAATCTCAGCTGTGCCTGCCCTAAAGTCCTGCTGGATGATTGTACTTGCAGAAAGGGACAAGAGCCAATGAGATTGATCTTCAACCAAATTTCTGACTCCACTTCAGCAACCCCATTGATGGTGATCCAGCAATACACTCAATAATATTTCACTGAGGGCTTTAGAGCACAACTGAAAAGCCATTTGTTTTGATACACTTATTATTTGCTCTGGTCTCCTTTACATAATCTCATACAGATGTGATGATAGGCAACTCTGCCACTTGTACTTACCTTGGGGCTCTTAGGTACTTGCATTTGGACCTGCCAATTAATTTGCAGTTTTGTGGTTGGACTGATTTGTTGTCATGGCAACAATGAACTCTTTCAATAATATAGTAAAAGTCACAATAAGCAGTGATAATGACACAAAAGTGTGAACCGATAATGACAGCTGATCAAAAGCAAGTTAGCATTATTTTTAATAACAGTGATAACTCGATGCTCTAATCCTCTAAGGTCAACAGTAATGATAAATCAAATTCTCTATTGGTCAACCATTATCAATGGCTCTAGAGAATTATTTATATTATACTTTAAATAATAATCAGGATTTTCTTCAGTACAGAGACTATAATGACTAATTAATTCCTATGACAGTGTTAATCTAGAAAACTATTATTACATTTGGGGTGCATTATTGCAATTTAGTAAAATAAGACTTATTTGAAAAGTGATTATGCAAGCTCTGGCCTCTTTTCATATGACAGTGCAGTCAACTAAGTGTCAGTACAGTTGAAGTACATGAACAATATATGGCCCCAGTATCTGTAAGATAAGATTTATGGTCCCAGTACCTGTTAGATCTAGTGTCTCTTCAGTTGAGAATACTGTAGCTAAAATGTATGCCGGGATGCCAAGATGAAGGCAGCAACCTAGGGCACTAAGTTATTTACTGCATACATTAAGTGCTATGTAGTATATTTCTCATTTTACTTTTGCAATTACCTGTAGACGTCAATGCAAAACTGCAGTTCATTTTACTTCTCTAAATCACATAGTATCATTGATGTTGTATGTGCCAATGTTCAGCTCTATCCCAAACCACTTAAGTGATCACATGTTTTGTCCATACCTGGAGTTTTTCACACTGCTACCTCTCAGGACAACACATGCCATTCCTCTGACCTTCTCCCTCTGCTAATTTTATGCAGGAAGGGACATCAGGCTGCCTTGGTACTAGCTTCAAAGAAGCTGCCAGCTGCAACTTCCTCACAGAAACTAGCTGCCAGAACAACAATGTCACGCCTGTGACAGCCTGTGGGCCTTTTGTAGCACAACAGCAGCCAAGTGTCTCTCATTATACTTGTCCTCAGGTTTCGCCTAGGAGATGCACTAGAATATGAGAAAGAAAGCTATAGCTAGATACAAAGGGGAATCATGGTTCAGGAATTTGCTCAGCACTATGGTCTCCACTTCTCTGGAACTGTGGTCTCCACTTCACCTTCCAGAAAAGTTATGAAGTGTAGCGCAAACAACTTTGACTCAATTCACTATTTTTGTTCATGGAATTTGTTGTGGTAAATGAGAGTATGTGCTTATGTTATATTCTGCTGTTCATGAAGATTAGAGTTCTATAAGACAGAGTTCACTCACATATTGCTGATTTATTCAATCAGTGTAGGGTGTGACTCTAATACTTGAGGATGTTGGTGCCAACAGTAAAGGGAGCATAAGTTCAGAATAAATAGATGTATTGACTTCAATGGAAATGAAAATCGGGAGAGGTAAAATGAGCTGCAATTTACAATCACCTATTCTACATGAATGTACAAAGTCATAATCTACCACTTAGAGTTTATGTCCTGCTTTATGTTGATTTTATTAATTCTGTCTCCTTGATTTGTCATGGTATAATCCTTTCGAATTGCAACAGAGGAGGTGGAAGAGACTAATTTAATATGATCATTGGCAACGTTATTCATCAATTATAATGCACCATTCTGTCACTGTTCCTTTCCTGAAGAACTCTTCGCTCCATGGTAGGAAACTGGTAATAGATCCATAAAAAGCATTTACAAAAAAATTTCAAACAGCTAATTGCCATGTTAACATCAAACAACACAACACAGCAGACAAAGGAAGTGAAAGTAAAGGAACATCTAAGCAATAGTGACCACAACATAAAATTGTTCAGGATAACAATTGAAAAGGACATAAAGATGACAAATACCAGCGTAATAAATTGGAGCAAAGTTGTCTTCTTGGGAATAGAAGATTGGAGGATAGAACTTGGGAAAATACAATGGAAAACAGTAGCGGCAACAATCATGAGGAACAGCAAAGGGAAACATTTAAAAAGGTATTCAACAGAGCCTAAAGTAAAATATATTTTATTAAAAGAACAAAACAAACATTATTAAGAAACCATGAATGATAAAAACATAAGGGAAAAGATGAAGGTAAGAGACATACTTTATTACATGAAGAGTGGGAAAGTACATGACAAAGTAAAATACAAAAAGACAAGGAAAGAATAAAAAAAAGAAGCAAAAAGGAACTAGGAAATTAAATTATCATGGAACAGAAAACAAAATAATGAAATATTCTGTAGGCACATAATTAAAAAAAAGAAAAGTTGGGAAGGGAATAGGACCACTAAGGGATGGACAGGATAAAATCAAAAGCAGCAATAATGAAATGGCAAAAATATTAAATAATTATTTTGTTTCCGTATTTACCAGGGAAACAAATCAAGGGAAAAGAACATTGGAAGATGAAAAGAAAGAGGAGGAATATTAAATAGACTAATCAAACCCAAGGAGGATCAAAACTCTGGTCCAGATAGATTGCATCAATACATTTAAAATAAATGTTATACCTATAGTTAAGAGGGAAGATAAAACATCATCAGGAGACTAGAGATCAGTCAGCTTAACATCAATAACAGGAAAACTAATGGAATCTCGACTAAATGAGAAAATAGAAAAACATCAAGAAACCAAAAAAAACAAGAATCATCAACGTGGATTTCAAAATAAAAGTTTTGCTTTGTCAAACTCATTGAATTCAAATAGTCGTTTGGCAGTATATAACTTGAATATTGCTGATAAAAGAGACATGCCGTCAAAGCTTTTCATCTTGCACTCATCAGGCTAAAATTTGCAACAATACAAATTGGGAAAGGAGCATCAATTTATACCACATGAAAAGACGGTGCTGAGTGGTTGGCAAGTGGACTCTGATTGGTAGAGGCAATGCCATGGAGAATGTACCCAGGGAACAGTTAACTGCCAAGCTTTTGCTTAAATTCAAACCAGGTAGGTCGACTCAGATTGGTCAAGGCTTTGCCATGGGGAATGAACAAGCCAAAAATATGTTCTGCCTACCACACAAATTAATAATATGGTATGTGAATGTCAATGCTGGTGTGGTGCCAGGTATGTAGGCCATACTCTACCATTAACATAAAGTCAGGGGATCAATCCTGCTTCAATGAAGACTGCAAGCAGGCATGTTAGGAGCAGCTTCAGGCATACCTAAAAATGGGATTTCAACCTGGTGAAGTTACAACTCAGGGCTCAGCATAAGCAGCAAGTGATAGACAGAGCTAAGCAATTCCACAACCAATGGATCAGATGGAAGCTGTGCAGTCCTACCATATCCAGTTGTGAATGGTGGTGGACCATTAAACAACTGATTGTAGGAGGAGGCGGCACAAGTATCCCCATCCTCAATGATGGGGGAACCAGCATTTCAGTGTCACAGATAAGGCTGCAGCATTTGCAACAATCTCCAGCCAGAAATGCCTAGTAGATGATCACTCACGGCCTCCTCCAGAGGTCACTAGCATCATAGATGCCAGCCTTCAGCCAATTCAATTCACTCCACGTGATGTCAAGAAGTGGCTGAAGACACTGGATAGTGGAAAGGCTATGGCCCTGACAATATTCTGGCAATAGTACTGAAGACCCATGCTCCAGAGCTTGCCACACCCCTAGCCAAGCTGCTCCAGTACAGCTACAACACTGGCTGAACTCCCAAGATTAGGTAGGAGTGACTGCCCTTGACGTCTAGGCAGAATTTGACCAAGTGTGGCATCAAGGAGCCCTAGCAAAACTGGAGTCAATGGGAATCAGGGGGAAAACTCTTCGCTGGTTGGAGTCATGCTGAGCACAAAGGAAGATGGTTGTGGTTGTTGGAGGTCAATCATCTCATTTCTAGGACATCACTGCAGGAGTTCCTCTGGTTTTTGTCTTGGACCCAACCATCTTCAGCTGCTTCACCAATGTTGTGGTGTCTTTGATGAACGGACCACAGGAGACTCAGGTACAGGTTACGATCGTTTATTCGAGCAATTGCAAGGAGGGCACAATCTCAATGCAGCTTGAGACAGCACTCTGCTAAGCTACAAGTGTTCACCATATTTATACATTATTGGTCACATACAAGAACATCCTCCAGATTCTGATCTTGTCAACATATAGGTTTACATTAAACAGACAGGTCTCTGGTGCAAAGGTAACCCTACTTTCACCCAGGCAGAGACCTGCCTTCCTATCTAAGTTGGGACCATCTGTCCTTCCCCTATCTGTTGAAGAGCACACTTAATCTATGTTATTCCCATCCTCTGACTCCAGTCTAACTCCCAGGACCTTGCTGGTAATTGCAAATCCTGAGGGTGTACAAAGTTCAGCATTCTCTCTGTCCCAGCCTGAACTTTAAATGTTAACTACTTAGCAATTGTGGTTTTGCATGCTGGGATATTTTAAGTCAAGTCCCTTGACCATTACTGTATTCCTTTATTTCCCCCAACAACCAATGACCTTCCTTCCATGGTAAGGTCAAAAGTGGGGATGTTCGCTGATGATTACACAATGTTCAGCACCATTTGCGACTCCTCAGACACTGAAGCAGTCCATGTCCAAGTGCCACAAGGTCTGGGGAATGTCCAGGCTTGTGCTGACAAGTCACAAGCAAATTTACACCATAGAAGTGTCAGGCATTGACCATCTCTAACCAAAGGGAATCTAACCATCATCCCTTGACATTCAATGGCATTACCATCACTGACTCACCTACTGTCAACATCCTGGGGGTTATCATTGACCAGAAACTGAACTGGACTAGCCATATAAATATTGCAGCTATAACAGTAGGACAAGAGGCTAGGAATCCTGTGGCGAGTAACTCACCCCTGACTCCCCAAAGCCTGCCCACCATCTACAAGGCACAAGTCAGGAGTGTGATGCAATACTGCCCACTTGCCTGGATGAGTACAGCTCCCACAACACTCAAGAAGCTTGACACCATCCGGGACAAAGCAGCCTGCTTAATTGGCACCCCATCCACAAACATTCACTCCCTCCACCACTGACCCACAGTAGTAGCAGTGTATACCATCTACAAGATGCACTGTAGGAACTCACCAAGCCTCCTTTTAGAGCACCTTCCAAACCCATGACCACTACCATCTAGAAGGACAAGGGAACACCACCACCTGGAAGTTCCCCTCCAAGCCACTCACCATCCTGACTTGGAAATATATTGCCGTTCCTTCACTGTGACTGGGTCAAAATCCTGGAACTCCCTCCCTAACAGCACTGTGGGTGTACCTATAACACATGGACTGCAGCGTTTCAAGAAGGCAACTCACCCCTACCTTCTTAAGGGTAATTAGGGATGGGCAATAAATGCTGGCCTAGCCAGCAATGCCTACAACCCATGAATGAATTTTTAAAAATGTCTCGACAACTGGCAGTGTCTTGAAACTAAGATTTTTTCATTATATTATTGTGGTTTATTGTGAAGTAGGTTTATGGGTGTGAGTGTGGACGAATCTATATGATTTAATTGAATTAGAGTCAGATAGGCTGCAAGCTTGAAATCATTAAAAGAGTTTGGGATAGCATTTGAAATGGTAATGAGTAAACATGGATGAGGGCTTGGCATGTAGGATGTGAAAGAAATTTACATTTTTTGATAAGTGAAGGGGTTGTTTGGGTTTCAAAGGGATGATAGGATGTTTACAACTAGCAAGATAAGCAAGGCCAAGCAGTATGTTTATTTTTCCCAAGGTGCTGACCATATTGGCAACATGCAAGATTTTTATATTATGGGAAAAGTAAATTTCCAAAGGCATATAGAACAATGGAATTTACAAATTAAAGAGAAAGAACCATATGTAAAGAAGGATGGAAGGTTATGTTGTGTGGCCATTTGAGATCTAAAATGACCATGCAAATCAGCCTTGGGGAAGCCTTCAGCCACTTTTGCAGAAGTCTGCTGTCCCCAGTAACCAAAGATAGAGGAACGCCTTTGTAGTTCCGCTGTCAGATGGGTGCTGTGGTAAACTTCTGTCTTGCCTATTTAAATTTAAAATCTATTTTGGACTGTAGCCTTAAAGGGAGCGTGTAGTTGGGAGTCAGCTTTATTAGAGATTTTTGGATTTGTTATAGTATTAAGTAACTGTAATTTTATGTATGTGCTTGAAATCTTTTCTATTGTTAATAAATGTTTTAATTTAGTTTTTAAAATATCTAAAGGTGTTAGTGGATTCATTACTTCTGAATTCAGTGCACAAATCTTCTTGTAATAAATACAAATTGCAAAACCATTGTGATAGTGTGGCCAAGTTTCTCTCGTGGATTTGGTCCACCTAGCACATATCACCTGTCATGTCATAACAGTGTATTGTATCAAACAGCACATCCCTTCAGCTGTTCACAACAGGCAAAGTACTGACCATACCCAAGCAACCTATGCTTGTAAACCTCAAAACATAGGGCAGAATCCCCCAGAATTGCACTGAGTGTGGTAGCGGGTGTGCAAAATGACATTTTACCCGTCGGCTGCTATGGTGGGTTCTTGCGCTGTATTGTCTGCTTCCTGCCTCATTAATAATGCAGCCACAGTAAAACAATATCTCACTGGGGGGTGCCTCTGAATCACCTGCCACACTGTCACCTGACCGTTTCTTTACTCCATGTGCAATATCTAAACTGCAGACGCGCACACAGTTGTTAAAGCTTGCAGCTCAGGACTGCTCCAGTAAAGACATAGCCCTGAAAACCAAGAACAATTTAGTGAACTGGCAACTAGAATGCATTTTGGAGGCCTGCCGTGATG
This sequence comes from Cetorhinus maximus, assembly GCF_964194155.1. NCBI lineage: Eukaryota > Metazoa > Chordata > Chondrichthyes > Lamniformes > Cetorhinidae > Cetorhinus > Cetorhinus maximus. The sequence goes on along the minus strand of NC_135880.1, from coordinate 86,297,756 downwards.
TCCTCCACCGCCGCTGTGGCTGCAGGAGGTCCAGCAATCTCACCACTCTGGCTTGGGAGGTGGTGGCTGTGGTGGTCAGTGCCAATGCTGCAAAGAAGAGGTTGGCCATCCAGTGCAGAAAGAGGATGAATGATCTCATCCATGCTGCCAGGATAAGGCAACTACCTCATCGCTCTAAACTCACACACTCACAAGGCCATCACACATTCACTTGCATCCCACTCACTGCCAGCTCAATGGAAACCAACACCCACTCTCACACACACCCTTACATCTCCATCTGGCCTCATCTCCTCTGGAGACTGCCTCCTCAACCCTTACCATCTTAAGGCCACTTGCACAGATCAACTTGTGTCCCCACACACAACCTGGGAAAGCCCCCTTTCCCAGTATAGCCCTTGCCCTGCAGCCTCTTCCCATGCCTGAGGCCACTTCTCCTCCTTCACCAAGAAAGCCCTAGCCTTGCAGCCGTTGAAAAGCCACCCCCATCATTCGGCTGGTCTGGTAGTTAGAGATCTGCCCATAAGCCACCCTAAAAGCGTTGTGGGCCTGCCTGCAAAGCCTGGCATGGATGACTGCGAACGCTGCCCAAAGCAGGGTAGGCAAACAAACCTTGAAGTCCTGAGTGAAGTGCAGCTCGCCATGTACAGTTGTGAAGCATGTCATCGTGCAAACAAGCTGACACGCCCAGGTGATCCAGCGTGGGGGGATGATTCCGGCGAGCAGGGCTTATAATGAGATGCTAAGATATTGAAATTACACTCCCAACGTGCGACAGCAGAAAACACAGCCCGGCATTGACAGACAGAGTGGATGATCGCAAACTGGTTTTACAACAGCGTAAAACTGACTTTTGGCCTTCTTGCCATATTGCCTGCTCATGCCGCCAAACGCACCCAACAAGCAGTGGAAAATTCCAGCTATAACGTACAACATTAGATGTGATTCTGTGATTGACCGACACTTACTAAACAATCCTGACTGTGCTATGAAGTACACCCACAGCTAATTTAAGATTATCAGCCGGGCTCGCAGTGTAGCTCACTTATGCATTGTAGAAGCTACATATACTCACACACAGGGTCCTGTCCTTTGCAGACAGAAGGAGCATGTCCATGCACTGCACCTTTGTCAGCTAAACAAAAACTTGGGGGACAGCCATTGCCTGGTTCATTCCCCATAGCAATGCCTTGATAAATCAGAGTCCACTTGCCAACAAATCACTCTTTTCTCAAGCAGTATAATTGTTTTTCCCTCTACAATTGGTGTTCTTATGAATTCTGTCCTAATGAATGCAAGACGAAAAGCTTCGACAGCATGTCTCTTTTTTTCAGCAATACTCATTGAATTCTTTGAAGATATAACAGAGAGAGTAGACAAGGGTACTATGGAAGATGTCAAATATCTAGCTTTCTACCAGTAAGGTAGCACATAATATACTAAGGTCTATTTTAAGGTCAGAGCATGTGGAGTCAGCAGATAAATGGCGAAATATATAGTTAGCTAGCTGTAAGACAGAATGCAGAGAGTGGAAGTAAAGGGTAGGTTTTCAGAGAGACAGAAGGTAGGAAGTGGAGCCTCACAAGGATCAATGCTGGGACCGCTGCTGTTCACAATTTATATCAATGATTTAGATGATGGAATCAAAAACACAATTTCTAAATTTGTGGACAAGACTAAATTCGGAAGGAAAATTCGCAGTGAGGAGAACTGCAACAAATTGCAAGAAGACATTAATAAATTTACAGAATGGGAAATTGCCAAATGAATTTCAATGCAGGTAAGCGGGAGGTATTACATTTTGGTAAGAAAAATAAGAAGATCACATATTACTTGGAAAGTAAGAATATAAATGGGCTGGAAGAGCAAAGGGATATTGAAATAGAAAGAGACATATCACTAAAAATTGTGACAAAGCTCAACAAGGCCACAACAAAAGAGGGATAGAATTGAAAATTAGAGAAGTTATGCTAATTTTGTATCGAACATTGGTTAGACAACATTTGGAGCAGTATGCTCGGTTCTGGTTGCCATATTATGAAAAGGATATAGGAACGTTGGTGAGGGTGCAAGAAAGATTTACCAGGATAATACCAGAACTGTCTTAAATATCAGGGAGGAATGAATGGGCTTTGTCTCTTTTCCCTTGAACAGAGAAGGTTGAAGGGTGGCCTAATGGAGGTCTTTAAAATTATAAAAGGTTTTGAGGGAATAAATATAGAGGGAGTATTTCCACTTATGGGGAAGAGTAAAACTAGAAGCCATCAAGATAAGATAAGTATCAAGAATTCAGAAGAAACTTCTTTACCCAGAAAGCTGAGAGGATGTGGAAATCACTACCTAAGGAGTAGTTGAAGCAAATCCTGTTACATTTCACGGGAGGCTAGATAAGCGTATGAGGGAGAAGGGAATAGAGGGTTATGCCAATGGAGTTACATGAGGAAAAATGGGAGGACACTGAAGTGGAACATAATTGCCGCTGGTTGGATCAAATGGTCTGCTTCTCTGCCATGTATTCTATGTAAATCTGCTAAGTGATATCCAGCAGCACCTTCTGAAAAATGAGTACATGTAAATATAATATTTATAACATATTAAAAAAAGTTATAGGGTGGAATTTAATGGTCCTGCATGGGCCCATCCATCAGCTAGAGAGCCGGTGGCAACCGCAGTATGGCCATTCTGCATCATTACCCACTCCCAACCAGATTTAATGCAAATTAGGCACATGCCTGGTTGGTGATGGGGGTTTCCTCATCCTCAGGAGGAGTTTTCCATTCCTGAGAGGTGTCCGTTAGTCAGAGGCTGGCAGCTCTCCAGTACCAGCCACTGGGAGCAGTGGCCACTGCTGGTACTACAGTAGGATTGAGGAGCAGGATCATCACTAGAGCTCTGGAGGAAAAGTAAGCAGGATCACCGGGGCCGGTCAGGGAGGCCTCAGTGAGGGGGAAAGTGTGGGGGGCAGTTTATAGAGCAGGTAGGTGACTTCCTGAAAACAGTCTTTGCACTAGCAGGTCTCTCCATTACCTGGTGGTTGCCTGCAAGGTGTTCCCCACCATCCCACCAACCACCCCCCATCACCCAGCACCCCCCAACCCCTGCTGCTGGTAGAATAACCAGCAGTGGCGGAGTTATGCTCTTAATTGGTCCTTAAGTGACCACTTAAGAGTTTCAAATGGGCAGGAAGGCTGTCGTCAACCCTTCCTGCCTGGACTTAACAGGGGGGAGAGGGAGAGGCGGTACGGTTTCCACCCCACACCTCCCCGGCTGATTAAAAATGCTCCTGGTTCTCAGGCCACCTCTGGGAGGAGCATTAAATTCCACCCATAGTCTTACCTGCATTCCCTTGAGCATTCTCCTTTTCTTAATGTAATTATAATGTCTTTTACTGTTAACTTCGATATACCTTAGAGATTAGAATCATAAATAGAGAATGGCTGCAGCATAGAAGGTGGTTATTGGGCCTGTCACATCCATGCCAGCTCTCTGCAGGAGCAAGTCACACCACAATGACCTCATTATCTTCATCAATATTCTCTGTTACCACATCTAAAAACATAATCAGATTAGAAAAACACAATCTTCCCCTAACAAATCCAAGCTGACTTTCCTTAATTAATCCACATTTGCCTAAATAACTTTTGTCCAGATTATCATTCCTAAATCTTTCCATCATCGAGGTTAAACTGAATGGCCTGTAGTTGCTGAATTTAACCTCACACAAGGTTGTAAGATTTATAACTCTCTAGTTGTCTGGCACCACCCAGGGCAGAATCTTGTTGTGGTGTCGGGGTTTTATTTGGCAGCAGATTCATCCTTGGTGTAGACTGTCGCAAAATATGCATTTAGTACCTCAGCCATGCCCTTTGCTTCCATGATCATATAGCCTGGTTTTGTGATGTTGATCAAGGGATAATATTGATGCAGGCACAAGGGATAACACCCCATCTCACCTTCAATGCCATGGCTTCTTTTACATCTACCTGAGAGGGCAGGCACTGGCTTGGTTTAACATCTCACCTGAAACTACAGTACTCCTTCAGCACTGCAGCATCAGCCTTAATTTTTGTGCTCAAGTACTGGAGTGGGACTTGGACCTTTTAACTCAGAGGCAAGCGTGCTACCAACTGAGCCACAGCTGACACCCCTGATGCAGTGCTTTACGCTTCTTGGTGATAATGGGTGCTCAACTACAAACCATAACTTCATACCTTCTATCAAAATGTTGATGGTAGATTGGTGGAAACCAAAAAGAAATGAAATAAACAGTCAGGGTTTGCACCAATCTTCTATGCTTCACCTATCATTTTATCTAGGTCCTCAGGTAATAGTTTTGGCGAAAAGCAACCCCCCCCATTCCCTCCACCCACCCACCGCCCCCCAAGCCATCAGGAGAATCCCCCCTGCTGCTACAATCTTTTCAATGCCCTATAACAGGCTCTTCCCATTTATTTAATCATGAAAGGAGTAGACACTTTCAGGGTAGGGATGCCTTTTTGCCAAAACTCCTCACCTAAAGACCTAGATTAAGCAATAAATAATGGGTACGTGCAAGACACAACATTGTATTTGGATGTCTCGAAGTTCAAGGTGTTTGCATATGTAACTTTACATTATGTTGAAGAGAGATGGCTCTTGCACCATGTCTGGCAGGTTCTTCATCACAGGAGCATTGTAGCTGAACTCACTTCTGCCCTTATAAGTTGTCTACACATGTGCATTTCCAGGAGGGATTTCTGGATAATGATAAATAAAAAAAATCACAGTTCATTTCCTTCTCCCTAATCCAATAGGTTGATGTAAATTGTATACCTCTGTTGAGATTAACTAACTTAGTACATATTGCAGATCAAATCTGGAACTTTTCTGAAGGGAATATTTCCCATGTGTATCAGGTATTGCAACATTTTAATTACCTTAATGATTTTGCTACATGCAGCACACAAAGGAAATATCTCCTGGTCTATATGAATTAACTATGTATTCTCTACTCTGTCCACTGATCCATCAGGGGAATTGTGTTTTTTACAGAGGTATACTTCATAAATAAATTAAACAGCATGATCTGTCGAGTACAGCTTCAAATAATCCAGAGAACGCTTCCTATGTCACTGTCATCCTGGACAGTTTAAGAAAAGCTACTCTGTATTTGTTTCGCTAAAAAATGCCTTATTTGGTTCCATTGCAAGGCAATTGAATTTAATAAAATGCAAGTTATTTAATTAAGTTTTGAAGTGCTACCGTCAACAGTGTGGTACAATGACTGCTTCCTTGCTGATAGGAGACATGTTGTACTCAACAATAATGATTTGAGCACTGAATTCCTCCAAATGTGCAATGCTATTTGGAGATAAATAAATCATTCCACAATTGTGAAACCATTTTATATTACAGGTTCATTTCTTCAAACTATGATTTTTACAACACGTTATGCTTGTGGTGCCATAAATTTGATACCAGAATCAGAGGATAGAAATGATGAATCCTTTTTTTAACACAAAAAAATACAAAAGGCCAAGGACCATAGTGCAGGTGCAAAAAGCCTGGCACAGTCCCCAAATCTGCCAACCCTGAAACTATATGCAACTTCAACATGGAAGGGCTGATTTCATGACCCAGTATTCCCATTAGGGACCACTCCAAAGGAATTTGCAGCCTAAATATCAGACAAAATGGGGGCCAAAAGGAAGACCAGTCGTAATGTAGGATGGTCCCTTGAACATAGCCCCTTTATGCCATAGCCTACTTTCAGTGGCACTGAAGGCTTGCCAGAGGGATCATCTGCCAGCAAAACCTGGCGCTAAACCAAAGAGATTTACATTCTGTGGCCAGACCTAATTCAATTAATCAAAAGAATCTAAAATGAGTGTTCGGACCTGTATTTGCCTAGACTGTGAGCCGAACACTTGTTTCAAGTTGCTGAGTTGACTTAAGGGCACCATAGCCAAGGTGATGTCCGACTCACTTTCAATGAAAAAACTTGCAGATTAGGGACTTATTCCATGCTTGAGAAAGAAACCATGAGGTGAAGTGAGGTCGAATTTTACCCCACCTATTCACTCCTTTTCATGATAAGGCCGAGGGATGGATAAATAGTGATATAGGGCAGAATCGTCCCAGATTTGTGCTAAGTGAGGGAGTGGGTGTGAAAAAAGTAATTTTACCCATCGGCAGCAATGGCAGGTTTTCGCTCTGTATCATCTCATTCTCGACGCGTCCTGCCTCATTAACAGTGCATTCAAGGGAAACACTCCGGATCACTGCTGAGGCGGCCTCTTAATTGCCTGCCCGGCCACCACCTCAGACCTTCAATAATCTAAAGGGCGTCCCAGCACAGAGCTAGCACTCTCTACGGGAGCAAAAGCTGCCACAAAGTCATGGCTGTCAAAGGAAGGAATCAGGCTACTCCCAAATTTAATGATACCACACTCGGGCTCCTATTGAGCGCAGTGGAGGCCTACCATGAAGTTCTCTAACCCCAGTTCAGACGAAGACCAGCAAGCAAGGTCACCAATCCAGCATGGGAGGCGGTGGCAGCAGTGGTCAGTGCCAACACCCTGCAAAAGAGTGCAGCCACCAGTGCCAAAAGAGGATAAATGATCTCCTCCGTTCCACCAGGGTAAGTCACTCTTTTCATCACTCTCACCTCACACACTCACAAACTCTTCGCATATCCACAGGGCTCTCACTCACTGCCAGTTCAAGTGACCTCACCATTCTCTCACTCACACACACCTTCATCTGCACTGCGGATCATGCCTCATCTCATTCATGCCGCCACTCACCATCCACACATGCCAGGCATCCTACTCATGTGGCCTGGCAAGCATCCTGCTTACACTCTCCCATCTGTCTTCATGCAGCACAAGCTGGCACACGACAAAAGGGAGAGATTGCAGACTGGTGGAGGAATGCCAAATATCAAGGTCCTCTCAGACGTTGAAAATTGAGTCATCCAGCTGGCTAGCGACGATCTGGGCCATTCCTGTGCTGACGGTGAGCTCAGTGGTACTCAATCAAGTGAGGATCCAGCAGTGCAACATCCATCAGACAACCATGCAGTGAGTCAGTTCCCCTGTTCTGTAGTCCCTGCCAGACACTAATTATCTCTCCTTGCTTTCGCAGGCACATCTGGGAAGCAGCCAAGGGAGGCCACAAGCCAGGTTCTCGACTCAAGTCCTGAAGACAGCTCAGAAAGAAAATCTGATGACACTCTAATTGAAGACCCATCACAGCACTCACCCACACCCTCCACCAGTGCAGGGACACACACCTCGGTGGGACCTATTTCTAGAGCAGCCTCGGGGTCAAAATCTGGTGAGCACATCGAACCGTTTGAACCACAGCAGGCAGAGGCAAGGACATACCAGGTTTTCAGCACTCGGAGGACTGCTGGGGGCCAGAAATCTGCTGAGTCCGAGTCAGATGATGACCCTCTGGACTCAGTCATACCTCAGTTGCTGGAGCTGCAAAGGCAAGCTCAGGAACATCAGGAAGGGATGTCCGATGCACTCTTCAGATTGCAAGGCACAATGGAAGGTTCCGTCTGCCTTCAGTCTGAGGTGATAGTCAATGTACCGTGGTCAACACTGGTCGGATAGCGGCCGCCGCAGGGGACCTTGGTCCAGGGCATCGGTCCTGCACTGATGTATGTGTTCAACTCCATCACTGATGCCATAGTTGGCCCCCAACAGTGTCAATGTGAGAGGGGTGTGGGGCAGCTCGATCTCACACTAGCTTCTCCTTCTCCTCAAGGAGTCAGCCAGGGGCTCTTGGGCACCCATAGGGAGGAGGGCCAGCAACTTGACACCCCAGGGCCATCCACCCAGGTGACTCTGGGAATGTCCGGCCGATCCAACTCCCCTCTTCCTGTGACCTCCGCAGCTCGAGCTCAACGGACCGAGGAGGGTGCAGCTGGCCCACAGCAGGAGTCAAAAGCAGGCCAGGGCCCTCCAAGTCTTGCCCCTCAAGAGGACACTCACCAAGGTCATCAGAGGCAGGGTGTAGCAGTCAGCAGGCTGCCTGCACCTCCATTGTGGATGTCGGGGGAGTAGAATAGCACAATGATGAGGCGCTTGCGCTTTATCCGTGCGGAATCGATATCAAGAGATTTCAGAAGCACAACTTTTGTTTCTTGGAGCTGCTGGTGATCATTTGTCTCGGTGCTTCATGAAAAAAAAGACATAACAGCAGGGTTAGGAAGGTAAAGAAGATGTAACTCTTTTCGAGTCAAAACAATTAACTAAATTAACAATAACAAGGGATAAATCAAGCACAGCCCCTAATTCAGGTCAGCTGTACAGCCTGGACACAAGTGTTAATCACTTGTACATAATGTTCACTATTGTAAATAAACTCCCAAGAATATCTCCTTGCCTATGGCTCCTTGTTATGATGAGCAGTGTTCATATCACTCAGATGTGAAACCTTGGGTTCCTGCACAAGATAAAGGCAGGTGTCTCAGTCCAGGGCCTCTTCCCTGTGCAGTGTGTAACCTTCAGACCAAAGTGATGGTCCAGCTTCACATGCACTGGACACATTAGTGATGCCTGCACCTCGATGGTGCTGGTCATTGCTGCCAGAATGTGGTGGGCAGGCATGACAGAGTTCCATCATTCTCTCTGTGTGCTCTCAGCACCTTTGAGGTGAAGATCTATGGAATGTCTACACTGCATGTCATCATCATCCTCCTGGAATCTTGTGACTATTAGGGCCTAGGTTGTGTCTCCATGACATGAGCCTGAGCACTGAGGGTATGTGTGTTGCCATTAGCCACACAGGAGTCAAATGTTCACAGATGCAAGGTGAGGATGTCAGGACTGTCCTCACTGCATCTCGTTATTATCCTCCACAAATCTTGCGGCTATGAGGGCCTCCTGAGCACGCCTGCCAATGCGATGGCCTCATTGCTAGCACCCTCGCCTTCGAGGACCTCGTCATTATCATCCCCTTCGTCATCCTCTTCATTGGAAGATACATGCAGCTCCTCCATTTACTCCTCAGCCAGGTCCTCCACCATTGCAGCACCAGGTTGTGGAGGGTGCAGCAAGCAACAATGATGCGCGATACCCTCTGGGGACTGTATTGCAGTGCTCCACTGGACCTATCGAGGCACTAGAATCTCATGTTCAAAATGCCTATCATTTGTTCCTCATTATACCACCACTCTGCTGCAGTCTGAGGCCGCCACATCGGTGTCATCAGCCATGTCCTCTGTGGGTAGCCCATGTTCCCGTGGATCCAGCCCTGCAGTCTCTCTGGACTTTGGAAGGTACTGGGGATCTGAGGCCTGCTAAGGATGTAGAAGTCATGGACGGTCTCTGGGAATCGCGCGCAGACCTGAAGGATGCATTTGTGGTGGTCGCACACCAACTGAACATTCAGTGAGTGGACCCTTGCAGTTGCAATTGTTGACTGCATGTTGCCATGGAGATCGAAGCGCCATGTGAGTGCAGTCGATGGCACCCTGCTCCTGTGGAAAACCCGAGATCTGCGTAAATCCCAGTGCTCTTCGTTCCTGACTTTCCTGATCCCGGTCAAAATGCATTAATTCCGTGCCTTTGTGAAGATGGCATCCGTGACCTCCTGGACACACTTGTGCATGGAGGCTTTAAAAATCCCACACAGGTCACCTGTGGAGCCCTGGAAGGAGCCATTGGCATAAGAATTGAGTGCTGTGGTCACTTTCACGGCCACTGGCAGTGAATGCCCTCCTTGTCCCCTTGGCACCATATCCTTCAGCAGTTGCCATATGTGACCACCCAGTTCCCTAGACATGCGCAGTCTTTGGTGACACTGGTTCTCAGTCATTCGCAGGAATGACAAGTGGCGAAGTGCCTACGAGTGATGGCTCGCTGTGGATCTTCAGCAGGCCCTGTCATCCCTTCATCTTGAGGGAAGTGTTCCTCCCTTTGCTGAGCCAGGCGCCTCTGCTGCTTTCTTCTTCTTCTCCGCTCTCTGTAAGCCATGAGGCATACCGCTAAATCACTAGGCTCCATGATCCTGATGTTCTCCTCATGCAGGATCAAAGAGAGAGGTACATGGGTTAGCATATGTGTCCTAAGAACTTCTCTTGATTAAGTCTGAAGGCCCCTTAACGCATGCAGGAGAGTGGTGGCCACCACTTGCATGGCCGTGTGTCGTGCACTCATTGGCTGTCCAAAATCCCATCCACCTCCGTCTCACTTCACTTCACTGATTGGTGGCAGCTTCGGCTACTGGACGCCAATGGGACCGTGCAATTTCGCCCATAGTTTATTACAAAAGCATAGAAGTAGAATGGAAGAGGTGGAGCGGCTATTTATTTTATGGATGATTTGATGGCTTTGATGTGGAGATCTTGGGTTCAGTAACAGACTTTGTGCCTCATTCTCAATCTGGAAAAGATAGAAAGATTCACTCTAGGAGACTGTTATCAGCCACAAAATGAGATGTAGGCTTTAGGTAAGACTTAATATTTATTTTGTTGGGGATTAATTAGGAAGATTATAGTGAAAGTAAGTAAAGTGAATCAGTTATTCTTGTACATGATTATTGGATGTTATACAGCTTAGGTGGTGATGAAAGCTTTAAGGAGGTGGAACAATACAAGGCTTGTGATTATGCCATGATCAGGAAAAGGTGAATAAATGTATTAGAGGTCATTCATTAGCTACCTCTGACAATCAAGTTACATATTTTGCTAAGAAGCAGTATTGTATTATGTAATTTTTCTGGCAGTGATACTAGGAATTGTTTAAGAACATATCCTGCTAGCAAAAAATAAGAAAATGATTTAACCACTTGTTTTATTTATTATACAACTAGTTAACTGTATCATTTAGGTCAGCCTGGCATTTAGATCCTCAATTTCCAATATGACCTTGCATATTTTGTAAAGTTGCCTGGGAGCTAACGAGCTAGAAAAATAGACTAATTTTGTGCTGTTTGTGGAAAACTGATGGGAGACATATAGGACAAGATGGTGAGACTGCAGACCTGGACTGAAACCTTGGGTGGAATCTTCCAATCTGGAGTCTATGTCCAGTGGTGGGAGGGAAAGTTGGCGTGATCCTGCTGGGTGGTGGAACAGTTGGACATGCCCAATCTTTTGCTGTTCAGCTAATTAATTATGCATCAGCGAAGAGCTCGGCGAATCTCATGGCAGGGCGAGCCGGAAGTCACTCACTCTGCCATTCCCTCATGGGGTCAAAGGTCCTGGTGCCACATTTCAACAGCACCCGGAGAGCCATTCATTCCCTGCAGGCCAGGAACTCCGCATTACTCCTCCAGAGTCCTTGTGGCCACAGCTCATACTGGAGAAACTGGCAGATGTCAGCAACCACATCCTGGGACATACGGGCGCACCTCCAGCATTGTCTTTCGTTCATCTCTGGATAAGAACATCACCTGAAATGTCCCTATGATTGGGCCAATGTTCGCTTTTGCATTGTATCTTGTTTGCCAACATCTTGACTTACTTGAGGACCCATTGCCTATTGTTGCTCAGGCCCTTGCCCCTACTGGTCCTGTGCCAACTAACGAAGGCCCCTCCTTCTCCTCATTTGAATGAGAATCATTACCGAGGCAGGGTTGCCTGCAGCCTTAGTGAACGTGTGAAAGAATTGAAGTGATAAATTTAGTGAGCATATCCTTTACATGTTTCCCTCCATCTTAAAGCCAGCCAGCAAGTGCTAAGCCCTTTGCCTGGCCTCCATCCCCATCCCATTGCTTCCAGGTAAAGGACATCCTGAGTGCTTTTCCTGTTCATACTGGAATGCATATGGAGACACTGCTCTTTGACCAGAGTGATGAGCCTCACAAGGACACTTTTCTGCTTGTCCCACTACCCTCGAAACCCTATAGAGAGACCATTGCCTTGGCAGCAACGGGGAGGCACTAGCATAGTGGTATTATCACTGGACTAGTATTCCGGAGGCCCAGAGACCCAGGGTAATGCTCTGGGTTTGAATCCCACCTCGGCAGATGGTGAAATTTGAATTCAATAAAAAAATCCGGAATTAAAAGTCTGATGATGACCATGAAACCATTGCTGATTGTCATAAAAACCTATCTAGTTCCCTAATATCCCTGGGGGAAGGAAATCTGCTGTCCTTACCTGGTCTGGCCTACATGTGACTCCAGACCCACAGCAATGTGGTTGACTCTTAAATGCCCTTCAAACAAAGGTAAGTAGGGCAATAAATGCTGGCCTAGCCAGTGATGCCTGCATTCTATGAATGAATAAAAAAATCACATGTAGCCTTGTCAGTCATGACCATTCACCCCAGAGGATGGAGATTTGGAGTTGCGAGTCGGCTGCCCTCCACTAGCCATGCCCATTGGAAGCATCCACCTCCCTCCTCCCTTCATCCCTGCCTCTGACTGCAGCCGATAGCAAATGGCACAGAATGAACGGCAGCTCAACACCTTGCTGGGATCTTGATGTTATGAGACCCATGAGCTGGGAACAAATCTGCTGCAAACTGGGCTTCACCATAGAGCAGAGAACACAACTGAGCACCTTTGACATCCAGATGCCTCATAATTATTAGGATGTCACTTTAGTCGGCCTCTTGTGCTGCTCTTGAACTCCACCCACCCCAGAAGACCCTCCTTCGACTTTGAGGGATCTCACTGACTGGCTAACTGTGTAGTCGAGGTCAGTTTGGAAAAATGGTGTGTGTCACTTTTAAACTCGCTGCACCGCCTTCTACCCTCCCCCGTCACCTACCAACCTCCCGCCTCACCATAGACCCACCCAATATCACCGTTCCTCACCCCTCTAGCACCTTTGAGCCTCTCCCCTTGTTATGCTGGACCCTATCATGGTCCACTTCCACATGCCTTTCCTCCTCTCAGAGCTGACAGCTGTTATCATCCCCATGCCCACCCTGACTCTGCCCCCTCCTGATATCCAAGCCTCCTGTCTTGTCCCCCTCCATGACTCCCCCCACCCCTAATGAGACTTTCAACTACCAGACTTTCACCCTGGACCTGACACCCTACTGCATCCCACTCCCCATTCTGACTGTAACAGTTCCCTCCTATCATTAGTGCCCTGAGTTCTCCCCCCCAAATACCCCAGTGTCAAAACCAATGAACCCACCCTCTAAGACACTCCCCTCCCTTCCCCAGACATTAACCCCCCACTTCTCTAGATACCCTCCACGCCCTTTCCCCATAAGCCTGCCTTGCCCTGTCCAGCCTTCGCTCTACCCTCCTAACCTACCCCACCATTCCAGCCTTAGACTGCTCCCCTTGTCCAGCCTTGGTGCAGCGTTTGCTAATTGCACTCGACTGAAGTTATGCGAGGTCCCCAAGAAGTAGAAAGTTACATCTACGGACCTCAAAATTGTGCAAGGGATTGCTTGCCAGGTGCATGCCACTTACATACAGTCGTAAAACTGAGCATTCTCATTTCCCACTGGTAGTGAACTTAATTTGGAGGGTAAGGTGGCCTTTTAATGCGTGAGATGCTAATGAATGAATGGGTTCCTGACGTTGTTCGTCGAGTCGGCTCAACTTGCCTTTAACCCGCCTTGAAAGTCAGGTGAACAGAATTCCAACAGTTTATCCTGCCGTTGGGAAAGTGACTTTTTGCCTCCTGCCAAATTAAGTGTCCCCGCCTGACATGATTCCTGCTGCTGGTGGGAGCGGAAAACTTTGCCCCTCACCAGCCCCACAAAGGTGGGCTGGAAGGCAAGATCGAGAGCAAAAATAGAAATGACACTATCTGGTCGTTGGTCTGGCGCTCCTGATTCCAGGTGATCTTGCTGGAGGTAGGTCATCAATGGCAGCTGGCAAGTAGCCAATAATTACAAAGCTAATCAAGGGACTGGGAGGACTCCACTGGGATTTTCCCCATGTCGGAGCAGCCTGTTGCTGATTGTTGCACCTGGTAGCTCCATGGAGGCGGCCAACATCCAGACCAGTGGCGCCTCCAGCAAGATCACCTGGAATCAGGAATGCGTCAGACTAAACGGCCAGACAGTATCATTTCCATTTTTGCTCTCGGTTCTGCCTTCCACCCACTCTTGTGGAACTGGTGAGGGCAGAATTTTCCGCTCCCGGCAGCAGCAGGAATAATGGCAGGTGGGGGCATTTAATTTGGCGGGAGGCAAAAAATCCATTTCCCAGCAGCAGAATAAACTGTTGGAATTCTGTTCACCCGGCTTTCAAGGCAGGTTAAAGGCAAGTCGAGCTACTCGACGAGCAATGTCAGGAACCCATTCATTCATTAGCATCTCACGCATGCTCATTAAAAGGCCACCTTGCCCTCCAAATTAAGTTCACTGCCAGTAGGAAATTAGAACGCTCAGTTTTATGACTGTAAGTGGCATGCACCTGGCGAGCAGTGACTGGATCACAGGCGGGAAAGGCTGTACCCGTGGTCCTAATGATTCCTATGGAAGCATCTCCTCTGCCTCAGATTAGGCCTACAACTTCAGGAATTAACACACCCACCATTCCTAATTGGACGGGTCTCTTTGAGGCAGCTAATTAAGAGGCTGCTTTTGAGAAGATTCCACAGACAGGCAGGACTCACGGACGGACCTCAGTGATGGGACCTGCATTTATCCCCAGTAGAAAAATATTTTTTAAGGTGGTGACATTCCACCCAATAGAGCAAGATCATTCTTTCCTCTTCTCTACATCACTGGAGATACTGAATTATTGCAGTTGATAGTGATAGCCAATTGTTTCTCCTTTATTATTTGAAGTCTGTTGACTTGATGAGAGTATAGCCATATGTTTTCTAGTATGTCAGTTAAAAATGAATGGCATTCCATCCTTATGGGGATTGCTGCCGACTCTAATGCAGTAGAAATGTGAACAGCAGGAACTGAAAGATTTATACAAGGATAACATAGTAAAATGTGTGCGCTATGGATGTCTGGCAGACACAGCAGAGACCTCCAGCATATTCTTCACCACCTTGCTTGACTAGCGATGGGAGCTTATGGTAGTGTGATGCTTTGTCTGTCTCACACAGAACAGTGATAATAGAGCATACTGAGAATACTATAAGCATCCCATGCCCACTAAAAGTTGAATTCCAGCTAAATGTTTGTTCATATTTATACCAATGATTTGCATTGCACTTCCATTGATATTCTAGTTCCTGCCCTCATAATTACATCCAAACCCTCCTACCTCTTCCCTTTATCTTGGTCAACCAGAAAACTTGGTCGGTAATTCCATACTAACTGACAATGGCAATCTTGATGAAAATGCATCATCAATCAGCCTTAGCTTGCCAAGTGCCAGCAAGAAGGAATGCTGTGCTAGCTGGTTACAACTAGGGATGTTAACCTTCCAGGATTGGCCAGGGTCTCCAGGAATTAAAGTTCAATCTCCAGGGTACAGCTGTGTGCAACACTGGAGAAAAATCATTGGGGAATTTAAAAAGATAGGTTTTCTTTGTCATTTTCTTTGAACATTTCTCTTTACCAGATATAAAAATATTGAAAATGGAAGAAAAATGGTTGTTGGGCTAACAGTTCAGCATCGTCCAATGGGTATTTTTTGTTTATTCGTTTATGGGATGTGCATGTTGCTGGCTAGGTCAGCATTTGTTGCCCATCCCTAATTTCCCTTGAGAAAGTGGTGGTGAGCTGCCTTCTTGAACCGCTGCAGCCCATGTGGTGTAGGTACATCCACAGTGCTGTTAGGGAGGGAGTTCCACGATTTTGACCCAGCGACAGTGAAGGAATGGTAATATATTTTCAAGTCAGGATGGTAAGTGGCTTAGAGGGCAACTTGCAGGTGGTACTATTCCCATGTATCTGCTGCCCTTGTCCTTCAAGATGGTAGGGGTGGTGTGTCTGGAAGGTGCTGTTAAGGGTCCTTGGAAAGTTAAGGCAACTTGCTGAGTTTCTGCAGTGCATCTTGTAGATGGTACACACTGCTGCCCCTTGCGTCGGTGGTGGAGGGAGTAAATGTTTGTGGAAGGGGTACCAATCAAGCAGGCTGCTTTGTCCTGGTTGATATCAAGCTCCCTGAGTATTGTTGGAGCAGCACTTATCCAGGCAAGTGGAAAGTATTCCATCACACTCCTGACTTGTGCCTTGTAGATGGTGGACAGGCTTTGGGAAGTCAGGAGGTGAGTTATTTGCCGCAGGATCCGTGGCCTCTAACCTACTCTTGTAGCTACAGTATTTATATGGCTAGTGCAGTTCAGTTTCTGGTCAATGGTAACCCCTAGGATGTTGATAGTGTTCAACGATTGTAATGCCATTGAATGTCAAGGTGAGATGGTTAGGTACCCTGTTGTTGGAGATGGTCATTGCCTGGCACTTATGTGGCATGAATGTTACTTGCCACTTGTCAGCCCAAGCCTGGATGTTGTCCAGGTCCTACTGCGTTTGGACATGGACTGCTTCAGGATCTGAGGAGTCGTGAATGGTGCTGAACATTGTGCAATCATCAGCAAACATCCCCACTTCTGACCTTGTGATGGAAGAAAGGTCATTGATGAAGCAGCTGAAGATGATTAGGCCTAGGATGCTACCCTGAGGAGCTCCTGCAGTGATGTCCTGGAACTGAAATTATTAACCTCCAACAACCACAACAATCTTCCTTTGTGCTAGGTATGATTCTAACCAATGAAGAGTTTTCCCCCTGATTCCAATTGACTGAATTTTTTCTAGGGCTCCTTGATGTCACACTCGGTCAAATGCTGCCTTGACATCAAGGGCTTTCACCCTTACCTCACCTTGGAGTTCATCTGTTTTGTCCATATTTGAACCAAGGCTGTAATGAAGTCAGGAGCTGAGTGATCCTGGTGGAACTCAAACTGAGCATCAGTGAGCAGGTTATTGCTGAGCAAGTGCCACTTGATAGCCCTGTTGATGATCCCTTCCATCAT
This sequence comes from Cetorhinus maximus, assembly GCF_964194155.1. NCBI lineage: Eukaryota > Metazoa > Chordata > Chondrichthyes > Lamniformes > Cetorhinidae > Cetorhinus > Cetorhinus maximus. The sequence continues at coordinate 86,280,907 of NC_135880.1, read as the reverse complement.
TTTACTGCTGATCGAGAGTAGACTGATGGGGCAGTAATTGGCTGGGTTGGATTTGTCCTGCTTTTTGTGTGCAGGACATACCTGGGCAATTTTCCACATTGCCGGGTAGAAGCCAGCAATGAGTCTTTTTGTTTTCCAATTGGTGTAGGAAGGCAATGTGTCACAAGGATGGATGTGTTGGCCAACTAATGGCAAGAATGTAGAGGCAAGTTATGTGATTAAACCTCCAGGAATACATTTAATCACATTTGGCAGCCCTAGCTACAACTCATCTTGTAGGATGTGATACCACACTGTATCCCTGCCATATTGAAGTCCCCTTAAGCAATGATTCTTTGTGAAGTTCAGGGATCATGTTCCAGGTCTAGAAACTCCATTGGGTGGGAATCAAGGTTTCTGGAAGCGTGCCTCATACTATTTCCTCTTTGCAGTTGCGGCTCTGGTGCTTCCTTCTTCCTGCTGCTTCTCTTCTTACGCCTTCTCCCAGAGTACAATTCCTATAAGAACCCTCATCAAGAAACAACTGCTATGCCAGAAGTCCCTCAAAAGAAGAGAACCTACAACCGTGATTACAAGCACTTTCAAAATCTTTAAGGTCAAAAGGTTCACAAGTTGCTTCAAAAAAAGTAGCTCCAGAAGCTTTGTACAACTTTACATGACAACAGCTGAGGATTGCTTTAAATTGCTTTCAAACAAGGGCTTGTACCACCTGTGGATGGCAGACGAGAGCTAGAAGTGGCACTAATCAGGAGGTAAGGCTGGGAAATGGCATTGGCCTCATAATGATATTCGTTCAGGTCACAGACGAGAGCTCTGGATTCCAGGAATTATCAGACAAATTACAAAATCAGTGATGACTGGGTAGGAGAACAGACATTACATTCTCTGTCTGCTAACCTCTTGTTTTCAAATGCAAATGGGGTAGCAAAGAAATAAAAATCACACCCAGTGTGATTTGATATTAAAAAGGCAAAACTTAATAATAGTGCAAGGAACAGCAACAGTAACATCATCACAGTAATATTCCTTTCCTCAGTCGGTATCAGTGTCATTGATTGAACATGTTTTAGATGTGATTTCAAAGAAAAGGCCTTTTCTATCTGTGCAGTTGGATGTACAGTGGTGAATTTTGGAACCTGACTTCAGGGTTATTCCAAGTTGTGAACCTGCTGGAGGAAGAATAGCCTTTCCGATTGAATTTTATAGGAGGCAACTGAATAGTAGGTCACTACTGCATTCACCTTCCAATTAGGGATGGTGGGTGAGTTTTGGAGACTGTTGTATTATAGCTTTAAGGGATATCAGTATGCTATCACTAGAAGGGAAATATGTCACGTGATCCAGTCTTCATTTCACTTTTGCTTTGAGCAGAGCACACACAAATACATCTCTGATGTTTTCAAGCTTCATACCTATGTAGAACTGTTCTTATATGCCTAGTCTTAATAAATGAACCCACAACGTGTTTAGCAAATTCCTTATGAGTGATTGTACCTTGTGTCTTGTTGTGTAAATAAGCTCAAGATATTATGTCATTATAAAAACACACCATGGCGATCAGTTGTGGTCAAACAGGTGGCAGCAATAGTAATTACAGGTACGACATGGTGAACAGCCTTAGATCATGCTGCATGGCATAAGAAGACCCTTGGAATTTTGGTCATCCTGCAACAAAGTTGCAGCATTGGAGAGTGTTGAAAACTTAGCATGCTGACGGCGAAGATAAACTTTAGAGACACAGAGCTGAGATATTACTCAAATAAAGGGCTGGTAAGTAGTCAGATTCCTCATGGTGAGATTGTCGAGCATATGCCAACTCAGCACAAAGCACCATTGATTCCTTGCACGGACATTAAGTTTTGTCTTCTTTATATGAAATCACATGGGAAGCTCCTACCCATCCTTGATCCAAAATCACATCCAACCTCTTTCATGGCCATGGCATCCTCAATTACTTTACCAAGTACCCCATTATTTGAAAATTGCATAATACATGGTGCACAACTGTCACGCAAACTACAAGTGCTATTTTCAATTTTTTGGTGTGCCTAGAGAGATCATTATGGATAATAGTCTGCAATTTATTGGTAAGCCATTTCAGGATATGTATGTGAAGTGGAATATCGATCATACTACTTCTTCTGCTCATTACCCTAGATCTAACGGCTAAGCTGAATGGACAATTCACACGGTGAAATCTCTAATTCTCAAGTGCAGATAGACCAAGCAAGAGCTACACATTGCAATATTGCACTGGAGAGTGACACCTTTAAGTGCAACTATTCCATCACTGGCAGTGCTCATGATTGGTAAGCCAGTGCATACCAATTTACCTACTTGTTCCCATTCTGTTCTCTAAACTAGAGAGCAGCCTGTTATGACACAGCCGATGGTAAATGCTGAGCTATTCAAATCCCAGAGGGAAACTTGAAGCAACTATCACAACCAATTTTCAATTTGTATAAATTTCAAGATGCATGCCTTGAATTCAGCAGTAATAAGATCACCAAGTCTTAGAGGTTTTTATAAAATTAAATTAAACATTTATTAATAAGAAAAGTGATTTAAATATATACATAGATCTACAAATTACTACTATGATAACTTCTAAATCCCATATTCAATCTAACTCCCAGTTACACTTTCATTAAGGCAACAGTATGACACACAGATTTGAAAAGACCCAGGCAAAGAAACATGATACCCTGAACAAGTTGACTTCCAAGTGAGTTTTCTTAACTTCAGTCCTTTGAAGACAGCAGCTTGAGGCATAGATGCTAAAGGCTCTTCATACTTGTAAGATCTTAAAAATGCTTTCCCTTACAAAACAGTCTTCTCTCCTTTATACATAACTTCCTCTTTGAATGCAAATACCCATTGTTTTACTATGTCTTTGGACTTTATCACTTTAACTCCCTGATAATAAAACCTTCTCATAGCACTAAGTTTTATCAGTAATCTTTGAGAAAAATAAACACACTGGGCAGAATTTTGCCCTTGGTGGGGGCAGGTGGAAAACCGACCACCGCCCGTGATTAAGGCTCGCACAGTGTGAAACGTGGCTCGTCATTGGCCAGGAAGGGCCGAGCAGGGGAGGTTTTGGCCGCTGGGTCAAATGGCGGCCTAGCAGCCTGTTTAAAAATGGCCCAGGCAGCCCCAGAAAGGCTGCCGGAGAAGCAAGTCTGCCTACCGTTGAAAGGATGAAGTCCAGTATGTCAACAAAAGCCAGGCAGGAGGCAGGTTGGTGGGGGGTGGTGGTGGGGGGGGCGGGGAGGTGGGGGGCACTTGGCCCCCCATTTTTCCAACGAGTGCCTCGATGCCCTCCTAGGGGAGGTGGCTGCCAGAAGGGATACTTTTGTCCCCAGAGATGGGAGAAGGAGGCCACCACACCTCACCAAGAGGGCAGGGGAGGAGGTGACAGCCTGAGTGAGCAGCCACGATGTGGTACAGTCCACCTGGGTGCAGTGCTGGGAGTGCTTCAATGACCTGCTGTACTCAGGAAGGGTGAGTACCATGTTAGCATGGGTTAGTGTGTTGAATTGTTTTGGGTTGGCCATCGCCCCCGTGGAGCTTGGGGTGTTAGAGTCTGAGTGCCAATTGTCAATCATGCTGGGGCTGGCCAAGGGGGTGCACCCTGGCTGCTTGGACTGAGTGCTTGCACCTCAAGGGCCACAACTCGGATCTGCCCTGCCAGGTGCTCCTCAGCTGGGGTTGTCAAGGCTGCAATGGCACTGCAGGTAGAAAATGGACTAATCAATGCTCCTCTTCCTTTCAGGAGAAGACATCCCATAACAATATTGAGATTTCGCAGGCTGGCAGAGGATCCACACACTTCCTCATCCATTCCCACTGTGAGCAGGTGGCCTTGGAACTTGAGAGGTGTCATCCACCTCGGTCAAGTGGCCGCAGTGAAGCTGGGTGTCAGATGAAGGTAGGAGTGCAGCGCATTGACATAAGAATTTTGGCTTGCGCAACCACTCTAGTGCAGTCTCTTCATTAATGTGAGCCTTGAACCTGGAGTCCCCATTGATCATTGAAAGACGATGGCACCATGATGCAGATCTCTATTGTGTCACCAGGTGCCTGGCATGCACAGTGACAGTGTGATGACCTTAACTAATGACATGTCCTTCTTCTCCCTTTTAGGTTCACCAGCAGGCATTCAGTCTCTGGACCCTGAAGGGCCACCCTTGACAGTGGAGGACCGCCATGCTCCCCAAGCACCTGTGTCACACTTGCTCTTTGAAACAGGCACCAGCGCAGATATCAGCACCTCGGTAGGCATTATTTCAGTGGATGGTATCTCGATGAGGGCACTTCACACTCGCTTGAGGTGCAAGGGTAGGCAGAGAGTGCCCTGGGCACCGGCAGTCGGAGGACTGCTGGGAACCAGGACGATGCTCAGCCAAAGGCTGATGATGGGCCTCTGTAATCGCCCATTAGGCAGCAGATGCTGGAGGTCCAGTGGAGTGTGTGGGAGGATCTTGCGGAGATCCAAAAAGGTATGCATGCCATGTTCTCAGTTGTGGAGGAGTCCCTGCGGAGCATGAGCATTGCATTGACCCTCATGGCCGAGCGCAATGCCTCCTCCATGGAGAGAGTGGCGACTGTCATGGAGAGGCTGCTCCAGGGACAGAATCAGGAGTTCCTGGGGTTGCGCTTGGACCCACAAGCCCTCACATAAAGACTGACTTCAGCTGGCCAGTGTCAGTGTGTGAGGTGGATGAGGCACCCAGTATCTCAGTTAGGTGCCCGTCCATCAATGGCGAGCAGAGAGGTCCACAGTGACCTCACATTGGCTCACAAGCTGCTTGTCGTCTCTGCGGGCTCCTCTCAAGGCGCTCTGGATGATGGCAGCAGCTCCTCCGCCCCTCTGCCAGTGACCGTGGCATCTGATGAAGCTGCAGTGATTGGGGAGATGCCGGCTGTGGCACTGCCCGCTCCCTCCCAGGCGGGGCCAGCACGGGCTCCACTGGCCAGAGGACGACTGCCAAGGTCATCAAGGCCAATACGACTGCAGAGTCAGCAGGCTGTCTCCAATGCTGGTACCAGCAATGGGGGAGCACCTAGAGGTAATTTGAAGCACCTTAAGCACAAGAGGGACTGGTCATGGGTGATCTTTTGTTCCCCCATTTTTTCTCTTTTTTAACGGTGTGACTACCAACACCGGTTTCTCTCTGTTCAAGACTATGTGAGTTCAAACATACAATTAAATTTCTTTTTGTGTTATTGGCCTGAGTATGCTTCATTTATTTTGTAGGTGCAGGGTAGGCCAGTATGTAATGCTGGACGTGGGTGGCTCGAAACTTTATTGCACAGGCACTGAGTGTATCTTGGGGTCCAAGGAATGGGTAATTTGTGTGATCCACGATGGATGCGGCAGCCCTGGTACTTCTTGGCAGCCTAGCTGAAGGAGCATTGGATCAAGGGGTCCCTGGTGTCCCTGCCTCCCTGGAGGTTACTGAGGTTTGGCCCCACGCCCTCAGCATTCTCCTCAACGTGCTCCTCTTCTGACTCACTACTGGATTCATCCTCTGTGGCCTGTGCAGCTGTGTCAAGATCCTCTTCCTCCAGTGGGTCCCCCTTTGCCAGTGCCAGATTGTGGAAGGCGCAGCATGCAACCACTATAAGTGGCACTCGATCTGGGGGGTAGTGCAGTGTCCAGTAGTGAATGGTCCAGGCATCGGAAGCGCAAATTTAGAAGACCTATGGTTCTCTCTACCAGGGCCCTTGTGGAGCCATGGCTCCTGTGGTACCGCTGCTCAGCATCTGTTCGTGGCGGAGAGGCATCATTAGCCACCTTGTCACCCAGGAGCTATCCATCCAGTCAGGCTGGAGCACTAAAGAGCCTCAGAACCTGGAAGTGTCTCAGGATGTATGTATCATGGGAGCTGCCAAGGTACCTCGTACAGACTTGCAGAATCTGCATCCTGTGGTCACACACTATCTGCACGTTCATGGAGTGGAATCCCTTCCTGTTAACGAAAGCTGACCTGCTGGCACCTTGATGGCCACCTGTGTGCAGTCAATGACACCCTGGATGCGGGGGAAGCCAACAATCGTTGCAAAGCTTCTGGCTCGCTCAGCTTGGCTGGCCTCGTCCATACAGAAATGAATGAAAGTCAATACCCACCTGAACAGAGCTTCTGTCACCAGCTTGACGCAATTGTGGACAGCTGATTGGAGAACTCCACACAGATCCCACTGACCCCTGGAGAAAGCCAGAGACATAGAAGTTAAGAGTTACTGTGACCTTCAGAGTCACTGACATAGTCAGAGCTGATCTGAGGCCCGACCATCTGACAAATGGAGGTCCCAGTCTCCTTGGAGAGACGTAGCCTCCTTTGGCATTGCACATCAGACATGTTAAGGTAGCTGCATCACCGCCTGTAAACACCAGCAGCAGGATAACGGCTTCTTCTGCGGCCCCTTCCGCCTTGGGCTACCAACTGGCCCTGTGCCCCTTGTCCCTGTGCCTCTCCTCCCACAGGTCCCTCCCCTGGAAGCTGCATTGGGACACCTGGCCTCCTTTCCCTTCTGTCCCTCTCTTCCCCCTCAGAGAAGGTGCCTCCAGCAGAGACCACAATCCCCATTACCAGGGTTATGGAAGGCTGTCTGATACCTGGAAGGGTCCACAGGGTCTGAATCCTCAGGGGGCCTGGAAGTCACCAATGAGTCCTGAAATGAAGCCTGGAAATACTAAGTATGAAGCCCAGACCAGAGATTAAGCTGACAAGTACCAATAAAACACCGGCAGCAAGTGATCTCCAAAACTCCTCACTACTCACATTGACAATGCTGCTGACCCTTCTTACCCCACTAGTGGATGAGGTTTTTCAAATTGTGGCCTGTCTGTTTTGCCAGTGCAATGAGTGATAACGCGCACGGGCAATGTTAAAGTGCCGTCAATTAGGTTGTTAAGGACTTTAATTGGTCTGTTAATTAATTGTAGGCGCGGGTCCGGCTCCTGCGCGTGCCCACCGAGTGAAATATTGCGTGAGTGCGCGCTGATGTGGGGACGCTCACCCAATGTCATCACGTGTCATTATACGCTGAGCGGGTCAGCCGTGTGCCCGCCTGCTCAGCGAAAACTTCTGCCCATTGTTTCTAAACTTCACTTGGCTAGGTGACACATTTCAGCCCTCCTTTAAAAACAATCTAGACTGGTTTATTTCAAAATGCAAATGTTCCCTTGACACCTATGTTTCTAAACTTCCCCATGCTTACCTAATTAACATTTCAAACCTAACTTCTCTCCTTACATCAAAGCACCCAGGCTAGCTGCCTCTAATTCAATTAGATCTCACACACACACGCACAGACACACATTGACACATCCCACTATTACTTTACTTTACAATAAATTCCAATAACATTATGAGAATTCTTATATCTCCTTGACATACCACAAGAGAAGGTGACCAATGTTCATGATAAAAATAGAGGTACAGAATTCCCAAGTTTATAGTTGGGCAACAAGTTCACATCCAGGATCCCACAGAAGGCATGTGGCAACCAGCCAAGGTGACAGGTTTTGTTCAGAACCAAGTCCTATGAAGTCATTGCACACAAAGTCACAATGGTGAGGTGCAACCAAGGACAAGTCAGAGCTATTCCAGCTCCTCAACTACCGTACAGTTCTACTGCATCCCAAATGCAACCAGGAACAACATCCAAGAATGACAATCCCACAGATCACTGTGAGTAATCAAAGAAACTTCCAGACAAGGTTACCATCACAATTTCTGTGTGAACCATCAAATTACCCTACCCTTTAGGGTAATCATAGATTCATCAGTTCTACGCATTTTGTAATGAAACATGAACATGTATTGTAAGTAACTATACTCCTTTGGAAGGGGTGAAAGTATCTTTAAAAAGAAAGGAGGGCGTTGTAATATGCCTTTAAGGAATATCCACATGACATCACTAGAAGAGAAATGTGTCATGTGATCCAGTCTTAGTTTTACTTTTGCTTTGAGCAGAGGGCACACACACAGCTCTGATGTCTTCAAGTCACACCTACGTATAATCATTCTCATGTGCCTAGTTAATAAATGAACTCACAACTTGTTTACCCAACCCCTTAAGAGCAATTGGTGCCTTGTATCTTGTACAGTAAGTAAGCTCAAGATATTATATCATTATAATAACATGACAGAGGCAGGAGATGTAGATAGCATATGCCACTACAAGGGAGGCCATTAGCCTTCACTCTGTGATCTTTGGGAGTGTTGCTAATACCCAAGCAGGAGAACAGCAGGAAAACACTAGAGCCCCCATCAGTATTACGGGTGCAGCTGAGACCTCACTAGGTCCATGACAATCAGAGATATCTGTCTCCAGGAGCTTTACATGAAATGGCAAAGTTGTGACATGGGAAGATAGCAACTTTGCCATTTTCTGTTGGGGACATCAGCTGTAACACAGCCTCAACCTCCTGCTATGCAGCTGCCTCCTCTCACTTGCCAGGGTGTGGATACTGTAATGGGGGCTGGGGTGTGTGGGGGGCATAGTGAGGGATGGGAGAGGCATAGTGGAGGATGAGGGGAGGGGTGCAGCTGTGTGACACCCACAAAATTGCTGTGCTATTGCAATAATTGTTAAGTGGGCCCCTTAATTAGCTTGATTGCATATCCGTCACTGCCAGACAGGCTGCTATCATCACTGCCCACCCACCTCTGGGAAAAACGCAAGGTGATGGAGGCAAGTTGGGGAGCCAGTCCAATGCATTTTAATGTAATTTTCCAGCACCCCACTTCACCTCCAAAGCCACCACCACAGGCGTGAAAAATCCTGCCCAAAATGTCCCACAGCTCAAAGAAAAGCAGGGGAGTTTTCTTTGCAAAAAATTATCCTTCAGCCAGATTCACTTAAGAACATGTTAGGTGACCTCATCTCATTTGCTGTGTATTGGACCTTGACTTGTGTTAATTTGGTATCAGTGATAGCTTAGTTGTACCGCCTTTGCCTTTGAGTCAGAAAATTGTACACTTGAGATGCTTCAAATACTTGAGCACAAAATCTTGGTTGACACTTGGTGCAGTTCTGAGGGAATGCTGCACTGTGGAAGAGCCATCTTTTGGATGAGACATTAAACTGAGGCCCTGTCTACTGCCTCATGTGGCTGTAAAAGACCTGGCCATTTTTTTTCTCTCACCACAGCACTAAAAACAGATAATATAGTCATTACCGCAATGCTGTTTGAGGTGCATGAAATTGGCTGCCATGTTTCCAATCTTACAACAGTGGCTCCACTTCAAAAGTACTTAATTGGTTGTAAAACGCTTTGGGAATTCTGAGGTCCCAAACGGAGTTATATAAATGCAAATCTTTCTTTTTCTTTTAATTAGCGACTGCACTTGTCTTTCTAAAAACAATAACCACATATAAAAAAATAGTTCACTGACTGCCAAGTGTGCCCAGGTATCCTGGAACCTCAGAAGGTGCTACATAAATGCAAGTTCTTTTTTTCTTAACTGCATGTTTTGCAAGGAATTTTAATAAACTGTGTTCAAGTGTCTGCACTGATAACAGGTCAAAATAAATACTGCAGGAAATATAGTGTGAAATTACCCATGTTGTGAGAAGGAGTTGTAGCAGAGATGAAAGGTAATTGAAGAAGAAACGGCTCACAAAGCTTTAAATGTCTGGAAAAGAAATTTCATGCAATGTATACATGAATAATGCTGGAGAATTGAGCAGTTTATTTATTCAGCCAAATTGTCGCCCTGTGGCATGTACATACTTTGAATGGAACTCCCAGCTTCATGGAGTTGTTCTCAGTCCCTCTTTTGCTGTGCCTTCCTACTCTCCTTATCCTTCCTACATAGCTTACCACTCTCCAAACCCCATGTCTAGTCTTACAATTTTGAGTACTGTTGCTCTTCCTTCCTCCTCTCCTCCTGTTCCATGACCATCTACCCTTGCTTTTAACACTGTCTCTCCTTTCTTTCACCTCTTCCTTTACACCGCCCCCCACCTTGCCTCCACTCTCCTCCTCTCATATGCTCTTACCTTTTCTTTCTCCATGACCCCCCTTTTTGATTTAACAAACTATAACTAGTGGAGTGCCAGAGGGATCAGTACTGGGGCCTCAATGATTTAACAATCTATATAAATGATTGGGATGAAGAAAACAAATGTATGGTAGCTAAATGTGCCGATGACAACAAGATAGGTGGGAAAGTAAGTTGTCAAAAGGTGGTAGACAGTTCACAAAGGGACATAGATAGGTTAATTAATTGGCCAAAGTTTGGCTGATGGAGTATAACACGGGAAAATGTGAACTTGTCTACTTTGACAGAATAGGAAAGCAGTAAACTGTTTAAATGGAGAGAGATTGCAGAACTCTGTGGTACAGAGGGCTCTTGGTGTCCTGGCACATGAAACACAAAAAGTTAGTAAACAGGTACAGCAAGTGATTAGGAAGGCAAACGGAATGGTGATATTGATTGCAAGGGGTATGGAATATGTAAGTAGGGCAGTTTTTCTGCAACTGTACAGGGCATTGTTGAGACCACACCTGAAGTACTGTGTACAATTTTGGTCTCCTTATTTGAAAAAAGATATAGGGGAGAATTTTCTCCCCGATGGGTGGACTGGGTGGGAGTGGGTGCGCAGCCAATCGCCGCCTACAACCAGTTGCGTGCCGCCATTTTACGTGGGCGGGCCAATTAAGGCCCACCCAGCGTGACACGCACCCAGAAGCGCTGAGTGGGTGGGGAGAGGAGGGAGAGTCGGGGCCTGCACTCTTTCGCATATGCGCGCAAAAGAGCGCAGAAATCTCCCTGGGGCATGGAGCTGCCTGAGGGAGATTACGCTGTGTATGAAAAATTTAAATAAAGAAAAATAAAAATTATTCAGACATGTACCCTCATGTGACAGTGTCACATGAGCTGGGACACGTCAATGAATTTTAATAAAATTTTTTATTACATTTATAAACCCTTCATGAAACCTCATCTCGCCCTTGGATGAGGTTTCATGAAAAATGTGAAGGCCGCCTGGGCTCTTCGCCTGCCCACCAACCTTAAGGTTAGAATGTGAATTATTTTAATTGCTATTTAAATGGCCTTAATAGGCCTTTGACAGTTTGGTGGGTGCGCAGCCGACTTTGGTGCACGCCCACCGATCTGAAGGTTGGAATGACGCACAGTGGCGTTGGAATGCACGCCCGACGTCACCGCGTGTCGATGAGAGGGGCCCACCCCCGCACGCTGACCAGAAGATTCAGGCCATAATTATATTCGAAGCAGATCGGAGGAGGTTCACTTGACTCATTCCTGGGATGAAGGGCTTATCATATGAAGAAAAGTTGAACAGGTTGGGTATTTACCCAGTAAAGTTTAGAAGAATGAGAGGTAATCTTATTGAAACAAAAAATGTCCTGAGGGGATTTGATTGGTTGGATACTGGGAAGATGTTTCTTCTTGTGGGAGAGACTAAAACTAGGGGACACCAGTTAAAAATAAGGGGTCTCCCTTTTAGGATGAAGATGTGGAGACATTTTTTCTGTGGAGGTCATTAGTCTGTGGAATTTTCTTCTCCAGAAATCAGTGAAGGCTGGGTCATTGAACTTATTCAAGGCTGAGTTAGATAGATTTTTGATAGATAAGGGAGTCAAGGGTTATGGGAGGCAGGCAGGAAAGTGGAGTTAAGACCACAATCAGATCAGCCATTTTCTTAATGAATGGCAGAGCAGGCTCTTCACTGTTCCTCCTCTCTTGCTCACCTTCGCCCTCCGCTTCCCACTATACTTCCCTATCTCCAGCTTTGTCCTGGCCATGTTTTTTTGTGCCAGTACTCCCATAATTGACACTTACTCTGGTTTCCAATGAGGTTCTGGTCTCCTCTAGCACCCTTGAACACTTCCCCATCACCCTACACACCTTAAATTTTGAACGTTTCTCAACCATTTTTCTTCATTTTCAATCCCACTGCCTTTCCCCTATGACCTATTCCAACATTGTCCAATTATCCTCACTCTAATCTTACTGCATCTGAAGATTACACATACTCCAAACTATCTGAATGTAATTCCATGGAAGATCGGCATATTATAAATAGTTACTGTACCTTAATTATCTACAAAAGGTTATAATCTTTCACTAAATTCTGAGTCGGGCATAAGCCTTCAGCCTTAGAACATTGTAGCTGTGAACTTGGACTTAAATTTTAGCACATTCATTCAATTATGCCTTTGCTCTAATTCTGATCCAGGACTGTAATTGTTATTGTACTAGTTTCAGTACATAATGGAAAATGCACGTAAGGATTACTTCTCACTGACTATATATTGGCTGACTGATTGTGTATTCTGAAGGAATTAGCTCCTGTTTTGTCTGACGCACTAATAACTAATATAGATTTATGAATTCCAATGTGGAATTTTGGCTACAACAAATAATTAGTGTGTATTGGTTAAAGAAAAAAGTCCAACCATTTTATCCTGGAGATCAAGTACAAATGCAATGAATTGCCACAGACAAATAATGGGAAATGGTCTTTTACTATTATTGTGGAATGCATTGTGTCTACATTGAACAAAAAATAATGACTGTGCACTGTAGTTGGAAGGTTCTAAACATATTATTTTTTTAGATTAAAACTTGTGAGTATAGAAGTCAATATTTTCAATTATAAGGTTCACTTTGCAGATGGACCAAAATGACACTAGACCCCAATACAATTATGTTGCTGTCACAACGTGAAGGATAACGTCTCCTTTGGTAGAACATTAAAATATATGCAGACACTGTAGGACTGCTGATAAGAAAAGGCTTAAGCAAATTCACCACAAAGTTTGACAAGAATACTGTATCTTGCTATTCTCTGAGTCGGTTTTTACAGTGAACTCCTGCAACCATGAATCAAATAGTAGTGTGCGCTCAATAAGATCAATTAAATCATAACTACTTCATTAAATAGGAAGTCAAGCAACAGTAGATAAAGCTTTGGTTTTCTTTCAAACTATGACTTGTAAATCATTGAGTCCAGACTATAGCTCAGGATGCCGTTCTGAGACAGAAATTTACAGCAGCCAATAGCAAACATTTGGACAAATTTAATCTGTGATATATGACCTGTCGAACTTCTACATATTGTCTTCTTCCACTTAATATATAGTTTTGCTGAAGAAGGACACATGCGTTTGAAGGAGGACAGATTCGCAAGAATACCAATTGTAAAAGGATCAACAAAGTTATGCTGCATGAGAAGAGAGTGCTGATTGGTTGGCAAGTGGACTCTAATTGATAGAGTTGCTGCCATGGGAAATGCACCAGGGAATAGTTAACTGCTAAGCAATTGTTTAAATTCAAATCAGGCAGGTTGATTCTGATTGGTCAAGACATTGCAATGAGGAATGAACCAGCCCATGCATGGAAAACTCAAACCATAGTGTCCAACATTAGATGTGTTTCTGCGATTGGACAGCGCTTGCTAAACAATCCTGATTATACTAAGAAGTACACCTGACAACCAATTTAAGATTATCAACTGGCTCACAGTGTGGCTCACTTAGGTGTGCTGGAAACTACATATATTAACACACAGGGCCCTAACCTTTGCAGCTTGGCCACACATTGCACCTTTTTCAACTCTGCAAAAGCTTGGGCAACAGCCATTCCCTGGTTCATTCTCCATGGTAATGCCTTAACCAATCAGAGTTAACCTATCTGGTTTGAATTTAAACAACAGCTTGGCAGTTAACTATTCCCTGGTGCATTCTCCATGACAACACCTCTACCAATCAGAGTCCACTTGCGAAGCAACCAGCACTCTCTACTCATGTAGTATAAATTGTTGATGCCTTTACAATTGGTATTCTTGTGAATTTGTCTTGATGAATGCAAGACAAAAAGTTTTGATGCATGTCTCTTTTTTTCTGCAATACTCAAGTTCTGTACTACCAAATAACATAATTATAAATCAAATCTTTATGTGCTTGTTGTTTTCTTTCCAGACTGAGTTATTTATTCAGCCACATATCTCTCCTGACTGCACATTGTTATGGTCTTGGTTATAAAAAGACAAAAATAAAACACCTGTACCATTATTTAGGTGGTTAAGCATCGGAGTCCAGTGTATGAGTGCATGTGAAAACGTAGGTTCAATCCTCTACTCAGCCCAGTTTTATAGGGGGATGGAAATCGGACTGCTGCAATTATTTGACTGGAACCTTGTAGTGATGAGTAAAAGGACACTTACTGGCAGCAACATAGTGCACACTGTCTGAAACACTCTGTTAAGCCTAAGCCCCAAAGAAATGCTGCATTATTTTACAGCAAAACAATGCCACTATTTGAAAAGAAATCTCATTTTAAGTCAGATCTTAAGATTAAAAGAGACTGAATCAGAATTAACTTAACTGAAAGAGGTGAAGCGACTAAGAATCTATTCTGTGTAGGAGCTAAGACATTCTGAATCAATGATTGATGATTTTTTAAAACATTACTGGAATTTACAGAAAGAAGGAAATTGCCCAGTCGCTCAGATGCAGACAGAATGAATTCATGCTGTAGTTAAGCAGTTTTGAAAGCCATTCATTTATTCGATCAATTTCACCAACTGTGAACTGGATCAATATGTGCAACAATTCAAAGCAGCATCTCACTTCAAACCGGGGTTGAAGAATGAAGAAAGAAAAATAAATGCCATGAGATGTCATAAATAAGTTTACCAATTTGTTACACTCAATGCACAAAGGAACTATTTTTCTCTCAGATGTTGAATTTAGTTGTTTTCATGGGTGTGTTGTTTACCATTGTAAGAAATGAACGTCATGTGCCTTGTTTCCAGGTGAAAGGATTGCCAAGTACTCAGAAATTTCAACTCATAATGTAATTGAAGAAATGATTGTACACAAAGAAAACACAATTCTGGGTTTCCTGCTCGACTACTGCCAGTGCTGTGCCCTGGAGTTGACCCCACCTTATATCACAGGAAGTGGTCATTTAAATGCCTGGGGCAGGTAGTGTGCACCTGAAGCATCTATTCTAATGAGGTGCTGGATATTTGAGTGACACCCAACTGCTATAACAGGGATTCCCAGAGCGCAGGAAGAGCCGAATAAAAAAAAAGGCAACTTAATTTTCCATGTGACAGAGTCATTTGAGGGAACATGTTTTATGACATTTTTATTCTCTTCATTTTTTTTTTAAAACAGTGCTTCATCTCCTTGAGGCACCTCTGTGCCTCAACAAGACTGAAGTGCTCTTTCACACGCATGCGTGAAGTTCACGCTAGGCCCGCTTGCCATCCTTCCTCCGCCCGTAGGCAGTGCTCAGCACTGCCGCTCCCACTCCACGCTGGGTGGGCCTTAATTGGCCCACCCGCGTAAAATTGCGGTGCAGTGTTGATTGTGGGTGGTGGCTGGCTTCCCGACCACCCCCGCCCGCCCCCACCCCCGCCAAGCATCCCCCACCAATTCTGCCCATGGTCATTTCCTGACATTTGTGATGTGTATGTTACTTGCTACTTATCAGCCAATACCTGGATGTTGTTCAGATCTTATCTTGTACAACCATAGTCTTGGAATAAAAATGGGGAGAAAGCTGACCGCCTTGTCACATTCCGAGGCTAAGGATAAAGGGAACTCATGGGGCTGAATTTTGCCATCGGCGAGCAGGGGGTGGGGCCTGCTCACCGACGTGCAAAATGACGCGGGATGATGTTGGAAGGAACCCCCGAACCCCCCACTGGCAGGATGAGGTTTCATGTCGGGTTTAAAAAAGTGTAATAAAGTTTTTGTGAAATTTGTTAACATGTCCCATCTCGTGTGACATTGTCACATAAGGGGGACAAGCTAAGGGTTTTTTTTTCCATTTTTAATGTTTGTGCAACTTTCAGCGATCTCCCTGAGGCAGCACTTAGCCTCAGGGAGATGTGCGCTCTTTCATGAGCATGCACTCCCGCATTTGGGGAATCCCCCCGGCTCGCACAGGATGCGCATAGCGCTTCCTGCCAGGCGTCACGCTGGGCGGGCCTTAATTGGCCCACCCACTTAAAATGGTGGCGGGGCCTGCTTCTCTGGCGGGAATTGGCTTCCCACCCGCCAGAGATTGTGTTGGGCCCGCTCGCCCGGTAGGCAGAAAATTCTGCCCATGGAATCTGGCATTCATGTTTGGTTTCTTTTTTCATCCAAGTTTCTCTTTTCCTCATTGGCAGGCACTGAAGATCAGTTCCACTGCCATGAGCAATTCTTTTGAATTCAACTTAAATTTGTAATGTGGGAGACTTTAGGCAGGACTTGCCTGATCTGTCCTCAGCAAAGGTTCATATCTTCCAGCAGAATTCACTAAGGAGTGTAATTTCCTATTATAATGAAGTTGTTAAAATAAAAAAGTGAACCCAATCTAGGTCAACTACAACAGCCCCTTCCTCTTCTGAAAGAGGAACTATTAATAAGCAAAAAGATGGGCTGTTCAAATGAAAAATAAATAAATAGATGAAAAAAAATATCATTTGGCACTTGTGTCGGAAAAGGAGTCAATGTCCTGCAATATCCATTGGTCCTGGAAGACTTTTAATGCACTGCTGGACACCAATACGGTCATGCTCCATTAAGTGTGTACCAGGACACTTCAGTTAATGTCAATGAGGCAAATTTTTGTCTTTGTTACCCAGTCAATGAGGGTAACCTGGTGAAGTGGATCACCCACATATTGTAAAACCTGCTTAATTTTCAAAATATAGAAACATAGAAAATAAGAGCAGGAGTAGGTCATCCAGCCCTTCAAGCCTATTCCACCATTCAATATTATCATGGACGTATCTATATCTCAAAGCCATACTCTGGTGCTCTCCCCATAATCCATGGCACCATTAGAGTCCAGAATTCTATGTATTTCTTTCTTAAATATATTCAGTGACATGGCCTCCATAGCCTTCTGTGGTAGAGAATTCCATAGGTTCACACCCTCTGAGTGAAGAAGTTTCTCCTCATCTCAGTTCTAAATGGTCTGCCCCATATCCTAAGACTGTGACCCCTTGCTCTAGATCCCCCGGGCAGAGGAAATATCATCCCTGTATCCAGTCTGTCGATCTCTATCAGACTTTTATATGTTTCAATGAGATCTCCTCTCATTCTATTTAACTCCAGTGAATACAGGTCTAGTCGACCCAATCTCTCCTCATGCGACAATCCTGCCATTCCAGGAATCAATCTGGTGAATCTTCACTGTACTCCCTCTATGGCAAGTATATCCTTTCTTAGCTAAGGAGACCAAAACTGCACATGATACACCAGGTGTGGTCTCACCAAGGCCCTGTACAACTGCAGTAAGACATCCTTGCTCCTGCACGCAAGTCCTCTCACAATGAAGGCCAAGATAGCATTTGCCTACATAACTGCTTGCTGCACCTGCTCACTTACTTTCTGTGATTGGTATACAAGGACACCCAGGTCCCTTTGTACATCAACATTTCCTAATCTATCACCATTTAGACAATTCACTGCCATTCTGTTTTTTCCTACTGAAATGGATAATTCACACTTATCCACAGTATACTGCATCTGCCATGTATTTGTCCACTCACTCAACCTGTCCAAATCGCCTTGAAGCCTCTTAACATCCTTCTCATTGCTCACATTCCCAGCAAGTTTCGTGTCATCAGCAAACTTGGAAATATTACATTTGGCTCCCTCATCCAAATCACTGATTATATATTGTGAATAGTTGGGGGCCAGCACTGATCCCTGCAGTGCCCCACTAATCACCGCCTGCCACTCTGAAAAAAACTAATCTATTCCTACTCTCTGTTTCCTGTCTGCTAACTATTCTCAATCCATGTCGATATATTACCCCTAAGCCCACTTGCTTTAATTTTACACATTAACCTCTTATGTGGTACTTTATCAAAAGCTTTCTGAAAATCTAAATACACCACACCCACTAGTTCTCCCTTATCTATTCTGCTAGTTACATCCTCAAAAAACTCCAGTAGATTTGTCAAACAAGATTTCCCTTTCATAAATCCATGTTGACTTTGTCTAACCCCATTGATATTTTCTAAGTGTCCTGTTGTTGCATCCTTTATCATAGACTCTAGCATTTTCCCTACTACAGATGTTAGACTAAGCAGTCTGTAATTCGCTGTTTTCTCCCTCCTTTTTTAAATAGTGGGGTTACATTTGCCACGCTCCAATCTGCTAGGACTGTTCCAGAATCTACAAAATTTTGGAAGATGACAACCAACACATCCACTATTTCCATGGTCACTCCTTTAACACCCTAGGATGTAGATTATCAGGCCCTGGGGATTTATTGGCTTTCAGTCCCATTAATTTCTCCAGCATATTATTTTAGTAATGCTAATTTCCTTCAATTGTTCCTTCTCACTAGACCCTCGGTCCCTTAGTATTTCTGGGAAGTTATTTGTATTTTCCTCCGTGAAGACAGAACTAAAGTTATTGTTTAATTGCTCTGTTATTTCCTTGTTCTCGATTATAAATTCTCCTGTTTCAGACTGTAAGGGACCTACATTTGTCTTTACTAATCTTTTTCTTTTTACATACTTATAGAAGCTTTTACAGTCCTCTTTTATGTTCCTTGCAAGTTTACTCTCATATATTCAATCTCTTGGTCCTCCTTTGCTGAATTCTAAACTGCTCCCAATCCTCAGGCTTGCGACTTTTTCTAGCAACTTTATATGACTCCATTGATTTAATTACAATGAGTAGTTGATTCACTCAGGCAGTGAAAATAAAAATTACCCTAATAGTTCATATTAGTTTGAAGCTGACAATTTACTGATAATCCAGTTATAATTAGAAATGACAGTGTACTAAATATACAGAATCAGCAGGACTAGACTGGACAAATAGGTTGCCTGTGAGATGGATTTTTGTTTAAACCTTAATAAATTTAACATTTTGTCAGTCAATCTTTGTTTATAATGAATCAGAAAATCAGTTCAATATAAGAACAATACAGCTACCATGATATATGTTAAGCAACAACCAATCAGTACTGGTTCATGAGATGAGTCCATAGTTCAAGAAATACCCCTGTTTTGGGAGGTAGTAGATAATAATTAGTTTTAAGGATTGAATACTGACTTCTGGAAATTTTTAGGAAGTCTTTGAAAACAAAAAAGGGTTATATATTGATACTGTTGTAACTTTGTATCTGTGAACAGCTACAGAAGTTCTGTAACTGTTCTTTCAAAACTTGAGCATTTGTATTGTTGATAAACGTGTCTGGTTATTTAAAATGATAAACCAATAAAGGGTAAGAGACTGAAATTCTACAGTGGTCCTGTCGGAGTTATGTGGGGGAGACCTCTGGGATCCTAGTTGAATTTAGTTGTATAGTGTTGGGGTGTTTGGCACAGCAAGGGTTAATGTGGGACCGGAGAATCGTACCACCCACAACGTGATGTAAAGAGTCACATGACAAGAGACCTGCAGGCAGAGCTGACATGTTAGGACTTGGAGCAGACATGACTGAGGGATTTGTGTAGAAGTAAGCATGGAATTAGCTCATAGTCTGGGCTATCATTTGTATATATGTGTATAGTTATGTGTTACCAATAAGCAGTTCCTGTTCAACATTACAAGCCTCTGAGTCTCTTTGTGAGGCCCATTGAATAAACCATTACAACATGTAGTGTCTGCATGTTTTGAAGCACTGAAGTTAGGTACTGGCACAACTACATGAGGTTGCATGTACATGGGTTGAATTTAGCTGTTAGAAATAGGCGAAAATGTCGTGTTTGTTTGATAACTGAGCTCTGATTAACAACTTCCTTTTATCAAGAATCTGAGAATTAAGGCCATTACGAGCTGAACATATAAATAAATAATTTTAACTTACTTAGCATCTTTGGGCATTCCTTGCTATTTATATTTTTTGCAGAATGAAAAATGGGATAAAAAGAAAGATGCATTCACTCCTGCTCATTCTGCCAAGACTATAAACTCAGCACCCTGGCTTCTTGCTTTCCCCAAAACCCTCACTACTGACAAACGTCCGAGGAAAACGGTCTTTACAGGCTCCATTTCACTGGGGAGAAGCTATTGGAGGTGTTCCATCTGCTGGAAGCTGACATGTAGACAGCTTTGACCATAGGGATGTCATTGCCATGGGCAGTCAAGGCAACTGCAGCTGAACTTTGTAGGATTAGAGAACTAACTTTTAGAAGCAATATTTCTAATTGTCTGGCAACAATTGAATTTGGGCCATTTCTTTGCAAATGGGTAATCTTACCATGACAATCTCCTTAATGTATGCCACCTTCTTCCACATCCATCCTAGGTCCTGCAAGTAATGTGCACATCATTGACCATAATCATCACTGTCTTGTACTTTGGTGAAGAGGAGTGGCAAATCAGATAGCCCTCTTTGTACAATTAAGGTTATGGAATGGCATCTCCAATTAGGCATTAAACAGGGGTTAGGAACTGTACTGCTATCACTTCCCCACAGATACTGTTTGTCATTTCTACATTTGTTCTACCATTCACTTTCTTTCCCCACAGCTATTTCATTTGCCTCATAAATATTTTGGAAAGGTTAGAAAATAATTCCTACAGAAGGAAATACAACATTTGGAAAGACTATGAAACACTTTCTGTCCCAACATTTGGACACCAAACTTTAAGTATAGTATCCCTTTAATTTCCTTTTAAGGAATTGCCACTATTTCCTGTTATCCATAATTCCTTTCGGTGATTTCCCATCTGTTGCTCCAATCTAAGCTGGAAGTTTGCTTTCACTCAAATGTGAGCCGACTGCAGAAGATCAGGCAAAGCCCACTCTGTCTAATAATGCGGCTGTGCCAGCTGGGTTTCAGTTTGTAGCACTCTTTCTTCTGAGTCAGAGTTATTGGTTAATTCCCACACCAGAGACTTGAGCACAACAATCATACCAACATCCCAGTCAAGTGCTGAAAGGGTGCCACATTGTCAGAGCTGTATGATGAGACATTAAAGTGAGGCACTTTATGCTCTCTAAATTGGACAGATGAGATCCCATGGCACTACTTTGAGGTGGCACTATCATCATGCTAAATGGGATAGATTTCGAACAGATCTAGGAACTCAGGACTGGATATCCATGAGTTGCTGTGGGCCATCAGCAGCAGAATTGTACTCAACCACAATCTATAACCTCATGGCCCAGCATATCCCCCACTCCAAAATTACCTCCAAGACAGGGGTTCAGTCCTGGTTCAATAAAGAGTGCAGGAGGGCATGCCAGGAGCAGCACCAGGTATACCTAAAAATGAGGTGTCAACCAGGTGAAGTTACAACACAGGACTACTTGAATGCCAAACAACATAAGCAGCAAGTGATAGACAGAGCTAAGCAATTCCACAGCCAATGGATCAAGACTAAGCTCTGCAGTCCTGCCACATCCAGTTGTGAATGGCAGTGGGCGATTAAACAATATACAAGATTCTGAGGGGGCTTGACAGGGTAGATGTTAAAAAGATGTTTCCACTAATGGGGGAATCTTGAACTAGGGGACATAGTTACAGAATAAGGGGATACTCATTTAAAACTGAGATGTGAAGGAATTTCTTCTCTCAAAGGGTAGTGAATGTCTGGAATTCTCAATCTCAGAGAGTTGTGGAGGCTAGATCACTGAAAGTATTTAAAGAGGAGGTAGATAGCTTTTTGAAATATTGGGAGTTAAGGGCTATGAGGAGCTGGCACGAAAGAGGAGCTGAGGCCTGGGGCAGATTAGCCATGAATTGAATGGCGGGGCAGGCTTGAGGGGCCAAATGGTTGAATGGCTCCTATTTCTTATGTCCTTAATAACTCACTGGATGAGGAGGCTTCACAAATGTCCCCATCCTCAATGATTGGGAAGCCCAGCACATCAGTGCAAAAGATAAGGCTGAAGCATTTGCAACAATCTTCAGCCAGAAGTACCAAATTGTTGATCCATCTCGACCTTCTCTGAGGTCACCAGCATCACAGGTGCCAGTCTTCAGCCAATTCGATTCACTCCACGTGATATCAAGAAATGGCTGAAGGCACTGGATACTGCAAAGGCTATCAGCACTGAAGTGGCCTGTGAAAGAGGACACATCACTCACGGTATGGTTGTCTGATGGATGTTGCACTGCTATATCCTCACTTGGTTGAGCATCACCGACCTCACCATCAGCACAGGACCGGTCCAGATCCTCACTGGCCAGCTGAATGGCTTTGTTTTCAAAGTCCATGTGGACCTTGATTTCAGGCATTCCTACACCAGTAAGTGACCTCTCCCTCTAGTTGTGTGCCGGCTTGTCTTGTACGAATAGAGATGGAGAAAGTGTAAGCAGGATGCCTGCCAGGCCAGATGATGAGTGTGCCTGGCATGTGTGGGTGGTGAGTGGTCCCATGGATGGGATGAGGACAATGAGGTGAGTGTGAGAGAGTGAATGGTGATGTCCCTTGAACTGGCAGTCAGTGAGAACCCTGTGGATTTGTGAGTGTGTGAGTTGAGAGTGATGAGAAGAGTGACTTACCATGGTGGAACGAAGAGATCATTCATCCTCTTGTGGTACTGGGTGACTGTCCTTTTTTGCAGGGCGGTGGCGCTGACCACCACTGCTGCTGCCTGCCAAGCTAGATTAGTGATGTTGCTGCCCATCCTGCAGCCAGAGCTGGGTTAGAGGACATCACGGTGGGCCTCCACTGCATCCAAAATGCGCTCGAGAGATGCATCATTGAACCTGGGGGCTGCATTCTTTTTGCCTTTCAGGGCCATGTCTTCCTTACAGTAGTCGTGGGTGGAAACACTGAGAGGTATGTGCATGACTGCACTTTATATGTGGTGCCCAGCTTCATGAAGCGGCAAGGTGATGGCAGGCAGGCGAATTAGAGCCCACCTGCCACGGAAACGACGTGTTTCCCGGGATTGCATAATTAATGCAGTGGGTTTGGAACGATACGGCATGAAAAGCCGCTATTCTGGCTGGCGGGTAATATGCCCGCCCTCTACAGCATTTAGTGCAAATCTGGGACAATTCCGGTGGAAGTATCATTCTGGTAAACCTACACAGGACTCCCTCTGAGGCTAATATCCTTCCTAAGGCATAGTGTCAGAACTACTCACAGTACTTCATGTGTGGTCTATGAGGGCTTTGTTTGGCTGAAACATGGCGCCTATCATTTTGTACTCTAGTCCGCTAGCTATAAAGGCCAGCAATATTTGATTCAGACTAAAAGTTGCAACAAACATACTTATTAGAAACAATACAAGTCACTGATAACCCATATATCAGCTACACCAACTTCCTAGATGAGCAGAGCAAATCAATTGCAGTATAATGAAGAGAGCAAAGATTGAATTAAATAGTTTAATTAAATAACAAAAGCAAGCTGCAAAGTTATTTAATTGCTCATCCTACTGATAGATGGCTACTTAATCATTAACTATAAACAATGATCTACGAAAGTTACTTTTGTTGACATATCAGGTAACTAGTTCAATCCAATTACGCATATAATTACAGCTTATTTCAAAATGGAAAATACAAAATAATTTAAGGAAATGGTCGATTTAAAATGAAAACACACACTCCGCCTTTATTTCAGCAAATGTTCGCATGTGAAAGTAATATACTAGAAGATAAAGTGCAGGCTTCCTGTTTTAAAACATCTTACTATAAAGCAGGCTATATGTGCATAGGGTGTGAATTGTGATCTCATCTATTTTTTGTAAATATCCATATTCCTTTCATTTCTGCAGAACTCCTAATGTTAATAGCTTGCACTACTGGCATCTATTAAACCTGTCATTACGCAAATGTAATCATAGCTTCTAGCCATTTGGCATATTCATTGTACTGTACAAATCACTGAAGGTTTCTGTTGCACCTTTTGCCCATTTATATCATTCTACCTCCTACAAATAGCTTTGTATTTTGCTCCTAGCTACATCTGGAAATGAAAGGCACTAATACAGTCATTTTTTGTAACACCACAATGCACATAGATTAAAGGTTGGCGAAAGTTTCATGTAACCTTAAAACTTGCAATAGAGCAGTCTTGCTTGAATAATATGTTTTCATTATTATAAGTAAAAATCAATCAAAAGGACTGAACTGTGAAGAACGTAACTGAATGGATGCTGATCTTATTTCTAATGTCTTATCTAAAGGGTGTGTACCAACATAAATGATGTGGCACTAAACTTTAATGAACTCACGATAAGTCATTTGAATGTAATTTGGGATCTGGAAGAGAGTCCATAAATTTTAGTGATAAACTAGTTTTAGAACTGCAGCATGTGTTTGTTGCTGTTGATTACTTTATAACTGTTTAAATTATCTCCCCTTTGCAAACTCTCTTTGCAATACTTTCTTGTGTTTCTGAAATACAGGAGAATGCTATTAATAAATTGTTACTTTAAATAAGTACACTGAAAACCTAACTCCAAAATAGCAGCATGTTTTGAATTTTCAGAAAACTTATGGGATGACCATTATTAAAACAGCTGATAAATGAATAAAAGTAAGATATCATCATGATTATCCCATCAAGGAAACGGTTGAATGGGTTACAAGGTCTTGTTAGATCAAAGTGCAACACTATAGTTACCCAGTATTTTATTTAAAGCATGGGACTGAAAATCTGCCTGCTATCAGTACATGCCGGCTATAGCTTTGAGAATGTTGAACGGCTGAACATTAGACCAAGGCTTGAATATGCTAGGTCCTGGTTTAACATTAGCATTTCAATGGACTTGCGAGGAATGGAGGCATCACCCTTTACAAAACCAGCAACATGGGAAGGTCAGAGCTAGGGCAGAGGCTCCCAATGTTCAGAGCTTCCATGTCCCCCAGCTCTCAGAGGGACATAGTGTAGTGAATAAGTTTCAGGTGGCCTAGACAACCAAAGAAAAATGTGTGAATGTTTTTTATCATTAAATGCAGGATCTTCAGGATGTAAATTGATTAATGTTCCTGTGGAGGGGATCCAACACTCCTCCATTTATGGAAGGTGAGCATCACTAGCAAGGCCAACATTTGTTGCCCATCCCTAATTATCCTTGAGGAGATAATGGGGGTGAGCCGCCATCTTGACCGGTGCAGTTCATATGGTGTAAGCACAACCTCAGTGCTGTTAGGAAGAGTGTTTCTGCTTTTTCGCTTCAGCAACAGTGATGGAGCAGTGATATACTTCCAGGTCAGGATGGTGTATGGCTTGGAGGGGAACTTGCAGGTGCTGGTGTTCCCATGCATATGTTGCCGTTGTCCTTCAAGAGGTTATGGGTTTGGAAAGTTTTGGACTGTCAAAGGAGGCTAGATGATTTGCCACAGTGCATCTTGTGAATGATATACACTGCTGCCACCGTGTGCCGGTGTTGGAAGGAAAAAACATTTAAGGTATTGGATGGGGAGCCAATCAAACAGGCTGCTTTGTCCTGGATGATGTCGAGCTTCTTGAGTGCTCTTGGAGCTGTATTCACCAAGGCAAGCAAAATGAATTCCATCACACTCTGGACTTGTGCCTTGTAGATAGTGGAAAGTGGAGTCAGGAGGTGAGTTACACACCACAGAGTTTCCAGTCTCTGTCCTGCTCTGTATTTATATGATTTCTCCAGTTAAGTTCCTTGTCCATGGTAATCCCCAACATAACGGAGGAAGGCTCAGCAATGAATTTTTAAAATTTATTCCTGGGATCAGGGCATCACTGGCTAGGTCAACATTTATTGCCCAAGCCTATTTGACCTTGAGAAGGTGGTGCTGAGCTGCCTTCTTGGACCACTGTAGTCCATGTGATGTAGGTACACCCACAGTGCTGTTAGAGATGGAGTTCCAGGATTTTTACCCAGTGACAGTGAAGGAACGGCAATATATTTCCAAGGCGGGATGGTGTGGCTTGGAGGGGAACTTCCAGGTGGTGGTGTTCCAATGCATCTGTTGCCCTTGTCCTTCTAGATGCTAATGGTAGTGGGTTTGGAAGGTGCTGCCTAAGGAGCCTAAGTGAGCTCCTGCAGTACATCTTGTAGATGGTGCACACTGCTCCCACTGTGCATCGGCAATGGAGGGAGTGAATGTTTGTGGATGGAGTGCCATTCAAGTGAGCTGCTTTATCCCAGATGGTGTTGCACTTCTTGAGTGTTGTTGGAGCTGCACTCATCGAGGCAAGTGGGGATTATTCCATCACACTCCTGATTTGTACCTTATAGATGGTGGACAGGCTTTGGGGAGTCAGGAGGTAAGTTACTCACCATAGGATTCCTAGCCTCTGACCTACTCTTGTAGCCACAGTATTTATATGGCTAGTCCAGTTCAGTTTCTGGTCAATGGTAACCCCCAAGATGTTGATAGTGGGGGATTCAGTGATGGTAATGCCACTGAACATCAAGCGGCGATGGTTGGATTCTCTCTTTTTGGAGATGATCATTGCCTGACACTTGTGTGGCATGAATGTTACTTGCCACTTGTCAGCCCAAGCCTGGATATTGTCCAGGTCTTGCTGCATTTGAACATGGACTGCTTCAGTATTGAGGATACTGCCAATGGTGCTGAACATTGTGCAATCATCAGCAAAGATCCCCATTTCTCACCTTATGATGGAAGGAAGGTCATTGATGAAGCAGCTGAAGATGGTTGGGCCTAGGACACTACCCTGAAGAACCCCTGCAGCACTGTCCTGGAACTGAGATGATTGACCTCCAACAACCACAACCATCTTCCTTTGTGCTAGGTATGACTCCAACCAACAGAGGGCTTTCCTCCTGATTTCCATTGACTCCAGCTTTGCTAGAGCTCCTTGATGCCACACTCTGTCAAATGCTGCCTTGATATCCAGGGTAGTTACTCTCACCTGACTTTGGAGTTCAGCTCTTTTGTCATGTTTAAACCAAGGCTGTAATGAGATCAGAAGCTGAGTAGTGCTAGTGGATCCAAAACTAGGCGTCAGTGAGCAGGTTATTGGTAAGCAAGTGTCACTTGATAGCACTCTTGGTGACCTCTTTCATCACTTTACTGATGATCGAGAGTAGTCTGATGGAACGGTAATTGACGCAGCTGGATTTGTCCTGCTTTTTGTGTACAGGACATGCCTGGGTAATTTTCCACATGGCCGGGTAGATGCTAGTGTTGTAGCTGTGCTGGAACAGCTTGGCTAGGGGTATGGGAGGTTCTGGAGCCTAAGTCTTCAGTATTATTGTCGCAATATTGTCAGGGCTCAAAGCCTTTGCAGCATCCAATGCCTTCAGCTGTTTCTAGATATCACGTGGAGTTAATCGAATTGGCCAAAGACTGGCATCTGTGATTCTGGGGTCCTCCAGAGGAGGCCAGGATGGATCATCCACTTGGCACTTCTGGCTGAAGATTGTAGCAAATGCTTCAGCCTTATCTTTTCCCTGATGTGCTGGGCTCCCCCATCAATGAGGATGGAGATATTTGTGCAGCCTCCTCCTCCAGTGAGTTGTTTAATTGCCCACATCATGACTGGATATGGCAGGACTGCAGAGCTTAGATTTAATCCATTGGGTGTGGGATCTCTTAGCTTTGTCTATCACATGCTGCTTATGCTGTTTCCTGAGTTATAGCTTCACCAGGTTGATATCTTATTTTTAGGTATGCCTGGTACTGCTCCTGGCATGCCTCCAGTTCTCTTCATTGATCCCCTGTCTTGGTGGTACCGGTAGAGTGGAGGATATGCCAGGCCATGAGGTTACAGATTGTGGTTGAATACAATTCTGCTGTTGCTGATGGCCCACAGCACCTCATGGATGCCCAGTCTTGAGTTGCTAGATCTATTTGAAATCTATCCCATTTAGCATGGTGATAGTGCCACACAACATGATGGAGGGTATTCTCAATGTGAAGATAGGGCGTCATCTCCACAAGGACTGGACAGTGGTGACTTCTACCATTATTGTGATGGACAGATGCGTCTGTTGCAGGCAGATTGGTGAGGATGAGGTCAAGTATGTTTTTCCCTCTTGTTGGTTCCCTCACCACCTGCCGCAGACTCAGTCTGCTAGCTATGTCCTTTAGGAGTCAACCAGCTTGGTCTGCAGTGGTGCTACCAGGCCACTCTTGGTGATGGACATTGATGTCCCCCACCCAGAGTACATTCTATGTCCTTGCCACCTTTGGTGCCTCATCCAAGTGGAGTTCAACATGGAGGAGCACTGACTCATTGGCT
Source organism: Cetorhinus maximus (assembly GCF_964194155.1). Lineage (NCBI taxonomy): Eukaryota > Metazoa > Chordata > Chondrichthyes > Lamniformes > Cetorhinidae > Cetorhinus > Cetorhinus maximus. The sequence goes on along the minus strand of NC_135880.1, from coordinate 86,252,796 downwards.
GAGGGGGGCGTGGTACATGCAAATCAGCAGGGGGTTTCCTTGCCCATGTTTGACCTGATGCCATGAGACTTCACAGGGCTGGTGTTGATGTTGAGGACTCCCAGGACAATTCCCACCCCCCCCCCCAACTGTATACCACTGTGCCATCACTTCTGCTAGATCTGTCCTGCCAGAGGGACAGGATATACACAGATATGGTGATGTTGGTGTCTGGGACATTGGGTGGAATAGTCCCAGATTTGCACTAAGTGTGGTAGCGGGCGGGAAAAAGAATGTATTACCCGCCAGCTGCAATGGTGGCTTTTCATGCCGTATCGTCCCAATCCTGCTTCATTAATCATGCATTCCCAGGAAACATGCCCTTTTAATGGCAGGCGGGCTCTCATTTGCCTGCCATGCAATCATATTTAAAGTGCAGCCCTGCACACACCTCTCAGTGCTTCCAGTCTCGGACTGCTGCACAGAAGACATGGCCCTAGAAGGCAAGAAGACTGCAGCCCCCCGAATCAGTGATGCACCCTGGGATGACTTCTGGACATGGTTGGAGCCCGCTGTGATGTCCTCTACCCCGCTCTGGCCACAGGAGGCCCATCTGTGTCAACAGTCTGGCTTAAGAGCTGGTGGCAAAGGTGGTCAGTGCCAACACTGCACAGAAGAAGTTCGCCATTCATTGCAGAAAGAGGATAAATGATCTCATTCGAGCAGCCAGGGTAAGACAACCACCTCATCACTCTAGACTCACACACTCACAAAGCTATCACATATTCATCTCACTCTCTGCCAGCTCACAGGGCGTCATCACTTACTCTCTCACATCTCCATCTAGCCTCATCTCATCTGGAGACTGCCTCCTCAGCCCTCACCTTCTTGAGTCTACTTGCATAGATCAAAATGTGTCCCCACACACACACCCTGGGGTACTCCCTTCCCCAGTGCAGCCCTCGCCCTGCAGCCTGTTCCCTTGCCTGAGGCCACTTCTCCCTGTTCCCCAAGCAATCCATATCCCTGTAGCTGTTGACAAGCCACCCCTGCCTAATGGCTGGTCTGACAGCTAAAGACCAGCCCATGAGCCCCCCTAAAAGTGATATGGTGCTGCCTGCGAAACCTGACGCTGGTGACTGCCAGTGCTGCCCGAAGCAAGGTAGTGAAAGAAACCTCGAAGTCCTGAGTGAAGTGCAGCTCACCAAGTGCACACCGCTTATGTAAAGTTATGAAGCACATCAGCTTGCAATCATGCTGACATGCTCAGATGATCCAGCGTGGGAGGATGATTCCGCCGAGCTGGGCTTATAATGATATGCAGATGTATCACAATGAAGTCCCCGACATGTGGCGGTGGGAAACATGGCTCGCTGGAGCAGACAACTGAAAACTAGTTTCATGACATCATGAAACCAATTTTTGGCCTTCTTGCAATATTGTCCGCCCATGCCTGCCAATGCCAGCGGGCACGGAAAATTCTGCCCATTATCTGCAAGTTATGATTCCCTGAGTATGACTTTGTCAGGCTGTTGCTCGACTAGCCTGTGAGACAGCTCACCCAGTTTTGGCACCAGCCCCCAGATGTTAGTAAGGAGGACTTTGCAGGGTTGACATGGCTGATTTTGCCGTTATTGTTTCCGGTGCCTAAATCAGTGCCGTGTGGTCCGTCCGGTTCCATTCCTTATCAGATTCGTACAGTTGGATACAACTGAGAGGCTTGCTATACCATTTCAGAGGGTAGTTAAGAGTCAGCCACATTGCTGTGGGTCTGGAGTCACATGTAGGCCAGACCAGGTAAGGACAGCAGATTTCCTTCCCTAAAGGACATGAGTGAACCAGATGGGTTTTTATGACAATTGATAATGCTTTCATGGTCATCATTAGACTTTTAATTCCAGATATTTTTATTGAATTCAAATTGTACCAGCTGCCGTGTTGGGATTCAAACCCGGGTCCCCAGAGCATTACCCTGGGTCTCTGGATTAATAGTCCAGCAACAATCCCCAAACCTGAGGAACTTCTGCAGATGTTTGGCCTGCAACAACTGTAACCTTTGTGCTAGCTATGATTCCAGACAGTGGAGAGTCCCCCCCCCCCCCCTCCAACCCCTGCCCCCACCGATTTCCATTGATTCTAATTTTGCTAGAACATGGCATCGTTTTCCTTAATGTCACACTTGGTCAAATGCTGCCTTGATGTCAAGGTACAATTGTAGATGCCCCAGATCCTTGCCTTGTGGCATGGGTTCCATGTCTTTCCCAGGTAAAACAAAAAAAAAACACTCCTGACTTCTTCCATTTTGTAGGTTCAGCAACTGAAGCCCATAGTAAGTGCTGGGATGCCTGTCCCATGGATTTTTGGCTCTCATGTTTAAGACATGAAATTGAAATATCAATGCATTTAGTCATTCAAAACATACTTCTAGATTTTTTTAAATTGTTAACTAGCTTGCTACTTTCCACAGTATCCCTGCAAAGATGTTTGGCTACTATATTAAAAACTCCGAAATATGGTTTTAACAATAAGATGCTTAGTGTTTTTCTGATAGATTAGCGGATACATGTACTGCTCAATACAGTACTGAACCTTCTAATTCAAATGAGATAGTTTCAATTGCTGGTCTGTGTTGAGTGAACTATTCTGAGCTGGGGCAACAGTGAAGCTGCTGCATTTGGACGTATCGCCATTGGCTAGGGAGGTGAGGTAAAAACCCATCATGGTCCTGGGCCTTGGTCGATGTCTAGTCACTTGTGTTGGAAAGACCATGTATGTAAAAAGTAAGTGACAATAGAACTTAGCTCATTTGAGAAGCTTGCTGTCGTTCAGGCCCTAACAATGCACAGGTCAATGATCCTGACAACTATACTGAGATCATGCTGCTAATTTCACCAATGTTTGTGCAGTTAGAGGGAGTTCCTATTGAACAGGAACCATTAGGAGTTCACGTGGCGTGTCAGTTTACCTTTGCAGACTGCAAACTGCATTGTTAGTAGTTGGTCCAGTGGTGGTGGGGGGGTTGTTGTGGAGCATGGTACTCATTCTCCCACCTGATATATAAAGCAGTGCCCCCAGCCTCCTTTATAAGGAGATTGAAATTTCATCCAAGAGAAAAGATCTTGTTTTTGAGGATCCAGGCTATGGCTCTAGATCCCAAGTGGTCCTACTTCCATAATTCAGTGGTCTTACCCACCATACCAACATTGATCCTATAATGATCCCTGTGAGCACTTGGAACATGGGAGCTCACGACATAGGGAGACTCTGCATCCATCTTTCCCTCCTTGACGCTACTGATTTTGTAAGCAGTAGGCTGTGGCTCCATTCCTTGAAAGCCACACAAAATTCCTCTTTGTTGTCTCACTGCTTGTTTGCCATCCTCATGTAAGGCTAGAACCTGGATATGTCAATTCCTGACCTAGGGGTGAATTTTACAGTTTGCGACTGACTTTAAAAAAGAAAGTGATAGTATGCTGTGGGTGGCCTTAACAAGCTCAGTGTGGGACTTCTGCCCCTCAGTGGAAGGAATTCCTGCCCTCGAGACCTGCCAGCCAATCTGATTGGCTTTCAGCTATTGCAGTCCTAGCAATACCAGAACTCAACAGTGGTTGCTGATAGGACTGCAAGCAATCTTCTGATGTGCACAGGGCATCCCCCCCGACCCCCCTCACCAAAGGAGGTACCCCCTTCCTTCCTGCTTTATCACTAGACTTTTTCACACTTGTCTGCCTTGCACTGCCAACTATATTATAGCGGCAGAGGTGGAATTAGGCCCTTAATTCCCCCTTAATTGGACAGTTAAGGGCCTCAGTAGGTCTAAAGGTGGGTGGGCCAGAGGGCGCTCTACCACCCACCGCATTATGGGAATGGGTTGGGGATTGGGGGTGGGTGGGAAGGCTGTAGGCTAGCCACCTGTCATAGTTTATGCACCCTCCACCCCCACTGCCAAAAATACGCTTGGCAGAGGCCATAAAATTCAGCCCCTAATTTTCAGACTCTGGCACACTTCCACCAAAATTGCATCAAAAGGGCCAAGGAACTCCAATCCTCAATGTCTACACTCACATAATATCTTGGAGAGGTATCAGAGGCCTGCCTGCACCCACAGAATCTACAAAAGAGGAGGACAGAAATTGGAGGATCAAATGTTATAAATGACATAAACAATTATATATAACTAAATTGTTACACTAACACTGATAGAAGAGTTTTAAGTAGTGACACTATTTTAAAAAAATACTATATGGGTGGCTACATTTTGAATGGCCATTCTGAAATATTCAGAATATTCAATCACAGAGCTAAATGACTGTTATGCTGCATGAACAACAATAATATTATTTTCCACCCAGGCTCCCAAACCCCAGGCTCCATACACCACTGCTATGAGAGGACAATAACATTGGCCTCATCCCAAAACACAGGGCAAGAATCATTTCGACTAGCTGAACAGGTAGCCTGCATCTTTTATCGGTTAGAAAGTTGGAGCATCATGGTGTACACCAAATGAGGAGGTATGGGCCCTTGAAGGGTTGAGCGGGTATGATCTAATCTTTTTCTATTTCATCTTAAATGGACATAAAAGCAATGATCACACCTAGATTGATTAACTATTATGAGGGAGTATTTTGGAGCCTTTGGCATACCCAGCATAGAACTCACACCTGCCCTCACCTAGTGTGGCTTCTGCTGAGTGAGGAGGCTTTAGCAGAGAGCAATACACAAATTCCCCCGAAACACAGCAGAGATGTCCCAAAGCAATCTCCTTCCTAACCAGAATTTGTGGTGAACTTTACATGGAATGTAAACTGGTTGATCTAGGTTTCACTCTACATGATAAGTCTCTGCAGTCAATCTGCTAAACTTCTGCTCTCCCTCCTGATGGGACTTTCAGATCTGCCTTGTTTAAATATAAAACCGTTCCCGTATATTAGCCAAAAACTTTCAGAGGGCTAAAAGTTGCCTTGACTATGGTGTTACTGTCCAGCTGGACTTGAGCCTTGAATCAATCCTCAGATTCATAGTGAAATTAATTCAAGTTAAGTAACTTAATATTTGAATTTGGCATAATTCTGATACTCTTGGAGGAAGTATGAAATTCCCTTATCTATAATTTAATCCAAGTGTATTAATCATTTTTATGCCAACAGCTAATCTAACATCCTAATTTTCAAACAATTTTCTTTCCTAAAAAGAAGTGATAAGTTCATTGAAAATTTGGGTGTGGTGATTTTTGAGTGGGCAATTTAAAGCTATGTGATTTTGTCAGTGAAAATTGAAAAGAATCCATGAATACTAGTGCATTAACTCAAGCAACTAACAAGCCACTTAATCAACATAAAGTTTATTAAAATGTGTTTCATACTAACACATTTTCACATCCTTAAGCACTTGCAGTTTGCATGCTCCGATATTACTTTTTTTTAACGAATTTTAGTTAAAACATAAAAAGGATGATAATGGACAATTTCTGAAGGGATAAATTTGATTAAAAAGAAGCACCTGTGCCTTGTTTTCTCTGAATTCCTTTGCAGACTATGATGCAGGCTAGCAAGGAGGGTGTGACTGTAAGAGAGGCAGGTATGGGAATCTAGAAGAGAGCAATGGAGGAGCCTCAGCTCTCGCAACTATCCAACAGGCTCTATATTCTCGCAGCTTGTGTGGACCAGAGTAGGGACTGCAAAGATGAGCAAACTGATCACAGCACCGTGGCACTGAGGGCCATTGAAGTGGGAGAAGCAAAAATTAATGTAGCTGTAGTAGGGGACAATATAGTTAGAGAGATAGATACTTCGCTGCAGCCGAGAGTGTGAGTCCCGAAGGCTGTATTGCCTGCATGGTGCCATGGTTAAGGTTATCTCTGCAGCGCTGGAGAGGAACTTGGAGTGGGAGCAGAAGGATCCAGGTTTCATGGTCCACATGGGTACCAATGACATAAGTAGGATTAAGGAAGAGGTTCTGCTGATGGAGTATGAGCAGTTAGATGCTAAACTAAAAAGCTGAACCGCAAAGGTAATAATCTCTGGATCACTAATTGGCACAGGGTAAATAAGTTGAGAGTTGAATGGATGGCCCAAAGATTGGTGTGGAAGATATGGGTTTCAATTCATGGGGCATTAGCACCACTACTGGGAAAATACAGAGCTGTACCATTGGAATGGCATTCACCTGAACCATGCTGGGAGCAGAATATTGGTGGATGGTATAACTGGGGCTGTAGAGAGGACTTTAAACTAAATAGTGGGGGTGAGAGTTCATATGAGGGGAGATTTGAAAAATTAAAGAGAAAGGACAAGGCAAGAATTAAAGGTAGTTTTGTGGGTAATGATAACCAGAGTGTGACAGTGTGAGATGGAGTGTACAAACATAAAAGTGCATGAGCAAATAAGGTTGGAAAAAGGAAAAATGGTAAAAAGACAGAATTAAAGGCTTCTTATGGGTGCAACATTCATAACAAGATGGATAAATTGATAGCACAAATAGAAATAAATGAGTATGACATGATGGTCATTACAGAGACATGAGGCAGGATTTTCTGTCCCGTGGGCGGGAGCAGGTCTGGCCCGATTGGGTGTAAAATAATGCACGATGACATTGGGCGAGCGTCCAGACATCGCACGATACTTTGGTCGGCGGGCATGCGCGAGAGTCGGCAGCATGCCCGCTGACAATTAAGAGGCCTATTAAGGCCATTAATCAATTAACGAAAAGCTCTTTTTCGCTGCCCGTCCAACCTTACGGTTGGCGGGTGGGCGAATCAGCCAAGTGGCCTTTGGATTTTTTAGGAAACCTCATCCACAGGTGGGATGAGGTTTCCAACATTAATTTTAAAAATAAAAATGTTCTGACAATAATTCCTATTACGTTTATATTCATGTGAGTGAGTCCTTTGTGGGGACATATTTTCACTTTCTCAAAATCTTTATTTTTATTTTTACAATTCCTCAGCTCTCTGAGACAGCTCCCTGCCTTCAGGGAGCTTCCAGGGCGCATGTGCAGACTTCTGCGCTCGTACTCCTCCCTCCCCCACCCCAGCAGCGCTGAACTTCTCAGTGCACCTTTAACCTTGGCTGGCCGTTAATTGGCCAACCAATGTGAAATCGCGGTCGAGGGCCAATCACGGGCAGCGGACTGTTTCTGGCCGCTCCCGGGCCCACCTGCCACATCCGCCCAATGACCTAAAATTCCTGCCCATGGTTGCAAAGTGACCAAGGCTGGGACCTGAATATTCAATATTTCAGAAGGGCAGGAAGAATGAAAATAGAGGTGGTGTAGCTCTGTTAATAAAAGATGAGATCACTACAGTAGTGAGAAATGGTCTTGGTTCAGAAGATCAGAATATAGAATCAGTATTGGTGGAGATAAGAAATAATAAAGGAAAACAGTCTGGTGGGAGTGATTTATAGGCTCCTTGACCATAGCTACACTGTAGGAGAAGTATAAATCAAGAAATAATGGAAACTTGTAAGAGAAGTTCTGTAATAATCATGGGAGATTTTAATCTTCATATAGATTGGATGAATCAAATTGGTAATGGCAACCTGGAGGATGAGCTCATAGAGTGTATTTTGGACAGTGTCTTACAACAATACTTTCTGGAACCAACAAGGGAACAGGCTATTTTAAGCTTTGTAACGTGTAATGGGACAGGATTAATTAATGGCCTCATAGTAAAGGATCCTTTAGCTAAGAGTGAACATAATGTAATAGAATTTCATACTCACTTTGAGGGTGAGAAATGGGTTTGAAAGTAGTGCCTTAAACTTAAGTGAAGAGAGTTACAAGGATAAATAAAGTTATCATGATATGAAGAAAGAGATTGCTAAAGTGGAATAGGAAAATAGGTTAAAAGGTAGAAAAACAGTGGCAGGCATTTAAGGAGATATTTCATAACTCTCAACAAAGATATATTCCATTGGGAAAGAAAGACTGCCGGAGAACAATGCATGTGGCTAACCAAGGAAGTTAAGGATGGTATCAAATTAAAATAAAAGATGTAGAATGCTGCAAAGATGAGCGATAGGTCAGAAGAATTGGGAAATATTTAGAAACCAGCAAAGGGTGACTAAAAAAAAGTAAAGAGGAAGATATTGGAGAATGAGAGAAAACTAACAAGAATTAGAAAAACCGACAGGAAATGCTTCTACAAGTATATAAAAAGGAAAAGAGTATCAAAAGTGTGCAATGTTCTTTTCGAGGGTGAGAGTGGGTAATTAATAATGGAAAACATGGAAATGACAGGGACATTGAACAGAAATTTGGATCTGTCTTCACAGTAGAAGACACAAAAAAAAATCCCAAAAATAGTACAAAAGCGTGGGGAAAAGGAAGGGAGGAAACTTAAAATAATCACGATCACCAGCGAAAATGTTGACATCTATTGCAAGTGAAATGGAATATAAAAGTAGAGAAGCTTTACTGCAGCTGTGCATTGCATTGGTGAGACCACATCTGGAATACTGTGTGGAGTTTTGGTCTCCTTATTTAAAAAAATATATAATTGCATTAGAAGCAGTAAAGAGAAGGTTCACACAACTTTTTCCTGGGATGAAGGGCTTCTCCTATGAAGAAAGGTTGAACAGATTGGGCTTATACCTATTGAAGTTTAGATGAATGAGTGCTGATCTTTTTGAAACATATAAGATTCTAAAGGGGGTTGACCAGGTAGATGCTGAGAGTTTCCTCTCACCGGGGGAAACGAGAACTAGGAAGCGCATTTCAAAAATAAGTGGCCTCCCATTTAAGACTGAGATGAGGAGGAATTTCTTCTCTTAGAGGATTTTTAGTCGTTGTCTCTTCCCCAGAGAGCAGTGGGGGCTTGAATACATTCATGGGTGAGTTAGACAGCTTTTTGATTGACAAAGGAGTTAAAGATAATGTGGAGCATGCAGGAAAGTGGAATTAAGGCCACAATCAGATCAGCCATTATCTTATTGGAATGGTGCAGCAGTCTCAATGGGCAGAATGGCCTACACCTGCTCTAATTTCTTATGACCTTATGAGTGGCTGGTTCTGCATATAACCCTATTGGCCTGAATTTGGGTTTCTCTTCTGCCATTGATTGTGTTGGCTCTCTTACTGGTCTGATCAGCTAGGTCTCCATGGGTAGAATTTTCCCCCCATTGGGGGGGTGGGGGGAGTTTAGGAGTGGGCGCGTGGAGGCGCGCTTCTGATCAGCGCCCCCAATTGGAGGCGTGCCGCCATTTTACGTGGACAGGCCAACTAAGGCCCGCCCAGCGTGACGCCCACAAGGAAGCGCTATATGCTCCTATCGGGGGCGGGGGGGATCCTTAAATTGAGAGTGCGCTCTTTCGTGCATGCGCGAAAGAGCGTACTCATCTCCCTGAGGCTAAGTGCTGCCTCAGGGAGATCGGCTTCAAATTTAAAAATGTTAACAATAGAAAAAAAATTCCCCTGACATGTCCACTCATGTGACACTGTCACATGAGTTGGGACATGTCCATCACTTTCATTAACACTTTTATTAAAAATTTAAAAACCTACATGAAACCTCATCCCGCCCATGGATGAGGTTTCATGCTTTTTCCAATGCCCGCCAGGGCTCAAGGCCTGCTCACCAACCTTAAGGTTGGATGGGCAGGTCCATTAAGTACTTTAATTACTTTGTCAATGGCCTCAATTGGCCATTGACAGGTCAGCGGGCGCACAGCTGATTCTGCTGAGCCCCCACCCACCTGAAAATTGAAATGAGGCAGGGTGATGCCAGGAGTTCCGCCCCTGTCATTTTACGTGTTGGTGACTGGGCCCGGGCCCCACCCCACCCCACCACTCGCCGACCGGGAAATCCTGGCCCATGTCTCTGAATACTGTGTTTTCACCACTGGCTTCAGGATCATGCTCACTGTGCACCTGCCCCCTTTAAAATCTGGGCCAGCAATTATTTTCTACTATTTCTTACCACTGTGGGAACTGCACTGACCTCACCCAGCTCCTAAAAGTCCAGACTAATTGCTACTGATTTGAAAATTGCAGGGGAAGAAAAAACTGAGCACCAAGCCTGCCAGCTCTGGTCCATGTTAATTGAATGCATGCCAAAGTTTAAAATAGTGTGTAACCTAGTTATCTTGAGATGAGACATATGATGCACCAATGGAGTGGTAGCTCAACTTAATGTTCCCTTCCTGTGAAATAAGTTAGTAATTTTCCATCAAATACTTTTACCTATTTACTTTATGGTGTTACCACTGCCTTATGGAACTTAAGAGTACAATTAAATCAAATTGGTATATTCTGTGCATAAAATGAAGTAAAAGATCCTTTTTAACAACATCAAGATTGCTGGACCTGAGGTTACACTTTCATGAGCTGAACCAGAAGAAATGTAGAAGCCTTGGATTTTAGTGGGAAATCAACATGATGGAAATAAACTAAAGGGAAACTAGACATGGGTTGCTTCAAAGTGGACCTGATTCTGAATTATTGTCATTTATAGTCAGGGCATCTTCTCTCAGGTTAAAATTATGGGTTTGTGAGCTGGAAGGTGCAAAACCAAAATTACAAGTTAATGGAGGCTCGGGATTCATACAACTACTAAACTCCCAGCCATCAGCTCAGCAGCAGCAATGGGGCTGGAATGGGCCAGGGGAATTGTAACAGAAGCAGGAGCATAAAATCAGTTAGGTAAACTGAGGGCTCAGAAGGACTTACTTATGGAGAGTTTTTGACTTAAATAATTCACAAAATATTAAGAATGTTGTGTAACACGATCTCAGAAATTGTTTTTGGAATAAAGCATTATACCAGTGGGAAAATGAGTGACAGAAGGCAGAAATCTGAGTGATGCACCATTTTACACAATTCCCCTCCATTGTATGTATGTGCAGATAGTGTGTCTCAAACGTGACTGTCCAAAAACCAGAGCGGACTGAAAACCAGACATTTTTATAATGTTCCATGCATCAATTTTAATTAAGTAAAATTTAGAAAAAAAATAGCTTATCTTGTCAATTCGGCTAGGAACTGCACTGGTGTGGCGTGGCTCCAGATTAGTTATTGGCTTTGCCGCTTCGCATGCCACTCTATCCCACCTTCAAAGCAACCCTTGACCTGAATTACCCACCGCCCGAACTGCCTGACCCAAAATCTGGCATGGCCTCGGTCCCAAGGTTAATGGTTATGAGGTGCTATACCCTGTAATATGTCTTAGTTTTTATTAGCATAGAAATTCTCTTTGAACCCGATGCTCTTGATCATTCTTATAAGTGGACCTAGCGTTCCCTGCAAACCAGAGTGTGCTTTTACCTGCCCAATATCAAGGTAAATGTACTGATACACAGGGACTGAACAGATTGTCACTGCTAATATTTTTTAACATAAAATGGGTAAAAGAACAAAGCTAATACATTGAATAGATATAGACCCTAATTACAAGCTTTATGAAACATTTCAAAGCATCAGCACAATAAAGTGGCATTTCCTGGGTTAAAAGGGGGATAATGTTTGAATACTTTATTAGAGTTCTTTGAAGAAGTGCTAAAGGGGAACCTGTAGATGTGGTGTACTTAGATTTTCAGAAGGCATTTGTCAAGTGCCACATCAAAGGTTACTTGTAACATATTAGCATGGACAGAAGATTGATTAGTTAACAGGAAACAGAGAGTAGGCATTAATGGGTCATTTTTGGGTTGGCAAGATGTAATGAGTGGAGTGCCACATGGATCAGTGCTGGGGCCTTAAATATTTACAATCTATTTTAATGACTTGGATTATGGGATCGAATGTATGGTTGCTAAATTTGCTGATCACACAAAGAGAGTCAGGAAAGTTAGTTGTGAAGGAGTGTGCAAAGGGATATAGATAGGTTAAGTGAGTGGGCAAAAATTTGGCAGATGGAGTATAATGTAGGAAAATGTGAATTTGTCTGCTTTAGCAGGAAGAATATAAAAGCAGCCGATTATTTAAATGGAGAGAGATTACAGAACTCTGAGGTTCAGAGGGATCTGGGTGTCCTAGTTGATGAATCACAAGAAATTAGTATGTAGGTCTCAAGGGACACTAGGGATGGGCAATAAATGCTGACCCAGCCAGCAAAGCCCACATCCCATGAATGAATAAAAAATTAGGTACAGCAAGTGATTAGGAAGGCAAATGGCATGTTGGTGTTTATTGCAAGGGGAATGGAATATAAAAGTAGGGATGTTTTGCCACAGTTGTATAGGGTGTTGCTGAGACCACATCTATAGTACTGTACAGTTTCAGTTTCTTTATTTAAGAAATTATATAATTACATTAGAAGCAGCTCAGAGAAGATTAACTCGACGGATTCCTGGGGTGAAGGGGTTGTCTTCTGAGGGAAGGTTGCACAGGTTGGGCCTGTATCCATTGGAGTTTGGAAAAATGAGAGATGATCTTATTGAAACATATAAGATCTTGAGGGGACTTGACAGGGTGGATGCTGAAAGGATGTTTCCCCTTGTGGGAGAGACTGGGACTAAGGGTCACAGTTTAAAAATAAGGGGTTTCCCATTTAAGACAGAGATGAGCAGGTTTTTTTTTCTCTCAGAGGGTCATGAATCTGTGGAACTCTCTTCTTCAGAGAGTGGTGGAGGCAGGGTCACTTTTAAGGCTGAATTAAATAGATTTTTGATTGACAAGGGAGTGAAAGGGTATAAGGGCGAGGGAAAGAAAGTGGAGTTGAGGCCACAGTCTGATCAGCCATCACCTTATTGAACGGTGGAGCAGGCTTGAGTAACCAAATGGCCTATTCCTGCTCCTAAGTCCTATGTTCGCATGTACGTTTGTAAGTTTCAATATTAACCTGACCATTGAAATCAACCAGCTGGTACACATTTCTCCTGATTTTTATATTATCTTATTTTATTGAAGCCAAAGCAAATAAAACTCAGGAGATATCTGTGTTAAGTGGCAAAGCCAATATCTCCCATTTTACACCAGCATACAAAGTCAAAATTACCCACATGGTGGGTAGTTCTGGTCACCCCAGCAATGTACAAGAGCATACGACTGGAAGATTTTTGGGGCAAGGGATTTAGCCTCAGGCACCTCTGCCAAAACTTCATTTGCTGGCTGCTCTAGATCTAGTAATATATTTGCTATGAAGCAGCAGAGCCTGGTTTATGCACGTGTTTTAGGACGTTGGATACCATTTGGTAGGTCTTAATGAAGTCTTTGTAGTCTTAAGTAGGTTAATTGTATGTATTTATTAACCACAAGAGCTATGTACATATATACAGCAAAGGGTTTAAGTTATGAGCTGTCTCCAAGCTTGCTTGTGCACACAACTCTGTCCAACACTATCCTGACCCTTAGTTGCGGGTCATGTATTCTCTTACATAATTGTGCGGGCGGTACTGTACTAAGTCCCACGTTAACCCTATATGTGCCAGACCCTTAGACTACAGCATGTCAGCGTGAAAGCACAGTTATCACCAGCTGCGAAAACTGGGAGTTGCAGCCTGCGCAAGCCTACAATATAACTCTAGTATTACCAGTTACCCTTTGCATTCTGCGTTATTTATTTTGAGTGTAGTGTGACTAAAACTGAAAAGTTTAAATGGTGATATAGGCCGAATTTTCCTGCAACTGGGCAAATTCTTAAGTTAGAACATAACAACATAAGAAATAGGAACAGAGTAGACTATTCGGCTCCTCGAGCCTGCTCTACCATTCAATAAGATCATGGCTGATCTTCTTGTGTTTCGGATTTCCACATTTCCATCTAACCCTGATAACCTTTGATTCCCTTGTCTAACAAGAATCTGTCTACCTCTGCCTTAAAAATATTCAATGACCCCGCCTCCACCACCTTCTGAGGCAGAGAGTTCCAAAGTCGCACAACCCTCTGAGAGAAAAAAACTTCTCCCCTTCTCTGTCCTAAAAGGGTGACCCCTAATTTTAAAACAGTGCCCTCTAGTTCTGGACTCACCCACAAGAGGAAACATCCTTTCAACATGCACCTTGTCAAGGCCGTTCAGGATCTTGAATACTTCAATAAAATCACCCCTCACTCCTCTAAAATCCAGTGGAAACAAGCCCAGTCTGTCCAGCCTTTCCTCATAAGACAACCCACTCATTCCAGGTATTAATCTAGTAAATCTCCTTTGAACCACCTCCTATATTAATTAACTTCAATAATTTGATTCTTATTTTCAAGGGATTTCTACACTCTCACATTATGCCATTGGTTTTGGATAAAATGCTTCAACGTGATAAAGGCCAGGAAATTCCTTGTAACTGTTCCTGTTCCATCCACAACATCCTGAGGTTGTATAAGTAATATTTAAAGAGATCCCCTGCGACTCTTAGTTCAAACAGTATGGAGCTGTTAGAATTATTTGTCTTGAAGCACTTTGTTTTTTAACCTGAAAGGATTTGAAAGTGCTTGCAGCTACCCTTTGTAGGTTTGCAACTTTTAATTAACTTTTCCTGGCATAATAGCTGCTTCTTCATGGGCGGGGGGGTGGGGGGGGTCCTTCGAGGAATCTCTAAAATGAGATGGAGGAGCAAAAACGAAGAAGGAGAAAACAGAACTGCAGCTGGTGGCACAGAAAATAGGAGTGATGTTGGAAGGTTTTTTTCTTTCCCCTCTCAGCAAGGTTTATACGATCAGACCAACATACCAGCAGTTCTCTGAAGAGCAGTACATAAGAAGTCCTTGATTCTTTAGTGAGGCAATGACAGTTGTGTCACATCCTGCAAGAAGATTTGCAGTTAACTACCACAGTTAGCACAGCCGTGCTGTCAGTCTACAGTCTGTATTTCCATTAAACTATTGACTGATACCTTTTTTTAAGAGTAAATTAATTGAAAAAAATTTTCTGGGCACCTAGAAGGAGCAGGATAGAGCTCCATGTTTTGAACGATTGCAGGATTCCCCCAAGCCATCGATTGCAACCATGTTACCTTACAGGCTCATTCACACAATGTGGCTGTCTTCATTAATTGTAGGTGTTTGTAATGTGCAGCAGCAGTGTGATGACCAGCAGCACATCATGCACATCTGTGCCTTCTTTCTTTGCAACTACCATGATGTTTTATATTGCAGCCTCCACTCCACTACCACCACCACACCCCCGCTCCCACACACCCACCATGCCCAGCAGTTTGCCCCCCCCACATCAAGTTAAAACTGACTGCTTGGAGACCTGCTGCACACATTGGGCAGAATCGTTCGGTTCCATTGTCAGCGGTTGTCATGGCAGGCAAGGGGGTGTGAGATTTCCTGAGATTCGAGGCCACAGATACCCAAATAGGCAGTCAACTAGTTATAAGTAATTTTAAGATGGTTTATTAAGAAACAACAGTTTAGATATGATACAATAACAGAAAATGTATACGATCCGTAGCAGGAGAGAGCAGTTTACTGGTCCCAGACGGCAGACAAATAGTTGACACAGAATGTGTTGATCTCATCTTTCTCCTCCTCCTTGTCTATTCTGAGGAAGGCAGCTGCTGACGAGCACTGCAACCTCACCATGACACCTCACCAGGACCCCGGCAGGACATGGCCCCTGTGCGTGACCACTTGTTAATATACCCTTTGTCTGAGGGCTGGTAGCTTACCCAGTGTCAATCATCTATTCAAACTATTCTGATCAATGAACACAGGACAGGTACTCAAAACATCAGGGTGGTTACCACCCACCTTGTGTGTCACCCTGCTCGAGGTCAGCTTTTTAGTTTACGTCATGTTGAGAGTCATATTCTGGTCCTTTCTAAACACAGAATAGAACACAGAAATCTTACACCCCCCTGCCCACCATGATACCCACTGCCAATAGATAAGGGGGCGCACAACTGCCAGACTAACAGCTTAGAATTTCAATATGGCAAAGATGAAAGTGTTTAGAAATACTCTTTCCAGAGAATCAATGCTGTTTAGAAAATCCTTTAAAGGTTCTATATTATGCAGAAAATATCTGTTTACTCAAGACCCCAATTTCTTACAGTTCCACCCTTTAAGAAAGAAATATCCTTATTGACTTCTCACAACTAATTTTTAGCTAACTTAGTTATTTATAAAATACAAGCTGTTTCCCTAATTACTTGATTACATATCGTAAATAACATACTAAAGCTACTACAATTATCTGATCACTTGGTTTGGCACTCCCCAACTGCAGATCATACAGGTCCCCCACTTTGAGAGGGAATTATCCTGAGGGCAGGATTTTCCAGGCCCTCCTGCTGTCGGGATCGTCTAGTCCTGTCGAAAGTCAATTGACCTTTGGCTGGTCTGCCCATCCCCTGCAGTGGATCCTGCCAATGACAGGGTCGGAAAATCCTGGCCTTATACTTTTGCAGGATTGCTGCTAATTTCTGGGCTCTTAGCATATAAGTACATATAAGGAAAGCAGTAGATTATGCATGGGTTTAAAAGATTCTCCAGCTCTCTCTTCAGCTGCATCTATCTTGCGGATATTTCTTACTAAGTATTATTTCTCCCTAGCATTAATTTCTCCCAGTCCAATATTCCTTTTATATTTACTTTAATTTGATTCTAAGATGGTAATGGTCAGACGGAGTAAAATTAATTCTCTTAAAGTCAGTTTCTCAATGGAGTATGTGTTGGTGCCTTGATCATTTAAAAATGTTTTCTTACTCTTCAGACGATATTAACCATTTTGTGTCATGTTGCTTGCCAAGTAGCTCAGCAAGTCTGGGACCTGTTTTTCAGTGCAGTTGCACCAAGTACTCTCACATGTCAGTTACTTCACAAGTTACAAATCGCTTGTGCACACTGACACCATTGTCCCAATTCCTTTTTTAATCCTCTGATGGAATTTCACATTCGTAAGTCACCTTCACACGTTTCCCTATCTGTTGGATGTGATCTCTAGTGATTCTCTTTTTACCAAATTTTCTATTTGGGCTGTGTCCTTTCCACTCCACGTCACTTCATCATGCTTGGTGGTAATCCCTCTTCCCCCTCCCACAAATCCTTGTTTTGCATTTGTTGAAGATATATCAGATCTGTAGAGATTGTGCAGTGTATTTTGCCAATCAACTTCATCATCCAGGATTTCACTGGGCAGGATTCCCCCCCCCCCCACCTCAGGGGCAAAGTTGAAGGGCGGGCGCGCACAGGCTCGCTTCCGATCGGCACCCCCAATCGGGGGCACGGTGCCATTTTACGTGGGCGGGCTAATTAAGGCCTGCCCAGCGTGACGTCCTCACAGAAGTGCTATGCGCTCCCTGTGCAGGTGGGGGGGAATCTCAAAATTGAGAGTGCGCTCTTTTGCACACGCGCTCGAAAGAGCACACTCATCCCCCGAGGCTAAGTGCTGTCTCAGGGAGATCGGCTCTAAATGTCAAAAAGCTAAAAACAGAAAAATGAAATTACCCTAACAAGTTCATAATTTTTACAAAAACTTTATTAAAATGTTTTAAAACCTACATGAAACCTCATTCCCGCCTGTGGATGAGGTTTAATGCTTTTTCTACTTCCCGCCGGGGCTCTTGGCCTGCCCACCAACCTTAAGGTTGGACAGGCAGGTCCTTTATTTACTTAATTGACTCTGTAAATGGCCTCAGTTGACCATTGACAGGTTGGCGGGCGTGCAGCTGATTTTGCTGCACCCCCGCCTACCTGAAAATTTAAATGGGGGGCAGTGACGTTGGGAGTTCCGCCCGACGTCACCGCGCATCATTTTATGCGTCAGCGAGCGTGCCTGCCCCTGCTCACCGACGCGTAAAATCCTGCCCAATGTCTTTAAAAGGATGCACCATTCGATAATTCTTCCTGACTTTCCAGTAATCTTCTTAAAAGATCAAAGGGGGTCTCCGTCTCAAGATCTTTGCTTATCACCCCCTGTACAGCCCCAATGTCTCAGGTGGTGGCCAGATTGTCAAATTTAGTTACCTTAAAAAGTTCACAGGCAAAGACACAAGCCTTTCTATCTCCAAGTGAAAGCTGTCATCTCATTCCTCTCATTTACACTTTCCTTTTGCTAGAAAGTACATCAAAACCCAAATTTATATATTCCATTAAGCTACACCCAAGGTGGGTTATTCCAATTCCCTTTTGGTGTTGTATCCTTTATCACAAACTCTATCTCTTATTCTCAGTGGGGCATCACTGGGGAGGTGGAAGGTGATGCCAGGGGAGGTCCACAGCGATCGGGGAAAAGACATGGGTGACTGGGGGAGGGGAAAGGATGGGTGAGCTGATGAGATACTTGACCACGACCATGGTTTTTGAAATTGAAAGTGAGCGGACCCTCATGTTGGACGGGCACAGGTACTGCATGGGAGTGTGATTAGTGGGTGGGGGGAGATGAGGGTCAGCTCAGATGGACAACTGAAAGAGAACCCCAGCAGGCAGCATTGAAAATGTTCTGGACAATAAGACAAGTGTGATGGATGAATGCTCCATGTGTGTGGGAGAATGCTTGTATGAGGCTCCAAAATGCCCTGCCACACATACACTTCTCCCTCCAGAATCACTTGTGGTCCAGCTGCATGCAGTTGAGCTGCTAGTGAGGGGGATGCAGTGGGAGGCTTTGCGAAACCTGGCAATGAGGTTAAAAGACTACATTACACATTATTCAGTGAAATTGAATGTATTTGCAGATTATAAAGTGACAAAATGTGTTCACCCATGCAACCACTTGTGATGAGAATTTCTTAACTTTTCTAGGCCTACCACTTCTTCTAGGTGCTGCCCTGACATCCACAGGAGGGACGGAGACAGCTTGTGCAATGGTTGGCCCTTGAGGGCCCTGGTTTGCTTTGGCTGTCCTCCTGTGGGCCAGCAACTCCCTCTGTGGTGAAAGAGGATGAGGTTGAGAGGGTCACAGAAAAAGGGTATTCGGAGGGAGCAGACAACCTCTGAGATTCCTGAGTGGATGACCCAGAGGTATCCAGCTGCCACTCCACCTCCCTTCGGGTGCCTGAGGGCCCCAGCTGAATCCTTGAAGGGATGGAGCACCTGGAGGGACGTTGAAGTGCCCAGTTTCCCTCTTGCGTTGCCACTGCAGGAACTCACCCATGCCTACCATGTTGGAGTGCTGGTTTGCACGCATCTCTGTGTTCTGCTGGACCAGGCTCTCCATGGTGTCCATCATCCTTCCCATGGAGATCTCTATATGCACACAAGTAGGCATCACTTCATCAGAGAGCAGGTGAACGTGCTCCCCCAACTCGCATGTCACTCTGTTGAGGGCTTCCAATAGTTCCCCCGCCTTCTGCTGACCCTCCACGATGAGTTGGAAAGCCGAATACAGAGGCTTGTCATCTCACTTGGACTTCACAGATGCCTCTTCCCCAGCAGTCCTCCAAGTGCCAGGGAGATTGGCTGAACCTGCCCCGCTCCTGCTGTGGACACGTGTCCATGCGGTGACCACCAGTTTGTGAACTTGAGCCTGCTCTGGATCTAGATCTCACCGAGGTGTGTGTCCTTGTGCTGGTGGAGGGTGTGGTTAAGCACTGTGATGGGTCTTCCAGGCTGCTTATTTCCAGCCCTTCAATGGAGGAGGTGCCCTCTTGGGCTTGAGGTGAGGACCTGGATGGGGCTGAGGGACTAGCTGGCTGAGGGTGTTGGTCGTTTGGCAGAGCTCCCTGTGAAATAAAGTAGAGATAATTAGTGCATGGCAGCAGAGTCAAAAGCAGGAGGGAGAGCACTCACAGTTACGTTGACAGCGGGATTATGTAGTGCAGGATCCTCACGTGGGTGCTCACCACTAACCTCACTGTCACCGCAGGCATGGTCCATGTCCTCAACAGTCAGTGCAATGGCACGTTCCTCAAAGTGAGTGAGGGGTCTAATGTGGGCCACTCCACCACCTTGTCTGGGACTTCGCACTACTGTTGTAAGCCAGCTTTTCCTGCATGAAAACAGATGGAGCAAGCATGAGCAGGACACATGGCGCTGCATGGAATGGTTGTGTGATGAGCGGAGCCATGGACAGGATGAGGATTGGAGCTCCAGAGGATATGAGCCTGATGGAAATGTGAGGGTGTGTGTGAGAGTTAGTGGTATTATCCCTTGAGGTGTGAGATCCCTGCAGATGTATGATGGGTTTGTGAGTGTGTGAGCTGAGAGTGATAAGCAGGCTGCCTTACCCTGGCAGAATGGATGAGAGCATTCATCCTCTTCCTGCACTGGATAGCTGACCTCCTCTGTGCTCTGGTGGCACTGCATTCCGCTGCCACACCTCTCAGGCTGGATTGGTGACTCTGGTGGACCCCCTGTGGCTAGAGCGGGGGTAGACGACATCGTGACGGCCTGCCACTATGTCCAGCAGGCACTCCAGAGTGGTGCTACTAACTTTGGGACTGCCGTCTTCTTTGCTTTTGGGGTTATATGTTGCCTGGAGCAGTCCTGATCTTTAGAGATGAAGTAGGCATGGTGCACTTTAAATATGGCGCCCGAAGCTAGGATACGCTGAGGTCACGGCGTGGTGGGCAAATTCGAGCCCGCCTGCTAGTGATCTGGAGTGTTTCCCATGAATGCATTATTAATGAGGATGGACATGCCTGGAAGGGGATGATACAGCGTGAAAACCCACCATTGCAGCTGGCTGGTAAAATGTCTTTTCTCACGCCCAGACAAGGCACTGAGTCAAAATCTGTGATGATTCCACCCTCTTTCTATGACTCCTTTCTGCTGCAGAACTCTATTACAATCAGATTAATGGACCAACTGGGGGTCTCGCTAAGCAGACAGTTGAAGTTCTCAAATAATGATTCAGATGTCTGGACATATCTGGTGACTTGCTGAAACAAAATCCAGAAAGGGTACGACATATGATTGTGGTTTGTTGCACTCTGCTCTGCGAAGGGGAGGACACATGGAGCCAACACTTGAGGAAGGCCTTCAGCATGATAAGGGAGAACATACTGATGATATTGAGCAAGGACAGGTAGTGTAAGAGTTCACAGCAATTCATTGAAGAGAGCTTTAGTTAAACAATGTCCAGCACAATAATTCAAAAGACCAGGCTTTGCAGTCAGCTAACCACACCCCACCAACTCTCCTGCACAATGTCTGATTCACCTCCTCTCCTGATATCCAACACTAATCCTCCCACAATTTCAGGTTTACCTCGCATTTTCTCCCTGGCTGCTTCCTCATCAGACAGGCAGATAACCTGTCAATCGGCAGACCATCAGGCTGGAAACTTATTGAATAAAATTAAAAGACGTTCTGCAGTTCGTTTTTACAGGATTTTCGGGAGACCTGGCCCTCCAAGTTTCCCGTCCAAAAGTCATCCACCCTGCCCCCCACCTTCCCACCTGCTCTTTTTCCAGCCCCAAGTAAATATTAGAACCAGTGAGTATGAATGCTTGCATGCATATTTTTATAACATTTTTATAAAATTTGATTTTGAAAAGAAAGCACAGATCCTGTGGCTCATTAAATATCCCCTTTGCTTTATGTGATATTTTCAGAACTAGCTTATACACAAGAAAGTATCTAAAAAGACTGGCCCATTAAATCTTCTCCTTCCGCACCCTATGCAATATTAATGCTTCTGTGGACTCTGAGGGAAACTTTTGCATACACACTCCATAATTATTAAAACTAATGAAGCTAACCTGTGGAATATCCATCCATTCATCCAAGGAGAAAGGAACAATAGGCATAGATTGATAGTGAGGATGCTTCCAGATACCATAATTTGAGATAAAAATAGTACACAGAGATAGACATGGCATAAGGACAACAGATTTATGGCATGTAAGTCAACTTAGCACAATTACTTAGGAGGATACTGAGGAGGACTGCAACAAATTACAGGACTTTAATAAACTTGCAGAATGGACAAATAATTGACAAATGAAGTTCAACACAAGTAAATATGAGTGAGTATATTTTGATAGGAAGAGAGAGGTCACTTATTTGAAAGGAACAAGTCTAGGTGGGGTAGAGGAACAAAGCGATCTCAGAGTACAAATATACCAATCACTGAAAGTTGCGCCTCAGGTTAGCAAGGCCATAAAAAAGCAAACCAAGCACTGGGCTTCAATTCTTGAGGCTTAGATTTGAGATAAAACAACGCAAGAGCAGTGGAGTGATTAGAACAGCATGACAGCAGCAGAGTAGGAAAAACAGCACAAGAGGAGGAAGCAGATAAAACAGCGCAAGATCGGTGGCGCAGATAAAACAGCGCGAGTCGAGGGAGCAGATAAAAACAGCGCGAGAGCGGTGGAGCAGATTAAACAGCGCAAGAGGAGGCAGCAGATAAAACAGCGTGAAAGGAGGGAGCAGATAAAACAACGTGAGAGGAGGGAGCAGATAAAACAGCGCGAGAGGAGGCAGCAGATAAAACAGCGCAAGAGGAGGGAGCAGATAAAACAGCGCGAGAGCGGCGGAGCAGATAAAACAGCGCAAGAGGAGGGAGCAGATAAAACAGCACGAGAGGAGGGAGCAGATAAAACAGCGCGAGAGGAGGGAGCAGATAAAACAGCGCAAGAGGAGGCAGCAGATAAAACAGCGCAAGAGGAAGCAGCAGATAAAACAGCGCAAGAGGAGGCAGCAGATAAAACAGCGCGAGAGGAGGAAGCAGATAAAACAGCGTGAGAGGAGGCAGCAGATAAAACAGCGCAAGAGGAGGCAGCAGATAAAACAGCGCAAGAGGAGGCAGCAGATAAAACAGTGTGAGAGGAGGGAGCAGATTAAACAGCGCAAGAGGAGGCAGCAGATAAAACAGCGTGAAAGGAGGGAGCAGATAAAACAGCGTGAGAGGAGGGAGCAGATAAAACAGCGCGAGAGGAGGCAGCAGATAAAACAGCGCAAGAGGAGGGAGCAGATAAAACAGCGCGAGAGCGGCGGAGCAGATAAAACAGCGCAAGAGGAGGGAGCAGATAAAACAGCACGAGAGGAGGGAGCAGATAAAACAGCGCGAGAGGAGGGAGCAGATAAAACAGCGCAAGAGGAGGCAGCAGATAAAACAGCGCAAGAGGAAGCAGCAGATAAAACAGCGCAAGAGGAGGCAGCAGATAAAACAGCGCGAGAGGAGGAAGCAGATAAAACAGCGTGAGAGGAGGCAGCAGATAAAACAGCGCAAGAGGAGGCAGCAGATAAAACAGCGCAAGAGGAGGCAGCAGATAAAACAGTGTGAGAGGAGGGAGCAGATTAAACAGCGCAAGAGGAGGCAGCAGATAAAACAGCGTGAAAGGAGGGAGCAGATAAAACAGCGTGAGAGGAGGGAGCAGATAAAACAGCGCGAGAGGAGGCAGCAGATAAAACAGCGCAAGAGGAGGGAGCAGATAAAACAGCGCGAGAGCGGCGGAGCAGATAAAACAGCGCAAGAGGAGGGAGCAGATAAAACAGCGCAAGAGGAAGGAGCAGATAAAACAGCGCGAGAGCGGCGGAGCAGATAAAACAGCGCAAGAGGAGGGAGCAGATAAAACAGCACGAGAGGAGGGAGCAGATAAAACAGCGCGAGAGGAGGGAGCAGATAAAACAGCGCAAGAGGAGGCAGCAGATAAAACAGCGCAAGAGGAGGCAGCAGATAAAACAGCGCAAGAGGAGGCAGCAGATAAAACAGCGCGAGAGGAGAAAGCAGATAAAACAGCGTGAGAGGAGGCAGCAGATAAAACAGCACAAGAGGAGGCAGCAGATAAAACAGCGCAAGAGGAGGCAGCAGATAAAACAGTGTGAGAGGAGGGAGCAGATAAAACAGCGCGAGAGGAGGGAGCAGATAAAACAGTGCGAGAGGACAGAGCAGATAAAACAGCGTGAGAGGAGGGAGCAGATAAAACAGCGCAAGAGGAGGGAGCAGATAAAACAGTGCAAGAGGAGGCAGCAGATAAAACAGCGCAAGAGGAGGGAGCAGATAAAACAGCGCAAGAGGAGGGAGCAGATAAAACAGCACAAGAGGAGGCAGCAGATAAAACAGTGAGAGAGGAGGGAGCAGATAAAACAGCGCGAGAGGAGGGAGCAGATAAAACAGTGCGAGAGGACAGAGCAGATAAAACAGCGTGAGAGGAGGGAGCAGATAAAACAGCGCAAGAGGAGGGAGCAGATAAAACAGTGTGAGAGGAGGGAGCAGATAATGCAGCATGAGAGCAACGGAGCAGATAAAACAGTGTGAGAGGAGGGAGCAGATAAAACAGCGCAAGAGGAGGCAGCAGATAAAACAGCGCAAGAGGAGGGAGCAGATTAAACAGCGCAAGAGGAGGGAGCAGATAAAACAGCGCAAGAGGAGGGAGCAGATAAAACAGTGCGAGAGCGGCGGAGCAGATAATACAGCACGAGAGAAGGGAGCAGATAAAACAGTGTGAGAGGAGGGAGCAGATAGTACAGCATGAGAAAAGGGAGCAGATAAAACGGCGCGAGAGCAGTGGAGCAGATAATACAGCACGAGAGAAGGGAGCAGATAAAACAGTGTGAGAGGAGGGAGCAGATAAAACAGCGCGAGAGGAGGGAGCAGATAAAACAGTGTGAGAGGAGGGAGCAGATAAAACAGCGCAAGAGGAGGGAGCAGATAAAACAGCGCGAGAGGAGGCAGCAGATAAAACAGCGCAAGAGGAGGCAGCAGATAAAACAGCACAAGAGGAGGCAGCAGATAAAACAGTGTGAGAGGAGGGAGCAGATAAAACAGTGTGAGAGGAGGGAGCAGATAATACAGCATGAGAGCAACGGAGCAGATAAAACAGTGTGAGAGGAGGCAGCAGATAAAACAGCGCAAGAGGAGGCAGCAGATAAAACAGTGTGAGAGGAGGCAGCAGATAAAACAGCGCAAGAGGAGGCAGCAGATAAAACAGCGCAAGAGGAGGCAGCAGATAAAACAGTGTGAGAGGAGGCAGCAGATAAAACAGCGCAAGAGGAGGCAGCAGATAAAACAGTGTGAGAGGAGGGAGCAGATAAAACAGCGCAAGAGGAGGCAGCAGATAAAACAGTGTGAGAGGAGGGAGCAGATAAAACAGTGTGAGAGGAGGGAGCAGATAATACAGCACAAGAGGAGGCAGCAGATAAAACAGTGTGAGAGGAGGCAGCAGATAAAACAGCGCAAGAGGAGGCAGCAGATAAAACAGTGTGAGAGGAGGCAGCAGATAAAACAGCGCAAGAGGAGGCAGCAGATAAAACAGTGTGAGAGGAGGCAGCAGATAAAACAGTGCAAGAGGAGGCAGCAGATAAAACAGCGCAAGAGGAGGCAGCAGATAAAACAGTGTGAGAGGAGGCAGCAGATAAAACAGTGCAAGAGGAGGCAGCAGATAAAACAGTGTGAGAGGAGGCAGCAGATAAAACAGCGCAAGAGGAGGCAGCAGATAAAACAGTGTGAGAGGAGGGAGCAGATAAAACAGCACAAGAGGAGGCAGCAGATAAAACAGTGTGAGAGGAGGGAGCAGATAAAACAGCGCGAGAGGAGGGAGCAGATAAAACAGTGTGAGAGGAGGGAGCAGATAATACAGCATGAGAGCAACGGAGCAGATAAAACAGTGTGAGAGGAGGCAGCAGATAAAACAGCGCGAGAGGAGGGAGCAGATAAAACAGTGTGAGAGGAGGCAGCAGATAAAACAGCGCGAGAGGGGGGAGCAGATAAAACAGCGCGAGAGGAGGGAGCAGATAAAACAGCGCGAGAGTGGCGGAGCAGATAGTACAGCATGAGAAAAGGGAGCAGATAAAACGGCGCAAGAGCAGTGGAGCAGATAATACAGCACGAGAGAAGGGAGCAGATAAAATGGCGCGAGAGTGGCGAGGAAGATAAAACGGCGTGAGAGCGGTGGAGCAGATAAAACAGCGCAAAAGCGGCGGAGCAGATAAAACATCTGGTGGTCCTAGCAGGAGCTGAGAGTCAGAGTGGACATTTAAAAAGGGTGGTAGCTGGGCTCATGGCTGAAAGCGGCGCAAGGACAGAGCAAGGTTTCCAGGGAGACTCGGCGCGAGGACATCACAATTCAAAAAGTGACACAGGGGAGGCAGCTGATTGGTAAGTAGGGTCCTGTGAGTACTTCTACTTTTTCTGCTAATTAAATTGCTGCAGTCCATTAACTTAAACAAAATAAGGTGAGGACTTTGGACTGTAGTGGGAGTGTTTGGTGTGGAATAAGGCCCCTAGCATAATTAGTATCCTTTAAGCAGAGTAACTAACAAGCTTAATCTAAGGGGAAGTCGTGGCAGCAGACCTTGCACCCATGATATGCTCCTCCTGCGTTATGTGGGAAGTCATGGAGGCTTCCAGTGTCCCTGGCGACCATGTGCGCAGGAATTGTATCCAGCTGAAGCTACTGGCTAACCGCATTTCGGAGTTGGAACTGCGGGTGGATTCACTGTGGAGCATCCGCAATTCTGAGATTATCGTGGACAGCATGTTCAGTGAGGTAGTCACACTGCAGGTAAAGACTGAACAGGCAGAAAGGGGATGGGTGACCACCAGGCAGAGTAGAGGAAGGCAAGTAGTACAGGGTCCCTTGTGGTTATCTCCTCTCTAACAGATATACTGTTTTGGATACTGTCGGGGAGACGACTTCTCAGAGGAAAGCAGCAGGAGTCAAGTCCATGGCACCATGGGTGGCTCTACTGCACAAGAGGGGAGGAAGAAGTATGGCAGGGCAATAGTGATAGGGGATTCAATAGTAAGGGGAACAGACTGGCATTTCTGTGGCCGCAAAAGAGACTCCAGGATGGTATGTTGCCTCACTGGTGCCAGGGTCAAGGATGTCTCAGAGAGGCTGTAGGGCATTCTGAAGGGGTGGGGGAGTGAACAGTCAATGGTCATGGTACATATCGGTACCAATAACAAAGGTAAGAGAAGGATGATGTCCTACAAGCTGAATATAGGGAGTTAGGATGTAAATTAAAAAGTAGGACCTCAAAGGTAGTAATCTCAGCTAGCGAGAGTAGAAATAACAGGATATATCAGGTGAATATGTGGCTGAAGAAATGGTGTAGAGGGGTTGGATTCAGATTCCTGGGACATTAGGTCTGGTTCTGGGGAAGGTGGGACTAGTACAACAGGACAGGTTGCATCTGGACAGGACCGGGACCAATGTCCTCGGTGGGACGTGGGTGTTTGCTAGTGTGGTCAGGGAGGGTTTAGACTAGAATGGCAAGGGGATGGGAACCTGAGCAGGGAGACAGAGAAGGGGGAAACAAGGATAGAAACAAAAGACAGAAAAGTAAGAAGCAAAAGTGGAAGGCAGAAAAAAACAACCGCAAAAAACAAAAGGGGTCATAGCACAAAATAAAGTTAAGATGACTAACAAAGTTAAAAAGACAAGTCTAAAGGCATTATCTCTTAATGTGCGGAACATTCGCAATAAGGTAGATGAATTGACAGCGCAAATAGACATAAACGGTTATGATATAGTTGCAGTTACAGAGACATGGCTACAGGGTGACCAAGGATGGGAACTGAAATCCAGGGGTATTCAATATTTAGGAAGGACAGACAAATAGGGAAAGGAGGTGGGGTAGCACTGTTAGTAAAGGAGGAAATCAATGCAATAGTGAGGAAGGATATTGGCTTGGAAAACCATGATGTGGAATCTGTTTGGGTGGAGATAAGAAACACCAAGTGGCAGAAAACATTGGTGGGGGTTGTCTATTGGTCCCCAAACAGTAACAGAGATGTAAGGGAAAGCATTAAGCAGGAATTTGGAGACGCGTGGAATAAAGGTACAACTGTAATCATGGGTACATTTGGATTGGACAAACCAAACTAGCAATAATACTGTGGAGGAGGATTTCCTGGAGTGTGTATGTGATGGTTTTTTAGACCAATACATTGAGGGACCAACTAGAGAGCAGACTGTCCAAGACTGGGTATTGTGCAATGAGAAAGAATTAATTAACAATCTTGTGCGGGGTCCTTTGGGGAAGAGCAACCATAAAATGATAGAATTGTTCATTAGGATGGAGAGTGAAGAAGTTGAATCCAAAACTAGGGTCCTGAATCTAAATAAAGGGAACTACGAGGGTATGAGGTACTAGTTCGCAATGATGGATTGGGGAACCTTATTAAAAGCATTGACAGTGGATACGCAATGGCTAATATTTATGGAACTTATACATGAATTACAACAACTATTCATTCCTGCACAAAAATAAAACAGGAAAGGTGGCTCAACAATGGCTTACAAAATAAATTAGGGATAGTATTAGATCCAAAGGGGAGACATATAAAATTGCCAGAAAAAGCAGCAAGCCTAAGGATTGGGAGCAGTTTAGAATTCAGCAAAAGTGGACAAAATGATTGATCAAGAAGGGGAAAATGGAGTATGAGAGTAAACTTGTAAGGAACATAAAAAATAACTGTAAAAGCTTCGATAAATATGTGAAGAGAAAAAAATTAGCAAAGGCAAATGTAGGTCCCTTACAATCAGAAACAGGGGAAATTATAATGGGGAACAAAGAAATGGCAGAAGAATTGAACACATATTTTGGTTCTGACTTCACAAAAGCAGACACAAATAATTTGCCAGAAATGCTAGGGAACCAGGGGTCTAGTGAGAGAGAGGAATTGAAGAAAATCAGTATTGATAAAAAATGGTGCTAGAGAAATTAATGGGGTTAAAGGCTGAAAAATCCCCAGGCCTGATAATCTACATCCCAGAGAACCAGTGGATTGTGGTGTATTTGGATTTCAAGAAGGTTTGAAGGTCCCACATAAAAGGTTAGTGGGCAAAATTAAAGCACATGGGATTGGGGGTAATATACTGGCATGGATTGAGAGTTGGTTGACAGATTGGAAACAGAGAGTGGGAATAATGGGTCTTTTTCCGGGTGGCAGGCAGTGACTAGTGGTGTACCACAGGGATAAGTGCTTGCGCCCCAGCTAATCACGATATATGTATATAAATGATGTGGATGAGGGAACCAAATGCAATATTTCCAAGTTTGCTGATGACACAAAATTGGGTGGGATTCTGAGCTGTGAGGAGGATGCAAGGAGGCTTCAGGGCAATTTAGACAAGTTGTGTGTGTGGGCAAACACATAGCAGATGTAGTATAACATGGATAAATGTGAAATTACTCACTTTGGTGTGAAAAACAGAAAGACAAAGTATTATTTAAATGGTGATATATTGGGAGATGTGGATGTACAAAGGGACCTGGGTGTCCTTGTACACAAGTCAATGAAAGTAAATAGGTGGGTGCAGCTAGCAATTAGGAAGGCAGGTGGTATGTTGGCCTTCATTGCAAGAAGATTTGAGTTCAGAAGTAGGGATGTCTTACTGCAGTTATACAAGGCCTTGGTGAGACCACACCAAGCAATTTTGGTCTCCCTACCTAAGAAAGGATATACTTGCCTTAGAGGGAATGCAGTGAAGGTTCAGTAGGCTGATACCGGGGATGGCAGGACTGTCGTATGAGGAGAGATTGGTATGACTGGGCCTTTATTCACTAGTGTTTAGAAGAATGAGAGGGGATCTGATTGAAACGTATAAAATTCTAGCAGTGCTAAGCAGACTGGATGCAAGGAGGATGTTGCCCCTGGATGGGGAGTTTAGAACTAGGGGCCACAGTTTCAGGATACGGGGCAGGCCATTTAGGACTGAGATGAGGAAAGATTTCTTCATTCAGAGGGTGGTCAACTGGTGGAATTCTCTCCCACAGAAGGCTGTGCAGGCCGGGTCACTGAGTATATTCAAGAAAGAAATTAATAAATGTTTGGATATTAGGGGCATCTAGGGGTATGGAGAGAAAGCAGGAATATGGCATTGAGATAGAGGATCAGCCATGATCATATTGAATGGCAGAGCAGGCTCGAAGGGCTGAATGGCCTACCCCTACTTCTAGTTTCTATGTTTCTAAAATAAGGGAAGTTACCTAAACCTATATTGAACCTTGATCAGACTATACGTAGAATACTGTGTGCAGCTCTGCTCACCATAAAAGGATACAAAGACACTACCTGGTCTGGTCTACATGTGACTCCAGACCCACAACAATGTCGTTGCCTTTTAACTGCCCTCTGAACTGGCCCAGAAAGCCACTCAGCGGTACCAAATTGTCGCAGAAAAGTTGAAGAATATAAAAAACTGGACATCGACCTAGGCACCTAAAATGACAAAGGCACACCTTGCCCAGTCAACCCTGTAAAGTCTGCCTCACTAACATATGGGTACTTCTGCCAAAATTAGGAGAACTGTCACACAGAATTGTCAAACAATTGTGACATAATCATATTCACTAAATTATACCTTACAGCCAATATCCCAGACTGCTCCATCACCATTATAAGATAGTATAGCTGGCACCACAATGGTACAGTCAGGGGAGCATGGGCCAGGGAGTCCTCAATATTGACTCCGGGCCCATGAAGTCTCATGGCATCAGGCCAAACATGGGCTAGGAACCTCCTGCTGATTACCTCCGACTATCCTGCTTTAACTGGTGGATCGGTACTCCTCTATGTTCAACACCACTTGGAAGAAGCACTGAGGGTAGCAAGGACACAGAATGTAAGCTGGGCGTTATCCATAGTAGCTTGGTAGCACCACTATTGACTGACCTGGCCGAGGCCTGAAGGACACATATGCCAGACAGGGCCTGCACAGGTGCTGAGAAAACCAACATGAGGGAAAAGCCTCGCCCTCAGAAATCTACTTCCAGGAGATGTAGCTGTCCATATGAGTATTTGTAGGAGTGACAACCGCACAGTACTTATGGAGACAAAGTACCACCACTACACTTAGAATATTTTCCATTGTGTTGTGTAGCACTATCACGTGCTAAATGGGATAGATTCAGAACAGATTTAGCAGCTCGAAACTGGACATCCATATGGCATGACAGAACATTGATAGGCAGGAGAATTTATTCAACCACAATCTGTAACCTCATGGCTTGGCATATCCCCCACTCTACCATTGTCATCCTATCAGGGGACCGGGAAAGAATGTCAGGAACACCACCAGGCTTACGTAATTATGGGATACCAACTCGGTGAAGCTACAATACAGGGCTATATGCATGCTAAACAGAAGAGATGGAATGCAATAGACAGAGTTAGGCAATCTGACAACCAAAAGATCAGATCAAAGCTCTGCAGTGCTGCCACATCCATGAATGGTGGTGGACAATTAGACAATTAACCAGAGGAGAAAGCTCCACAAACATCTCCTTCTCAATGATTGGGGAGCCCAGCATGTCTGTGCCAAAGTGTTTGCAAACACATTCAGCCAGAATTACCAGGTGGATGATCCATCTAGGCTTCATGCCATCAGGTGAAAGGGAAATCGTGTTTGACTAATTTACCAGAGTTCTCTGAGGAAGTAACAAATAACGGGGATAAATGGGAACCTATAGATGTAGTTTGCTTAGACCTTCAAAAGGCAATTGACAAAGTGCCACCTCAATTACTACACAAAATAAGAGTTCATGGTATAGGGGGTAACAGATTAGACTGGACAGAGGATTAGTTAGCTAACAGGAAGCAGAGAGCAAGGATAAATGGGTCATTTTCAGGTTGGCAAAATGTAACCACTGGAGTGCCACAGGGGCCTGATCTATTTACAATCTATGTCATTGACTTTGAATGAAAGGATTGAATGTATGTTAGCTAAATTTGCTGATGACACAAATACAGGTATGAGAGTAAGTCACAAAGAGGATATAAGAAACCTGCAAAGCGACATAGATAGGTTAAGTAAATGGGCAATAAATTGGCAGATGGAGCATCATGTGGAAAAATACGAACCCCTCTACTTTGGCAGGAAGAATAGAAAAGCAGTATGTTTTTTTAAAAAATTCATTCTAGGAATGTAGGCTTTGCTGGCTAGGCCAGCATTTATTGCCCATCCTTAATTGCCCTCGAGGAGGTGGTGGTGAGCTGCCTTCTTGAACAACTGCAGTCTTTGTGGTGTAGGTACACCCACAGTGTTGTTAGGGAGA
The DNA here is from genome assembly GCF_964194155.1 of Cetorhinus maximus. Lineage (NCBI taxonomy): Eukaryota > Metazoa > Chordata > Chondrichthyes > Lamniformes > Cetorhinidae > Cetorhinus > Cetorhinus maximus. Next base: position 86,221,049 of record NC_135880.1, on the reverse strand, counting down.
GAGTTCCAGGATTTTGACCCAGTGTCAGTGAAGGAACGGCGATACATTTCCAGGATGGTGAGTGGCTTGGAGGGGAAATTCCAGGTGGTGGTGTTCCCATGTTTCTGCTGCCCTTCTCCTTCTAGATGGTAGTGATTGTGGGTTTGGAAGGCGCTGTCTAAGGAGTATTGGTGAGTTTCTGCAGTGCATCTTGTAGATGGTACACACTGCTGCTACTGTGCGTCAGTGGTGGAGGGAGTGAATGTTTGTGGATGTGGTGCAAATCAAGCAGGCTGCTTTGTCCTGGATGGTGTCAAGCTTCTTGAGTTTAGTTGGAGCTGCAGTCATCCAGGCAGATGGACAGTATTCCATCACATTTCTGACTTGTGCTTGTGGATTGTGGACAGGCTTTGAAGAGTCAGGAGGTGGGTTATTCACTGTGGGATTCCTAGCCTTTGACCTGCTCTTGTGACTATAGCATTCATATGGCTAGTCCAGTTTAGTTTCTGGTCAAAGGTAACCCCCAGGATGTTGACAGTGCCAGAGAGTTTTCCTCCTTATTCCCATTGACTCCAGTTTTTCTAGGGCTCCTTGATGCCACACTCAGTCAAATATGGCCTTGATATCAAGGGCAGTCACTCTCACCTCAACTCTGGAGTTCAGCTATTTTGTCCATGTTTGAATCAAGGCGGTAGCGAGGTCAGGAGCTGAGTGGCCCTGGCGGAACCTAAACTGAGCATCAGTGAGCAGGTTAATGCTAAGCAAATGTTGCTTGATAGCACTGTTGATGACCCCTTCCATCACTTAACTTATGATGGAGAGTAGACTGATAGCATGGTATTAGATGGGTTGGATTTGTCTTGCTTTTGTGTACAGGACATACCTGGGCAATTTTCCACATAGCCAGGTAGATGCTAGTGTTGTAGCTGTAATGGAACAGCTTGGCTAAGGGTGTGGCAAGTTCTGGAGCACAAGTCTTCAGTACTACTGCCAAAATATTGTCAGGGCCCATAGCTTTTGCAGTATCCAGTCCCTTCAGCCATTTCTTGTCATCATGGAGTGAATTGAATTGACTGAAGACTGGCATCTGTGATGCTGGGGTCCTCTGGAGGATGCTGAGATGGATCATCCACTTGGCATTTTTGACTGAAGATTGTAGAAAATGCTTCAGCCTTATCACCCAGCATGGATGTGCTGAGCTCCCCCAGTATTGAGGATGGGGATATTTGTGGAGCCTCCTCCTCCAGTGAATTGTTTAATTGTCCACCACCATTCACGACTGGATGTGGCAGGACAGAGCTTAAATCTGATCTGTTGATTTTGGAATCGCTTAGCTCTGTCTATCACTTGCTGCTTATGCTGTTTGGCATGTAAGTAGTCCTGTGCTGAAGCTTCACCAGGTTGACATCTCATTTTTAGGTATGCCTGGTGCTGCTCCTGGCATGCCCTCCAGGGTTAATCCCCTGGCTTGATGGTAATGGTAGAGCAGGCGATATGCCGGGCCATGAGGTTATAGTTTGAGGTTGAGTACAATTCTGCTGCTGCTGATGGCCTCATGGTTGCCCAGTGCTGAGTTGTTAGATCTCTTCAAAATCTATCCCATTTCGCACGGTGGTAGTACCACACAACACGATGGAGGGTATCCTCAATGTGAAGACAGGACTTCGTCCCCACAAGGACTGTACGGTAGTCATGCCTACCGATACTGTCATGGACAGGTGCATCTGTGGCAGGCAGGTTTGTGAAGATGAGGTCAAATATGTTTTTCTTGTTGGTCTTGTTATTTAAATAGAGAGAGATTGCAGAACTCTGGGTTACAGAGGGATCTGGCTGTCCTGGTATGTGTATTACAAAAAATTGGTATGCAGGCACAGCAAGTGATTCGGAAGGCAAATAGGGATGTTATCATTCAATCCAAGGAGAATTGAATATTAAAATAAGGAAGTTTTGTTTCAGTTGTACAGGGCATTGGTGACACCACATCTGGAGTACTATGGTCTTCTTGTTTAAGAAAGGATATAATTGGAGTCCATCCTGGCATACAGCAAGGCATGGACAACATTCAGGCTTGGACTGATAATTGGCAAGTGACATTTGCATCACACAAGTGCTAGGCAATGATCATCTCCAAAAAGAGAAAATCCAACCATCTCCCCTTGACATTCAATTACACTACCATCACTAAATTTCCCACCATCAACATCCTGGAAGTTACCATCAACCAGAAACTTAACTGAACAAGCTATATAAATACTGTACAAAAACAGAATTACCTGGAAAAACTCAGCAGGTCTGGCAGCATCAGTGGAGAAGAAAAGAGTTGACGTTTCGAGTCCACATGACCCTTCAACAGAAGGGTCTGTTGAAGGGTCATGTGGACTCAAAACGTCAACTCTTTTCTTCTCCACTGATGCTGCCAGACCTGCTGAGTTTTTCCAGGTAATTCTGTTTTTGTTTTGGATTTCCAGCATCCGCAGTAGTTTTTTGTTTTTATCTATATAAATACTGTAGCAGGTCAGAAGCTGGGAATTCTGTGCCTGATAACTCACCTGCTAACTCCTAAAGCTTGTCCACCATCTACAAGGCAGAGGCTAGGAGCGTGATGCAATACTCTCCACTCGCCTAGGTGAATGGGGCTCTAACAACATTTAATAAGCTTGACGCCATCCAAGACAAAGCAGCCTGTTTGTGCGCCCACCTTAAACATTAATTTCCTCCACCAATGATGCACATTGCTAGGAATGTGTACCATTTAAAAAATGCACTGCAGCAACTCACCAAGCCTTCTTTGACAGCATCTTCCAAACCCCAGACCTCTACCACGTAAAAGAACAAGGGCATCAGGAGCATGGGGACAACACTACCTGTACATTCCCCTCCAAACCACACACTATCCTTACTTGGAAGTACGCTGCCATTCCTTCACTGTCGCTGGATTAAAATCCTGGAGCAGTCTTTCTAACAGGGCTGTAGATGTACCTACACCACATGGAATGCAGCAGTTCAAGATGGTGGCTCACCTTCTGAAAGCCAATTAGGGATGGGTAACTAATGGTGGCCTTGTTAGCGATGCTTGTATCCCATGAACAAATCCAAAAACAAAGAAATCAAGAAGTACTTGTTAATATCTTGTTTGTCCTTCAAGGCGAAGATGACTATGTTCATTATCTGGGGTGTTTGGTAGGTTGCAGTGGATATGTCAGTGACTGATGAGGCTGATTTGTACCCGGAAGGTTCTGCTCCAAACAGGCTACCACAGATGATTGAATTGCTGACTCAGGATTTCTTCTCGTTGCATTTTCTCTCCACATCTAATATGCACTTGCTCTTAAAGGAGGCTGCATTATTTTTTATTTGGTTGTGCCATGTACAGTGATCCTGGGTGAGCTTGTCCCAGGACTGAAAATTGATACCAAAACTCCTATGTAAGACCTTCAGAGTGTTCTTGTAGCACTTCCCCTGACCACCATGAGAGCGCACACCAGACTCAAGAACTCAATAGAAGATTTGCTTTGATAAGCGAATGTCAAGAATTCTGACAACCTGTCGCGGAAAACGGAGTGAACACTCAGACCCAGGAGGTTTGTCTCGGAAGCCTTTATTAAATCGTGATATCACGGAGAGCCCAGCAGCATACAATGGAGCTAGCTGACACTCTGAGGAAACATCAGAGCACACGCATGTATTTATAGTAGAAGTTGTACATACCAAAGAGCTTGAAGGTGATAAGAATGTCTAACTTTCAATGATCAATTACATTGAGAATCATTGTCTTTGGCATGCAACACACAATTAGTCTATTCTAAGTTTATGACTATACAGGATATTGGGGGAAGCTCACGTAGTAATAAAAAGTGAGACAGAGAATAGATAACCATGCTTGACCTTATCTTTAGTGCTAGGGGGTGTACACTCTAGAGAACAGATGCCCATTGCTTGATCCTGGGGGCAGACATCCCAGCCCCGTCTCAAGGACTCCAGGAAGCCTGCCCATGACACTCCCCTTTCTCCCCTCCTGCTCAATTGCTGCAGGTGTGCCTGCTAGAACAAAAGAGGGAACTGTGCTGTAGTATTCCACCATTGTGCTAACTGTTTAACCCTTAGTTGACCTGTAGATGTATTTTATTCTTCCACACAACCTGACCAGCCTGACTCAGTTGTGACTATCTCAATATGGCATGGATACCTGGCATGCTAGCTCGGATGAGCGCCTCAGTGTCCGGTATTTTTTCCTGTCCTCTAATCTTCAGAAGCTTCCAAAGACAGCTCAAGTGAAAGTGGTTACGTTTCTTGGCATGTCACTGGTATACAGTCCAAATCTTGTACGCATAGAGCAGAGTGGCAAGACTATTGCTGTATAGACTTTCAGTTTGGTAGGCAGACTTACTCCTCTTCATTCCGAGACTGATATTTGAAGCCTGCCAAAGGCTGAACTTGTTTTGGCGATTCTTGCATGAGTTTCTTCATCAACATAGACAGCTCGATAGAGTGCCCTGCCGAGATAAGTGAACTTATCCACTGCTGATGGGTTCTGGTTGTGCACTGAAACCTTGGGCTTGAGATAGGGCTTTCCTGGGGCAGGCTGGTACATTATTTAAGTTTTTTTCATGCTGATCATAAGGCTGAAGTTGTTGCATGCATTGGGGAACAAGTCCATGCTACATTGCATGTCCAACTCTCAACCAGCAGTTAGTGCACAGCCATCAGCAAGCAGGAAATCATGGTCTTTGCCTGGAGTTGTTTCAGGTTAAGCAGCTTCCTGTCCATGTGATGTCTGATTTCAACACCAGGATCATCTTATAAGTCATGGGAAATTATAACTCTCTCAACGAAAAGGCCGTGCATATTGGATCAATTAAAATTTTTAGGACTAACATTGATCATTTTTTCTTTGGTGAGGATATCAAGGGAAATGTAACAAAGGCAAGTAAGAATAATTGAGGTGCTGATCAACTGTTATCAGGGTGGAACATGTTCAAGGGGCTGATTGGCCTACTCCTGTTCTTTTGTTTCTTTGCAAAGCTTTGTTAGAGAATGGATTATCCTATCAGAAGTGGTGAAAGTAAAATGCATAACAGCTTTTAAAATGAGAAGAATATTGACGTATTGCAGAAATTTTAAAAATGAAGCTCATAAGATCTCAGGACGAGATAACACTGCAGCCAATTAATCTACAGTAAGAAGGGTAGAACATAACCAAAAATACAACACAATTTGAGAATTAACACTTGGCACATCTTTTGTACAACAAAATAATACAGGTACCTTTTCACCAGAGGAAATTTAAAAAGTTCCAGAAGTAGCTTGGAGAACTTTGAGAAAACACAACTACTATAAACCCTTTGTAATAAATGTAAGCAACATGGGGCCAAATAATCTATTTTGATCAGTGGTGGCCAAATGAAAATACTGTCTTTTTTATGTAAGTATTTGGTTGTCAACACTGGAAAGTAATAAGGAAAAAGTAACACAAGCATTTATAGTACCTTATCAAATCTTTCATGTATATATCAAAGTATGCAACATGCATTGAATTACATTGAAGTGTAGTGACTATTGTGACTTTTGCACTCAACAAGATCCCACCAAGGGCATGAGATGAATAACCAATTATTCTGTTTTCAATGATATTGGTTGAGGGAGAAATACTAACCAAGGCTTTTTTGTTCTTTAACTAGTACCATGGACCATTAAATCAATCTGAACAGGCTGACAAGATCAAAGTTTAATATCTGAACTAAAGGCTGGCCCCACTGACAGTGCTGCACTGCTGTAGCACATTCTAGAGTGTCAATTTAGATTATTGGGTTAGGTCTTGGGGTGGAATTTAACGCCCCCTCCTGCCGGTGGGATTTTCCAGTCCCACTGAAGCCAATAGACTAGGACAGAAATTTTTGCTCGGCGAGTGAGTGTACGCCCAACCTGCTCGAGTGTGAAATGGCATGTTGACGTTGGCCGAGCGTGCCGACCTCAATATGCAATCGCGAGATAGTTTGGCTGGCGGGCATGCTACCAGTTCCGACTTGCGCCCGCCGACAATTAAAGGCCTGTTAAAACCACTAACTTATCAATTAAGGTAAATTTTTCGTTGCCCGTTCAACCTAACGGTTGGCGGGTAGGCAGAAAGGCCAGGTGGCCTTTACATTTTTCAAAAACCTCATCCACGGGCGGGATGACATTTCCAAAAGCAAACAAAAATAAAACAAAAACTTTAATTTTTCATTAATAACATGTCCCTGCTTATTTGACAGAGTCACATGAGGGGTCATGTTTTATTAGATTTTTACTAAAAAAAATTTTTTTTGCATCTCTTCATCTCCCTGAGGCAGCTCCGTTATTATGAAGCGCTCACTCGCATGCATGCATGAAGTTCGTGCTCGGCCAGCTTGCACTCCTCCCTCCCTCCCGCACAGCAACGCTCAGCGCTACAGCATGCGTTTCATGCTGGGCTGGCCTTAATTGGCCTGCCGGCGTGAAATCGCGGTCCAGTGCCAATCACAGGCGATGGTCGACTTCCTGACCGCCCACCCCCATCAAGCCCGCCCGCCAAGGGCAAAATTCTGTAAAATTTGTACATATTCACATTTTACGGCCCCGACCCCACTGCAAAATTCCACGCTTGGAGGCAATTAAGATAGTTAACCTCTTAAACCCGGTCACGCATCTTGAAGATTTGTCTCTTTCGCTTTTTCTCAGCCATAATTTCAGTATAAATAGAACTGCATAGCGGCTGTTTATTTGTATCTTTCCAACACACATCCCTTTCACTTTTTATGAATTGTCAACTGTTTCTGCTTCTATTTAGAATGATAATTAACAACTTTGTGTTTGGAATTCCTAATCTTTTTCACCAGTATGTATCATCATACCTTGTGATATTGATGCCAGTGGCAATTTTAATAGTTTGTAAGAGCGCTAATAGCCCAAATCATCTGAACAGGGTTGGAATCGCTGCATCCAACTCTGATCAGGCTGAAAACTACCCACTTATCTGGACAGGTTTAAAAAGGCCAGACTTCTGAGCCACTGTGCAGAAGAACTCCCTTAGAGCAGGAATCCACATAGGGAGCAGCAGAGAATCAGCAAAGAAGCTGTGCCCCCTTTTTACAACATTTGCAGCCGTAGGGTAATTTTAAATGTCAAGTGTAAATATTAGTGAATGGGTGATGGATGAATGAGTGAATGGGTAAGGTGGAAAGGTGGGTAGTGGGTAAGTGGTTAAGGTAAGTGGGTAGGTGGGCGAGGTAAGTAGGTAGGATGGCAGGTGGTGAGGTGTTAGGTACATGGGTGGCAGGTGGGTAGGGTGGTAGGTGAGAAGGGTCATAGGTGGGTGAGGTGGTAGGTGGCAGGAGGTAGGTGGATTGGGTCAGAAGGGGCTGTCAGGTCGGGGGCTAGTCAGTTCAGGTCAGGGGGTAGTCAGAAGGGTCGGGGAGGGTTAGTTAAAGAGATGAGCTGGGGGAGTCAGTTGCATAAAAGCAAAATACTGCGGATGCTGGAAACTCAGCAGGTCTAATAGCATCGGTGGAGAGGAAAACAGAGTTAATGTTTCGAGTCCGTACGAATTGTTCTCCCACTGACAAAGATGTCATGAAGAAAAGGACAAAGGGGGTGTTAATGGTAGTGGTAAGGGCTCCTCTTTGGAGGAGACGTGCAGCTCTTGCATCTCCTCATCATCCAGGTCCTCCCCAAATTGCATCACCAGGTTGGGGTAGCGTGCAGAAAACCACTATGATGTATGACACCCTATGGGGAATGTGCTGCAGTGCTCCACCAGATCTGTCCAGGTGCTGGAATCTCATTTTCAGGATACCAATGGTGTGCTCAATCAAACTTCGGGTTGTGGCATGAGCCTCGTTGTACCTTCTCTCACCAGGAGTCTGAAGTCGCTGCATGGGCGTCATCAGCCACGTCCTTTGTGGGTTCTTGACCCCAAGGAATCAACCCTGTGTAGTCCCTGGAAGATGTCAGGGGTCTGAGACCTGCTGAGGATGTACAAGTCGTGGATGCTTCCAGGGTATCTTGCACACACCTGCATGATTTGTTATGGTCGCAGGCCAGCTGAACATTGAGAGAGTGGACGCCTTTGCGGTTCACATAGTGGACTGCTTGTTGCCAGGGAGATTTAGGAGCCACATGGTTGCAGTCGATGGCACCCTGCACCTGTGGGAATCCGGAAATCTCAGCAAATCCGAGAGCTCCTACTTCCTGGCTTGCCTGATCCCTGCTGAAATTGACAAAGGTGTGAGCCTTGGCAAAAAGCATGACCATGGCCTCCTGGATACATTTGTGGGTGGAGGCTTGCGAGATCCCTCAAAGGTCCCCAGTGGAGCCCTGGAAGGAGCCACTGCCGTAGAAATTGAGCACGGTGGTAACATTAGCTGCCACTGGCAGTGGATGCCCTCTGAGTCCTTGTGGTGCCAAATCCTGCAGAAGGTGGCATATGTGCATGACCAGTTCCTTTGACATATGCAAGCATCAGTGACACTGGTTTTCGCTCATCTGCAGGGAGCACATGCGCCGTCCATAGGCCCTGGGTTTAGTGACGCACCTATGAATGACGACTCTGTGGAGTTCATCCACTGCAGACAGAGGAGGCTGTATCACCCCTTGGTCTTCAGGGTTCTGCTCCTCCCTTTGGTGAGCCAGGTGCCTTTGTTGCATTCTTCTTCTTTCCTGCCTCTAAGCAGTGAGGCAGACAGCAAGGTCACCAGATTTCATGTTGCTGGTGGTCTCCTCACTGCAGTATCAAAGAGAGAAATGCAAAGGTCAACAATTGGCTCCTAAGAGCTACTCTCAGTCAAGTCAATGTCTGTGGCTGCCTCTCAAGGTCCCTTAATGCATGCCAGAGAGTCCAGGCCCCCACATGGATGCCCAGCGTTTAGTACGCATGATGGCTCACCATGCCCCCACCCAGCACCGTCCCACACCACATGACCGAGTGGCAGCAGCTTCAGCCAATCGGCTGCTTCCTGAACTCTCAGGTTAGTCCAGTCCTAACCTGGGTTCCAAGACTTCACGACTTGCTCGTACCATGAGGGTGACTTCAATGTCAACTGAAACATAATGCAAGGGGCTGGGTGTGCACCCCTTCGTCAGTGTTCGATGGCTACCTTTCCCCAAAGGATTCTCAAGCTTGTCCAGTTGCCCAATGGTTCTGCAGCACCATAGCACTCATTTGAGCTGGAAGTGTAGACGCGAGGGGTTGACAGTAGAGGAGCAAACATTGGCACTGTGAGAAATTAGTGCTGCTTGAGTGGGCACATTTGCTTGGCTAGGCTGACTCCAAGCATGTCAATTGAGTTCAACCAAACACTCTCAGCTGCGGTGGAGTGCTCATCTTTGACATGTTTTGCCATTAGACCAGCCGTATTCTTCCCCCGCCCACCCCTGCACGTGTTTGTGCTCAAACCACTCACCATCCTGACTTGGAAATATATCGCTGTTTCTTCACTGTCGCTTGATCAAAATCCTGGAACTCCCTCCCTAACAGCTGTGGGTGTACCTCCACCACATGGACTGCAGCCATTCAAGAAGGCAGTTCACCACCACCTTCTCAAGGGCAATTAGGGATGGGCAATAAATACTGGCCTAGCCAACAACCCCCACATCCCTGGGCAGAATTTTGCCATCGGCGAGCAGGGGGCGGGGCCCACTTGCCGACGCGTGAAATGACGCTGGATGATGTCGGCCGGACCCTCGATGTCATTCCGCCCCATTTAAATTTTCAGGAAGGCGGGGGCACAGCAAAATCAGCTGTGGGCCCGCCGACCTGTCAATGGCCAATTCAGGATCATTGAAGCAATTAAAGGACCTGCCCGTCCAACCTTAAGTTTGGCGGGCAGGCCAGGAGCCCCAGCGGGGAATAGAAAAAACATGAAACCTCATCCACCGGCGGGATGAGGTTTCATGTAGAGAATTAAAAAGTTTATTAAAGTTTTAGTGTAATTTATGAATATGTCCCATCTCATGTGACATTGTCACATGAGGGGGACATGTTAAGGATTTTTTTTTCTATTTTTAACATTTTTAAAACTGTCAGTGATCTCCCCGAGGCTGCACCTAGCCTCAGGGAGATGTGCGCTCTTTCATGCGCATGCGCGAAAGAGCGCACTCTCATTTTTGGGGAATCTCCCCCCCGCCCACACAGGGACCGCATAGCGCTTCCCACCGGATGTCACGCTGGGCGGGCCTTAATTGGCCAGCCCATGTAAAATGGCGGCGGGGCCCGCTTCTCCGGCGGGGATCGGCTCCCCGCCCGCCAGAGATTGGGTTGGGCCCGCCCACCTGACAAGCAGAAAATTCTGCCCCTTGTGAATGAATGAAAAAAAACTTCAATCAGGGCTGCAAATGCACCCCTGTCACTGTCACCCTTGCCCCAAGGTTGCCTTCTCCCCTTTGCACTGTTGTCCTTGCCCCGACACCACAAGCCAGCCACGAGGAAGCCGCTGCAAAGAATTGCCTGTGCTCCCCTGAATCCGCAGAGCCACTGGGATCATTGTGAGCGCTGTGTAAAGTTGTGTGCACTCACCTCTGGGTCCCCCTTGAAGTTGAGGTCACCAGGTTCACTCCTTTTATAGGCAGTTGTAAACAAAATCACCGTGAAATCACGCCAATGAGGGATTTAAATTTGATGTGAGGTGGGGTGGGGGCTGTTTCCGGCATGTGGCCACAATAATTAGATGCTAATTTATTCCAATTACATTCCCAACATTCGATGGTGTGAAACATGGCCCACCATTGACTGGGGAGGGGACCCTGGATTTACATCATCAGGAAAAGCAACTAGGGCTCCCTCGAGAGATTCTCCAATTTCACCACCAAACACGCCCATTATGATTGGGCACGGAATATCCCTGCCTCTGTCTGTTTTTCTATCTCTCTGTGTCTTTCTCTGTCTCACATCTGCCACTATTTAGAATGTTTGCATATTTTTGATCACAAATTATGGTAATTTTCATCAAAGCCTGTTTGTGAGGTTTTCAAAATACAACTTACTTGCTAAAAGGGAAAAATTAACTTAAATGGGCCTGCTATAACCCTGAGGCAGAATTTCATCTGGGACCTGCACTAAGCAGACAGCTATCAGAGTGTTGCACCCAGCCTTTCCCCAAGGAAGTCACATTTCCAGTTTTGAACAAATTACATGGGATGTGTGTACCAGGAGCATGTGGCATCTGCAGTGGATCCTTGTCCGCAATGGGCAGTGTAGTATAAAGATCTGGCACATACAGGGTTAAAGTGGGACTGAGTACAGCACCGCCCACACGTTGATGTAATAGAGCACATGACCTGCACCCAGGGTCAGTCTAGTGTTGGACGGAACCATGTGTACCAGCAAGCGTGGAGATATCCTAGCTACTGTATATTTGTAAATTGTTCTAAGAGTCAATAAAAACTTATAGTTAGCCTTTGTATTACTAAGACGACTTCTTCAGACTTACCGACCTGTAATCACGCCCACAACTGTCGAGATGGTAAGAAGTGAAAAGCCTGGAGCAATTTAAAAGAACAGTGGTTTTGTGGCTGGCTGCTTTCCTTTTGCTCCAGGTTTAATTCTGTATTGCTGTAAAAAGGATTTGTTTGGTATTCTGGTTTCATTTGGATTAGCTTGGCGCTGGTTTATCTGGCTTGTGACTGCTATATTGGGAAAAAGCCAGTTATGTCTGATGGAACTACAAGATGAAGCAGGATACCTTGTTTTGATGAAGAGATCAAAGTGATGATCTTGCAGAAAGTTCAGAAGAGGAGAAATATCCTATTTCTCTGCTGTAGTTGGAAGTTGCCTGAGGCTGTGCTGATGAAAGAATGGCAGTACGTGGCCAACAGAAAGAATACCAGTAGCAGTATCCAGAGGACCTTGTTGTAATGCAGAAAGCAAAATCTATTACTTCACGGGGGTGGTGGGTGGGGTGGGAGGGAGAAGTAAACAGTCACATGGGCATCGCTTCGATATGCTCTGCACCAACTAAGAAGGGCATGATCTCTTGCCTCCTACCTGTACCTTCTACAATCTCCCCCTTTTTACATGGTTGTCCATGCCTTCCAAATGTGCACTTTCTACAGTCAACAAACAGAAATTACTGGAAATTCTCAGTAGGTCTGGCATAATTTGTGGAGAGAGAAACAGAGTGAAACTTTCATCAGCAATTGTGCATTTTCTACGACCTGCCAGTCCACACTAGTTTTCCAGCAGAAGCTTGTGAAGTAAGGGTATCAAGGGATGGAGAAAAATTAAAAAAACTAATGAAATGTCGGGCTTAATTTCAAGTATGCTGGAATACAAAGAGTGAATGTTACCTTACATCTGTACAAAACTCTGGTGAGTCCCCATTTAACATATCACATTCCATTCTGAGTACCACAACACAGAATAAATATATTAGCTTTGGAGTGGATGCAGCGCATGTTTACCAGAATCTGTTAAGAGGAGTTAAAGGATTAAATTGTGGGGATAAGTTTTATAGACTGGGCTTCCAATGCCTTGAATATAGAAAAGTAAGGAGTGATCTAATTGAGGTGTTTAAGGCAATTAAAGTATTTAATAGGGTAGATAGAGATAAACAATGTGCTCTGGTAGGACAGTTCAGAGCAAGGGGACATAACCTTAAAATAAGAGCTGGGCCATTCAGGGGAAGTACTCCCTCATTCAAAGGGGAGTCGAAATCTGTCCCAAAAAAGCTGCTGAGGCTAGGTCAACTGGACATTTTGGCACTGGGATTGACAATTATTTGGTAGGAAATATTAATAAAGGTTATGAAGCCAAGTTAAAATGCATGTCTCACCCCTGTTCCTATGTAAGGAAGCATTTGACTCAATTTGGCGTAAGGGATCCCTATGCATATTTACTTGTGTTGAGCTCCAAAGATAGGTGCACTGGGACTCATAGCAGAGGAAAATAAGTTCTATTGCCTCTCTGTTACTTTAGCTGTCTCCAAATCTGTCTTTCACCTTGATATCCTTTCTGAAATAAACATAAATTGCTTGTGTTTAAAAATTTAATTGGAAACCTACATAAATTTTCCAGTTTACATTGATTTATTTTTCAAAACTATAAAGGGGTCAATACTGGATAGCTTGGGAAGTTGTGTGAGGGGTTCAAGTTCCACACTTACCCATGCCCATTCAAACTGATGAAGGCAGCACACAAACTTGGTGTGACCTGCTCCTTTCCATGATTGTTGCGGCCAGGCCAGCAGAGAATGCACTGCTGAGTGGCTGCAAACTTCAGCCAGTAGCCCAGGATTGTGCGAGGCTAGCACCACTTAAAGCACCATACTCACTGACATTTCTCTCTTTCAGGGCAAGGTAGCATTAAGAGTAGCAGTAACTGGGTGGAGGGAAGGCAAAGCTCATGTGCTGACCCCATGGAGGACATGACACGGGGAATATTTGAAGTGATCGTCACTGAAATTGTGGTCAACAATGTGGTTGAAACCATCCAGGATGGTGCTATGTTCCTCCCTAATGCACCATCTCAGATTCCACTTGGTCCTCATCCTGCAATCTGTTATGATGTGCAAGTTGTGGATGGTGCTTTTTTAATTCATTCATTGGATGTGGGCTTCGCTGGCTGGGCCAGCATTTATTGCCCTTGAGAAGGTGGCGGTGAGCTGCTTTCTTGAACTGTTGCAGTCCATGTGGTATAGGTACACCCACAGTGCTGTTAGGGAGGGAGTGCCAGGATTTTGACAATGAAGGAATGGTGATATATTTCCCATGTCAGGATGGTGAGTGACTTGGAGGGAAATGTCCAGGTTGCGGTGTTCCCTTCTATCTGCAGCCCTTGCCCTTTTAGATAGTGGTGGTCATGGGTTTGGAAGGTGCTGCCTAAGGAGCATTGGTGAATTCCTGCAGTGCATCTTGTAGATGGTACACACTGCTTTTACTGTGTGTCGGTGGTGGAGGGAATGAATGTTTCTGGATGGGGTGCCAAACAAGTCGGCTGCTTTGTCCTGGATGGTGTCGAGCTTCTTCAATGTTGTGGGAGCTGCACTCATCCAGGTAAGTGGGGAATATTCCATCACAGTCCTGACTTTTGCCTTGTAGATGGTGGACAGGCTTTGGGGAGTCAGGAGGTGGGTTACTCATCGCAAGATTCCTAGCCTCTGACCTGCTTGTGTAGCCATAGTATTTATATGGCTAGTCCAGTTCAGTTTCTGGTCAATGGTAACCCCCAGGATGCTGATAGTGGGGGAATTCAGTGATGGTAATGCCATTGAACATCATGAGGCGATGGTTAGATTCCCTCTTGTTGGAGATGGTCATTGCCTGACGCTTGTGTGGCATGAATGTTACTTGCCACTTGTCAGCCCAAGCCTGGATATTGTCCAGGTTTTGCTGCATTTGGGCATGGACTGCTTCAGTATCTGAGGAGTCATGAATATCCGCTATTGTTTTCTTCAGCCCACCTCCATTCCGAAATGGACGGAGTCGTGAAAGTTCAGGCCTGACTGTATAATCTTGGCATCCTATAAAGTGTTGGTGAAAATTTTTCCTTCAGCAAATGAGCGATATTCTAGTTGATTTGCTCATCCCTCTGTTATGCAATAATTGAAATCAATGAAATGCATACAGGAGCGTTCAATAATAGGCAAATCGACCAAATTACAGGCCACAAGTGAAAACAAAACAATTACCCTATCTTCTCTCTTTTGAACAATTAATATAATCTATTAATAGACCAAATGTTTGAAGCTTGTCCAGCAAGGACAAGTTCCTTCGCCTCCGTCTCATCTGTTCCAATGATGTAATTTTCCAAAACAGCGCTTCTGACATGTTTTCCTTCTTCCTTAACCGAGGCTTCCCACCCACTGTGATTGACAGGGCCCTCAACTGTGTCCAACCCATCTCCCATGCCTCTGCCCTCACACCTTCCACTCTCTCCTAGAACCATGACAGGGTCCCCCTTGTCCTCACTTTTCACCCCACCAGCCTCTGCATTCAAAGGATCATCCTCCAACATTTCTGCCAACTCCAGCACGATGCCACCACCAAAAACATCTTCCCTTCACCTCCCCATTGGCATTCCGTAGGGACTGTTCCCTCCGGGACACACTGGTCTGCTCCTCCATCACCCCCAACACTTCAAACCCCTCCCACAGCACCTTCCCATGCAATCGCAGAAGGTGAAACACCTGCCCCTTAACTTCCCTCCTCCTCACCGCCCAAGGGCCCAAACATTCCTTTCACTTCCCTCAATTTGGTCTACTGTATTCGCTGCTCCCAATACAGTCTCCTCTACATTGGAGAGACCAAACGCAGACTGGGTGACCGCTTTGCGGAACACCTTCATTCTGTCCGCATCACCCAGACCTTCCTGTTGCTTGCCATTTCAACACCCCATCCTGCTCTCATGCCCACATGTCCGTACTTGGCCTGCTGCAATGTTCCAGTGAAGATCTACACAAACTGGAGGAACAGCACCTCATCTTCTGATTAGGCACTTTACAGCCTTCTGGACTTAACATTGAGTTCAACAACTTCAGACCATGAACTCTCTCCTCCATTCCCACCCCTTTTTGATCCCCCCTTTTTTTCTATATTCATTTTTATTTTTCAATTTTAATCTTTATTTACTTATTTATTTTTTTCCACTTATTTTCATTCTTATTATTTTTAAAAGTTATTTCCATTTTATTCATTGTTTTATCCCCAGCTTTTAACCTTCTCGATCTTTTTTCCCACTGCCGTCCCCTCCACCCACCCCACCCCCACTAGGGCCATCTGTCACTTTCCGGAGTGCTTACCCTGGTCCTGCCTTTATCATATTCTGCTTTCCACCCTTAATGTTACTATTAGCACCTCCTTTAGCCAGTACCACCACTATCAACATCGCTTTGACCTTTTGTTTACGACATCTTTCGCTATCTCTCCTTTGCCTCCACCCATCGCTGGCCTTCTATCCAGCTTCACCTGTTCCACCTCCCTTAAACAGTATATATTTCACCACATTTCTACTTCCCTTTAGCTCTGAAGAAGAGTCATATGGATTGGAAACGTTAACTCTGTCTTTCTCTCCACAGATGCTGTCAGACCTGCTGAATTTTTCCATCATTTTTTGTTGTAGAAAATTTTAATATGCATTTATTAGAGTTACTCATTGTCGCAAAGACAACTGTTTCCTTTATTGCTATTCCTTATGGATAAATTTCTGAAGTCATGTGAGAAGAGTCATTGCCTCATTAGGAAATATTGATTAATGCCCTATATGCATGCAGAAAGGTCTTGACCAATTTCCCCTGTAAGCCATGTGGCTGCACAGCAAATCTAAGACTCCTGTTCAGGCCCTGCGTAAGTTGACTCCTTTAAGTTACCACAAGTGTGCAGCCATGCGAAAATTAAGGAGCCACACACTTATGGCAGAAAATTACGCTTGGCATGCGGGCACGTGCTGGACACACCGGGGCATGAAATAAAGCATGTTAACGTCTGCCAAGTGTGTCAACGTCAACGTGCACTCTCGCGATAGTTAGCTTGGCGGGCGTGCTCCGGCGCCGGCCCCGGAAGCGGCCCGCCAACAATTAAAAGGCCTATTAAGGCCATTAAGTTACTGAATTGTACTCAATTTTTCACTGCCCATTCAACCTAACGGTTGAGGGGCAGGTGAAAAGGCCATGCGGCCTTTACAGTTTTTAGGAAACCTCATCCACAGGCGGGATGAGGTTTCCTAAAGCAAATAAAAATAAAAATTTAACACTTACATTAAAAATATGTCCCAGCTCATGTGACAGACACATGAGGGGACATGTTTTATGACATTTTTATTTCCTTTATTATTATTTTTTTTAAACAACACTTCATCTCCCTGAGACAGCTCCGTGGCTCAGGGAGATTGAAGCGTTCTTTCACGCGCATGCGTGAATTGCACGCTAGGCCCGCTCAGTCTCCTGCCTCTGCCCACACAAGCAGTGCTCAGCATTGCCGCTTGTGTTCCACGCTGGGCAGGCCTTAATTGGCCTGCCCGCATAAAATCGTGGTGCGGAGCTAATCATAGGCACCGGTCAGCTTCCCAACCATCCCCGCCAAGGGCAAAATCCTGCCCTTAAATAAACATGAGTGTAAACAAACACAAAATATAAAAACAGATTGTAGGAGCTTTTACTAGTATGCAAAAAAGTAGTGAATGTCGTTGTGGTTCTCTTAGAGGCCGAGACAGGAGAAATTATAATGGAAAATGAGGAAATGGCAGACATGTTAAACAGATATTTTATATCTGTCTTCATCTAGTATAGGATGTAAAAACATACCAGAAATAATGGGAAACCATGGGTCTAATGAGAGTGAGGAACTTAGAGTAACTAATATTAGTTAAGAAAAAAGTACTGGAGAATTTAATAGGATTAAAAACAGTCAAATCCCTTACTTAGAGTCAAGTTAAAGAGATGGTTGCAGAAAGAGTGGATTGATTGGTTATGCTCTGCCAAAAAATCCCTAGATTCTGGAAGGGTTCCAGTCGATTCAAGGGAGCAAATATAACACTGCTATTCAAGAAAGAAAGGAATGAGAAAACATGGAGCTACTAGCCATCTGGCCTGCCATCCGTCTTTGGGAAAATACTGGAATTCATTATAAAGAAGTGGTAACACGGCACTTAGAAAATTATATTGTTATGCAGAGTCAACATTTGTGAAAAGGAAATCAGGCTAGATTTTCAGCCCCTCTGGGCCATGATTGGACGCAGACAAAGCTGGGAATGAACCCTGCTGGCCAATGTTCCAATTCCCCAGCCTCCAGGCCTTTTTTATGGAGGTGGGATCGAAGGCCAGCAAGGCTACCCACCAATCATTGAGAGCCTAATTAAAGGCAATTGAAGGAGGCTGATTGGAATTTTTCAGTCAGCCTCCAGGTTCCTGCAGAGACAGAGGCCAGTTTAGGTGCCTGGAGGCAGGTACCTGATGGTAAGCCAGGAAGGCCAGTGCTGCAGACAGGACTAGAGGCTCTCCCTGACTGCCTGGTTGTAGGAGGAGCCACAGGCAGCCCTATAGAGGAGCTCGCCTCCCCACCCCACTCCATCCTACAAAGGCCTAGTTGCATTTTTTAATTAAAGATTTAAAAACATTGGTGGGAGAGTGCATCTATGTTGAAGCACCCTCTCTTTTACTTATCTTCCATTACATCCTTTCAAGCTGGAAGTTCTGGGATTGGCCCTCTAGCTTCTAGACCCCACCTGTTTTCCTTAATTGGATGACAAATCTGTTGTTTGGGCATTAATTGGCCATCCCAGGGAAAATCACAGCTGAGTGACTGCCCACCCCCTCCCTCCACTCCACAGAGACAGATTTGAGACCCGGAAACAGTCCTGAAATCTGTCCCTGATTCTGTGGGGAAAATCCAGCCCAACATGTTTAACAAGCACATTAGACTGTTTTGACAATGTAGCAAGCAGTGTAGGTAAAGGGGAAACCAGGAAATGTAACATATTTTCATTTTCCAAAGGCAGATGTTAAGGTTTCACACAAAAGGTTGTTAAATAAAATAAGTGCTCATGGGGTTGTGGATAATATATCAGCATGAGCAGAGGATTGATTAAAGGACAAAAAACAGAATAGGAATAAATGGGTCATTTTGGCAAGCTTTTATTGGTGGAGTGCTGCAAGGATTATTGCTTGGAACTTGGCTATTTATATTCTATATTCAAGACTTAGATGAGGAGACTGAGTGTAATGTATATAGATTTGCTGATGATATAAAGCTATGTGGGAATGTAAGCTGTGAGGAGAATGCCGAGGCTACCAAGGAATATATGCAGGTTAAGTGAATGGGCAAGAAGGTGATAAGTTGGGAAAATGTGGTATTCATTTGTTAGAAAGAATAAAAAAACTGAATATTTTTTAAATGTTGAAATACAATAACATTCGGTGCTTAGACGGATTTGGGTGTCTTTGTACATGAAACACAAAGCTAAAATGTTAGTGTGCAGGAAGTAATTAGGAAGGCAAGTGGTATGTTGGCCTTTCTTGCAAGAGGAATACAGCACAAGTGTAAGGAAGTCTTGTAACAATTGTAAAGATTTTGCTGAGAGCACACCTTGAGCACTGTTCAGTTGTGGTCTCCCTTCCTAGGGAAGGATATACTTGCCTTAGAGGTCATACAACAAAGGTTCACTAGATTGATTCCACAGATGAAAGGATTGTCCTATGAGGAAAGATTGAATAGAATGGGCCAATGCTTCTCAGAAAACTAAGAGTCAGAGAGGGCTTTGTCATAATGGTGTTGGCTACAAAATGTGTGTGTTGAGGGAGTCTTCATAGTCTTCTGTATGTTAACAGCAAGTCTTTATTAACCACTTGTAACTATCTTCATATATACAAGAAGGGGTACAGGCAAGGAGCTATCTCCATATCTTACACATCTCTGTCCAAAACCACACCGACCCTAGATCTGGGTCATGTGTCTTCTTACATCAATGTGGCAGTACTGTACTCAGTTCCACATTAACCCTGTGTATACCAGACCCTAATACTACAACTTGGCAGGGTAGAGGTGGAGAGGCTCCACTGTCTGGATAGTCCAGAACTAGGGGTCATAGCCTCACGATAAGCAGTCAGCCATTTAATAGATTAGTAAAGGAAGAGATAATAGTGATATTGGATGGGACAAAAATTGATGAAGAGGAAGTGCTTCAAAGGTTGGCAGTGTTCAAAGTTGAAAAGTCACTCAGTCCAGATGGGAAGTATCATTGTATACAGAGGGAAATGAGAGTGGAAATTGTGAAGGCTGTGATCTTCAAGGAAATGGTATAAACACGTTCAATACAGGATTACATAGGACATATGGCACAGAAACAGGCCATTTGGCCCAACCAGTTCATACCCATGTTTATGCTCCACTCAAGCCTCCTCCTATCGTTCTTCATCCAAATCTACCATCATAATCATTATTCTCTTCTCCCTTATACGCTTGCTTAAATTCCCCTTAAATGCCTCTATACTAATCACTTCAACCACTCCATGTAGTAGCAAGTTCCATATTCTCATCCCTTTTTGGGTGAAGAAGTTTCTTCTGAATTCCCTATTGGATTTCTTGGTGACTTGGTGACTACCTTATATTGATGACCTTTAGTTATTCTCTTCCTCAAAAGAGGAAATATTTTCTCTTTATCCACTCTATCAAAGCCTTTCATAATTTAAAAACCTCTATTTAGTCACACCTCATCCTTCTTTCTTCAAGAGAAATGAGACTCAATCTGTCGAAACTTTCCTGATATATTTAACCTAAGCATTTCTGGTACCATCAAAAAATGGAAGAGGTGTGAACTCCACAGTAATAAATCAGTTAACCTAACATTGGTGGTGGGGAAACTTTTAGATGCAATAACCCAGGACAAAATTACTTGTCACTTTGAAAAGTATAGGCTAATAAATGAAAGTCAGCACAGATTTGTCAAAGATAAATCATGTTTGACTAACTTGGTTAAGTCCTATTTTTCTTTATTATTTCATGGGCATTGTTGCCCAGGCCAGCATTTGTTGCCCATCCCTAATTTCCCTTGAACTGAGTGGCTTGCTAGGTTATTTTAGAGGGCAGGTAAGATTCAACATGATTGCTGTGGGTCTGGAGTCACATGTAGGCCAGACCAGGTAAGGTTGGCACGTTTTCTTCCCTAAAGGGAAGAAGGGAAGATTAGTGAACCAGGTGGGTTTTTACAACAATCAACAATGGTTTCATGGTCACCATTCTGAGACCAGCTTTATATTCCATATTTATTAATTAACTGAATTAACATTCCATCAGCTGCCATGGTGGGACTTCAACCCATGTCCCCAGAGCATTAGCCTGGGTCTCTAGATTACTAGACCAGCAACAATGATGAGAGTAACCCTGTTGATATTGTGTATGTAGATATTCAAAAGGGGTTAGAAGAAGTAATTCAGAATAGACTTGTTAGCAAAATCGAAGCCCATGGAATTAAAGGGTCAGTAACTGTATGAATTCAAAATTTGCAAAGGGACAGAAAGCAGAGAGCAGTGAATATTTGATTTCAGACCACAGGAAAATATGGAGGGAAGGATTTTCCAGCCCCGACATTGGCAGTCATTGTTGCAGCAGGACGGAAAAATTTGGAGAGCCCTTTGGCCCCATGGTGATGTTCCCTAGTAGTAATTTTTCGGTTTTGCCTCATTCTGGTATCCCCACTATCAAGGATGCCAGTATTCAGCCAATTTGATTCACTCCACATGATATCAAGAAATGGCTAATTGTACTGAATACAGCAAAAGGCTATGGCCCTCAACAAAATTTCAGCAGGCGTTTTGAAGACTTGTGCTCCAGAACAAGCTGTGCTTCTAGCCCACTTGTTCCACTGCAGCTACAATAGAACCTAACTGACAAAGTAGAACATTTTCTAGGTATGTAGATGAATTCAATCCAGTCAATTATTATCCCATTAGCCTACTCTCAAGCATTAGCAAAGTGATGGAAGGTGTCATTGACTGTGCTATCAAGTGGTACTTACTCACTTGCCTGTTCATGAATGCCCAATTTAGGTTTTGTCAGGAAAACTCTACTCAAACCAAGGCAGCATCTGACTGAGTGTGGCACTAAGATGCTTAAGTAAATGGGGATCAAGTGGGAAAATCTGCACTGGCTGGAGTCATGCCAAGCACCAAGGAAAATGGCTGTGGTTGTTGGAGGTCACTCATCTCAGCCCCAGGACATCGTTCCAAGAGTTAAGAACATAAGAACATAAGAAATAGGAGCAGGTGGAGGCCATTTGGCCCCTCAAGCCTGCTTCGCCATTCAATAAGATGATGACTGATCTGACTGTGGCTTTAACTCTACTTTCCCCCATAACACTTGACTCCCTTGCAGATCAAAAATCAGTAAGGAGCACACAAGGAGACAGGAGACTACACTTGAGTGAGACGGAGACCAAGTAGGTAGCGGATTAGGTTCACATGGGAATTTGGTGCACAAGGGAAAGAGGTGCTTTAAGTAACATTTATTTCAACTTGTAAAATCTGTTAAATATTAGTCATAATTATCAGTACTAGTAAGGTTTATCAATATTTGTAAGGTTTATTAAGTTAAGACCAAGTAAAATTAATATAAGTAAACCAAAGTAAAACCGGTTCTGGGACATGTGGGACCTGTAGAAGATGGACAGGCTGCATCTTAGCGGGACCAGAACCAACATCCTCACAGGGAGATTTGCTAGCGCTGTTTGGAGGGTTTAAAGTGGATTGGCAGGGAGGATGGGAACCTAAGAGGGAGCTCAGGTTTGAGGGAAGCAAAACTGCTAAAAGGAAGTAGAAAAGTAGAAAGCAAAAGTAGAAGACAGACAAAGCAGAGGCAAGCATCAAAGAGGATGAGAATAGAGAATAATGGTAAAAAAGCAGAATACAAGGTACTTAATCTGAATGTGTGTAACATTCGCAAAACGGTTAATGATTTTGAATGCACAAATTGAAGTAAATGGGTATGATTTTAATTGCCATTATGGAGACGTGGCTACAGGGTGACTGAGATTGGGAACTGAATATGCAAGAATATTCAGCATTTAGGAAGGCTAGGCTAAAATGAAAAGGAGGTGGGGTAGCACTCTTAATAAGGGACAAGATCAGCACATTAGTAAAAGAAAATATCTTCGATTGAAGGGTCAAGATATAGAATCGGTTTGGATGTAGCTAAGAAATAGCAAGGGGCAGCAAATATTAGTGGGAGTTTCTAATAGGCCACCAAATTGTAGTGCTAATGTTGGGCATGGTATAAATCTGGAAATTAGAGATGCATGTGATAGAGCTAATACAGTAACAATTAGCGACTTCAATTTACACATAGACTGTGTTAGCCAAATCAGCACTAATGCTGTGGAGAAGGAATTCCTGGAGTGCGTACAAGATGGGTTTCTGTAGCAGTATGTTGAGAAGCCAACTATGGATCAGACCATTTTGGATTTTTATTTGTGTAATGAGGAAGGGCTAATTAATAACCTTGCTGTAAAGGAGTCTTTGGGAAATAGCGACCATAATATGATAGAATTTTATTTCAAGTTTGAATGCGATATAATTCATTCTGAAACTAGGGTCTTAAATCTGAAGAAAGGAAATTTTGAAGGTATGAGGGGCAAGTTGGCTATGGTGAATTTGGAAAATACGCTAAAAAATTTGATGGTAGACAGGCAATGGCTGGTATTTAAAGAAATGCTACATGGTCTACAACAGGTATACATTCCTCTAAGACACAAACACCCAAAGGGAAAGGTAAGTCAACCGTGGTTAATGAAAGTTAAAGTTTGCATTAGATCAAAGGAAGTGGTTTATAAGGATACCAGAAAAAGTGGTAAGCCTGAGGATTGGAGCAATTTAGAACCCAATAAAGGATGGCCAAGACACTGATTAAGAAAGGGAAAAGAGAATATGAATGTAAACTAGTGAGGAGCATAAAGGCTTCTTTAGCTATGTGAAAAGAAAAATATTAGCTAGTACAAATAAAAGCCCATTACAGGTGGGGACAGGAGAATTTATTGTGGAGAACAGGAAAATGGCAGAGAAACTAAACAGTTATTTTGCATCTGTCTTCATGGAAGAAGATACAGAAAATCTCCCAGAAATAGGCATCAAGAGACTTGTGAAACTGAGAAACAAAAAGAAATTGGTATTAGTAAAGAGGTAGTACTTGAAAAGTTAACCGGATTGAAGGTTGATAAATCCCCTGGACCAGATGAGCTTCATCCCAGCATGTTGAAGGAAGTGGCTACAGAGATCATGGATTATCCTCAAAATTCTGTATATTCTGGAAAGATTCCTGCAGAGTGGAAAGTAGCAAATGTAACCCCACTATTTAAGAAGGGAGGAAGAGGGAGAATGGAGAACTACAGACCTGTTAGTCTGATGTCAGTAGTAGAGAAAATGTTAGAATCTATGATAACGGATGTGATAACTAGACATTTAGAAAAGAATGACAAAATTAAGCAGAGCCAACGTGGATTTAAGAAAGGGAAATCATGTGTGACAAACTTGTTGGAGCTTTTGAGGATATTACTTGTAGCTTTAATAAAGGAGAACAGGTGGGTGTGGTGTATTTGGATTTTCAGAAGGCTTTTGATAAGGTCCTACACATGAGGTTAGTAAATAAAATTAGAGCGCATGGGACTGGGGGAAATATACTAGTATGGATTGAGAAAAAGACTTAATGTTTCCAGGCAGTATGACTCTTCTTCAGAGTTCTGAGGAAGAGTCATATGGACTCGAACCGTTAACTCTGTTTCTCTCTCCACAGATGTTGCCAGACCTGCTGAGTATTTCCAGCATTTTCTGTTTTTATTTCAGTATTTCCAGCATCCACTGTATTTTGCTTTTATTTTACTATAATATGGATTGAGAATTGGTTAACAGACAGAAAGCAGAGAGTAGGAGTAAATGGGTCATTCTCAGGATGGCAGGCTGTTACTAGTGGGGTACTGCAAGGATCAATGTTAAGTATACAACTGTTCATAATTTAGATAAATGATTTGTAAGTGGGGATTAATTGTAATATTTTCAAATTTACTTGTGACACCAAACTGGGTGGGAATGTAAGTTGTGAGGAGGATGCACGAAGGCTTCAAGAGGACTTGGACAGGCTAAGTGAAAAGGCTAGAACATGGCAGATGGAATATAATGTGAATAAATGTGAAGTTATTCACTTTTGTAGAAAAAACAGAAAGGCAGAATATTTTATGAATGGTGAGAGGTCAGGAAGTGCAGGTGTCCAAAGGGACCTGGGTGTCCTTGTTCATGAGTCACTGAAGGCCAGCATGCAGGTGCAGCAAGCAATTAGAAAGGCAAGCGGTATGTTGGTGAGACCTCATCTGGAGTATTGTGTACAGTTTTGGTCCCCTTATCTAAGAAGCATATACTTGCCACAGAGAGATTGCAACAGAAGTTCACCAGCTTAATCCCCGGACTGCCAGGATTGTTTTATGAGGAGAGATTGGGGATTCTGGGTCTGCATTCCCTAGAGTTTCGATGAATGAGGGTGACCTCATTGAAACTTACAAAATTCTTACAGGGTGTGGTGGGTGGATCCAGATAAGATGTTTCCCCTGGCTGGTGAGTCTAAAAGCAGGAAACATAATCTCAAGATAAGGGGAAGGCCATTTAATACTGAGATGAGGAGGAATTTTTTCACTCAGAGGGAGGTGAATCAATGGAAGCTCAGCCATTGAGATTGGTAGATTTCTGAAGACTAATGACATCAAGAGATGTAGAGATATAGCGCGGGAAAGTGGTGTTGCGGTAAATGATCAGCCATGATATAATTGAATGGCAGAGCAGGCTCGATGGGCTGAATGGGCTCCTATGTTCCTAAAAGTTTATCTAACTCAGCCTTGAATATATACAATGACACAGCCTCCACTGCTCTCTGGGCAGAGAATTCCAAAGATTATGACCCTATGAAAGAAGAAATTCCTCCTCATCTCCATCTTTAATAGGAGACTCCTCATTTTGAAATTGTGTAGATTCCCCCATGAGAGGAAACATTCTCTCAGCAACTACCCTGTCAACCCCCCTCAGAATCTCATATGTTTCAAGATGATCACCTCCTGTTCTGCTAAACTCCTTACCTGCTTAACTTTTCCACATAAGACAACCCCTTCATCCTACGAATCAACCTAGTGGACCTCCTCTGAACTGCCTCTGATGTAAGTGAATCGCTCCTTAAGTAAGGCCTGTACACAGTACTCTAGGTGCAGACCCACCAATGCCCTGCACAATTGTAGCAAGACTTCCCTACTTTTATACTCCATCCACCTTGCAGTAAAGGCCAACATACCATTTGCTTTATTACTGTATCTGCATACTAACCTTTTGAGATTCATGTGCAAGGATACCCAGATCCCTCTGTAACAGCAGCATTCTGCAGCCTCTCTCCATTTAAATAATATTCTACTCTTCCTGCCAAAGTGGGTAACCTCACATTTTCCCATGTTATACGCCACCTGCCAAATTTTTGCCGACTCACTCAACCTACCTATATCCCTTTGCAGGCTCTTTGGGTGGAATTGTCCCAGAATTGCACTAAGTGGGGTAGCGGGCGTGTCATGAAGCTATTAATGTACTCAATATTATTGGAAAATATTTTCTTTCAAAATAGAGGTTTAGTCTGTGGATGTATCTTAATTGGATTAAAGCCAGCTAGTCTGGGTGCTTTGATGTGTACTAGTTTTAATATGTAAGAGAGAGAGAGTGCATTTGCATTTTTTGAATAGAGCATTCAAGAAGTGGGGTGAATTCTGGCACGTAGTGAGCAGAGACCAAGCAATATGTTTATGCTGCTAGTAAAATTGGTACTGTGAAAGGGGTTTTATTGTTAGAAGAGGCTGGTGATACAATGAGAATTTACATTCAATGGGCTGTGCTAGGTGTAATAAGACAACTGTTTTGTGTGTGTAGAGCAGAGATAATGTGAGATCAAAAGCAACAGTAAACGTCCAACCTCTACAGGGACCAAAGCGAAAAGAACCTCATTTTGAATTCATAAGGTGAAAATGCTTTGCCTGGTGCTTAGTTAAATCTATGGGCAGAATTTTCCATTTGGCAGGGGGGTGGAGCAGGAGCAGGCATGGACCTGATTGCCGCCCGCGATTGGGTCCACGCCACCATTTTATGCGGGCGGGCCAATTAAGGGTCACCCAGCGTATTCCCCGGCTCCCAAGGATAGCAGGAGTGTGCAGGCTGCGGCAGGCGTGCACAGACCACCGGGTCCAATGGCGACCCGGCAGTCTGTTTAAAAGAAGGCCTGGCAGCCTCCTGTAGGCTGCTCACAATGGCCAGTGCTAGTCTGCAGCAGAGGGATTCAGGTGAGCAGGCCAGGCAGGAGGGTGGGCCAGTGCACCCTTTGTTTTTCTGATGACTGCCTCGCTGCCCTCCTTGAGGAGGTGGCAGCACGGCGGGAGGTGTTGGTCCCTCAGGATATGAGGAGGAGGCCCCCCCACATGAGAAAACGTGCCAGGGAGGAGGTGGTGGAGGTGGTGAGCTCCCGTGACGTGGTGCAGCGCACCTGGATCTAGTGCCGTAAGTGCTTCAACAATTTGTTGTGCTCTGGCAAGTTGAGTGCCATGCTGGCATTGGGCATTTAACCCAGCAAGTAGCCTTACCCTCTGCACCACCCGCCCCCCCCTCCCCCCACCCCTTCCCCACCCCACCCCCCAAATCTCAGTGTCGTGACTGTATTGAAGCATTGACAGCATTTTTCCTTTACTGGGTGGGCAAGCAGATAGTGCCCATGCTGAGGTCAGCCTGAGTGGGTCATGAGGAGATGAGTTTTCCCCCGCAGCATATGTTGATCTGAGTTCCACCTGACTGGTTTGGGGGCAACCTGGAGGAGCTGCACCTAGACGCAGACTCAGAACTCCAGGACATGTCCTAGTCAGGGTGATGAGATGGTGGAAGGGGAGCTTCAAGGTGGCGTGGCAATGAACCATCTGCTGCCCTCTATGCTGCACGTGCTTGTGCCTCCTTGCTATCGGAAGAAGTACCATGATTCCTAATGTGATGTAGGCAGCATATGTCCAAGGGGGCGGGGTTGGGGGTGGTGGGGTGGGGGGTGGGGGTGGAGCAGGCCTAGCATATTTTTCTGAGTGATCGGCAGAAGTTGGGTGAGGAGGCACTGGAGGCCTGGTGCAGAGGCACAGGAAGCCTGATATGTCTCGCTCTGGTTGGGGTGGGCTGTGCGCGAACAGAGTCCATGTGCAATTTGCCCTAATGCTCTTCTCTCTCTTTCAGGAGAAGAATGCACAGAACACAGCCGAGTGTGTGAGGACTGGAGGTGGCCAAGCACAGCTCTCCATACTAAGCCGCTTCAAGCAGGAGGTCCTTGAACTGGAGAGGCGCCATGCACCCAGACCTGCTGGTGTCAGTGAGGCTGGGGTGCCATGGCCAGGTATTTATGCCCAACAGTGAGGTCAGTATTGTCCTCCTAACATCCGTATAATTGTTATTTAACAATCTGATGATTGTTAAATTAGCTATTGTTGCAACATTGCTGGACCATTGGTTCTGGAAGGTTGAGTGCATAATGAGCCAGGGGGACAGGCATGAAGTTTGTCAGTGTTGCACACTAACTGATCCACCGTCTTTGTTCTTCCTTTCAGCATCATCAGAGCATGGCCGGGAGGAGGAGCAGCAGATGCCCCCTCTCACACTTGAGGGGCCTGAAGTCTCACCAGCGTCACACCATTTCTGCGAGGCAGGCACCAGAGCAGATACTAGCACCTCAGTGGGAATTAGAACATCGGCTAGTGTCTCAGGGCACAGCAGTGAGGACACTTCACAATCGCTGGAGGAGCTGGCAGAGACAGAGAGTGCCCATGGCGCCAGCGGTCGGGGGACTGCAGGGGACCAGGCACACGCTCAGTCGGTGCCTGAAGATGTGCCTCTGGAGTTGTCCGAGACGCAGCAGGGGCAGGAAATGCGGCCGGGTGTGCAGGAGCATCTGGGAGTGATACATGAGGCTATGCTTGGCATTGTGCCTGTGGTGGAGGAGTCTTCACAGATGCTCGCCGAAGCAATTAGCTACATATCCGATCGCCAAGCATCCTCCATGGAAAGAGTGGTGACTCTCGTGGAGAGCCTACTCCAGGAGACCCGCCAGGGCTTCCTGGGGATGCGCTCTGACCAGCAAGGCCTTACATCGGCGTTGACCTCAGCTGGCCACTGCCAGTGTGGGAGATGGTGTGGGCATTAAGTTTCCCAGCTCATTGCCCATCCATCCACGGTGAGCAGGGAGGCTCGAAGCGACTTTACGTCAGCACAGCAGCTACCTGTCATCTCTGCGGGCACCTCTCAGGGCACTCCAGGTGAGGGCGGCAGCTCCTCCGCCCCTCTGCCAGTGACTGTTGCATCCGGTAAGGCTGTGATGACTGGGGAGATGCCAGCTGCAGATCGGGCAGCTTCCTCCCAGACGGGGCCAGCACAGGCTCCACGGGCCAGAGGACGACGGCCGAGGTCATCAAGGCCAACAGGACAGCAGAATCAGCAGGCTGGCTCAAGTGCCACTCCGAGCGATGGGGCAGCACCAAGAGTTAACACCCGTAAATGAAAGCATAAGGCACCTTAGGCACACCACGGACTTTTCACTGGTGCTTTTGTGTTGGCCCCAGATGAGGTCCTTATGATTTCTTTTTGATTGTTAACACTATTGTTTTCTCTTTGTGATAAGTTCTTTTGCTTCACACATTAAATGCAGATGTGTGACCATGGCTCAGGGTGCCTCATTTCTTCTGAATGAGTATGGTTGACATAAGTGTAATGAGTGATTTGTTGGACATTCAGCTTTATTTACAAGGCCCTTAGTTAGTGCTGCTGACCTGGCAGCTTTTGCACTTCGGTATCAATTACCGAGGCGGCAGTCCAGGCTTGCACTGGTGATCCATCTGTGTTGTGGTAGCTAAAGGTTCGTTGGATTAAAGGCTCCCGGGTGTCCATGCCTCCCTGGAGTAGTCCCGGGTCAGCGTCTACCCCCTCAGCATTTCCCTGTGCATGCTCGTCCTCGCACTCACTGCTGGACTCATCTTGTACAGCTACAGCCACTGCGTCGATGTCTTCATCGTCCACTGCGTCCCCCCTTTCCAGCGCAAGATTGTGGAGAGTGCAGCATGCAACCACTATCACTGAGACATGATCTATGGGGTACTGGAATGTGCTCCCTGAGCGGTCCAGGCACCGGAAGCACATCTTGAGAATACCGATGGCTCTCTCCACCACAGCCCTTGTGGTGCCCTGGCTCCTATTGTATCGCTGCTCAGCTTCTGTTCTTGGATGGCGGAGAGGCGTTATGAGCCACCTTCTGAGGGGATAGCCCTTGTCATCCAGCAGCCATCCATCTAGCCCGGCACCTTGGAGTGTCTGAGGATGTAGGTGTCGTGGGAGCTGCCTGGGTACCTTGCACAGACTTGTAGAATCTGCATCCTGTGATCACACACTATCTGCACGTTCATGGAGTGGAAGCCCTTCCTGTTGATGAAGGCACCGGGCTCACCTGCTGGTGCCTTGATGGCCACATGAGTACAGTCTATTGCACCCTGGACGCGGGGGAAGCCAGCAATTGCTGCGATGCCTCTGGCTCGCTCTGTCTGGCTTGCCTGGTCCCAGCGGTAGTGGATGAAGGTTAATGCACGCCTGAACAGAGGGTCTGTGACCTGCTTGACACAAGTGCGCACAGCTGAGTGGGAGACACAGCAAAGATCACCCACCGAGCCCTAGAAGGAGCCAGAGGCATAGAAGTTCAGAGCAGCTGTGACCTTCAGAGCCACTGGCATGGGGTGCCTGACCACACAGTTAGCAGAGATTTCAGGCCCAATCACCTGACAGATATAGTTGACTGTCTCCCTTGAGACACGAAGCCTCCTTCGGCACTGCACCTCAGACATATTGAGGTAGCCACTTAGCCACCTGTATACCCTGGCTGCAGGATAGTGATGTCTTCTGCAGCTCCTTCCACCTTGTACTACCTCTTGGCCCTGTGCTCCTTGTGCCTGCTCCTCTGGAAGCTGAATGTGCACTCCTGGCCATCTCTCCCTTCTAGCCCTCCCTTCCTCCTCAGAGGAGCTAGGTCCAGTGGATAGATCAGTTCTCAGTCCCAGGCTAAGGGAAGGCTTCCTGGAACCTGCCGGCCCGGTAAAGATTCCTCACTGCAGAGTGCTGACCTGAAGGTTAAGAGTCCAGAAAAAGCAGCTGGGATGCGTTTTGAAGTACTGCAGATCAAACAGGCAAGTTTGAAAAACTTTCAACAATAAATACTTCACAGAGCAGATTCACGAATCCACTGAGCCCTCTTATCTTGCCTATGGATGAGGTTAATACAAATGTCTCCTACCCGCCTGCCCATGCGCCGACCTGAAGAATCGGCGTCGATTAAACACTAAAGGGCCTTAAGTGGCTCCTTAATCAATGGTGGGTGCGCGTTGGACTTCATTGTGTGCCTGCCCAGCAAAATATCGTGATGGCGCACAGTGACGTCGGGACGCTTGCCCACCAGTGAGAAGGCATGTTTCCTGTGTCCTATTCTGCCCTATGAGTTGCTGTTGCCTTAATGGAGATTAGTTGGGGAATTTGTTAAAAGTTATGATCATAGTAATTTGTAACCATGTGTATATATTTAATTTGTATAAATTAATAAAAGATTTTATTTAGCTTAATATAAAACTTCTCAAGAACAGGTGGTCTGATTCCAGAATTTAGAATCGCATCTCAAACACATCACTTAAAATTATAGGTTATGACCTATAAAGTTTGTTTAAAGTTTCCCTCTGGGATTATTAAATAACTTCACTTTACCAACTGCATGGTCATAAAAGGGCATGAAAAACAATGTTTTATCCGTCAGCTGCAATGGCAGGTTTTCACACTGTATCATCCACTTCCCGCCTCATTAATTATGCAGCCACAGGAAACATGCCTTCTCACTGATGGGTGGCCTCTGAATTGCCCGCCATGCTATTACCTCACTGTTTCCTCAATTGGCTTCTTTAGCCAGAGAGTGGTGAATCTATGGAATTCATTGCCACAGAAGGCTGTGGAGGCCAGGTCACTGAATGTATTTAAGACTGAGATAGATAGGTTCTTGATTGGTAAGGGGATCAAAGGTTACGGGGAGAAGGTGGGAGAATGGGGTTGAGAAACTTATCAGCCATGATTGAATGGCAGAGCAGATTCGATGGGCCGAATGGCCTAATTTCTGCTCCTATGTCTTATGGTGCCTTATCTAAAATGCAACAGCACACACAGTTCCCAATACTTGCAGCCCAGGGCTGCTCCAAAGAAGACATGGCTCTGAAAGCCAAGAAGAGTTCAGTGGCCCATCACTGGAATGTCTTTTGAAGGTCCTCTGTGATCTCCACCATCCCCGCTTTGGCCACAGGAGGTCCAGCAATCTGACCACTCCGGCTTGGGAGGCAATGACAGTGGTGATCAGTGCCGATGCTGCACAGAAGAGGTTGGCCATCCAGTGCAGAAAGTGGAGGAATGATCTCATCTGTGCCGCCAGGGTAAGGCAACGATCTCATCACACTAAACTCACACACTCACAAGGCCATCACACATTCACTGGCATCTCATTCACTGCCAGCTCAAGGAACATCACCATTCATTCTCTCTCACACACCCTCACATGTCCATCTGGCCTCATCTCCTCTGGAAACTGCCTCCTCAGCCTTCACCATCTTGAGGCCACTTGCACAGTGCTCCCATACACACATGGGATACCTCTCTTCCCCAGTACAGCCCTCACCCTTCAGCCACATCCCCTTACCTGAGGCCACTTCTCCCCTTTCCCCAAGCAAGCCCTAGCCCTGCAGTCATTGAAAAGCCACCCTTGCCTTCTGGCTGGTCTGGTAGGTAGTGACCTCCCTGTGAGCCCTCCTAAAACTGATGTGATGCTGTCTGTGAAGCCTGGTGCTGATGACTGCAAGTACTGCCCAAAGCAAGGTAGGCAAACAAACCTGGAAGTCCCGAGGGAAGTGCAGCTTGCCAGGTGCACACCGCTTATAAACAATTGTGAAATACATTGGCATTCAATTACTCCAATGTGCCTGGATGATCCAGCATTGGGGGTGGGGGGGGGGGGGGGGGGGGGGTGGTGGGGGGGGCGGGATGATTCCACTGAGTAGGGCTTGTAATGGGATGCTAAGGTATTGAAATTAGGTTCCGGAGGTGCAGTGTCAGGAAACGCGGCCCGCCATTGACAGGTGGAGCAGACGATCCACAATGGGGTAAAATTGATTTTTGGCCTTCTCACCATATTATCCGCTCATGCCGTGAAACACGCCTGCTGCCCATGGGAGTGAAAAATTCTGCTCTTTGTCTCCCCACAACTTGCCTTTCCAGCTACTTTTGTATCATCAGCAAATTTGGCTATAATATACTTGTCCTCCATTATCCAAGTTAGTAATACAGATTATA
Organism: Cetorhinus maximus; assembly: GCF_964194155.1. Lineage (NCBI taxonomy): Eukaryota > Metazoa > Chordata > Chondrichthyes > Lamniformes > Cetorhinidae > Cetorhinus > Cetorhinus maximus. The sequence goes on along the minus strand of NC_135880.1, from coordinate 86,188,188 downwards.
AATACTTGATGCCCCAGCACTGATCCATGTGACATTTCACTAGTTACCGTTTGCCAACCTGAAAATGACCCATTTATCCTGACTCTCTGTTCCCTGTTAGTTACTCAATCCTCCATCTGTGCTTTGAAGAAGAGTCATACGGACTCAAAACGTTAACTCTGTCTTTCTCTCCACAGATGCTGTCAGACCTGCTGAGATTTTCCAGCATTTTGTCCTCTACCTGTGCTAATATGTTACCCTCAATACCACCCTGAACAACATGAGTTCTTATCCTGTGTAGTAATCTTTTATGTGGCACCTTATCGAATGCCTTTTGGAAGTTCAAGTACAATACAGTCCCTTTATCCACCCTGCTTGTTACATCCTCAAAGAAATCTATTATATTTGTCAATCACAATTTCCCTTTCATAAAATCATGTTGACTCTGCTTGATTTTATTATGATTTTCAAGATGTCTCTTTGACAACAGATCCCAACATTCCCAATGACAGAAGCTAGGCTGACTGGCATATAGTTTCCTGCCTTCTGTTCCTCTCCTTTCTTGAACAGAGGTATTATAAGATGTATACATTTATAAATGTACGCATTCAACAGTTTAGAACCCAGCAAAGGAGGACCAAGAAAATAAGGAATTTTGGAAGATTACAACCACATACATCCACTAACTTAGCATGTATTTCTTTTAAGATCCTACAATAAAGCCCATCACATCCAGGGGAGTTGTCAGCCTTAAGCCCCGTTAGTTTTCATAGCACTTCTTCTCTAGTGATAGTGATTGTTTTAAGTTTTGTAACTGACTTTTCTTATAGTATTCTTGGGATGCTTTTTGAGTCTTCTACACTGAAGACAGATACAAAATACTTGTTCAAAGCCTCTGCCATTTCCTTGTTCCCCATTATTAATTCCCCAGTCTCATCCTCTAAGGGAACAATGCTTACTTTAGCTATTGTTTTCCGTCACTGTCTGTTTTTATATTTCTTGTTAGTTTGCTCTCATACTCTGATTTGTTCCTCTTCATTTTTTTCATCATCTTTTGTTGGTTGTACTTTCCTAATCTTCTCATCTACCACTAATGTTTGCAGCATTATATGCCTCTCTTTCAATTCGATACCATCATTAGCTTTCTTAATATCAAGGGATAGTGCATTATTCTCATAAAGTCTTCCTTTCTTAATGCAAGATATTTTTGTTGAGAATTTGTTGAGAACTTTCCTTAAATGGTTGCCGCTGCTTCTTACCATCTTACCTTTCAAATATTCTCAAAGTCCACTGTAGCCAACTCTGTCTCCATATCTTTGTAATTGCCTTTATGCTGAAGACACTAATTTCCAAGGGCAGAAATTTTACCTCGTTGGGCAGGAGCGGCGGGCGGGCCCGAGAACAGCCGTGCAACGGACCGGGGCCCGCAATCGGGCCCCAACCGTGATTTCACACCAGCTAGCCAATTAACGGCCAGTCAGCACGAGATGTACGCTGATAATCTCAGCGCTGCTGAGCTGGTGGGGGAAGGAGGAGGGCGAGTGCGAAAGTTTAGCACATGTGCATGGGTGCACTCAGTGAAAGCTCCCTGAAGGCACAGAGCTGCCTCAGGGAGCTGAAGATTTTTCATATTAAAAATGAGGTTTTCAAAAAAAAGGAAAACATGACCCCTCATGTGACTCTGACACATAAGCAGAGACATGTTGAAAATGAGCTCTAAAAATTTTAATTTTATTTTTAATTAACATTGGAATCCTCATCCCGCCCATGGATGAAGTTTCCACAAAAATCCAAAGACTGCTTGACCTATTTGCCTGACCGCCGACTGTAAGGTTGGACAGGCAGGGGAAAATTCAATTAAATTAATGGGCTTAACAGCCCTCTTAATTGTTGGCGGGTGCACTGCCAACTCCGGCAGGTGCCTGCCGACCGAAATATCGCGCAGGTGTGTGATGAGGTCGGGACGCTCGCCCGATGTCACCATGCACTATTTCACACTCGTGCATGTCAGGCATGTGCCCACATGCTGAGCTGAAAGTGCTGGCCCAAGTTTCTCACAGTAAAACTGAATGTAAAATTTTATCATGCTGTGCTCATTCTTGCTTAGTGGATCCTTTACCATGAGATTATTAATTAAGAACGTAAGAACATACGAAATAGGAACAGGAGTAGACCATTCGGCCCCACCATTCAATAAGATCGTGGCTGATCTTCTTGTGTTTCGATTTCCACATTCCCATCTAACCCTGATAACCTTTGATTTCCTTGCCTAACAAGAATCTATCTACCTCTGCCTTAAAAATATTCAATGACCCCATCTCCACCACCTTCTGTGTCAGAGAGTTCCAAAGTCGCACAACCTCCTGAGAGAAAATATTTCTCCTCATCTGTCTAAAAAGGCAACCCCTAATTTTAAAACAGTGCCCCCTAGTTCTGGACTCACCCACAAGAGGAAACATCCTTTCGACATCCACCTTGTCAAGGCCGTTCAGGATCTTGTATACTTCAATCAAATCACCCCTCACTCTTCTAAACTCCAGTGGAAGCAAGCCCAGTCTGTCCAACCTTTCCTCATAATACAGCCCACTCATTCCAGGTATCAATCTAATAAACTTCCTTTGAACTGCCTCCAATACATTTACTTCCTCCCTTAAATAAGGAGACCAAAACTGCACACAGTATTCGAGGTGCGGTCTCACCAATGCCCTGTAAAACTGAAGCATAAAATCCTTACTTTTATGTTCAATTCCTCTCGTAATAAAGGATAGCATTCCATTAGCCTTCTTAATTATTTGCTGTACCTGCATAATAACTTTTTGTGACTCATGTACTAGAACACCTAGATCCCTCTGCACCGCAGAATTATGCAGCCGTTCTCCATTTATGTAGTACTCTGCTTTTCTGTTCTTCCTGCCAAAGTGAACAACTTCACATTTTCCCACATTAAACTCCATTTGCCAGATCTTTGCCCACTCACTCAACCTATTTATATCCATCTGCAACCTCCTCATGTCCTCTTCACAACATACTTTCCAACCTATCTTTGTGTCATCTGCAAATTTAAATACCATTTCTTCAGTCCCTTCATCCAAGTCATTGATGCACATCATAAAAAGTTGAGGCACCAGTACAGGCCCCTGTGGGACTCCACCTGTCATATCCTGACAATCAAAGACCCATTTATGCATACTCTCTGCTTTCTGCCAGCCAGCCAATCTTCTATCCATGCTAATGCATTACCCACTACACCATGCGCTTTTATTTTCCATAATAATCTTTGTTGTGACACCTTATTAAAAGCCTTCTGGAAATCCAAGTGCAGTACTTCTTCAGGCTCCCCTTTATCCACTGTGCATCTTACTCCTTCAAAAAAACTCCAATTAATTGGTTAAACATGATTTTCCTTTCACAAAACCATGCTGACCCTTCCCAATCGCCTTGAGCTCTTCCAAGCGCTCAGCTATAACTTCCTTAATGATCGATTCTAATAACTTCCCCACGACAGACATCAAGCTAACTGGCCTATAGTTCCTGTTTTCTGCCTCCCTCCTTTCTTGAAAGTAGGGGTTATATTTGCCACTTTCCAATCCGATGGAGCCTTTCAAGAATCTAGCGAATTTTGTAGAATTAACATCAGCGCATCAACTACCTCATTAGCCAATTCTTTATAGCCAACTCTTTTAAGATCCTAGGATGTAATCCATCAGGACCTGAAGACTTGCCAGCCGGCAGCTCCATCAATTTGCTCAGTACCGTTTCCCTAGTGATTTCAATTTCACCAAGTTCCTTTCTCCCGTTCACCACCTGTAAGACCATAAGATGTAGATGCAGAAGTAGGCCATTCAGCCCATCAAGTCTGCTCCACTATTCAATGAGATCATGGCTGATCTGATAATCCTCAACTCCACTTTCCTGCATTTTCCCCAGACCTCTTGATTCCCTTACTGATTAAAAATCTGTTTATCTCAGCCTAGAATATATTTAACAACCCAGCCTCTACAGCTCTGTGCGGTAAAGAATTCCACAGATTGACTACTCTCTGAGAGAAGAAATTCCTCCTCATTGCTGTTTTAAATGGGCACCCCCTTACTCTGAGATTATGCCCTCTGGTCCTAGGCTCTCCCACAAGGGGAAACAACCTCTCAGCATCTACCCTTTCAAGCCCCCTAGGAATCTGATATGTTTCAATAAGGTCACCTCTCATTCTTCTAAACTCCAATGAGTACAAGCCCAACTTACTCAACCTCTCCTCATAAGAAAATCCCTCCCTCCCTGGTATCAACCTAGTGAACTTTCTCTGGGCTGCCTCCAATGCCGATATATCGTTCCTTAGATTAGGGGACCAAAACTGTTCACACAATTTTAGGTGTGGTCTAACGAGTGCCTTGTAAAGTTTTAGCAAGACTTCCCTATTTTTATACTCCATTCGCTTTGAAATAAAGGTCAACATTCCATTTGCCTTACCTATTACCTGCTGAACTTGTATGCTAGCTTTTTGTGACTCATGCATGAGGACCCCAAATCCTTCTGTGCTGCAGCTTTCTTCAGTCTTTCTCCATTTAAGTAATATTCAGCTCCTCTATTCTTCCTGTCAAAGTGCATAACCTCACATTTCCCCACATTATATTCCATCTACCAAGTTTTTGTCACTCACTTAACCTGTCTATATTCCTCTGTAGACTCTTTGAGTCATCCTCACCACTTGCCTTCCCATCTATTTTTGTGTCATCTGCAAACTTGGCGATAGTACATTCGTTCCCCTCATCCAAGCCCTGATTTACAGCTATTACTGGAATGTTTTTTTGTATCCTCTATAGTGAACACAGAAGCAAATATTTGTTCATTTCTTCCACCATTTCCTTATGATCTACTATTATCCCCCCTCCCCACTGTCACTCTCTGGGGGGCTAACACTCACTTTACTTACTCTTTTCCATTTTAAGTACCTGTAGACACTCTTGCTATCCATTTTTACATTTCTAGCTAGCTTCCTCTCATACTCTAATTTCTTTATTCTGATTTGCCTTTTAGTCATTTTCTGCCGTTCATTATATTCTGTCCAATCATCTGTCCTTTGTGGAGTTGCATGCTTTTTCCTTAAGTTTGATGCTTTCCTTAACTTCTTTAGGTAACCACAGATGGTGTGTCCTCCCCTTAGAATTTTTCCTTATCGTAGGAATATACTTATTCTGAATACTCTGAAATATCCCCTTAAATGTCTGCCACTGCTTCTCTATCGATCTATCCTCTAGCCTAGTTTCCCAGTTTACTTCAGCTAGCTCAGCTTTCATCTCCACATAGTTGCCCCTATTATAGTTTAAGATACTAGTCTTGGACCCTCTCTTCTCCCTTTCAAACTGGATGTAAAATTCAATCATGAAATTTAAGCCTGTCTCACTACACATTACTAGGTCTTGTGCCCTGATTGGTTCCAGAAGGTATTATTCTAAGAAATTGTGCTGAATACACTCAGTGAACTCATCCTGAAGGCTATATTTGTCAATTTGATTTATTTAATCGATATGGAGATTAAAATCACCCATGATTTTTGCATTATCTTTTTTACAAGCCCCTATTATTCTTGATTAATGCTCTGTCCTATAGTATAGCTACTGTTATGGGGCCAATAAGCCACTCCCACCATTGACTTCTTTCCTTTTCTATTTTTCATTTCCACCCAAACCAAATCTACATCTTGATTTTCTAAGCCAAGATCATTTCTCACTACTGTACTGATATCATCCTTTATTAACGGAGCTACTCTGCCTCCCTTTTGTTTTTATCCTTCTGAAATGTGAAATACCCTTTAATATTCAATTCACAGCCTTGATCACCTTGCAATGCTGTAATGGCTATCACATAATACCGATTTATTTCAATACCTGCTATCAATTTATCGATCTTACTCTGAATACTACATGCATCCAAATAAATAGCCTTTCATTCTGTCCCTTTTTTACCATTTTTCCCTACTCTGACCCTATTTGCTAGTGCACTCTTAAGGTTGTATGCTCTACCCCTTCCTGTCAGAATGATAACTCTGGCTAGAATGCCTCAAACCACAATACCCTTGCACTATTGTCTTGACCTTTCTCATTAACTTCCTAACTGTCCCCTCACTTCACCGTTTAGTTTGAAATTCCCTCTACATTCCTAGTTAAATGATTCACCAGGATACTGGTCCCAGCACAGTTCAAGTGAAGGCAATACCAATGATATAGTTCCCTCTTTCCCCAGTACTGGTGCCAGTACCCCATGAATTGAAACCCATTTCTCCTACATTAATCATTGAGCACACATTCAATTCTCCGATATTATTTACCCTATGCCAATATGTCGGGGCTCAGGTAATAAACCAAGCATTATAAACTTTGCGGTTCTGTTTTTAAAAAAATTTAGCTCCTAGCTGCTCATACTCCCTCACCAGAATCTCTTTCTTAGTCCTACCTACGTTATTGATACCCACATGAACCACAACAACTGGGTGCTTCCCCTCCCACACCAAGTTCCCCTCTAGCCCTGAGGCAATATCCTTAGCCCTGGCTTCAGACAGGCAACATAGCCTTCCAGACTCACACTCTTAGCAGCAGAGGAGACTGTCAATCCCCCTAATTATCCTCTCCCATACTATTACTACATTCCATTTTTGCCCGCCACTTGAATGGCCTCCTGTATCAAGGTACTGTGGTCAGTTTGTTCATAATCCCTGCAGACCCTGCTCTCAGGCTGCAAGAACCTCAAACCTGTTGGACAAGTACAAGGGCTGAGGCTTGTCCGCTGTTACTTTCTGGATCCCATACCTGTTATGATCCCTGTGGAGACCAGTAAAATGAAAGAATCAAAATTCCTAAACAGCCCCGCATGGAGGAAACCGATAGACAAGATTTCAGTTTTTAAAAACTTTTACTGTAACTATTAAACCAAAATCAACATAGAATTAAACATGAATTAACAGGTAACTTGTATTCAGTAGAAACTACAAGCTACACGTTAAATGGCTGATACAACAGGAGTAAATCTCAGAGATTTCTTAGCCAACCCTCTTAGCACACACATGAGGCACCATATGCAGTCCTAAAGTCCTTCCCAGCTCTCTGATAGTGTTCAACCACACTTTGTCATGCCAGTTCTAATCCTCAAATAGTCCCTGACAGCCACTTTACACCCTCTGAAATAGGCGGACACTGTTATCTCTAACAACACGACTGTGGAACCCCTCCTTCTCATGTCATGACAGCTCTGATAGCTTAGGTTTCCAGAACACACTTTATCTAACCACTCAAATTACTCCAGAACACAAGGTGAAATCGTCCGATCCCATTGGCAGTGGGTATCATGTCTGGCATGAGCGGACAATATACGAGAAGGCCAAAAATTGACTTTATGCTGTTGTGAAACCAGTTGGCGATCATCCACTCCACCCATCAATGGCGGGCCACATTTCCCGCCGCCATACGTCGGGAACCTAATTTCAATACTTTAGCATCTCATTATAAGACCTGCTCGCCAGAGTCATCACCCCATGCTGGATCAGCTGGGCATGTCAGCATGCAATGTTTCACAACTATACATAAGCATTGTGCACCTGCTGAGCTGCACTTCGCTCAGGACTTTGAGGTTTGTTTGGCTACTTTACCCTCCTATTCCTGACCACAGACCCAGGCCTGAATTTTTAGGATGGCGGGGGCTTGGTCCCCTTTATTCAAAGAGTCGGTGGGTTCCAGCAGCCCCGCTGTCTTTGTACGCTCTAACAAGCATTGATTGGCTTTAGGCCGGACTTCCGCTCCTCACTCAGAATCTGATACGCCAGCAGCTCTCCGGTCCCTCCAGCAACAAAACTGCAGTTGCCGGAAGAGGCACTGCACAGAGCTGCCTGAGACTAGATTCACCAGGATGTTGCCTGGGATGAAACATTTAAGTTATGAAGAGAGATTGGATAGACTTGAGTTGTTTTCGTTGGAGCAGAGAAGACTGATGGGCGACCTGATCGAGGTGTACAAGATTATGAGGGGCATGGACAGGGTGGATAGGGAGCAGCTGTTCCCTTTAGTTGAAGGGTCAGTCACAAGGGGGCATAGGTTCAAGGTGAGGGGCAGGGGGTTTAGGGGGGATGTGAGGAAAATTTTTTTAACCCAGAGGGTGGTGACGGTCTGAAATGTGTTGCCTGGGAGGGTGGTGGAGGCGGGTTGCCTCACATCCTTTAAAAAGTACCTGGATGAGCACTTGGCACGTCATAACATTCAAGGCTATGGGCCAAGTGCTGGTAAATGGGGTTAGGTAGGTAGGTCAGGTGTTTCTCACGTGTCGATGTAGACTTGATGGGCCGAAGGGCCTCTTCTGCACTGTGTGATTCTGTGATTCTGTGCAAGTTATGGGAACTGGAGAAAAAAGTGTCAGGGGTCCCAGGACGGGCAGGGTAGGGAATGCCTTGCTGTTCCTCAGGAGGGTGATCGAGGTCTCAGGGGATAGGTTGGGGGTGGGTGGATGGGGCTCCAGTGGTCACTGGGCCTTAAGGGGAGGGTGTCCCCAGTCAGTGGGGAGATCCTGTGGGAGGCGAGCCCCACCACCCCCCACCCAACTTCCCGCCCGAGACCGAACTTTCTTTATTTCCGGCTTTTCCACCCTGTGAGCTTTCAGCTGCCTGCCAGCCTAAAAATTGAGGCTGGGCGGGAAACAGCCCTTAAGTAGCCTTTAATTGGCTACTTAAGGGCCTCCACTGGGCCCCATCTGAGGCCCTGCCCTCCCAACGTAGCTGTGAGGTCGGGCTGGTGGGAACCCAGAGGGGGTCCTGTCTGTGGAATTTCATGCTCCCTCCCCTCAGAACTGCTATGTGTGTGTGGGGGGCTGGGGGTGGGGGTGCGTGGGGGGTGCGGGGAGGAGGGGGGAGTGTAAAACTGTGGCCCAAATCTGAAGTACCTAGCCTAAGAGGTATGACTGCCCGGTGGAACAAAGTGTCACATTCACATAATGAAAAATGAACTGATGGATTTATTTTTCAATGAGCATTTTAGCTTGAAACAAAATGCAGAATGGATACTCTGCTTTTGAAACAAAATGAAGTTGAGAGGTCAGGTGACCTTTTCCCTTTTCTGTCAATATACATGGAACGACACAAGGCCCTGGAAGATAGCCAGCATGTCTGGACAGGACATTAAAATGCAAACTACCTTTTTGGACACTTCATTGAGAAGGTATTAAAATGCAACAAATATTTCTTGTGGATTAATGGTTGTCATTTTCCAAATAGTTGCAGAAACCTGTTCAGAATAGATTTGCAAACTTCTTTGCTTTGGAGTGGATTTCCAAATAATGGTTGTGAGAAGAAACCCATTCTATCACAAGGATATGTAAATGGTGAAATTTGAATGCCAGTGTGTGTCAATACCCAGTTCGTCAGAGATCGTTTGTGATGGAAATGAAAAACAGATACAATGGCCCATGACAGAAACCAGATTTCTGATAACAGACATGTATTACGATACACTTTTGGGGCAGTGAGTCAGAAATAGACCCAGAACAGCTGAGGAAGGACCCTGCCTGAGATCCCCCAAAAGTCAGAGAATTCAGGCTAGCCTTTACCTATTTATTTGAGGAACCAAGCCAGGTTTTCGATGCAGGAGTTCAACTACACCTCAACTGTGGTGAAGTTAAAGAAATCTGCTATTGCAAACAGTAAGCCACTGTGAACCCATCTTCATTAACCTCTAATCTCTATTTTGTCAGTGAACCAAAAAGAGAATCACAGGCCTGCAACATTTCAAGACCTTATCTCGAGGGAAGCAAATCCTCCAGTGAATTCTTGGGCTTTTTTAAAACGTAAGTGCATGCATCCTCTTTTGTAATCACCAATTCGGTGTGTGTGTTTGTGTGTGTGTGATTGTATGTGTGTGTGATTGTATGTGTGTGTGTGTGCTGTTGCGTATACATTTTGGGTGTTGAGTAATAAATATTTAACCTTTTTTCTAAAACTTACAAGAAAATCTGTCATTTGCCCATTCTTGAAAGTTCCAGTATTCAGGGGGTTAAAATACTTTTCTTTTAAAACACATCTGTCTTCGGTTAGTTGACAGGTGGAAAAAGGGGAAACCATTCATCATCTTTCCCCTGTCTGTAGCAGAAGTGCCCAGGTAACTACCCCTCTCCCTGATATATCATTCTCAGGGTAATGTCCTAGACCCAACCATCTAAAGCATCTTCATCAATGATTTTCCTTCCATCATAAGGTCAGAAATGGGGATGTTCGTTGATGTTTGCACAATATTCAGCTCCATTTACAATTTCTCAGATAATGAAGAAGTGTCTGTCTCCTGCTAATAAGTGGCAAGTAACATTTGCACCACACACATGCCAAGCAATTACCACCTCCAACAAGAGTGGGTCTAACCACCTGCCCTGGACTTTCAATGGCATTTCCATTGCTGAATTTCTCATCATTCATCGTGAGGTTTCGATTGAGCAGAAACTTAACTGGACCAGCCACATAAATACTGTGGGTATTCTGCAGTGGGTACCTCATTTCCTGCATTCCTAAAGCCTTTCTGCTACCTAGAAGGCCCAAGTCAGGAATATGATGGAATATTCTTTACTTGGCTGGATGAGTGCAGCTCCAGCAACCCTGAAGAAGCCTGACACCATCCAGGAAAAATTATTTGCTTGTTTGGCACCTCATCTATCTCCTTAAAAGTTTACCCCCTGACAGTAGTGTGAACTGTCTACAAGATGCACTGCAGTAACTCACCAAGGTTCTTCGACATAGCAGGACTTTGGACCCTGAGACTAACTGGGAATGGGCAATAAATACTTGCTTTGCTAATGATACCCACATCCCACAAATTAAAATTTTAAAGAAAATTAAATGATAAAAACCCCTCCCTATCCCCAACCATCAGTTAATTGTGTTCCTAACCTAGCTCATTACACAGGTGCTCAGAAGCAGGAGCCAACCTCATGATCCATGCTACCATGCCACTCTGTCTGTATCTGTGCCATGGGCAGGCACAGCCCAAAATGTCCACTGACACAATTTTCGGAGCTTCTACATGTTCCAACAAATGAGCATGAGCAGAAAGACAACATGTAAACATAACCATGTCATTTTGGTTTGAAAACAAATCAAAGATTCCATCACATTAATGTGTAATTGGATTTGTACAATTGCTGTTTGATCACTTTATAGGATCCAAATCAGATACTAAATTTGCTAAATGATGCTTGTGGTTTACTTAAAATTGATAGTGTGTACCACATGAATAATTGTGTACATTATGAATGGGTTGATTTGTATGTTAATTTGTAAAAAAACACCCAGTATTTCAGGATAATTTATATATATATATATATATAGTTTAAATGGGATATGGCAGGTGATGAAAAATTCAAAGGGCTAAATATTGCTCTGCAATCGTTTTCACAAATTGTAACCCCTGTGCCTCTCACTGTTGAGGCAAGCAGCACAAAAACCTTATGCTGCCTCCTAATTTCCATGATTTCTGTGTGCAACCCAGCATGACTTGTACTATTGGCTGGCTGCACACACTACAGGGGCCTAATAACATGCGAGCACATGTCCCAGCTGGCCTCCAGCTCTTTATGGTAGTCTGCCCGCTTAAAGGGAAGCTGCACTGAATCTCACGAGGATGCTCCTGAATCCTATTACTGTGATTCTACACAAGGGAAATGGAATACTAGAATAAAGAAAGGACCCCCAAGGTTATCGATGAGTCGTTGGAAGTCTGCGTCAAGGAGGTGATCAAATGAAGAGAGGCCATTTTTCTGTGGAATACCAGGAGGCCCTCGAGGCAATCCCTCCAAAAGCAATAGAAGCAGATGGCAAGCAAGGTCAATGCTGCAAGTGTGTCACTGAAGTCCTGGCAGCAGTGCCAAAAGAGGTTTAATGATTTCACATTGGTGATCAAAGTCAGTGACTGCATCTTCAAATGACATTCCTACCAACCTCTTATGCTGCTCAAAACACCACATGTCTTCAGTCACCCAGCAACATACCGTTGCACTCATGACTCATGCCACACATTCACATATTCTACCCCATCCTCACACACCTTCCGATGCTAACAGACTCAAAACCATCTCTTTCAGCTATTACATGAACGTCAGCCAATCATAAGCTCTCTCTTTCAGGACAAGATGGCCAAAAATAGGAAGGAGGAGCAGAGAAACCGTGGGGGTGTTATTGGGGAGGCAGTTGGGTAGATAGTGGTTCTGCACATCTTCATCTACTAAGCTGAATGGAGGAGATGGTGTTCTGCTTCAGGGGACTGATCGCAACGGAGCCTGAAGCATCTGGCATTGCCATGAATATTGAAGATGATGGCATGCTCCTGCCAGATGCCCCTTCTCAACTACTCCTCACCCTCGTCCTGCTATCTGGTATGATGTGTAAGCTGCTGATGGTGTCACTGTGGAACTCTAACATTCAACCCCAACCATCTGACCCCATCCCTTCATTCAATTCTCCCCACTGATTTTATGCTTTTGGATACCTGATAACTCCTGCCTGGCCAGCCACAGTACAAATAGGAGGAAGAGGAAGAGAAAGAGAGAGAAAAACTCCTCTCCTATGCTGAGGAAGCACTGTCACCTGACACTCAGTCACCAGCTCAGGTGAGGTGAGAGTGACTGCCCTTGACATCAAGGCAGCATTTGACCGAATGTGGCATCAAAGAGCCCTAGCAAAGCTGGAGTCAATGGGAATCAGGGGGAAAACTCTCTGCTGGTTGGAGTCATATCTAGCACAAAGGAAGATGGTGGTGCTTGCTGGAGGTCAGTCATCTCAGCTCCAGGACTTCACTGCAGGAGTTCCTCAGGGTAGTGTCCTAGGCCCAACCACCTTCAGCTGCTTCATCAATGACCTTCCTTCCATCATAACGTCAGAAATAGGGGTGTTCCCAGATGCACAATGGTCAGCACCATTCGTAGCTTCTCAGGTACTGAAGCAGTCCATGTCCAAATGCAGCAAGACATGGACAATATCCAGGCTTGGGCTGCCAAGCAGAAAGTAACATTTGCACCACACAAGTGACAGGCAATGACCATCTCCAACAAGAGAGAATCCAACCATTGCTGCTTGAAGTTCAATGGCATTACCATCACTGAATCCCCCAATATCAACATCCTGGGGGTTACCATTGACCAGAAACTGAACTGGACTAGCCATATAAATACTGTGGCTACAGTACAGGTCAGACGCCTGTACCTGACGAATCGTGCGATAAGTAACTCACCTCCTGACTCCCCAAAGCCTGCCCACCATCTACATGGCACAAGTCAGGAGTGTGATGGAATACCATCCATTTGCCTGGATGAGTGGAGCTGCCACAACATTTGAGAAGCTTGACAAGGACAAAGCAGTCTGCTTGATTGGCACCACATCCACAAACATTCACTCCCTCCACCACTGATGCACAGTAGCCGCAGTGTGTACCATCTACAAGATGCACTGCAGGAATTTGCCATGGCTCCTTCGACAGCACCTTCCAAACCCATGACCACTACCTTATAGAAGGACAAGGGCAGCAGGTAGATGGGAACACCAACACCTGGAAGTTCCCCTCCAAGTCATTCACCATTCTGACTTGAGAATATATCGCCGTTCCTTCACTATTGCTGGGTCAAAGTTCTGGAACTCCCTTCCTAAAAGCACTGTGGGTGTACCTACACCACATGAACTGCAGCAGTTCAAGAAGGCAGCTCACCACCACCTTCTCAAGGGCAACTAGGGATGGGCAATAAATGCTGGCCCAGCCAGTGAAACCCATGTCCTGTGGATGAATTAAAAAAAATATTGACACTGTACTTAGCTTGGAGGTGAATATAGAGTTGGGATCTGAACATGGTGGTCTAGATTTTAGCAGTCCTCTAGGGACAGGCTGGGATGGAGGGAAGCCATAAAATGAGGAGGTAGAGTACTCATCATTTTCCTGCTGCCATGCCATTATACAGGAGCAGCGAAGGTAGAGAATGGCCCTCCTATCCTGAGGCAAATGGACCACGTAAACAGCCAATTAAGGGCCTCTTCCTGCTGCCACTGGCATTTTACTACTAATAGGTGGGCCTTTTCCATGTGGGGTTACTAGCTGGTAAACTGTGGTGGCCTCCCTGCATGCTCAGGGGATTGCCTTCCTCTTCAGGCACTCTATGCCCACAATGGTAACAATGGTCAGTCCCACGGCAAGCCCCTGCCTGACGTCACCAGACCAACACCGAACCTTGCTGTAGCCTTTGTTGCGTATGATGTGTATTTACCTTTAAGAGGATATATCTTAAACGACTGTCAATCAGTATATACCTTGACAGGATGTGATGTATTAGTCCCATGACCTGTAGGCAGTTGCAAGCACTGTGGTTGAGGTCAGACATGTGGCTTACAGTCTCCCAATAAACTTTATCTATATATAGTCTTATCTACAAATAAAGAACCCACATGTTGTTTCACCAATTCTGGTGTATGATTAACACATTTTTATCAAAGAGAAGTAGAGCATAACATGGTGGCAATAGTGGCAGCATAGCTCTGAAGATTTGACTGAAAAACATACAAGCCTCAACTCTTGACACATAGAAGAAAGGAGCTAGTGTGAACGTTAAACAACTATCAAGATTCACTGTGTGTAAGGATTCTGCAGCTTTGTCGGGATTCTACATACCATACACCTGTTCTTGGGTTGCAGTTTGCTCCAGCCAGCAGGCATTGGGTGCTGGGAAGACTGCTCAAATTTGTGAGAGCTTCAAAAGTAAAAGTCTACCTGCTGTGAATCTTAAGCAAGGACAGAAACTAAATAGCAGAGTCTGGAGGTCCTCACCGGACTATTCATTACTGCTGAAGCTAAATACTGCAGGGGGTGGAGAGAAGAAGGATCCATTTCATGACAGCCAGATGAAGTCTGTGCAAAAAACCTTTTTCACAGTTTGCTTTCATTTTTGAAGTCTGAAGCCACCTAAATCAAATCCACCTAAACCACCTAAATCAATGCTTCATGGGCAGAGCTTTGAGCTAAACCTTGGAAAAAAATCAGTAAAATCTCAATAGTGCCACCATTGCAGTCAAGCAGTAATTTATGACAAGCTAAGGCACTGGCTGCTAAAGGTACTGCAACTAAGAGCTAAGTTAACTTTGAAAAAGCTCGAAGAAACTTGCATAGCTGTCGAGAATTCCAGATAGCATTAAAATTCCTGCAAAAAGCTAAAAGTTGACAACAAAATTTCTAACACTGAATTGGAATGCACCAGGTATCCTGTCTGAATTCACTTCGTTCTGACACCACGTCGAGCTATGTTTTCTGGATCTCAATACTTCTGAACCAGAAAAACAAGCCATTAAAATTCAAATTGCCACTGGCAATGAAGGCCTCCACAGACTGAATACGTCAGGTCTGTTCAACAACAACCTTAATGTAAAATGTGGCTAACACTCAACGATTAATTATGAGTTAAGTTCAACTGCCGAATACACCGTCTGGAATTCATGTCCTTTAGGCAACAACCAACAGAGACCATCGACCAATTCATATATAGCTGCAGAGACGAGGGGCATGATTATAACTTTATGGTAGCTGAGATAGCTGACAGAATAATAAAGCTTGTGATAGCATCTACCCTAATTGAAGCATTCCAAAAAGACATCTTGGTCCCACCCAAAGGTTAAACCATGGAAGCACTTTGATACCACGAATGCAAGTATGAAGCCATACAAATGGTTAGAGAAAGTCTACAGGCTATGTGTGATTCATCCTCCATTGGCAAAAGAGCCAAGGAAAACCTAGGAAGCAATGCGAGTGGTGCAGTCTCATACATGCACCAAAAAAAATGCCCAGCTTTTAATGTTGTATTCAAGGCATGTGGCACCAAAGGACACTGGAAGCACCATGCAGAAAGCAGGGTGATTCCATCCCTGGGATCCATTATGCTTAACTGTTGCTACAAAAACTCACCCTGGTCACCCTAGATATATTTTATATCATTGACACCATAGGCCCAGTGATCGCTAGCCAATTGGCATGCAAGGACCTGTCCTTGGTCACCATCAATGGTATAGCTAAGAAAATGACAAGGACCACAGACCACAAGGCACACCATTGGAAACTCTGTGTTTACACTGGGAGAAGATCGCCTAACTCCTAAAGTGTAGGAGCAGAAGTAGGCCATTTGGCGCATCGAGTCTGTTCAATGAGATCATGGTTGATCTGATAATCCTCAAATCCACTTTCCTGCCTTTTTCCCATAACACTTAATTCCCTTACTGATTAAAAATCTGTCTATCTCATCATTGAATATATTTAATGACCCAGCCTCTACAGCCCTTTGCGGTAAAGAATTCCACAGATTAGCAACCCCTGAGAAAATAAATTCCTCCTCATCTCTATCTTAAATGGGTGACCCTTTACCCTGAGATTATGCCCTCTGGTCCTAGACTCTCCCACAAGGAGAAACGACCTCTCAGCATCTACCCTGTCAAGCCCCCTAAGAATCTTATATGTTTCAATAAGGTTGACGCTCATTCTTCTAAACTTCAATGAGTACAGGCCCAACCTACTCAACCTCTCCTCATAAGGAAATCCCTCCATATCCGGGATCAACCTAGTGAACCTTCTCTGGACTGCCTCCAAAGCCAATACACCTTTCCTTAGATAAGGGGACCAAAACAGTTTGCAGTATTCTAGGTGTATAGTTCACAGTATTCTAGCCTTGTATAGTTTTAGCAAGACTTCCCTGATTTTTATACTTCACTCCCTTTGAAATAATGGCCAACATTCCATTTGCCTTCCCTATTATCTGCTGAACATGTATGCTAGCTTTTTGTGATTCATGCACAAAGTCCCCCAAATCCCTCCGTGCTGTAGCTTTCTTTAGTCTTTCACCATTTAAATAATATTCAGCTCCTCTATTCTTCCTGCCAAAGTGTGTCACCTCACATTTTCCCACATTATATTCCATCTACCAAGTTTTTGCCCACTCACTTAACCTGTTTATATCCCTTTGTAGACTCTTTGTGTCATCCTCACCACTTGTCTTCACACCTATTTGTGTGTCATCCTCAAACATGGCGATAGTACATTCACTTCCCTCATCCAAGTCATAAATATATATTGTAAGTAATTTTGGCCCAAGCAGTTACAGGTTGCCATCCTGAAAATGCCCCCCTTATCCCAACTCTCTGTCTTCTACTAATTAGACAATCCTCTATCCATGCTAATATGCTACCCCAACACCATGGGCTCTTATCTTATTAAGTAGCCTAATGTGCGGTACCTTATCATGTGCATTTTGGAAATCCAAGTATATTACATCTGATGGTTCTCCTTTATTTATCCTGCTTGTTACCTCTACAAAGAATTCTAATAAATTTGTCAGGCATGATTTCCCCTTCGTGAAGCCATGCTGACTCTGCTTAATTATATTATGTACCTCTAAATGCTCTGTTGTTACATCCTTTATAATAGGCTCTAAAATTTTCCCAGGACAGATGTTAAGCTAACTGACCTGTTTTTTTGTCTCCCTCCCTTTTGAATAAGGGTGTTACTTTGGCAGTTTTCCAATCCTCTGAGGTTTTTCCAGAATCTAAGGATTCTTGGAAGATGCATCCACTATTTGTGTAGCTACTTCCTTTAATATCCTAGGATACAACCCATCAGGTCCTGGTGACATATTGGCCTTTAGCCCCATTAGTTTCCCGAGTACTTTTTCTCTAGTAATAGTTATTGTATTTATTTTCTCCCCGCTACTTTTGCCCCTTAATTATTTAGTATATTTGGAATGCTATTCATGTCTTCTATCATGAAAGCTGATGCAAAGTATTTACTCAACTCCTTTGCCATTTCCTGGTTCCCCATTGTTATTTCCCCAGCCCCATTCTCAAGTGGCTTATGTTCACTGTGGCTTCTCTCTTCCTTTTTATATATTTAAAAAAGCTTTTACTGTCCATTTTTATATTACTTGCTAGTTTACTCGCAAAGTTTATTTTCTCCCTCTTTATTTTTTTGGTTATCTTTTATTGGTTTTTAAAACTTTCCCAATCCTCTGGCTTACCACTAATCTTTGTCACATTGTATGTTTTTTTCTTTCAATTTTATACTATCCTTAACTTCCTTGGTTAACCATGCTTAGTTTATCCCCTTCCTAGAATCCTTCTTCCTCACTGGGATATACTTTTGCTGTGAGCCATGAACTATTTTTTTAAAGTCTGCCATTGTTCCTTAACCATCTTTTCTGCTAAACTCCTCTCCCAGTCCACTCCAGCTAACTCTGCCCCCATTCCTTTGTAATTACCCTTACTTAAGATTAGCAAGTTGTTTCCAACCCAAGTTTCTCACTCACAAACTGAATGCTAAACTCTACCATGTTATGGTCACTGTTTCCTTGGGGATCTTTTACTCTGAGATCATTTATTAAGCCTGCCTCATACACATTACCAGATCCAAAATAGCCTGATCCCTGATTGGATTCACAAGATATTGTTCTAGGAAACTGTCCCGAATACACTCTATGAATTCTTGCTCATGGCTACCTCTGCTAATTTGATTTTCCCAATCTACATGAAGATTAAAGTAATCCATGATTAATGTACTGCCTTTTTTACATGCCCTCATTATCTCCTGATTTATTCTCTGTCCTATAGCATACCTACTGTTAGAGTGCCTATAGGCTACTCCCACCAGTGTCTTCTTACCCTTGTTATTTCTTACCTCCATCCTCATGGATTCTATATCTTCCAATCCAAGATCATTTCTTATTCCATCTCATACTAACAACGCTACCCCACCACCGTTTCCCTCCTGCCTGTCCTTTCGAAAAATCACACACCGCTGAATATTTCATTCCCAGTTTTGATCCCCTTGTAACCATGTCTCCGTAATGGCTATAAGGTCATACCCTTTAATCTCTATTTGTGTCATTAATTCATTAATTTTGTTCTGAATACTACGTGCATTTAAGTAGAGAGCCATTAGTTTTGCCTTTCTACCATTTTTTCCCCCTTTGACCCTATTTGCTGCTGCTTTTTTTATGTTAATACACTCTGTCTCTTCCTGTCACATTCTGGGTATCATTACCTATAAAGCTGCCCTGCAATGCTGCCTTTTGCTTTGTAAGCCTACGTATCCCCTTTCCAGATCCCTCCCCTCCCTCTATTTAGTTTAAAGCCCTCTCTACAGCCCTAGTTATTCGATTTGCCAGGACATTGGTTCCAGCACGGTTTAAGTGAAGCCCGTCCCACCGGAACAGCTCCCTCCTACCCCACTACTGATGCCAGTGCCCCATGAACTGAAACCCATTCCTCCCATATCAATCTTTGAGCCATGCATTTAACTCCTTCACTTACTATACCCTACGCAGATCATCAGCCAAAAGGCCGAGCAGCACAATCTGAGCCCCCAATTCTGAACATGCACACTTCATCATACTGCAGAACCAAAGCGGAATTGCTATTTGTCAGACAAGGGCAGACAAACCTTCCCAGTCATCATTTGTTGATACTCTCCGGAGTACACCATGCATTACTCAAAAAATAGGGGAAAATGAAAGATGTCCACGCTCGGCATTTGGGTAATGAATTGCCCAACCTGCATATTGGACAGAAAGCGCGAGTACAACACCCAATTGATGGTACGTGGAATCCAGCAAAAATCATCAGCATTCACCCAGAACCAAGATGGCATCAAGTATGAACATCAAATGGCATTAGAGTGTGACAAAACAGATGCCAAATCAGAACAATGCAATAACCAGACTCAAAGGGTAATCCTGTTGTGACTAGAACAAGATCTAAGATGCAACACAAACAAAGCAACCCTAACCAGCATTTTGAAAATGTACAGCAGGCTCCTGCAAAGATCACCATAACTGAATCTGCACAGGTAAGCAAACCAACAATATGTTTCAGGAGCTTCTAAATTTATTGCTCTGTGCTAAAGTACAGTGAGATACACTGTTCTTTAGTTTTGCTGTCATGTAAATAGTTTGATTCTTTAAAGATAAACCTTTAGTTTAGAAAAAAAGGGATGTTGTGATATGGTGTGCACCACTGTTAATCATTACATACCTTGACAGGATGTGATATATTAATCCCTGACTTGTAGTCAGGCTGCTAGCAGCAGTGGTCGAGGTCAGTAATGTGCCTCACAGTCTCCCAGTGAACATGTATATAGTCTTATCTTCAAATGAAGAACATACATTGTTGTTTCATCAATCCTGATGTATGGTTGGTAGGTTTATACCAAAGAGAAGTAGAATGTAATACCTGCCTGACTGGCACCAGCGCACCCAGATCCCACTTTCCTGGCTGGGAGAGTGGTCTGCTTCTATGGCATCTTCTCTTCCAGGCAGTGTTCACTGCTCGTGGTGGTGCTGCTGACATTGGCAGGCAGGCCTTGAGGATCCGCCACTGGGACACTGCCTCCAGGGAGTTGGTTTAGTCCCCGACGCCTTGGTGGAGGCTCAAGATCAAATGGAAAATTCCAAACAGCCTGTGACAATAGTCCGTAATTTGTCGTTAAATATTCACAGTTGGCTACCCGCCGCTCCCAGGCTGGTAGCCATTTGTCTGCCAATCCTGCCTCTGGGAAAATGGTCCGATGGTGCCAGCAAACTGGCAACACCAGACAGTGGTGTGAATTTTCGTGCCTGCCATGTGTGTAGTCACCCTCATCGGAGGGATAAAATCCTGCTCAAAAAGTGTATCTCCCGCTGTTCCAAAAATAATCTGGTACACTGTCCACTGTCAGCTCGTGCAAACTTCATCCCACCCCAATTTACTTTCACTCTTCTCCCAGGCTGTAACTGTTGGTTCACTGATTTTCTATCCTTCCTTCCTCATGGTTTTCATAGTATAGTGTAGCTCCGCTTCAAGCTGACAGAATGCTTGACTGTCATCAATTGAAATTGAGTGAAAAATCTTCTCACAAATTGTGTCACTTGAGAATTGGAGGAAGTATTGACTTGTGATGTAGAAATTGCTGTCACATAGACAGATTAAGAGGCCTTAGCCTCTGGGCACAAAGATCATTCTGAGTCCCTCCATACTTCATACATTGGGTGTTAAGGGAAAATGCTACCCAGCCTCAAAGTAAGAGCATCAGAGACCATACCTTAAATTACCTCCTTCCCTAGAGTTTAATCTGAGTATCTACATTCCCAGTTTAACCTATTACAAGCCAGCACACTTATGTTAACATGGTTCATTTAAAGGGAGATAACAAAACTCGGTGTCTTACAAAATATTAAGGAGGTTATCTTCACGTTTACTTCTCAAGTGACGTTAGTTACCTGAAGAGTAGGAAGGAAGGGGACAGAATAACAAAGACGAGAAAGATTAAATTCAGGTCACTGCATAGCAGTATTCAGGGGACAGGGGGAGGGAAAGGCTCCACGTTAGAAGCAGTTGTGTTTCATGCAAGAGTTTCTGAGAACTTGCAGGCAGTTGCAAAGTGTAGGCATGACGTGAAAGCAGAAAACTCAACCTCCGTATGCTCTAACACACCAGAGCCTCTCAGATCTTGGTTCCTATACTGTGAACCCTTGGCAGTAAATTCAGTGATTAAAAGCCCTTTTGGCCGTTGTCTGTAGCCTGACTTTCAAATTTTTAAAAATATGACTTGCGGCTATTTCTGGGTGATCTCCTTATGGCCCCATATTTAGCTGGGACCCCGGGACACGGGCTCCAGTAGGACGATGCTGGTTGCTGTGGCTTTTTTTGGGGCTTCTTTACAACGTGAAATTTTGAAGTATTTGAGCTATTGATCAAAGTGAGAGACAGAAGAGTTAGGGATTAAAATGTATTCTTTTTATTCTTTTCCTGCGAGTAAAGCTCCCAAGTCAAGAAAAGTGAGAGCTGGATACAAAGGATTTTGTCTTAAAGAAAGCAATTTATAATCTGCTGAAACACATGATAGGTACACATTATTTTCATTATTACTCCGAGGAACACAAGTCATATTCCAATGTTGCAAATAGGCCAAATTACACCATTATTCTAAGCAATTAGCCAAGGCACGAACCGGGTAAAATTTGTGAGTAAAATATTCAATATCTTACTTACCTTTAAATGGTTCAAAGAAATCTGAAGATCATAATAAGAGCACCAGAACAGGAGTAGGCCATTCAGCCTCACGAGCCTGTTCTGCCATTCAATATGGTTGATCTTAATTTCATCTACCTGCCTTGATTCCATAACTCTTAACGCATTAGCCTAACAAAATTTACCCTCATCATTACTTTTATACATGACATTATTTGCCTTTATAGTCCATTTTGGTGACTATATATAGATGTAGGGTCTGTAAATCTGTGCATTGAGGAGACTATGGGCAGAATTTTCCGCTCAGTGGGCGGGCGCGTCTTCGACCCGCTCGAGCGTGAAATGATGCGCGTTGACATGCTGACGTCAACGTGCACTCTCGCGATAGTTCGCTAGGCAGGCACGCTAGGGAGATGGAGGTGTGCTTGCCATTAATTAAGAGGCCAGTTAAGGCCCTGGACACACCAATTGTCTCCGAGTTTGGGTAGCTCGTGCGAATTTTTGGCTGTCACATGGGCAAAACGGGCAGGCAAAATGAGTAAAAGCTCATCCATGGGCGGGATAAGAAGGTTCAGAAGTATTGTCAATGTGAGTAGTGAGGAGTTTTGGAGATTGTGTACTGCTGGTTGATTTTGTGAACTGGGCAGCTTCATCTTGCTTCAGAGCTGCATTCTAAGCATTTCTAGGCTTCATTTCAGGACTCATTAGTGTCTTCCAGGACCCCAGAGGATTCATACCACATGGTCCCTTCCAGGTGTCAGACAGTCTTCTGTTACCCTGCTAATGGGGGTTGTGGTCTCCGCTGCTGGCACACCCTCTGAGGAGGAAGAGAGGGGCAGAAGGGAGAGGATGCCAGGTGTCCCAATGCAGCTTCCTGGAGAGTGACCAATGGGAGGAGAGGCGTAGGCACAAGGGGGCAGGGCCAGCTGGCAGTCCAAGGTGGAAGGGGCCGCAGAAGATGGCACTATCCCGCTGCCAGGGTTTACAGGTGCTGATGCAGCTACCTCAATATGTCTGAGGTGCAATGCTGAAGGAGGCTCCATCTCTCAAGGGAGACAGTGACCTTCATTTGTCAGATGATTGGGCCTGAGATCAGCTCCAACTGTGTGGGTGGAAACCCCATGCCAGTGGCTCTGAAGGTCACAGTGGCCCTCAACTTCTATGCCTCTGGCTCTTTCCAGGGCTCAGTGGAGGATCTGTGTGGAGTCTCCCAATCAGCTAAACATAGTTGTGCCAAACTGGTGATAGACTCTCTGCTCAGGCGTGCATTAACTTTCAGTTATTACCGTACGGACAAGGCTAGCCAGTCCGAGCGAGCCAGAGCCTTTGCAGCGATTGCTGGGTTCCCCCGTGTCCAGGGTGCAATCGACTGCACACATGTGGCCATCAAGGCGCCAGCAGATGAGTGGGTGCCTTTGTTAACAGGAAGGGATTCCGCTCCATGAATGTGCAGATCACGTGTGATCACAAAATGGAGATTCTGCAAGTCTGTGCAAGGTATCCTGGCAGCTCCCATGACGCTTACATCCTGAGACACTTCCTGGTCCCAAAGCTTTTCAGTGCTCCAGCCCGACTGGATGGATGGCTGCTGGGTGACATGGACTATCCCCTGAGAAGGTGGCTCATGACACCTCTCCGCCACCCAATAACAGAGGCCGAGCAGTGGTACAATAGGAGCCACGCTTCCACAAGGGCTGTGGTAAAGAGAACCATAGGTCTTCTCAAGATGTGCTTCTGATGCCTGGACCATTCAGGGGGCGCACTGCAGTACCCCCCAGGTGGTGTGTCACTAATGGTTGCATGCTGCGCTCTCCACAATCTGACACTGGCAAGGGGGGGACGGCCCAGTAGAGGAAGAAGATGTTGACGCAGCTGCACAGGCCACAGATGTTGAGTCCAGTAGTGAGTCTGAGGACAAGCACCGTGAGAAGAACGCTGAGGGCATGGACGCTGACCTGGGTAACCTCCAAGGAGGCAAGGACAGCCTGGATGCTTTGAGCCAACGCTCCTGCAGCTAGCCTAATAAATAAGAACTACCACCACATGTCAAGGTTGCAGCCTCCATACTCAATCCCTGACAGGGCCAGTTCCTTGGCCACCAACACACACTCTGTGCCTGTGCAATAAAGTTTCAGGAGACACACATCCATCAATACATAATGGCCTACCCTGCACCTACAGAACAAATGAAGCATACTGAGGCCAATAGCACAAAATAAAATCTCATTTAATTTTGCACGTGAAATATAGCTGAAATGAACATTAACCAGTGTTCTTAATTACACCATTAAAAAAGTTAAAGCAAAATAGGGGAACAAAATATCACCTGTGATGAGGGTGTCTTCTGCTTAAGGTGCTTTACATTTATGTTTGCGGGTGCTATGTCTAGGTGTTAACTCTGCTGTCTTGTTCGCCTTGATGGCCTTGGCAGTTGTCCTTTGGCCCCTGAAGCCTGTGAGGGCTCCACTTGGGAAAGAGCAGCCAGTGTAAAGCCTGGCATCACCCCAGTCACTGTAGCCCCATCAGATGCCACGGTTACTGGCAGAGAGGCAGAGGAGCTGCTGGCATCATCTGGAGCGCCCTGAGAGGAGCCCGCAGAGATGACAAAGCTCATGGACGCTTTGGACCTCCCTGTTGACCATTGATGGACGGCCACCTAGCTGGGATACTGGGTGCCCAATCCATCTCCCACACTGACACTGACCAGCTAAGGTCAATGCCTGTATGTGGGCTTGCAGGATTTTGTCCCTGGAGTAGCCTCTCCATGAGAGTTGCCACACTCTCCATGGACGAGATAGTGTGCTCGGCCATGAGGGTCAATGCAGTGGTCATGCTCCGCAGGGACTCCTCCCACACGGACACCATTGCACGTATTCCCTCAGGTACCTCCGCCAGATCCTCCTGCATACCCCGCTAGACTTCCAGCATCTGCTGCCTTTTGGGCAACTCCAGAGGCACATCATCAGCCACCAACTGAGTATTGTCCTGGTCTCCAGCAGTCCTCCGACTGCCGGCGCCCTGGGCACTCTCTGCCTCGGCCTGCACCTCAAGCGAGTGTGAAGTGCCCTCACCAATGTGCACTGAGATACTAGATGGCAATCTTATGCCCACCGAGGTGCTGGTATCTGTGCTGATGCCTGCTTGACAGAGAGGGTGTGACACAGGTGCGTGCTGAGCATGGTGGTCCTCTGGGGTCAGGGGTGGCCCTTCAGGCTGCTCATTGCTACCTCTTGCTGGTGAGCCTAAAAGGGACAAGAAGGATGTGTCATTAATTTAAGTCATGACACTGTCACTGTGCATGCCTGGTGAGACAGAGATATGCATCATGGTGCCTTCATCTTTCGATAATCAATGGGGACTCCAGTTTCGAGGCTCACATCAATATAGAGACAACACTACAATGGTTGCAATAGCCAACATTCTCACCTCAGTGCACTGCACTCTTACCTTCGTCTGGCATCCCAGCCTCACCATGGTCGGCTGACCGAGATGCATGCCACCTCACGAGCTCCAGTGCCTCCTGCTCATAGCGCGTCAGGGTTAGGAGCTGTGGGGGTTCCCCGGCAGTCAGTGACCTTCAATATTCTTATGGGATGTCTTGTTCTGAAAGGATAGAGGAGCATTGATTAGTCCACTCTGTAACTGTATCGGCATTGCAGCCTGGCCAACCCCAGCTGAGGAACACCTGGCAGGGCTCAGCCAATTCATGGCCCTTGGGGCACAAGGCACTCAGTCCACGCAGCCACCCTCTTGGCCAGCTCGGACATCATTTATGTTTGCCATTCAAACTCTAACACCCCTCAGGCCCACGGGCGGTGGCCAGCGGTTAACTGTTCTGCACACTGACCCAAGCCAACGCAGTACTCACCCTTCCCGATTGCAGCAGATTGTTGAAGCTCTTCCGGCACTGCACCCATTTGCGTCTCACCACGTCATGGCTGCTGACCCTGGATGCCACCTCCTCCCATGCCTTTTTGGTGAGATGCGGGGGCCTCCTCCTCCCGTCTCTGGGACAAGAGTTTCCCTCCTGGCTGCCACCTCCTCCAGGAGGGCAGCGAGGCACTCATCGGAGAAATGCGGGTCCAACAGCCCTCCCACTTGCCATGCCCAACTGCACTGGAATCCATCGAGACTTCAGTGTCCTTCTGTGACAGACTTCCAGGAGCTGCTGGGGCCACTTTTGAATCGGCCACCGGATCGCCATTGGAGCCGGCGGACACATGCCCCTGCCACTTCTTGGAGTTTCCTCAGCCACTTTTCACGCTGGGTGGACCTTAATTGGCCCACCTGCGTGAAATCACAGTGCCATGCTGATTGCGGGTAGCGGTCGGCTTTCCGACCACCCTCGTCTGTCCCCACTGAGCCCGCCTGCCAATGGCAAAATTTTTCCCTATGAAATAGGTGGACTGTCCACTAGTTTAAACTTTATTCCAAATTTGATTGGGCAATTCATCTGCCTGCACTTCCCCACATTTTGAAAAGTGCTTGAAGAGCTTCTGGGCTACACTGGAACTTCCATCAATTATGTTCCCATTAGACCAAATAGAATTCTTACCATTTAAGTGGATAGAATACTGTGGTCTGAATAAAGGTCCAGGATGGTGTTGGCATTAATTCCATCAGCTTTCAAAACTATCTTTCATTTCCATACACCTATAAGACACTGCTCTGATCCTGCAGTCTGCTTTCTGCTTCTCTGAGGCACTCTTGCAGATGAAACCCACCTGTCATCACTATGGTAATAACCCTATTCCAATGATTTAATTCACAAATCTCTATGGGCAGACATGAATTCTAATCTCCTGTATTTGCTGATAGATTGGGCTCCAAGTAGTTTGGGGCCTTCAATTTCAGTGTGCTTTTTTTTTTGCATTTCTGTATCCCACTATGTGTCACAGTATGACTTATGGCCTTGTTTCTATCCGATCAATTTTTGTTTGTTCTCTTTTGTAAAGGCTAGGGCACTGGAAAGAAGGTAGCCATTACAGACTGGTTGGAGGTGGGTATTGGCAATTAAAGGAGTACGTCATAATAGTAGTAGTTAGCAAACCTTTTCATAAGAAAAGCACCATAAGTTGACTATTGGATGAAAAACAAATGGAGCATAATTTTTGCGTTGGGAATGAATCCATCACCTTTATTGCATTTGATATTTTGGTCCGCAGTGTGGTTTTATAGCTTCTTCTGAGTCTGCATTTTGAATGTCATTGACATGGAAACTAGCTGAATGGTTTCAATGAAAGCAAAACACTACGGATGCTGGAGATCTGAAATAAAATCAGACGTGTTGGAAAAACTCAGCCGCTTTGGCAGCATTTATGGAGAGGGAAACAGAGCTAATGTTTGGAGTCCAATATGACTCTTCTTCAAAACTGAGGGGTAGGAATGGTTTCAATGTTCTTTAACACAGGGTTAATGGAGTGGTGAAGGATGCAATAAAGATTGATAGTTTAGAGGGGCTTTGTGCAGAGAAGCAGAATGAGCAGGTTACTGGAATGACTAAATAATGAATGTGTCCCTCTTACCTCTCGCTGCAAGAGGTTAAGCTGGAAAGCTGGAACTCTTACTTCTGCTATCTTGTCTTTACCCTGGTCTTTCTAGTTTGAAGGCCTCGCAACATGGCAAGATTACAATATGCAACTATGCTTTGTGAGGCATGTTAAAGGGAGCCCCCAAACTATGGGGCGTGTCATAGGGAGCCCCCAGACTTGACCAGACATCTGAGCCTCTGCTTCAGTGTCTCTGAGAATCCAAATCGGCTAGGTTTTATTAACAGTTTAGGTGCCGGTCAGGATTTCCATGATTTCATGTTAAAATGGCATTGGGGTCCCAATTTTATCATAGGAGCCAGATTTACACGATACACTCTGCCTACTACTGGTGAGAATCTTGGCTAATTAAAAAAGCTCCACTGTTAAATTGTCAGCCAGTGTGAACGTAGTGGGAATGAAGTTTTGTTCTACTGGGTGAACAGGGCTAAAATTGTCCATGGCTTTATTGCTCTGGAAGATCACATTCCCTGCAGTTCAGACATCGCACAGTATGAACACTCCCCACAGCTCAGACAATACACAGCATGACGGTTAGTGTACCTTCATGGAAATTGTAGGCATTGTTGATTTTAATCCAGTGAAGCTGATATTTTCTAGATAACCGAAGCCTCTCTTTAAGCATCAGTGCTCTTGGTAGAATCCCCAGGGACAGAGTGCAATTGGTTTAACACAGTAGGTGATGCCTTTTCTCGAGGAATTCTAATGATCTTCTGATGAAGTAAAGCAGGAGATCCAGAGAAGCCAACCGAATTTTTCTCCTTGAAATTTAATGCCAAGAATCAACTTATTTGAAAATTTGTGGAAACCATTCGTGCCATATTTCAGTAAGTCTAAGGTGACTCCAGAAATGCCCAGATGTGATTTCAGGGAATTTGTGTATCTTGAATTTTTTAATATCTCTAAACATGTCCATGACACATAATTAATATGCCATATACGACTTCATTACCTTTGTGAGGCCCATATACTCCCATTTGATTCATTTTGTAAAATTTTCCTTTAAGTCAAAAGCAGAAGTGTCATATGGTATATTCTGTCATCTGTAAATGAGCGACTGATATTATGTGGAAAGAGCAGAGATAGAACACAGACATGAGTATCGCCAGCAGACAGTAACTAGCCAATAGTCATTTCATAAAACTATAAAAGTCCCAAAATCGATCAATAGTGCTATCAGATAAATTGGTCAATAATCATAGTTTAGCATCATACGAACATACGAATAAGGAGCAGGAGTAGGCCATTCGGCCCCTCAAGCCTGCTCTGCCATTTAATAAGGTCATGGCTGATCTGATAGTAACCTCAAATCTGCATCCCACCTACCCCCCGGTAACCTTGTAACCCCCTTGCTTACCAAGAATCTATCCACCTCTGCTTTAAAAACATTGCAAGACTCTGCTTCCAATGCCTTTTCAAGAGGAGAGTTCCAAAGGCTCACAACCCTCTGAGAGGGCAAAATTTCACCTCATCTCCATTTTAAATGGGAAACCCTTTGTTTTTAAACAATGACCCCTAGTTCTAGATTCTCCCGCAAGAGGAAACATCCTCTCCACACCCAGCCTGCCAAGTCCCCTCAGGATCTTATATGTTTCAATCAAGTCTTCTTTTACTCTTCTAAACTCCAGCAGATACAAGCCTAGCCTGTCCAACCTTTCCTCATAAGACAACCTGCCCATTCCAGGTATTTGTCTGGTAAGCCTTCTCTGAAATGCTTCCAAATCATTAACATCTTTCCTCAAATAAGGCAACCAATACTGTACACAACTTGAACATGAGTTGATTGTAAGCATTTTCTTTAAGGATGAACTCTGTAGTTTCATAAACGAAAATACCTGGAAAAACTCAGCAGGTCTGACAGCATCTGCGGAGAGGGATACAGTTGATGATTTGAGTCCGTATGGCCCTTCATCAGAACTAAGACATATAGAAATGAGATGAAATATAAGCTGGTAGAAGGAGGTGGGACAGGAGAGCTCGATAGAGGGCCAGTGATAGGTGGAGGCCAAGAAGAAACTGGCAAAGATGTCATCGACAAAAGGACAAAGGGGTGTTGACGGTGGTGATATTATCTAGAGGATATGTTAATGGGGGTATTAAGGGAAGCAAGCTAGGGGCAGATGGCCCTAGTGCAGGTGGGGTGGGGGGAAGGGATTGAAATGGGCTAAAATGTGGAGGTGAAACAATAGATTGAAATAAGTTTTAAAATAGGAGGGATTTATTTTTCTTTTCCCTCCTATTATTAAATCTATTTCAATCTATTGTTTCATCTCCACATTTTAGCCCATTTCAATCCCTTCCCCCACCCCACCCACACTAGGGCCATTTGCCACTAGTTTGCTTCCTTTAATGTCTCCATTAGCATATCCTTTAGATAATATCACCACCGTCAACACCCCTTTGTCCTTTTGTCTATGACATCTTTGGCAGTCTCTTCTTGGCCTCCACCTATCACTGGCCCCCTATCGAGCTCTCCTGTCCCACCCCCTTCTACCAGCTTATATTTCATCTTATTTCTATATGTCTTAGTTCTGGTGAAGGGTCATACGGACTCAAAATGTCAACTGTATCCCTCTCCGCAGATGCTGTCAGACCTGCTGAGTTTTTCCAGGTATTTTTGTTTTTGTTCTAGATTTCCAGCATCTGCAGTATTTTGCTTTTATCTGTAGTTTCATAGACGGGCATGTGTGGATCTGATTGACAGACATAGTGGGGAGCGGCAAAGAATCCCTCTGTCTATTGTTGCTGCAGGGATGTTGGAGCAATGGTAAGGCAATGTTCCTACTGAACACATCAGCAATGAATTGAGCAATTATTTTGAACACTGCTGACTGAAAGAAGCCCAGAGCAACGCATGGATCTGAAAGCAGGCCACCAGCATAGAAAGTGAGTGTTGTAGTCACCCTTGTTATCAGCATGATCCTTTAAATATCTTAGCTTGCCACATATTAGAAACACATTTGCATTACAATACAGAACCTAACAGTGACATTCGAAGGTGTGAAAACATTTTACACTTACCTTTCAGAATGTTCCCAATTCGTCAGCAGGTTTTCCATTTCTTCACAAACTCTCAACTGGCGTGCGTCTTATGGGCTTCCAAAACCCCATACTACCAGACGAAAATGGTGTGTGGAAGGAAATCCAATTTTCGTCTGCCATTTAAAATGGGGGCCGGACCTCAGTGGGGTTAGGTGTGCACCTTGCACAGTAGGCATTCCCAATCCACAAAAGTGCCAGAGGAAAATGCTAAGGGTTAGGAATGCGAAGGAAAATTGGATTTCCTCCAAAAAAAATTAAAGTGTGGCCATCCATGCACTGAATTGCACCTCTGCACCTGGACAAAAATTCATCCCTTGGTCTACAAAGGAGTCATAGGTTATGAGGAGCAGGCAGGGAAGAGGAGATAAAGCCATAAACAGAACAACCATGTTCTTATTTAATGGAGGAGCAGGTTCAAGGGGTCAAATAGCCTGCTCCTCCTCTGTTTCTTATGTTCTTGTGCTCTAATGTTCACAGCCTGCAAAGCATTTACTAACTCTGACAACTCAGACAAATACATAAACTAAAATAACAAATTAAATAATAAATTATGAGGGATGCTGCTCTTTTCAATGCCACTTGTAACTGTCAGGTAATGTAAACCGATAGAATGTCCCTGATATTAATCCCCCCATGCCAGGTGGGCAAGGGTCATGATGATTGGTGGGGGGGGGGGGGGGGGGGGGCGTGGTGATGGAGGATTCAGGTGCCTTTAACAGCATTCCTTGTGGGCCAGCAGCAGGAGAGCTTTGTAGGCCTCTGAGGCAAACATTCTGCTTCCTCTTTGTCAATTGCAGCCTTTCCCTGTCCCAGCAATGAATGCAGACTTACTATCACCCTCCCAAAACCCCAGTGGCTACCTGCATGCCACAATGGCAACTAACTTCACTTCCCCACCCCCACCCAATCCTCTGATCAAGCACTGATCTCTTGCTACCTCTTCCCGCCCAATTACAGAGCCTTCCCCAAGGGTCCCTGGTTGTGCCTCCTGCTGTTGGTTTTTCAATCCACCACAGATCAGACTCAGTTTGGCTGACAGATGGAAAATGTGAGAAAAAATCATAATGAGTCCCTTCAATTAAATTTACCAGGACCTCTGTATCCCTGGCTGTACCAGACTTTCCTTGCACTACCGATCTCCACGCTCCCACCCAGCATTCCCATATATCTTAGTCAATAAGTCTGCCCTGGGAACAAGTCACTTTAACCTGGGCAAGGTTAGGCATGCCCAGATTAAACAGGACAAATTGGCAAATAATAGTGTAATGAATGTTAACTTGGGGCGGAACTTTCCATGCCCGCTGGTATCGGACATGTTCGGCGGTATGAGCGGACAATATGGCGAGAAGGCCAGAAATCAGTTTCATAACATTGTGAAACCAGTTTGTGATCATCCGTGCAGCCCGTTGATGGCGGGCCGTGTTTCCTGCCATTGGACATCGGGAACTTCATTGCAATACATCTGCATATCATTATAAGGCCAGCCCACCGGAATCAACCCCCCTCCCCACCGCTGGATCGTCTGCCCATGTCGACGTGATGTGTTTCACAACAGCATATAAAAGGTGTGCACTTGGCAGGCTGCGCTTTGAGCAATCAGAGGTGAGTGCATAGTACGTTGCGCAGTGTTCGACCGGGTCACCTGTTTGACTTTAAGGTTGAGGCGCATTGGAGGGGTTGGGAGGGGTCAAGAGCTGCACTGCGGTTGAAGGTAGTGCACGTGCGGGTTGGGGGAGGAAAGCGGCCATGCATTAGGGAAAACTTGTGTAAAGTGACCATTCGTCTGCAGCTGAGATACTCCAGACGCAGCCAAATTGACATGTGTGGACTCGGGTCTCTCGCTTATCTGCCCACTCAACAGCGCAGAGGCATGAAAGTGCCACCAAGTGCTCCAGAGCATTTCACCCCTTGGGCACAGGCTGCAAATTAATGAGCGTTTTAGTGGACTGCAGAACAGTTGGACGACGGCGCATGTTGTACAATCTCCTTGCTAAAGCTGGCTGTGGAGCAGTAACTGGTGGAGGCGCTCACAGCCCCTTGCAATGTTATCATCCCAGTTTGGACCAGTCCCCCACCATGGTTCAAGCTAACAGCGTAGCCTTGCAGTGTGGATTAGGAGAATGCCTGTGTCTGAGCTGAGAGCACAGCATGCAGTCCAGTGGACAAAGCTGCCGTCAATCAGTCAGGAGGTGGGTGGGGTTTCGGGCAGCCATGCAGCGCATTAAACTCTGGCCATCCAAGTGCTGGCCAGCACTCTCCGGGATGTGTTAAGGGGCCTTCGGACTTAATCAAGAGAGGTTCCTAATATACCCAAGCTAACCCACGCACCTCTCTCTTTCATCCTGCAGGAGGAGTACATCAAGAGCATGGAGCCTGGTAAACTAGCTGTATGCCTCGTGGTGTCCAGAGAGCAGAGACAAAGGTGAAGAGAGCGACGGAGATGCCTGTACGTGCATAGGGAGGGGCAACACACTCATGAAGAAGAGGGGGCTGGGGATCCTCCACGTGTCGCTGAAAAGCCACAAAGAGCTGTCATTGGTCGGTGCCTAGCTGGACCCAGGGTCTATAGACACCGCCTTTCATTCCTGCATATGTCCAAGAACTAGTGACGCCAAAGATTGTGCATGCCTATGGAACTGCTCGATCATATCTGCCAGCTCCTGCAGGATTTGGCGCCACAAGAACATAGAGGGCATCCACTGCCAGTGGCCGTGAAAGTGACTACGCGCTCAATTTTTATACCAGTGGCTCCTTTCAGGGCTCCACAGGTGACCTCTGTGGGATATCACAAGCCTCCTCCCACAAATTCATCCATGAGGTCACGGATGTCATATTTGCGACAGCACACAACATTGTGCATTTCGCCCAGGACCAGGAGAGACAAGATGCAAGAACAATTGAATTTGCCCAGATCTCATGTTTCCCACAGGTGCAGAGTGCATTCAACTGCACTCACGTGGCGTTCAGATCTCTGTCGCAACAAGCGGTCAACTATGTCAACTGCAAGAGCTTCCATTCACTGAATGTGCAGCTGGTGTGCGACCACCACAAACACATCCTGCAGGTCTGCCCGCGGTTTCCAGGGGATGTCACGGCTCATACATTCTCAGCTGGTCACAGATCCCTGGGGTATTCCAGGGTCCACAGAGGCTGCAGGGATGGCTCCTCGGGGACAAGGGCTATCCGCAGAGGCCATGGCTGATGACACCTGTGCGGCGGCCTCAGACTGCAGCAGAGCGACGCTATAATGAGGCTCATGCTGCAACTCGCAACTTGGTGGAGCAGACCATCGAGATGCTGAAAATGAGGTTCTGGTGCCTGGACTGCTCTGGTGAGCCCTGCAATGCAGTCCACAAAAAGTTTCACGCATCGTCGTTGCCTGCTGCACCCTTTACAACCTGGTGCTGCAACATGGAGAGGAGCTGGCTGAGAGGAGATGGAGGAGCTGGTGGTCTCCTCCCAAGAAGAGGACATCTATGATGATGAAGGTGAGGAGGCCCTGGAAGGCGACAATGACGGTGATGATGCCATCAACCTGGCCAGACCAGGCTGGTGGGCTCAGGAGGCCCTCATAGCTGCTAGATTTGTGGAGGAGGATGACAACATGAAGTGAGGAGACACCATGGATCCTCACATTGCATCTGTGAACGTTTGACTCCAGTCTGGCTTACGGCAGCACACATACCCTCTTTGATAATGCTCTTGTCTTGGATACGCAGTGGAGGCCCTAATAGTCGCTTGATTGCAGGAGGATGATGACAACATGCAATGAGGACACTCCATAGATCCTCACATTGTTTCTGAGAATGTCTGACTCCTGTCTGTCCGAGGGATGCTCGCTTGCGCTCTGTTATCAAGGTCATATCATGGAGATGCAGCCATAAAACTTTAAAAGCACCTGACCCCACAGATGCTGAAGAGATGGGGACCAATCCCACTTTCAAGATGCTCAGAGCACATAGAGAGAATGACGGAACTCTGTGACACCTGCCCATGACATTCTGGCAGCAATGACAAGCACCATCGAGGTGCAGGCATCTGTAATGTGTCCAGAGAGTGTGAAGCCAGACTAACACTTTGGTCTGTGTAGTAATTGTAAATTAAAATCTTTCATACTGTTATGGAGATCATGTGACTTTACAGACAAATCAGCATAATCAACAAGTAAGCGTGGGTCATCTTTGGAACGGAGTTTTCTAGCCTTGGTCTTGGAACAAGCATCCAGCTTCATCAGGAGCTCTGTAAAATAAAATTTACTGTTTCTTACAAGAAACCTGCCCTGCATTCCAAGTTTATTACAGACTGAAGGCTGCACAAAGCACAGGGAAGAGGCCTTGGACTGAGATATCTGCCTTATCTTGTGCAGAAAGGTTTCACATCTGAGTAACATGAACATTGCTCATCAGAACAAGGAGCCATAGCCAGGGAGACATTCTTGGGAGTTTATTGACAATAGTGAACATTATGTACAAGTGATTAACACCTGTGCCCGGCCTGTGCAACTACATCTTCTTAACTTTCTTAACCCTTCCGCTATGTCTTGGTGCTCCCTGAACATCGGAGGTGGAGACATCCTGCTGACTGCTACACTCTGTCTGTGGTGACCTTGTCAGACGTCCTTTGGAGGGCTGAGACCTGAAGGGCACTGGCCTGCTTTCAGGGTCCTGCTGTGTGGCAGGGGCACCCTCTTTGGTCTGTGGAGCTGGAGCTGCTAAGGTCACAGGAAAAGGGGATTCAGAAGGGCTGGACACTCCCGGAATCACGTGGATGGATGGCTTTGGCTGGTTACAACTGCTGATCCTCCTCCCTATTGGTGCCGTGTGGCCCTTGGCTGACTCATTGAGGCAAAGGGGTAGCTGGAGTGAGATCGGGCTGTCCCACACCCCTATCACGTACACATTGTTGGAGGCCAACTATGGCTTCTGCGATGGAGTTCAGTCCATGTAACAGTGCATGAGCGACGTCCTGGACCAAGGTCTCCATGGCGGCCGACATCCTAGCAGTGTTGACCTCAGTGCGTTGGCATGCCAGCACTATCCCTTCAGCTTAAAGATAGACAGACTCCTCCGTCATGCCTTGCAAACTGAGGAATGCAGTGGACATCCCTTAATGATGTTCCCAAGCTTGCCTTTGCAGCTCCAGAAACTGTGACATGGCTGAGTCCAGAGACTCGTCATCTGACTTGGACTAGCAACATTCTGGCCTCCAGCAGTCCTTTGAGTGCCGGCCACCTGGGAAGTCCCTGCCGCAGCCTGCTGTGGATCAGAAAGTGCGATGTGCTCACAAGATTGTGATCCCGAGGTTACTCTAAAGCTAGGTCCCACCGAGGTGTGTGTCTCTGTGCTGGTGGAGAGTGTGGATGACGCTGTGATGGGACTTCAGGGAGGGCTTCAGAGGATTCCTCTTCTGAGCTTCCCTCAGGGCTTGATTGGAGGCCTTGGGTTGTGGACTCTCTTGGCTGTTTCCCAGATGTGCCTACGAAATGAAGGAGATATAATTAGTGCATGGCAGTGGTCTGTGAAACAGGACACATCACTCACAGCATGGTTGTCTGATGGATGTTGCACTGCTGGATCCTCACATGGTACAGCACCGCTGAAGTCACTGTGAGTGCAGGAACGGTCCAGATCCTCGCCGGCCAGCTGAATGGCTCTATTTTCGAAGTCTGTGAGGAACTTGATGTCATTCCTCCATCAGTCTGTGACCTCTCCCTCTTGTTGTGCCAGCTTGTCCTGTGTGAATTGAGATGGAGAGAGTGTAAGCAGGCCAGATGATAAGTATGCCTGGCATGTGTGGGTGGTCCCATGGACGGGATGAGGACAATGAAGGTGTGTGTGAGAATGTGAATGGTGATGTCCCTTGACCTGGCAGTTAGTGAGGACCCTGTGGATGTGTGATGGGTTTGTGAGTGTGTGTGTGTTGAGAGTGATGAGAAGAGTGACTTATCTTAGTGGAATGGAGGAGATCATTCATCCTCATGTGGCACTGGGTGGCTATCCTCTTTCGCAGGGCTTTGGCACTGACCATCACTGCCATCACCTGCCACGCTGGACTGTTGATGTTGTTGCCCATCCTGTGGCCAGCACAGGGGTAGAGGACACAACGTCCAAAGGCTGCTCAAGAGATGCGTAACTAAACTGGGGAGCTGCAGACTTTTTGCTTTTTGGGATTATCCTTTCTTCCGTGCAGCAGTCCTAGGCTGGAAGCACTGAGAGGTGTGCACGTGGCTGCATTTTAAATGTGACGCTTGGTGTGATGAAGCGGCAAGGTGCTGGCGTGGTAAGCGAATGAAAGCCCATGGAAATGGCGTGTTTAATGGAAACGCATAATTAATGCAGCGGGTTTGGCGTGAAAAGCCCGCCATTGCAGCCGGCGGGTAAAACACTGTTTACTTAGTGCAAATCTGGGATGTTTCCACCCTTGGAGTGGCTTTCCGACAGCAGCAAGATGTCATGATGATTTTAAATGCTAGCCCACATTTAAATGCCGTCAGCCTAATTCCACATCTGGAACAGCTGTAAAAAGGCTGCAGATTTCCATAGATTTATGAGGCTTCCACCCACTACCTGCAAAACCCTGCTAAATTGTAGCGATGCAGTGAGGGATCATTGGAAAAGGAACTTCCATAAAAAGTTTTTGTGTTCTCTTTTAAGACCTATGAAGCGCTATGCTCTGAGCAGTTGTGTAAATTGCCCAGGTGTGTTCTGTCCACAAAAAAGCAGACTAAATCCACCTGGCCAATTGCCACCCCCATCAGTCTACTCTCAACCATGAGCAAAGTGATGGAAGGGATTGTCAACAGTGCTATCAAGCAGCACTTACTCAGCAATAACCTGCTCACTGGCACTCAGTTTGTGTTCCACCAGGGGCACTCAGGTACTTGCCTTTGTCCAAAAATGAAGACAAGAGCTCAAATCAACAGGTGAGGTGAAAGTGAATGCCTTTGATATCCAGGCAGCATTTGACCAAGTGTGGCACTAAGGAGCCCTAGGTAAACTGGAGTCAATGGGAAACGGGGGGAAACTCGCCAATGATTGGAGTCATACCTATCACAAAGGAAGATGGCTGTTGGAGGTTAATCGTTTCAGTCTCAGGACATTGCTGCAGGAGTTCCCAAGGGCAGTGTCCTAGGCCCGACCATTTTCAACTGTTTTATCAATGACTTCCCTCGATCACTGGGTCAGAATTAGGTGTGTTTGCTGATGTTACACAATATTCAGCACCATTCGTGACATCTCAGATACCAAAACAGTCCGTGTTCAGATGCAGCAAGATCTGGACAACATTCAGACTTGGGCCGACAAGCAGCAAGTAACATTCATGCCACACAAGTGCCAGGCAATGGCTATTTCCAATAAGAGAGAATCTAACCATCTCCATTTGACATTCAAAGGCACTACCATCACTGAATCCCCCACTACCAACTTCCTGGGGGTTACCATTGACAAGAAGCTGAACCGGATTAGCCAAATAATTATTGTGGCTACAAAAGCAGATCAGAGGCTGGGAATTCCATGGTGAGTAACTCACTTCCTGACCCCCAAAGCTTGTCCACCATCGACAAGGCACAAGTCAGGAGTGTGATGGAATACTCTCCACTTCTCCAGATGAGTGCAGCTTCAACAACACTCAAGAAGATTGACACCATTGAGGACAAAGTAGCCTGCTTGATTGGCACCCCATTCACTATATTATTTTGGTGTTGGGTTGGAGTAGTTTCAATAATCTCGAAGACTGCCAGCTGCAAGCACTAAATTAATTGTAAAATATTTAGTTATGAGAACACTTCCTTACACAAGTTTCTTTCAATGCTGCCTTCTCCTAGACTCAGATCACATGAGTATATGTTATTTGTTTCTACGGCATCACAGGCTATTATGGTTATCCCTTTATGGGACTTAGTCTAACATACTCTATTATACTAAATCTCCGCCACTCCCCCACCCACCCCAAGTCCAGACTTCAATGTTCTCTGACATTCATGGAAACCCAATATTTCAGTCTCCTCATCATTCTGAGCATTTCAGTGTTTTGATGTCTCATAGGAATTGTAGGATCTTTTTGCTCTTTTAGGTAAATATCAGTTGCCTTTTTCTCTCCATATTCTCTTCTTGCTCTTTCTTCTCTCTCCTTCCTCCAGTTTTTTTTTTTTATGTTCTCATCTTCTCTTACACTGATAAGCTTTGTGGTGCCTTCATGGATCTACTGTACCTTGTTTTCCTCTCATTTGTAGGGAATAAGGCATCCTCACTCTACTGTTGGCCTTCTGAATGCTGTTTAACAGAATTCGAACCAGTAGGTATTCAGGATCAGCTGCTTCATTGTCTTTGTTCATTTCTGATGATTGCAAAATCTCTGGTCTCTGATTTTCACTCTGTTGCTTTAATTGGAGTCAACACTCTGCTCTTTCTTCTTACTGTGCCCTGTTCCAACTGGACAATCTGAGGTGTGGTGATTTCTCCCCTACTTTTCAATTGATTTCCGATCCAAACCTGTTCTCCCTGTCGAAGGTCTGATAATGTTCTTGCTCTGTGACAACTATCACAGTGTTTCATCTGAAACAAAATCAGAAAGTGCTGGAAATACTCAGCAGGCCTGGCAGCATCTGTGGAGAGAGAAACAGAGCTAACATTTTGAGTCTGCATGACTCTCCTTCAGAGCGGACTCAAAATGTTAACTCTGTTTCTCTCTCCACGA
Organism: Cetorhinus maximus; assembly: GCF_964194155.1. Taxonomy (NCBI): domain Eukaryota; kingdom Metazoa; phylum Chordata; class Chondrichthyes; order Lamniformes; family Cetorhinidae; genus Cetorhinus; species Cetorhinus maximus. Next base: position 86,148,894 of record NC_135880.1, on the reverse strand, counting down.
TGCTGCCTGACCTGCTGAGCATTTTCGGCATTTTGTGTTTCTGTTTCAGATTTCCGGCATCTTCAGTATTTTGCTTTTACCATAGTGGTCCATATGTTTACTTTGGTGAGTTTCCTCTCTTTCTCGTACTTTCTCTAAGCGTCTTTGAACTGTGGCATTAGTGTATGTGGAAGAGTAGGAATCTGTGTCCGCAACCTTCTTCCCATGAATAACTCACATGGAGCCAATTCATTCTGCAAGGGTAAGGATCTATAACTTGAAACCGTGAGTTGAAAATCCTCATTCTTTTTCAGCAATGCCTCTACAGTTCTGACATCGCTCAGCTTCTCCATTAGCCTGCAGAAATCTCAGTGAACTTGTTGTGTGAACAAATCCAATACAGTAAAGCCCCTCTGTTCATGGGGGTTACATTCCCACGAAACCTTGCAAATGGCAAAATCACGAACAATGAACAGACTTTACAATGGGAGTTAATTACATAAGTTCCAGCCATCCTAAAATTTTACAGAAAGGATCAAAGGCATTTTGTATAAAGAACCAAAGGCAATAAAAACTATGTTTTTAATAAATTTATAGAGAAATTTATTGGAGAAATTGATTAATAAAACAAGAAAAACATAAAATTTGTCACACTTACTGTACTTGAGAGTGGAGGTTGACTGTGATCAAGAATTAAATCGCAGCAACAAGGAACACCCACGTGTAAACAACAGTAGACAACACATGCGCAGTGTGCACTTTCTACTGCAGGAAATGCATCATGGAAATCTCCCTTTTTTAACTTCATTTAGGCATTTTTTGCTGTTTTTTGGCATTTTCTAAATTTAGGTTCTATGTTTAATTTTAGAACCGCGGATAAGTGAATATTTCGCCCACAATGGGTGAACTGGTATACAAAGACTTTTATGCGGATAAGCAAATTTGCAAAAGAGGAAGCTGCGAATAGTGGGACTTTACTGTAATTCTGTAAACTCTTGAAAATCTATGTTCATGAATTGTAGACAGTTATCTGATATCACAATATCAAGAATCCCATGGACTGCAAAAAACTTATTTCAGTGATGTTATCACTGATTCTGATGCGTGACAATGTAACTGTTTTGCTTCAATCTACCTCGAGTAGCAATCTTGCTACTACTATGAACATTTTCCCTCTGTGTTTGAATAAATCCATTCCTAGGCATTCCCATGGCCTTGTAGGAAAAGAAGATGACGTTAATGGTCCTTTTGATTCCTGCCTGTGAATTATACATGTGATACATTTGGATATCATTTCTTCCAATGACTTAGAGATACCTGGCCACCAAACCAAATACTGTGCTCTGGCTCTGCACTTGGTAATACCTAAATGACCTTGATGTAGGCATTATCATATCTCAAGTCTCAATGCTCTTGCAATTATTATTCTATCATTGTATACCAGTAAGTCACTGTCAGATGTGCTCTCTGATCGAAATATGGTCGAAATATAGGACTATGTGGTACATATATTGGCCATCCTCTAAGGAAAAATTCTCTGATCTTTACATTCCTCATCTGAATTTGAGCCTCTTTAATTTCACTGAATCTTTGTGTAGTTGCCAGTAGTGTATGGACTGGCATTATAGCAAACTCCTCAGTTTCTTCCACAAATTCAATATTGCATTTTTCTGGATTCTGTTTCAATGTATGATAATGCTTCTGCTGTTCTCTGTTGTTTCCCTTGAACAAATATTGTATAAGTATCAAACCTCATCAATCTTAATTCAAACCTTTGAACTCCTGATGGCATTGCTGCAAGCTCTTTCGAATTCAGTAGTGTGATGAAAAGTTTATGATCTCTTTCTATCATAATGCGAAGACCTAGGATGTAGTCAGCAAAATTTTGTGTGCCCGTGTGACTGCTAATGCTTCCTTTTTGATTACTGCTGTTAGGGGAAAATTAAAAATGCTAAATGAAAACACTGTAAGAATTTATTGAAGAGCCCTTAAAATCTCCAAGCAGCCATGGATGTTAAACCTAATGACAGCTGAGGGTAAGCAGATGGACATTGCACACAAAGGAGCTTTGAGTTTGTGTGATTTATACAGTTTCAAGAGATGAGCTAATGTCCAGTCATAGGCAGAACCATTTAAGTGATGCAACGATGCGGTGAAGCCTTGAGAGCTGGACTGGAGATAAAACATAACATAAAGTTAGTTTAGGTATACTCCTCTCTCAGATAGGGACAGGGCAGATGGTTTAGCTTAGATATGGGAGGACACACAAAGACAAGAGAGGTTTTTGATGAAACACAAGCAGTCTTGAGTTGTGAGAACCAAGGTCTTTGCGTACGTGTTTTAATTTTGATTGGATAATATAATTATGTATACACCCTTTAGAATAATTGGTTAGCAAAATCACATGTTTATGTACTCAATAGGATAGTTTTAACATGGTACCTATGTGTAGGTTAGTGATTGGATATATTCAAATGTATTGTGATAAGACAAAGTACAAAAATAATGAAATGTAATCAGTCAGGGAGCTGGGTCTTCATTCTTAGCAATGATTGCGACTCCCTTGCATATGCTTGAATAAAACCGGTAAAGGAAGCCTGAGTCTCTGTGGTCGTTATGTGGTCAGGGATCGTAGTTTCTCCTCTTCAACTGGCCTATGTGGTAGTTGCAGGATGGGAGGGAATACCCTCTTCACTGCGTATCTCTTTTCTGTATCTGTTAATGAATGTAATGTTTAATAGACTGGTCTGCATTTTCCATCTCTTTGTACCCGAAGAAGTGCTGCGCCTGATAGGATGCTACTTTTATTGTAGGTAATTTCAGATCGCAATGTGCTAAAATCTCTGATGACATCAACCTCTCCTTGATTTTCTTCAAAATATTTATGATGTGCTTCTTCTCAACACCACTCATTGTCTCGGAGTAACAATTGACGTAGCGACTGCTTGAGCTCTGTTAATTTTAAAAGAAATTTTGCCACTTGATTCACCATTCCCATGAATCTTTGTAACTCCATGATGTTCTTTGGAGCTGGAAATTATTTTATGACTCTGGTCTTCAATGAATCACCTTTATTCCTGATACACTCACTATGTGACAAAGAAACCTGATTGCTGGCTGTGAAAACTGGCACTCGCTGTTGAAACATAGAAAAAAGGAGCAGAAGTAAGTCATCTGACCCTTGGAGCCTACTCCGCCATTCAATATGGCTGCTCCTCTATCTCAACACCAGAAACCCGCACTCTCTCCATACCCCTTGACGCCTTTAGGGCCTAAAAATCTATCTATTTCCTTCTTAAATATATTCAGTGAATAATTTCATGGGTCATCATTAGACTTCTAATTTCAAATTTTTACTGAAGTCAAATTTCAAAATTCTTTCCCCAGAGCATTATCCTGAGTGTCTGGATTACTAGTCCAGTGATAATACCACTATTCCACCACCTCCCCTGAGTGTCAATCCTGCCTCTTGTAGTCTTCTCAGCACTGCTCTCACTCTCATGTCATGCTCAGCTTCAGTGGACCCATGTGTTGACAACCCATGTGTCATCCATGTGGCAAACAACTTTGTGTAATCCCGCTAAAAGATTTAATGTTGTTCTCTGAAAGATCTCTGGTGCTGACATTATTCCAAAGGAAATCTTCCAAATGGTGTTATGGAAGTTGTGAGATGTTTGGATTTCTCTTCTGGTAGTATTTGCCAGAATCCACTGTTAGCGTATAATTTAGAGAATATTGAGTTCTTCCCTAATTTAGCTAAGATCCTATCTATTGGTACCATTGGATGGACTCACCTTATCACAGTTTTGTTGAGTTGTGTGAGATCAGCATACACACATTTGGAACTCCCTGGCCCCAAACGCTTCCTCTTCACCATGGACGTCCAATCCATCTACACCTCCATCCCCCACCAGGATGGTCTGAGGGCCCTTAGCTTCTTCCTTGAACAGAGGCCCGAACAATCCCCATCCACCACTACACTCCTCCATCTGGCTGAACTTGTTCTCACACTGAACAATTTCTCCTTTAACTCCTCTCACTTCCTCCAAATAAAAGGTGTGGCTATGGGTACCCGCATGGGCCCCAGCTATGCCTGTCTCTTTATGGGGTATGTGGAAATTCCTTGTTCCAGTCCTACTCCAGCCCCCTCCCAAAACTCTTTCTCTGGTAAATCGATGATTACTTCGGTGCTGCTTCATGCTCTCGTCGGGACCTGGAAAAATTTATTAATTTTGCTTCCAATCTCCACCCCTCCATCATTTTCACATGGTCCATCTCTGACACTTCCCTTCCCTTCCTTGACCTCTCTGTCTCAATTTCCGATGATAGACTGTCCACCAATATCCATTACAAGCCTACCGACTCCCACAGCTACCTCGACTACAGCTCCTCACACCCCGCTTCCTGTAAGGACTTCATCCCATTCTCTCAGTTCCTTTGCCTCCGTCGCATCTGTTCTGATGATGCTACCTTCAAAAACAGTTCCTCTGACATGTCCTCCTTCTTCCTTAACCGAGGTTTTCCACCCATGGTCGTTGACAGGGCCCTCAACCGTGTCCGGCCCATCTCCCGTGCATCCGCCCTCACGCCTTCTCCTCCCTCCCAGAAACATGATAGGGTCCCTCTTGTCCTCACTTATCACCCCACCAGCCTCCACATTCAAAGGATCATCCTCCGCCATTTCCGCCAACTCCAGCATGATGCCACCACCAAACACATCTTCCCTTTACCCCCCCTGGCGGCGTTCCGTAGGGATCGTTCCCTCCGGGACACCCTGATCCACTCCTCCATCACCCCCTACTCCTCAACCCCCACCTATGGCACCTCCCCAAGCCCACGCAGAAGATGCAACACCTGCCCCTTCACTTCCTCTCTCCTCACCGTCCAAGGGCCCAAACACTCCTTTCAAGTGAAGCAGCATTTCACTAGCATTTCCCCTAACTTAGTCTACTGCATTCGTTGCTCCCAATGCGGTCTCCTCTACATTGGAGAGACCAAACGTAAACTGGGCGACCGCTTTGCAGAACACCTGCGGTCTGTCCGCAAGAAAGACCCAAACCTCTCTGTCGCTTGCCATTTTAACACTCCACCCTGCTCTCTTGCCCACATGTCTGTCCTTGGCTTGGTGCATTGTTCCAGTGAAGCCCAACGCAAACTGGAGGAACAGCACCTCATCTTCCGACTAGGCACTTTACAGCCTTCCGGACTGAATATTCAATTCAACAACTTTAGATCTTGAACTCCCTCCCCCATCCCCACCCCCTTTCTGTTTCTTCCCCCTCCCTTTTGTTTTTTCCAATAATTTATATAGATTTTTCTTTTCCTGCCTATTTCCATTATTTTTAAATCTATACCTGTAATGCCCTGTCAGTCTTTCCACCCCATCCCCACTAGAGCTGTACCTTGAGTGTCCTGCCATCCATTCTTAATTAGCACATTCTCTTAGATAATATCACCACTTTTAACACGTTTCTGTTCCTTTGTCTGTGACATCTTTTGATTATCTACTCTTATCACTGCTTGCTTGTCCCTACTACCATCCCCCCCACCCCCCAACTTCTCTCCCCCCACCCCACCCCCCACCTTAAACCAGCTTATATTACACCCCCTCATAACTTTACTCAGTTCTGTTGAAGGGTCATGAGGACTCGAAACGTCAACTCTTTTCTTCTCCGCCGATGCTGCCAGACCTGCTGAGTTTTTCCAGGTAATTCTGTTTTTGTTTTGGATTTCCAGCATCCGCAGTAGTTTTTTGTTTTTAATTCTTTTGGAACTGTTTGACTTCAGAACTGGTATCATGCCTGAGCACCAACTGGCTGGCTGTTTTACAGGTGAAATGACTCCTTGCCTTACCATTGAGTTGATCTCTTTCTGTGCCTTTGGAAGTAATGGGTGTGGAACCTTTCTAGGTGTATGTAAGAATATTGGTTTCATTTCTGGGCTAATAGTGTTATACAATATGCTGTTCTCAGCTTTCCCAATACTGTAAGTAACTTTAGGAATTCTGCTCTGAAGTCTCCTGATTGACCTTTGCCATTCTTTATTCGTTCTATTCTGCAGGTTGGATTCAATTCCATACATTCCTTCCTACTTAAAAATGAACATATCTGGTCTTGAATTACACACAGTACTTCAGTAATTACTTTGTGTGCTTAAAATTAGTTGTTATTCTCCCAGAACCTTCAGCTCTGTTCTTCCTGGTCTCTGTAGCTTTTTGTAGGATGATTGAAGAACTCTCTTGTTTATCCATCGTTTAGCCTCCGATAGAACTGAAACTGCTGCTCCAGTATCTGATTTAACATGTGTCCTTCGACCTTCTACCAGGATCTCTGCACTTCAATAGCCCCCACTTAATTCTTTAATCTCTCCTAAAAAGGATATCTCATTGTCTTGTGAATCTTCAACTTCATGGACTCTGTTTCCTTTTAAAACTTTTTTTTTTCCTGAGTGTTCTGCCTGTTTATTCTACTGTGATGTGCTCACTGAAAATGCCTCTGCTTTTTGCATTAATAGCATTGTGCATCTTTGGCGGGACAATTCCCATACCTGTGCCTGTTTCTTCTGTACCAGCAAAGCTGGTCTAGGCTGCCACCATTAATGTCCTTTCATGCCACATATCTCTCCTTCACTCTATTTTTCAATTTTATATGCCTGATAAATTTAGCTGTATCTGTTTCTTTGTAATTCAGGCTGTCTCGCTCTCTCTCTGCTGACTGCCAATCGGTTTTGCCCACTGATCTCTGCTTGTCTACTTAATTGAATCATTGTCGTCAGCATCAAGTCTTCTCAGGACTGCAATTTTCCTGATAGTGCATCATTCACTCCTCCAGCAACTATTCTGTGGTGAATTAGCTCCTCCTTCAAATTCCCCTACTCACAGTATTCTGTCAATCAGTACAAGTCATTTAAAAATGTCAGTGTTTTCTCTGGGTACGTTTATTGACCTTTGCGCATTTCACAATGATGTTCTTGCGAGATTGAAATACGTTTCCAATCCATCAATTACTTCACATACGTGACTTTATCCTTATTGATCCCAAGAGTAACAAAAATGTTGTCCGCACAGTTGCCTCTTGCATACAAAAATGTACTGACCTGCTCACAGTCTGGCTTCGCTGCGAGACCCAATGCCACGCAAAATCGAGCAAATCTCTTGCACCACTTTAGCCATGCTTCAGCCTGATTTAGGCCTGCAACTTTATTGAAACTCTTAGTATTGAGGTAGAGATTTTTCTATCACTATCTTTTTAGTACTTGCCACCTTATGTTATTGTATTGTTGGGTTGGAGTAGTTTCAGTAACTCTGGAAGACTGTGCTGCAAACATTCTTACTTTATTGTAACATATTTACAGTTATGAGAACACTCCCTTACACTAATTTCTTTTCATACTGCTTTCTCCTAGACTCTCAGACCACACAAGTATATATCATTATATTTTATGACATCACAGACAGTTAACCCTGGGACTTAGTCCATCATACGACATCCACCATCTAAAACCTTTGCACTCTCCATCACCATTGCACAGCGGTAGCGGTGTGTGCCATATACAAGATGCACTGCAGCAGCTCACGAAGGCTCCTTCAACAGGACCTTCCAAACCCACGACCTCTATCATCTAGAAGGACAAGGGCAGCAAATGTATGGAAACACCATCACCTGCAAGTTCCCCTCCAAACCACTCACCATCCTGACTTGGAACTATATCTCTGTTCCTTTACTATCGCTGGGTCAAAATCCTGGAATTCCCTTCCCTAACGTACTGTGGGTGTACCTACATCATGTGGACTACAGTGAAGAAGGCAGCTCACCACCATCTTCTCAAGGGCAATTAGGGATGGGCAATAAATGCTGGCATAGCCAGCAATGCCCACGTCCTGTGATCAAATTAAAAAAAACTAAAAAAAAAAAACCCTCGAGCCCAAACGCTGGATTCCATCTGGGACTAATGGGCATCTCTTAGAGAATGTAGATCATGCAACTAATTGTACCAGTCTCATTCTCAACCAGGTAATTATCTTGACCCTTTATAAAAGAATGGTTGACCCTGTCTGAGCCGCTTCTGTTAGGAATAAAAGCTGCCTTGGGGACTGCATATCCTAGTCTGCGGCAACCAATGAAAGAGAAGGTCTTTTTTTGCAGACTGATTGTCCCTGTAGTCCACAGTTATAATGCTTCAAGATTGTCACTATCAGGCATATGTACACTCGGTACAGAAGTGAGTCATGGGTTAGGGAGAATGATGAGGGGAAGGGACACATGGGGAGGAAGTGATAAAAGTATGGTTTTCATCCATATTAATTATGAATTTGAATTCTTTATCATGAGCAATGGGATGTGAAGGATTAATAACCATGGCTCTCAGAAAAATGGTTCAATAAACATTCATTATGGGATCTGGGCAGGTTTTCTCGGTGAGAACTAATAAGGTATTACATTCATATCAGTGAGCCTATGATTATCTCTGGTTGAAAATAAAAGTGGCTTCAACTGGCTTAATGTTGGCTGAAATTACAGACAGAGGATTGCACCTGTTTTCTGTTATGTTTGATGGCTAACAAATATCTATGCGATTTCAACTGTGGACAAACCGCATTTCACTTGCACTTCCCTCAATTTAGTCTACTGCATTCACTGCTCCCAATGCAGTTTCCTCTACATTGGAGAGACCAAATGCAGACTGGGTGACCGCTTTGTGGAACACCTTCGGTCTGTCTGCAAGCATGACCCAGACCTCCCTGTCGCTTGCCATTTCAACACTCCACCCTGCTCTCATGCCCACATGTCCATCCTTGGCCTGCTGCAATGTTCCAGTGAAGCTCAACGCAAACTGGAGGAACAGCACCTCATCTTCCGACTAGGCACTTTACAGCCTTCTGGACTGAATATTGAGTTAAACAATTTTAGATCATGAACTCTCTCCTCCATCCCCACCCCCTTTCTGATCCCCCTTTTTTCCAATAATTTATATAGGTTTTCCTTTTCCCACTTACTTCCATTATTTTAAAATGTATTTCCATCCATTGTTTTATCTCCAACTTTCAGTCTATTTCGATCCCTTCCCCCCACCCCACCCCCACTAGGGCTATCTGTACCTTGCTCGTCCTGCTTTCTACCCTTAATGTCACCTATTAGCACATTTCTTAGCTAATATCACCACCGTCAACACCTCTTTGTCCTTTTGTCTATGACATCTTTTGGCAATCTCCACCTATTGCTGGCCCTCTATCCAGCTCTAATTGTCCCACCCCCCCTTAAACCAGCTTATATTTCACCTTTCTTCTATTTTTCCTTAGTTCTGTTGAAGAGTCATACGGACTCAAAATGTTAACTATGTTCCTCTCCGCAGATGCTGTCAGACCTGCTGAGTTTTTCCAGGTATTTTTATTTTTCCCTTGTACCTTAACTGGCCTATAATTTCTATGCCTTCCAGATGCATTTGCTCTCTCTTCTACTATCCGTTGTGCATCTACCCCTTCTGAACCTCCTCTCAGGATCGCATCCCCCCACCAAGATAGCTTAAACCCTCCCTAACAGCACCAGCAAACCTACCCTCTAGGATGTTGGTCCCATTCTGGTTCAGGCGCAACCCGTCTGACTTGTTCAGGTCCCACCACCCCCAGAAACAGTCCCAATGTCCCAGAAATCTAAAGCCCTCCCTCCTGCACCATCTCTCATGCCACGCAATCATCTGGACTAACCTCCTATTTCTATACTCATTAGCGTGTGGCACTGGAAGTAATCCAGAGATTACTACCTTCGAAGTCCTGTTCTTTAATCTGCTTCCCAGCTCCCTAAATTCTGCTTGCAGGACCTCATCCCTCTTTCTACCTATGTCGCTGGTATCAATATGTACCACAATCTCAGTTTGTTTGCCCTCCCCCTTTAGAATGCCCTGCAGCCGTTCAGTGAAACATTTGACCCTGGCACCAGGGAGCCAACATACCATCCTGGAGTCACGTCTACGGCCACAGAAATGCCTGTCTTTTCCCCTTACTATCGATGTCTCCTACCACTATTGCTCTTCCCCTCTTTTTCCTCCCCTGTCTGTGCAGCTGAGCCACTCACAATGCCATGAGCATGGCTGCACTCCCCAGAGGAACCGTCACTCTCACCATTTTCCAACACAGAAAAACAGTTCTCGAGTGAGATGCACCCTGGAGATTTCCTGACTACCTGCCTGACATCTTTCTTCTGACTGATGGTCACCCATTCCCTCTCTCTCTGCACTTCCGTAAGCTGTGTGGTGACATCTAAAAACGTGCTATCTACGAAACTCTCAGCCTCGCGGATGCACCTCAGTGTTTCCAGCTGCCGTTCAAGCTCCGAAACTCGGAGCTCAAGTAACTGCAGCTGGTGGCACTTCCTGCACACGTGGTCCGTCAGAGCGCAAGGACTTCCCACATGTTGCAGGCGGTACATAACATGGGACTGAGCTGTCCTGCCTCTAGTTGAAATAAAAACCCTTACCCTTATGTACTTTAAATAAAAACTAGAACTCTTACCTTTCCTTAGCTTCTATTTTAAACTGGAGAAAAACAGCAGAAAAAACTGGAGTAAAACACATACCCACTACTCACCAATCAGCTCTTACCTTTGTGCTGATGTCACTTTTTGAAGCTTCTCCGCACTCATGTTGGTTCTGATCTCTCTGCCACTCTCTTGCACTGTCTTGTGATGTCACTCTTGTTATTTTCAACAAGAACTGACTGCAGGACACTCTTCCCAGACTGCTTCACCATGATGCTGACTGCAGGACACTCTTACCAGCTTGTATCCAGCTTTCTGCATTCCCCTGGAGCCCATGGGCTTTTATTTTTTAACCAGTCTGCCTTTTGGGATTTTGTCAGAAGCCTTGCTAAAATCCAGGTAGATGACATCAGCAGCACCACCCTCATCAATTCTCCTTGTCACTTCTCAAAAAATTCAATCAAGTTAGTCAGACACAACCTTCCCTTAACAAATCCATGCTGGCTGTCGTAGATTTATCCATGCCTTTCTAAGTGACAGTTAATCCTGTCCCTCAGATTTGATTCTAATAATTTTCCCACTACCAAACTCAGATTGACTGGCCTGCAATTATTCAGCCTATCCTTCGCTCCCTTTTTAAACAAAGGTACAATGTTAGCAGGCCTCTAATCTTCCAGCATCTCACCTGTATCCATTGAGGATTAGAAAATGATGATCAGACCCTCCGCTATTTCCTCCCTGACTTCTTTTAACAACCTAGGGTACATTTCATCTGGCCCTGGTTATTTATCCACTTTCCAAGGACACTAATCCCCTTAATTCTTCCTCGCTCCCTAAGTTTATCATATTAAATACTTTGCACGCCTCCTCCTTAATTACAATGTCTGCATTATCCCCTTCTTTTGTGAAGACCTATGCAAAGTATTCATTAAGAACCATACCCACATCCTCCGCCTCCACACATAGGTTACCTTTTTGATCTTTTATGAGCCCTACTCATTTATAATCCTCTGACTCTTAATGTATTGATAAAACATCTTTGGGTTCTCCTTGATTTTGCTTGCAATTATCCTTTCATGCCCTCCTTTTGCTTTCCTAATTTCCTTTTTGATTTCATCCCTGCACTTTCTATACTCCCCTCAGCTTTCTGTAGTATTGTGTTCTCATTGTCTGACATAAGCTTTCCTTATCTATCTTATATTACCCTGTAAACTTCTTGATACCCAAAGGGCTTTAGATTTGGCTTTAGATTTGGCTGGGCTATTCTTTTTCTTTGTGGGAACATGTTTACTCTGAACCCCTTGAATCTACCCTTTGAATGCTTCCCAATGCACTGACACTGGGTGAAATTATCCCAGATTTGCACTAAGTGCGGTAGCAGGCCAGTAAAATGACATTTTACCAGCTGGCCACAACAGCGGCTTCTCATTCCATATTGTCCCAGGCCCACTGCATTAATTATGCATCCCTGGGATACATGCCGTTTCGATGGTGGGCAGGCTCTCATTCACCTGCCATACCATTACCTTGCCACTTTATCATGCTGGGCGCCATATTTAAAGTCCAGCCATACGCACAGTGCTCAGTGCTCCCAGCCTAGGACTGCTGCACAGAAAACAGGATGGCCCTGAAAGGCAAAAAGGCTGCAGTCCCCGCTTCGGTGATGCATCCCTCGAGTACATTTTGAACACTGTGGGGGCCCGTCGTGATGTCCTGTACCCCGGCTCTGGCTGCAGAATAGCTAACTGCATCACCAATCCAGCATGGGAGACAGTGGCAGCGCTGGTCAGTGCCAATGCGCTGCAAAAGAGAACAGCCACCCAATGCCGTGACAGGATGAATGGTCTCAACCGTTCCACCAGGGTAATTCACTCTTCTCATCACTCTCAACTCACACACTCGCAAACCCATCACACATCCATAGGAATCTCACACATCAAGGGACAATACCATTAACTCTCACACACACCCTCACATCTCCATCAGGGTCAGACTCTCTTGAGGTTGCATCCTCATCCCGTCCATGGCTCCGCTCACCACACAAACATTCCAAGCAGTACCATGTGTCCTGCTCACCCTCTCTCCATCTGTTTTCATGCAGGACAAACCTGCTCACATCAGCAGGGGGAGGTCCAAGATCTGGGGTGGTGTGTCCCACATTAGGCCCCTCACTCGCTTTCAGGAGTGTGCCATTGGACTGGCTGGTGAGGATGTGGACCGTGCATGTGGTGATGGTGAGGTCAGCGGCGAAAATCCTCGTGAGGATCCTGCACCACCTCATCCTTCTCTCATTGCAAATGCGAGTGCTCTCTCTCCTGCTTTTGACTCTGCTGCCATGCACTAATTATCTCTACTTTGGTTCACAGGGAGCTCTGCCAAGTGACCGACACCCTCAGCCAGCCAGTCTGTCAGCTTCATCCACATCCTCACCTCCAGCCAAGAGGACACCTCCTCCATTGAAGAGCTGGAAATAAGTAGTCTGGAAGCACCATCACAGCGCCTACCCACACCCTTCACCAGCACAGAGGCACACACCTCAGTGGGACCTAGATGTGGAACAGGCTCAGGTACACAGTCAGGTGGTCACTGCATGGACACATGTCCACAGCAGGAGGAGGCAGGTTCAGCTGAACTCCCCGGCACTCAGAGGACTGCTGGGGAAGGGACATCTGTGAGGTCCAAGTCAGATGACGAGCCTCTGAATTTGGCCTTCCAACTCATCCAGGGCAGTCAGCAGAAGGCGGGGGAACATCATGCAGAGCTGTTGGAAGTTCTCATCAGAGTGGCACGCGAGTCGGAGGAATGTGTCTGCATACTCTCTGATATAGTGGTGCCCACATGTGCGCATACGGAGGTCTCCATGGGGAGGATGGCAGATGCTATGGAGACCCTAGTCCAGCAGAATGCGGAGTTATGTGCAGACCTGCACTCCATTGTGGGAAATGGGGCACCACGACATCCCCCCAGGTGCTCCTTCCCCTCAAGGAGTCAGGCCAAGGGCCTGGGCACCCCAAGGGAGGAGGAGCTGCAGCTGGACACCCCTGGGTCATCCACTTAGGAATCTTAGAGGCTGTTCTCTCCCTCAGAGCCCCCTTTGCCGGTGAGCCCCTCAACCTCGTCCTCTGTCACTGCAGAGGGAGCAGCTGGTCAACGAGTGATTCTGGAGGGAAAAGTATGTGTGTATGTGTGTGTTTGTGCGTGGCGGGGCCTTTCAGAGCCTCATGCAAGCTCTCCCCCAAGCACAAAGATCCTTCCTGTATCACACTCACCTCCATGTCCTGGGCATTTTCAATACTGCCTGCTGGGGTTTGCTTTCTGTTGACCATCTGAGCTGACCTTCATCTCCGCCCACCCACTGATCACACTCCCATAGAGCACCTGATCTAGCCCACCATAGCATGGTCATGATTCAGTTTTTCGTGTGCTCCTCTGTCCCTTCCCCTCCCCCAGTCACCCATTTCCTTTCCCCCATCACTGTTTACCCCCTTGGCATCACCTTCCACCTCCCCTCCGTGAACTACCAGCCACAACCCTTTTCCTTTGGGGATGTCCAGGTGAACATGCACATTCTCTTCCTTCCTGAAATTTCTGCCCCCATCCACATTAACCTCCCCAACTCCCTCCTTCCCATCCCCAGGGTCCATGTCTGCCTCCGATTTCCTACCAACCACCCTCGCCATCTCTTCTACCGCTACCATCGAACCCTCACCCTCCAGCCACCACCTCACTCTGCCCTTGGTCATTCTTACCATTCCCTTCCTCCTGGAACCCCTTGCCCCCTTGGAACTCCTTCTCCCCCTTCCCAGACTCCCCCCACCCTCAGTCCTCCCCCCTCATTAGTCTTCCCTGCCGAACCCTGCCCCCACCGCTTAGTCCTTCCCCCTTCCTGACTCCTCCAGACACCCTTACTCCTTCCACTACCCTTAGTCCTTACCCCGGACTCTTTCCTCCAGCCTTACTTCTTCCTCTTTCATTACTCCTTCCCCCTTCCTGACTCCTTCAGACACCCTTACTTCTTCCTCCAGCCTTACACCCTCCCCTCTCCGGACTACTTCCTCCTCCTGGACTCTCTCCCCTCTCTGCACTCCTTCCCCCTCCGAAATCCTTCCCTTACACCTTACACCCCCCTTACACCTATCTCCCCAGTTCCTGTCTTCTCTCTCGTTACCCCTCTTCACCCCATACTCCCTCCTCCCTCCCAACCTCACCCCATCCTGACACCTTCATTTCCCCCTCCCAACCTCAACACCTCCTCCGACACCCCTTCCTCTCCCAGTTGATCCTAGACCTTCATCTCCCACCCCCGGTACACCTTCCTCTCCCAAACACAGCTGGACCTTCCTCTCCACCCCCTAGACTATCATCTGTTGTGAGCAGACTCTCAAAGGTGACTTTCCAACTTCCGTGTGCTGCTTCGCAACAGAGCCATGTCCATGAGGATCCACCCAGCATGCCATGGACATTCCTCTAGGATCCCATTGCTGCTGGGCTCCAGCATCTTCTGCTCCTCGGATGTCTGCAATGTGAGCAAGGCCCTGGCAGTAGTCTCAACTTCTGCATGTTACACTTGTCAAGGCATGTTCTGCACCAGCATGCAATCATGCCGACGTGGGCGGACGATACAGTGGGAGAGGGGATGATTCCAGCAGGCTGGCCCTAAAATGATATGCAGATATATTACAATGTGGTTCCCGATGTCTGATGGCGGGGAACGTGGCCCACCATCGATGAGCTGAGTGGACGAGCACAAACTGGTTTCACAATGTCATTAAACTGATTCCTGGCCTTCTCGCCATATTGTTTGCTCACACTGCCAAGCACGCCTGACACCAGTGGGCATGCAAAATTCCACCCACTGTTTTACTTTCCAGTAGCTGTTTCCAGTTCACTTTTGCTAAAACACTCCTCAGCTTCCAATTTAGAACTTTAACTCCTGTTTTACCTTTGTTCTTTTCCATAATTATGTCAAAACTAACTGAATTATGATTACTACCACCAAAAAACTCTCCCACTGTCATTCCTTCCACCTGCCCATTTCCTAAAACTAAGTCCAGAACTGCACTCTCTCTTGTTGGGCTTGCTACATACTGGCCAAAGAAGTTCTTCTGGATGCACCTTAGGAATTCTGTTCCTTCCATTCATTTTGCACCAAACTATCCCAATTAATATAGGGGTAGTAGAGATCCTCTATTATTGGTGCCCTACTGTTTTCGCACTTCTCAGAGATTTGTCTACACATTTTCCCTTCTATCTCCCTCTGACTGTTTGAGGATCTATAATACACTCCCAGTAGTGTGACTGCCTCTTTTTTTGTTCCTAAGCTCAATCCATATGATTTCAATTGCTGATTCTTCTAACATAGCATCCCTCCTCACAGCTGTAATTGCTTCTCTAACCAAAATTGCTACCCCTTCCCTTTTTTGTCTCTCTCTCTATATCTCTATCAGGGTCTGTAAACCCTGTAACCAGGAATGTTGAGTTGCCATTCCTGTCCCTCTTTAAGCTAAGTTTCTGTAATAGCTATGATGTCATTTGCCACGTTTCTATCTGTGCCCTTAGCTGCTTTATTTGCTATACCCCTTGCATTGAAATATATAGCCTTGAGTGTTGCCAAATTCTCTTCTTTATTTTCTATCTTTTGTTTCCTCTGTCCTTCAGACTCACTCACTGATTTTCTGCCTTCCATTGCCATTTTTGTTTTTGCCCCATCTGAGTCTACCTTCAGGTTCCAAACCCCCTGCCAAACACTTGTAAGGTGTTACAGTGCTTGATCTAAACTCTTGGCTTGGCCCAATGATGGTGAGGGAGATGGTCATATTGCATTGATGTCTGCACTTGTGAGCCATAAGTTGAAATGGTGAGAACTAGTCTTGGAAAGCAAAAGCTTCACCATACAGCTCAGTCTTCTGTATGCTGCTAGACAGGGTGGAATGCAATGCACCTCTTAATGAACACATTGCACTTTATAATCACCATCTCACTATGGATGCCCATTTCGCCTTGCCGACCTTCCTCATGGCCTGTGACCCTGGCAATGTCCTTGGCTCCATTATGGTGATGGTGTGCAGGCATGGAACCCCTCCTCCCATTTAAACCCCTCACGGGCATTATGTGCCTATCTCTTTTGCAAGGGTGAAAGAGAGAGAGAGGAATAAAGCACCGCTGTCCTCAGTGACCAATGTCAACTGCTCCCATTCATTAGAAACTGCATGTATCAGTGCTGGCAGGTCCTCAGCAGCACTATGGCTCATCTGAGCCTTGCTGAGGGGTCAGTAAGTACCCTGGGTGCTCAGTCCTCCCATGTTCAGAAGCAGCATGCATCCTCAGGCTTCTCAGCTGGAGGTTGAATACCTAAATGCCCGTTCTAATAGTTTGGTGTTGCACTCACCTTGCCAGAGAAAAGGTCATTAAACCTCTTCCAACACAGGGCCCAGTTTCTGCTTACCACACTCTTTCTGACTACATTCGGCAATGTCCATTCATGCCTGCTTGGTCTGGGTGGATGGCGTCCTCTTGCCACCCTCTAGGAATAGAACCTCTCACAGCCTTGAGGGGCTGCCCTGATCCAGGTTCCAGGCCTCTGCCTATCGAGAGGCATCTTCCCAACAGCAGGTGAAAAGAAATGAAATGGCAGCCCCAGTAATGGCTGCCATGATTGGTATAAATCAGCCCTACACTTGCACAATCCCACCTCTGTACCCATCCCTATCGCTGCTAATTGACTGCCCAGTCTATCCTGCAGCTAATTTACAATCTGCCCCCATGAAAATCAGGGGCTGTGACTGCTTCCCTTCGCCCCAATGAACATGAGAAATAGGAGCAGGAGTAGACCATTCGGCCCCTCAAACCTGCCCCAGGCCTCAAACTCCTCTTTCGTGCCAGCTCCTCATAACCTTCAACTCCCCGATATTTCAAAAATCTATCTACCTCCTCTTTAAATACTTTCAGTGATCTAGCCTCCACAACTCTCTAGGATAGAGAATTCCAGACATTTGCTACCCTCTGAGAGAAGATATTCCTTTGCATCTCAGTTTTAAATGAGTGTCCCCTTATTCTGTAACTACGTCCCCTAATTCGAGATTCCCCCACTAGTGGAAACATCTTCTCAACCTGTCAAGCTCCCTCAGAATTTTGTACGTTTCAATAAGATCACCCCTCATTCTGCCACACTCCAATGAATAAAGGCCTAACCTGTTTAGCCGTTCTTGATAAGTCAACCCCTTCATTCCAGGAATCAGCCTAGTGAATGTCTTTTGAACTGCCTCCAATGCCAGTATATCCTTTCTCACAGTCCTGATGTCTGTTTCCTGCTCCTCAGCGGAAAATCCTGCCATTAGGACTGGATTTCTTTCAAGTTAGCCAGCAAACGGATGCGGCGCATCCACTGCCAGTCCATGTGAGGTCAACAAGTCCCCACATGATTTTCCTTAGGGAGATTGATTATTTATGAAAGGCAAGTTTGAAGCAATGTGGAGGAATAGCAATCATTCACAAATCAGAGGGTTTATCATTGGATGTACTACAGAACATTCATGAGATGGAGGATCTAGGATGGGAAAACAGAGAAACAACCGTTCTGCACAAAGTTTTGATAATTCAATGCCCTTAGCTAAGGAGCAGATGGATTTTGATATGAGGGACCCACTCTTCAATATGAAAATCATATGGCTGCATGAATCACATGTGTAGACACTGGCGACCGGGGTAATTTGATTGTGTGTGAAACAGATGATAGCTAATCGGCCAGCCGTATTATATCTCTCCTGATTTTTTTAAATTTCCGTTAAAGTGTGAAATGAGCTAGTGTTTGCTATTGTGTATTTCATACTATTGCACAATGTAAAAATCACCCCTTTCAGTGCATATGATGGTAATGATAGCTTACTCGAGAAAGTCTGTTACCTTCAATAGCAGAAAAGCAAAATACTACAGATTTGAAGTAAAAACAGAAACTGCTGGAAATACTCAGTAGGCCAGACTGCATCTGTGGTACGAAAGAGAGTTAATGGGTGAAACGTTCCCATCCCACCCGCAGCGGGTTTCATGGCGGACGCTAGCGGCAAACCCAGCGGCAGTCCAAAAGCCGGAAATCCGCCGGCATAAAAGCTGTTTGCAATTCTCCCAATGGTGGGTTTAGAGCGGGTTGGTTATCCCGCCAACTAGTGGCATGATCACCATTTGCATTCATTAACATGTCATGAATGCTCATTAAAACAGCTGCTCACTGGAATCTTGTCAGGCCTTCCAATCTCCAACAAGAAATCACGTTGGCCTCAAACCCATTTGAAAAGCGGTGGTGTGCACAAGTTGGACCTTAGTTCACTAGTAACTTCAAGGCGAGTGGAACATATCTGCCATAGCGCTGCACCGTTCATATTGCAATGAACGTCACACTGCTGGGACTGTAGGGTTTGTCTGCTCCTGCTCTTTGCCTACATTGTCCCGAGGAACACCACTGTCTGTGGTACTCATGCAGGCCTTTCAGAGACTAGCACTTCAACTGGGGTGGGCTGTGAGGTGAGGGCGGGTTGGTGGGGGGGGGGGTGTTGATGAACATGATGAGGGGCAACAGGGAGGGAATGTGGAATGCCAGTGAAAGGGAAGGGCAAACATGAGTGGGCCTTTCTGGGGTTGCCCTCTAAACTCTTGTTGCCACAGGAGTTAACTGCTTAGTAAGAAAGGAGGAAGACTTCCTTGTGATGAAAGCCACTTAAAGCCAATTGCTTCATCAGCACTGTTAATGGGCTACTCAGACACAGTGGCTTCACATCACAGTGGCTGCATCTCAAGAGTGTCACGTAGGAATGTAGAATTTGGGAATGCAGGCAATGGTGAAGGAGGCACAGCTGCAACCATCAATGAAGACCTGTCACATGTTTACCAGATTTAACACTCCTAACGGGCCAAAGGGCACCCACTGATTGACCATGAGCAACTGATTGGTTATTAATATTCCACATCAGAGATTGGAGCACGGAGTTAGGTTAGGTCACTCATCTCAATTAAACTTTAGCATCCCATGCAGGGCTCAATATGTTATATATCTGCGATTCCATCTTGGTCACCTCGATGTGTGTGTTAGTGCCTCAGGGACAAGGCAGCATCAGCCACCATGCAAGTAGGGCAGGAAAAACTATGGACCCTTACAGTTTCCAAACATGTCATTTACTGAGCTTCACTTTCTTGCCCCTTGAATCATTAATGTTTTTAATGTTTCCTTTCAGAGAGAAGGTAAAAGTACATATGGATCCAGAGCTCAATGCTGCCTTTGTCAGGGTCCTAATGCAATGGAGGAGGTGAAGGAGGGAGGGGCAACTCCGCTTGCAGCTCCAGCAGGATGGACATGGTCAAGCGGAGTCACAGCATGAACAGGAGGGTCAGGAGGAGAGACCCAGATAACAGAGTGACTCGCCAGACCTAGGGTTTATCGTAGAAAAGTCCTCTATTTAGAAATGAGTGAGAGGCAATGCCATGTACATCTGCCCTTGCCCCAAGATCTGGTACATCACATATGCCACATTCTTTGTGAAGATCTGATGCCATGTGGTGTTGGAGGGTATCCCCTGCTGGCTCTGTGACCGCAGTGCTAAATTTCTTGGCCTCTGGCTCTTTCCAAGGATCAGCAGGAGACCTGTGTGACATCTCTCAGTCTGCAACACATCAATGCATAAAGGAGGTCACAGATGCCCTTTACAGGAAGGCTCAACATTATGTCAGGTTTGCACTGGACGAAGATAGCCAGGCTGCGAGATTCACCAGATTTGCTGCCATCTAATGATGTAAACACTGCTGCAACTTAGATATGGACATGCCTAGGGATCTCCTCCTCCTGTGCATGTCTTTTTTTCTCCCACTACCACTGAGGAGACACAGCTAGAATATCAATGCTGATGAGCTGCCCTCATTCAATGATATTTCTTGAAGAAGAAGGGTTAGTAATGCTTACATCACACGCTTCAAATAAAGATTTAAACACATCTCCCTGACATCACACAAGGGTGCAGAGATTAGTTCAACTGAGGTTGACATCGCAGGAATGTGAATCTCACAGTGGGACACTATCACTGAATGGGGGGAAGGCTAAACCTCAAAATAAGAGGATTCCAAAGTACAAAATCACAATGCCTTCAGTTGCCAAAAACATTTACATAACCATCAAATGTATTCACAAAAGTGCAATTTCTATGCATATATAGCACACCCATGACCAAAAAGTGACATCAATTTTACATACGTTTCTTAACTCTAGCACTATACCTGGGTGCAGGCCTGACATTCACAGCAGAGGTGGAGGCAGCCTGCTCACTGCTATGTCCTGATATCTGTGATGACCTTGGTGGACATCCTCTGGTGGCCCAAGGCCTGGATGGCCCCGGCCTGAAAAGGATCACCTGCTCAGGGGCAGAAGCACCCTCGGCAACCTGAGAAGCTGGGGTGGATGGCGTCACAGGCAGAGGGGGCTATGAGCAGCTGAACATCCTTGGAAGTGTCCTGAGAGGAGGCCCCCGGGGTGTCCAGCCAATGCTCATCCTCCCTGTGGGTGCGCGAAGGCCTCATCCTGACTCCTGCGGGAGATGGTGCAACTGGGGGGAGATAAAGGTGCCTCATCCCCATGTCGCCTACATTTTGATGGTGCCCACCAGGATGTGTAGCCATTGAGTGCAGGGCTGAATGCAAACCCGGCAAGACCTGCTGGACCAAGGTCTCCATGGTGGTTGCCAGCCTTCCCATGGTGACCTTGAGGTGCTCGCATGTCAGAGCCACAACATCAGACAGGATGTGGACGGACTCCTCCATCGTTCGCTCTAGTCTGCTGAGGGACTGTCAAATCTCTTGCCTGATGTTTCACCTCCTGCTATTATATCTCCAGCACTGAGTTGGCAGCTGCTTCCAGAGGCTCATTATCTGATTCGGACCGAGTGCGTGCTGGTCTCCAGCAGCCCTCTGAGTGCTGGGGACCTGGGCTGTCCCTGCCTCCGACTGCTACGGGGATGCGTCAGTGAGGTGTTCCCCAGAAAGTGAGCCCAAGCCTAATCTACATCTGTGCACCACCAACAGTGTATCTCTGAGCTATTGGAGGGTGTGTGTGAACGCCGTGATGGTTCTTCTGGAGCTTCCTCTTCAGATGAGGTCCAGGGGCGCACACTGGTGGTGCTGGACTGGCTTCAAGGCCTCGATGTGCTTGTGCCTAGAAAATAGAAAATAGAGTTTTAGGTGTGAACATGAGCTAGTTAAGACCTCATGTGACTCACTGTGAATGTCAGGATTTGATGAAGTATGGATCCGTACTAGGTTGGTTGGAGAGGCTGATCACCCCTTCCCCACAGGAGCGATCCCTGTTCTCCCAAACCAGCTCAGCTGCAGCCTCCTCAAACTCACTGAAGGCGATGATATCAGCCGTCCCTGCCTTGGTCTGCGCTCCCTCGCTGGTGTTGTGCACCAGCTTGATCTGAGTGAAGAAGAAAGAAAGGCTGTGATGAGAAGGGATGGAGTAGAGGTCGGGTGAGATGCTTGTCCCCTGTGTGTGCTGAGCCCTCCCCAGAAGGGTCAGAGGATGGAGTGTGAGCAACATGATGGGATGGTGGTGATGTGAAAGTCTCGGTGAGAGAATGAATGTTGATATGTGTCCCCCACTAATGGTTGTGTGAGATTCCTGAAGAGAGTAGCTGTTTGAGTGCATGATTCGAGTACAGGAACAAGGATGTCTTGCTGCAATTTTACAGGGCCTTGGTGAGACCACACTTGGAATATTGTGTGCAGTTTTGGTCTCCTTAACTGAGGAAGGATGTACTTGCTATAGAGGAAGTGCAGCGAAGGTTTACCCGACTGATTCTTGGGATGGCGGGACTGACGTATGAGGAGAGATTGAGTCGGTTAGGATTATATTCGCTGAAGTTCAGAAGAATGAGGGGGATCTCATAGAAACCTGTAAAATTCTAACAGGACTAGACAGGGTAGATGCAGGAAGGATGTTCCGGATGGTGGGGGAATCCAGAACCAGGGGCCACAGTCTGGGGATACGGGGTAGACCATTTAGGACTGAGATGAGGAGAAATTTCTTCACCCAGAGAGTGGTGTGCCTGTGGAATTCGTTACCACAGAAAGTAGTTGAGGCCAAAACGTTGTATGTTTTCAAGAAGGAGTTAGATATAGCTCTTGGAGCAAAAGGGATCAAATGATATGGGGAGAAAGCAGGAGCAGGCTATTGAGTTGGATGATCAGCCATGATCATAATGAACGGCAGAGCAGGCTCAAAGGGCCGAATGGCCTACTCCTGCTCCGAGTTTCTATGTTTCTATGCTGAATGAATGAATGATGGATTTGATATTGGATTGTGTTGAAAGATGACTTACCCTGGTGGAGCGTATGAGATCATTCGACATGGATGGTGTTTCAGGTACAGTTGCCAGCCATGCTGACCTGCTCTGCAGCAGCCTCCCATGCCAGAGAGGTGAGGCTGCTATGCTTCTGCAGTCATCCTTGGGATAGAGCACTTGCCTGTGTGCCTGCACTCCTCTGATCAAGGCTGGTGGGCCCAGTGGCTGAAGTGGGGCACGGCCTTCTTCTTGATGCTCTTGGCCTTTTCCTTATGGCTATCAGACATCTCTGGTGGTCTGGAGAGCGTGACATTATGGTCTGCTCCACCAACTGTGAGCTGCAGCATGAGCCTCATACTGTCTCTCTGCTGCAGTCTGAGGCCATCTCATAGGTGTCATCAGCCACGGCCTCTGTGGGTAGCCCTTTTCCCCGAGGAACCAACCCTGCAGCTTCTGTGGACCTGGTAAGACTCCAGGGATCTGTGACCAACTATGGCTGTAGGCGCCGTGCACACTCCCTGGAAACCGTGCGCACGCTTGAAGGATGTGTTTCTGGTGGTTGCACATCAGCTGCACATTCAGTGAATGGAAGCCCTTGTGTTTGATGTAGTCCACCGTGTGTTGCCATGGAGACCTGTGCGCCACATGCGTGCAGTCAATCGCAGCCTGCACCTGTCGGAAACCCGAGATCTGGGCGAATCCAATTTATCTTGCCAATTGGTTGTCCTGGTACTGGACAAATGCACCAAGTTGTGTGGCCTTGTGAAGATGGCATCCGTGACCTCAAGGATCCATTTGTGGGTGGAGGCTTGAGAGATCCCACAGAGGTCACCTGTGGAGCCTCTGGCATAGAAATTGAATGCCGTGGTCACTTTCATAGCCACTGGCAGTGGATGCCCTCCATGTCCCTGTGGCACCAAATCCTGCAGTAAGTGGCAGATGTGAGCGACCACTTCCCTAGACACGCGCAGTGTCTTCAGCGACACTGGTTCTCGGTCATCTGCAGAAATGACAAGCGGCGTCTATAGACCCTGGGTGTCACTAGGCACCAATGAGCTATGGCTCGCTGTGACTCTTGGGCAGTGTGTGCAGGAGCCCCAGCCGCCCCTTCTTCCTGAGGTTGCTGCTCCTGCCTCTGCACAGCCAGGAGCCTCAGTCTCTGTCTCTCCTCTGTCGCCTTCGCTCTCTGTAGGTCATTGGGCATACAGCTAGTTCACAAGACTCCATGATCCTGATGTACTCCCCCCACAGGATGAAAGAGAGAGACACGTGGTTAGCATGGGTGTATGAAGAACAAACCTGTCCTGGTAAAGTGTGGCGGCCTCTTAATGCTTCCCGGAGAGTGCTGGCCACCACTTGGATGGCCAGAGGTTAATGCGTCGCACGGCTGTCCTGTTAGCTTGAACCATGGGGGAGACTGGTCCAAACCAGGATGCTGACATTGTATGGGGCTGTGAGCGCCTCCATCAGTAACTGCTGCATGGCCAGCTTTAGCGAGGAGATTGTACAACGTGTGCAGTCCAACAGTCCACTAAAGTGCTCAAGAATTTGCAGAGTGTGCCAGGTAGTGGGGAGCTCTGGAGAACTTGGTGGTGCTTTGATGCCTCTGTGTTGCTTGAATGGGCAGATAAGCTAGGAGCCCAACCCCAGTCATATCAATGTGGCAGCGCCAGAACTGTCTCAGTTGCAGAGGAATGGTCACTTTCCACAGGTTTCCCGAGTGCGTGGCCACTTCCCTAGCCCCCCCATCCCAAATGCTTGTGCACTATATTCAAAGGCAGGGCTGCCTTTGCACCCACCCCCCCTCACCCCCTGCCACCACTCACCTCAACAGCAAGGCTGCACTTGCCCCCCCCTCACAAGTCACCTCAGAGGCAGGGCTGCACTTGCCCCCCACTCTCCCTCACCCTCAAAAGTTGCCTCTGAGGCAGGGCGGCACTTAACCCCAAACCCCCCGGTGCCCCTGAAGCTTGCAAAGCAACAGGTGACCCTGGTGAGCTCTGCAGAACGTTGCTGTGCAGTCACCTCCAGTTCACCCAAAGTGCAGGCTGTGCTGTTGTGAAACATGTTGGCGTGCTTTCCTGCCACCGTGGACAGATGATCCAGCGGGAGTGCAAGAGCCTGGTGGGATAGCCTTATAATGATATGCTGATGTATTGCAATCAGCTTCCTGACGACCGATGGTGGGAAACGCGGCTCGCCATTGGTGGGCTGAACAGATCATCATGATCTGCCCTCCTGCCGTCATGAAACCGATCACGTTATATTGTCCAGTTATGCCACAGATCACACCCGCCACCAGCGGGCACGGAAAATTCTGCGCTATGTGTTGAACTCGGCTTTAAATGTGGTGCCTGGACCTTCGAACCCGTGAGCTGATGGCGAGTGGACAAATTAGCTCCCAACCCGCAAGGTGATTTGGACCAATACCCACCTGTAAATAATTAATGACCCTCCAAGCGCGGAATTGAGCACGGGTTCCCGCCATTCTGACCAGCAGGGTGGGCGCTGCCGAAACTTCCCGCCACCGCACTTAGTCTCATTCATGGAATATTCTGCCGAATGTTTCAAGCGTTAACTCTGATTCTCTCCGTAGATACTGCTTGACCTGTTGAGTACTTCCAGAATTTTTTTCCCTGCTTTTGTAACACCATGCAGGAATTTGTTCGGTGATGCAAGTCATTCTGGAGAGCACGGCATTTCATGTAAAGGTTGAGTTCGGAAGTCACAGATTACCGAAAAGGGTTGTTGAACTCATAAATGATTTTAGAATAGTTTATTAAGTGCTTTATTAAGAAGCAACAGTTTAATTATGACGCATAAGCTAAATCATCAGGAAAAGCATATGACCCTTGACAGTGTAGAACACCTTGAGAACAGTTTACCAGTCCCAGAGGACGAATGGACAGATGGTGCAGAGTGATGGTTGCTCTGTTGCTGGTGGTGGCAGCCTTCTGCCCTCAACAGCAGGTGTAGTTCTGATTCTGAATGTTTCTGGCTGAACCTCACTATTTTCTTCCCAAGAGCTTCACAATGGTAACAAGGATGGTGAAAAATAGGCAACATTGCTTTCAGGTATGAAACTTTTGGAAGGTATTTGTCTACTTTCTGCAGACAGGTTTTGAAGTTACATATTTAGGGACACACGAAGGCTGTGTTAGACACACATACACTAATCTGGCCAAAATAACCGACCAATCAGAAAAAAAAATCAATCTCAGATCATTACAGAATTTTTATTCTTTAACCGGAATGCAACTCTGGATCCTTGATCGCATAATATCACTACATGGATGATGAATTTGACGTTGGCTTGTATTTGGGGCCATCATCTGTATTCACACATTGGCAAAAGTAGCTGCAATGTTTCAAAGGTGCAATTACATGTTTTACAGTCACAGATGACAAAAGACAAAAGGCCTTACTTCTCCACTTTGGAGGTGAAGGAGTAGAAGATATTTTTGATACACTTATGCCTGAGCAAAATGACTACGATTCAACAAAAACTGCACAACCTATTTCACCCGGAAGAAAGATATAGTATTAAAAAAAAATCATCTTTCAATGCTCTAAACAAGAAGCAACAAATTAATTGACCAATATTGCACGCGATTGAGGCAGCTCACAACCAAATGTGACTTTGGTGATGTTGAACATGTTGAACAGGAAATAAAAATACAAATAATCTGACACTGTCTCTCTAGTCAATTATGTCGCAAAGCACTTGAGAAGGACAGAAAACTCTCAGAGTTGTTAAAGTTAGCAAGATCGCACTCTTTCATTGTCGAGAGCTACTGAGGGAAGTTTAAAACAATAACTGCAATTAGGTAAGCGTATAGGACTGGTGAATCTATGTGTCTCTAAAACATAGGGGTAATCTGCTTATACACCCAGATCTTTAATGATAACTTTGTTTGGAGGTTTCTTTAATGTCTCACAGTGACCTGTGGGGTTGACATTCTGGATGTTGTTCCTGGTTGCATTTGGGACCTTGTCCCACATGCAGTAGGACTGTATGGTGGTTGAGGAGCTGCAACGTATCTGATGTGTCTTTGGTTATGCCTCATCATTGCACCTTTGAGTGAAATGACTTCATAGGACTTCGGTTCTGGATAAATCCTTATCACCTTAGCTGGTTGCCACGTAATTTCTGAGGGACCCTGGATGTGGACTTGTTGTCCCAACTGTAAACTTGGCAATTCTGTACCTGCAAATTTATTTGTGCATGTTGGTCATCTTCTCCTGTAATTTTAATTTTTGAGACAGTAGAATGGGTAAGAGTAGGTAAATTGGTATGCACTCATCTGCCGAACATGAGCTCTGCCGTTGATTGAATAGCTGCATTTAAAGGTGTTGCTCTCAGATGTAACATTACAATGTGCAGATCTTGCTTGGTCTGTCGACATTTAAGAATTACGAATTTCACCATGCAAATCATTTGTTCAGCTAGGCCATTAGATCCAGGATAATGAGGAGAAGAAATAGCATGATCAATATTTCACTTCTCACACTTATCGTGAAATGGCTTACCAATAAATTGTGAACCATTATCCATAATGATCTCTCTAGGCACACCAAATAAACTGGCAACAGCGCTCAGATAAAGGCAAAATACTGCGGATGCTGGAAATCTGAAACAAGAACAAAAAATGTTGGAAAAACTCAGCAGGCCTGACAGCATTTTTGTTGCTTGAAGGCATCCATTGTGTACTGTTTGGGTCAGTGCATGGGTCTTTGTAGGTGCAACAGCCATTGCTCTAGTGCACTGCCACTGTCAAAGGCCTTTTCTGCCATATGCCTTGCAGAATTGTTTTCTTTCATGCATGCAGAAGGCCACAACTTGGGTGGTATGTAGGACCTGTAAGCTTCATCGACCTCTGAGGATCGCTTCACACTCATGTCAATCCACAAGTAGCTCTTCAATGCTTATGTTCTGGGCTTGTCTAGCAGATCCTTCTGGAATGCTACCATGGGAGTGGTTGTGATCACCATCTCAACAATCCTGTCTGCTAGCTCTGTGTTTGAAAAATCACAGAAATACTTGTAAATCAGGAAATGGAAGGGAGGGAGGAACTCAGGAAAATTACAATCACCAGAGAAGTGGTACTGAGAAAATTGTTGGACCTGCGGGCTGACATGTCCCCGGGTCCTAATGGACTTCATCCTAAGGTCTTAAAGGAAATGGCTAGTGAGATTGTTGATGCATCAGTTTTAATTTTCCAAAATTCCCTGGATTTGGGGAAGGTTCATTAGATTGGAAAATAGTGACTGTAACTCCTCTATTCAAAAAGGGAGGGAGACAGAAAGTAGGAACCTACAGGCCAATTAGCTTAATATCTGTCATAAGGAAAATGTTGAAAGCTATTATTAAAGATGTTGTAATATGGCATTTAGAAAAATCCAAGGCAATCAGGCAGTCAACATGGTTTTGTAAAAGGGAAATTATGTTTAACTAATTTATTGGTGTTCTTTGAAGAAGAACTGTGGTTAAAGGGGAATCGGTATATATACTGTACTTAGGTTTCCAGAAGGCCTTTGATAAGGTGCAACATAAAAGGTTATTGTGGAAAATAAAAGCTCATGGTATAGGGGATAGCATATTGGCATGGAGAGAAGTTTAGCTAGCTAACAGTAATCATGGGTTATTTGGGTCATTTTCTGGTTGGCAAGATGTAGTGAGTGGTGTGCCACAGGGATCAGTGCTGGCATCTCAACTTTTTACAATTTATATAAATGACTTGGATGAAGGGACTGAAGGGATAATTGTTAAAGTTTTTGATGACAGAAAGATAGGCAGGAAAGTAAGTTGTGAAGAGGATGTAAGGAGGCTACAAAGGGATAAAGATAGATTAAGTGAGTGAGCAAAGATCTGGCAAATGGAGTATAATGTGGGCATAAGTGAAGTTGTCCTTTTTGGCAGGAAGAATAAAAAACAAGCATATTGTCTAAGTGGCGAGAGATTTCAGAGCTCTGAGATGCAGAGGGATCTGGGTGTCCTAGAGCATGAATTGCAAAAAGTTACAGTGAGTAATTAGGAAGGCTAATAGAAGGTTATTGTTTATTGCAAGGGGAATTGAATACAAAAGTAGAGAGGTTCTACAGGGCATTGACGAGACCACATTTGGAGTACTGTGTATAGTATTGGCCTCCTTATTTAAGGAAGGATGTAAACGCATTGGAAGCAGTTCAAAGGAGGTTTACAACAGACCAATGCCTGGAATGGGCAGGTTGTCTTATGTGGAAAGGTTGGGCAGGGTAGGCTTGTATCCGCTGGAGTTTAGAAGAGTGAGAGGCGACTTGATTGAAACATGTAAGATCCTGAGGGGTGTTGACAGGGTGGATGTGGAGAGCATGTTTCTTCTTGTGGGAGAATCTAGAACTAGGGGGTCACTGTTTAAAAATAAGGGATCACCCATTTCTCTCAGAGGGTTGTAAATCTTTGGAGTCTCTTCCTTAAAAGGTGGTAGAAGCAGACTCTTTGAATACTTTTAAGGCAGAGACAGATAAATTCTTGACAGGCAAGGGGGTGAAAAGTTATCAGGGATAGGCAGGAATGTGGAGTTGAGGTCACAATCAGATCAACCATGATCTTATTGAATGGTAGAGCAGGCTCAAGGGGCCGAGGGGGGCCAACTCCTGCTCCTAATTCGTATGTCCATATGTTCCCTCCTCATGATGGCATGATGCTATCCCTTAAAAGCATATTACAACAACCTCGTGTTATGCAACAACTGCATTGTCATTCCACACTCATTGAAGGAGTGTGTTGTTGATTTAGCACATGAAGTTACGAGGGAATTTTCAAAACAAAACAGCTTCTTAGGGAAAAGATATTGGCCAGGACTTTTCGCTGAGTAGGTGGGCACCCAGCCCGCTTGAGCATAAAATGACGAACGTCATCGGGCGAGCATCCCGACGTCATCACACACTCGCGCGCTATTTCGGTCAGTGGGCACGTGCAGGAGTTGGTAGCACACCCACTGACAATTAAAAGGCTCATTAAGGCCATTAACAATCAAAATAATTAAAATTTTTCGCTGCCCGTCCAACATTATGGTTGGTGGGCAGGTGAAAAGGCCAAGCGGCCTTTGCATTTTTTACGAAACCTCATCCACAAGCGGGATGAGGTTTTGATCTGTCATTAAAAAGTTTTTTTTAAAAATGTCATCCTAATTTCTAACATGACAGAGTCACATGAGGGGGCATTTTTTTAACACTTAAAATTCTTTATGTATAATTTTCAAAACTGTTCATCTCCCTGACACAGCTCAGTGCCTCAGGGAGCTTTTTCAGCGCGCACTCGCAAACATGAGCTAAGTCCACACTCGCCCTCCTTTTCCCCCACCCCCCCCCACCCCCCCACACCACACAGGCAGCGCTGCAGCACGCAATTTATGCTGGGCGGGCCTTAATTGACCCCGATCGTGGACAGCGTTCGGCTTCCCAACCGCTCCTGCCCACCCCCGCTGAACCCGCCTGACATGGGCAAAATTCTGCCCATTGTTCCCAGGAATTGAAGATCTGGTAGAACACTAAATCAGTCAGTGTTTGCCATGACAAGCAACCACAATGTCATATCTTCATGATCCTCTCAAGATGTCAGAACTACCTCCAGCTATACTAATCTTTGCACATCTTATGTGCACACATCTCCTTGCCCGTCCAACGGGGCTAATGATCAACGTGTGCATGAATGTGATCGAGAACAGAAGAATCGAATTCATGTAAACGCAGAATGAAACATGAAATTTAGCACTACATCCCTGAAGCCAGGAGATAAAGTGCTTGTGAAATGTGATGGTCACATTGGAAAGCAAACAGCCCCTTATGACATCCAACTATTTCTTGTGACCAACACAAAAGGATCAATGATCACTGCTAAGTGAGGTTCCCAAATCATCACACCAAACACATCATTCTTCAAAGCATTGAAAACATCATTTGTGAGGGGGAATTTTCCCCACGTTGGGTGGGCCGGTTGGGAGCGAGCGCGGAACCGATTGCCGCCTGTGATCAGGTCCGTGCCGCCATTTTACGCGGACGGGCCAATTAAGGCCCGCCCAGCGTAATGCTCGACTCCCAAGGATAGCAGGAGTGGGCGGGTGGTGCCGGGAGTGCAATGACCGCCAGGTGCAATTGTGACCCGGCGGCCTGTTTAAATGAAGCGCTGGCTAGCAGAAGAGCTCACCAGAGGGCTGCTGGAGAGCAGGCCAGGCCGGAGGGTAGGGCAGCGGGTCAGTGTGCCCCTCGGTTTTCCGATGAGTGCCTAGTAGTTCTCCTGGAGGAGGTGGCAGCACGGCGGGAGGTCCTCGCTCCGAGGGATGGGAGGAGGAGGCCCCCCCCACATGACCAAACATGCCTGGGAGGAGGTGGTGGAGATAGTCAGCTCCCATGGCGTGGTGTGGTGCATGTGGGTCCAGTGCCGCAAGCGATTCAACAACCTCTTGCACTCGGGAAGTTTGAGTCTCATGTTGCCAGAGGTCACTTGATACAGCCGGTAGCCTTTTCTCCCTAAGTACCCCCTGCACCCCACCCCACACCCCCCCCACAACAACTCTGAGTGCAGTTACTGCATTGAATCCTTCACGGCATGTTTCCCTCACTGGGATGGCCAGCAGATATTGCCCGTGCCTAGTTCACCCTGAGAGGGTAGTGCAGAGATGGGTTCTGCACCTGCAGCATGTGTGATACTGACACCCTGTGTACTTGTTTTGGGGGAATCTCAAGAATCTCCACCTAGGCACAGTATTGGAACTGCGAAGCATGTCAAAGTCAGGGCGCTGACATGCTGGGAGGGGAGCTTCCAGGTGACAGGGCACCGATCCATGTGGTGTCCCACATGCTTGTGTCTCCTTGCTTTGCAAGATTAGACCGTGTGGTACCAAATGTGATGGAGGCAGCATGTGGGCAAGGGGGGGGTCAGCCCTGGATTCTTTGTGTGACTGTGCGGCAGCTACGGGGTAATGAATCACTGGAGCACTGCAATGTCCCACTCTGGTTGGGTTGGCAGGGATGCGATGGGAATCCAGGTACAGGCTGGACTAATCACTGTTCCTCTCTCCTTTTCAGGACAAGACTGCGCACAATTCCGCCAAGTGGATGTGGACTGGCGGAGGCCAGGCCCAGTTGGCCACTGTGACTAGATTCGAGCAGGAGGCCATTGATCTGGAGAGACGTCATGTGCCCAGGTCCACCGGTGGCGGTGAGGCTGGGGTGCCACAGGCAGGTATGTTTGCCAAGCACTGAGGTCACCATGTGTATCCCAGCAGCCATGGCACTGCTGAATGTTCAGTGATTGAAGTTTGCAACATGGGTTGACCATTGATTATGGAAGGATGAGCGCATACTGATCCAGGGGACAGGCATGTAAATTGACATTGTCCCCACTTCAACTAATCAAATGTCCTTGTTCTTCCTTTCAGCATCACTGGAGCAGGGCCGGGAGGAGGAGGCAGAGGGGCCACCTCTCACATCTGAGGTCCCTGAACAATTGGACTCACCAGCGTCAAACCATCTCTGCCAGACAGGCACCAGCGCAGATACTAGCACCTCAGTGGGAATTAGATCATCGGCTAGTGTCCCGGGGCATGGCGATGAGGGCACTTCACACTCACTTGAGGTGCGGGTGGAGACAGAGAGTGCCCATGGTGCCGGCGGTCGGAGGACTGCAGGAGACCAGGCACATGCTCGGTCAGTGGCTGATGATGTCCCTCTAGGGTCATCCATGAGGCAGCAAACGCTGGAAGTGCAGCAGGGTGTGCGGGAGGATCTGGCAGAGATACATGAAGTAATGTGCGGCATGGTCTCCGTGCTGGAGGAGTCCACACGGAGCATCACCGATGCAATGTGCCTCATGGCTGAGCACCATGCTTCCTCCATGGAGAGAATGGCGACTCTCATGTAGATGGTCCTCCAGGAGAGCAATCAGGGACTCCTGGGGTTGCGCTCGGACCTGCAAGCCCTGACAGCGGCATTGACCTCAGGTGGTCAGTGCCAGTGTGGGAGATGCTTTGGGCACCAAGTATCCCAGCTCAATGCTCAATCATCTACGGTGAGCAGGGAGGTTCGAAGCGACCTCACGTCAGCACAGCAGCTGCCTGTCGTCTCTGTGGGCTCCTCTCAGGGCACTCCAGATGAGGGCAGCAGCTCCTCTGCCCCTCTGCCAGTGACCGTGGGATCCCAGGAGGCTGCAGCGACTGGGGAGACACCAGCTGTGGAAGTGGCTGCTGCCTCCCAGGCGGGGCCATCAAATGCTCCACGGGCCAGAGGACGGCCTCCAAGGTCAACGAGGCCAACAGGACAGCACAGTGTTGTCTCAGCTGCCAGTGCCAGCGAGGGGACAGCACCAAGACGTAGCACCCACAAGCGTAAACTTAAGGCATCTTAGGCACACCACGGGTTTCTCACTGGTGCTTTTATGTTACTCTGCTATTAATTCATGACCACTTGGTGTGATGCGTAACAACTTTGTAATTATTTTTTGTGAACTTCATTTTGTTAAATCATTAAATTTTGATGTGTGAGCATGGCTCAGGGTGAGTCCTTACTTCTGCAGGTGGACGGGAACCCATCTTATGAGTGAGTTGATTGACATTGAGCTTTATTTGCAAGGCCCTTAGTTAATGTTCTTACCCAGGCAGATTTAGCACTCAGATATCAAGTATGGAGCCTGCAGCCCTGGCTTGTGCTGGAGGTCTATCTGTGGTATGCTAGCTGAATGTTCATTGGATTAAAGCCTCCCGGGTGTCCCTGCCTCCCTGGAATATGCCCGGGTCAGTGTCTATCCCCTCAGCATTCTCCTGTGCGTGCTCATCCTTGGACTCACTGCTGGACTCAGCCGGAGCAACTGTGTCTACGTTTTCCTCGTCCTCAGCGTCACCCCTTTCCAGCGCCAGATTGTGGAGAGCGCAGCATGCAACCACTATCAGCAACACACGATCTGGGAGGTATTGGACTGCGCCCCCTGAGCGGTCCAGGCATCGCCAGCGCATCTTGAGAAGACCAATGGTTCTCTCCACCACAGCCCTTGTGGTGCCGTGGTTCCTATTGTACCGCTGCTCAGCTTCTGTTCTTGGATGGCGTATTGGCGTCATGAGCCACCTTTTGAGGCGATAGCCCTTGTCACCCAGCAGCCATCCATCCAGCCGAGCCGGAGCACTGAAGAGCCTCGGCACCTGGGAGTGTCTGAGGATGTAAGCGTCATGGGAGCTGCCTGGGTACCTTACACAGACTTGCAGAATCTGCATCTTGTGATCACACACTATCTGCACGTTTATGGAGTGAAATCCCTTCCTGTTGACAAAGACACTGGGCTCACCCGCTGGCGCCTTGATGGCCACATGTGTGAATCGATTGCACCCTGGACGTGGGGGAAGCCAGAATCACTGCAAAGCCCCTGGCTCTCTCGGTCTGGCTGCCCACGTCCCAGCGGAAGTGGATGAAAGTCAATGCACGCCTGAACAGAGCGTCTGTCACCTGCTTGACACAAGTATGGACAACTGATTGGGAAACACCGCAAAGATCACCCACTGATCCTTGGAAAGAGCTGGAGGCATTGAACTTGAGGACAGCTGTGACCTTCAGCGCCACTGGCATGGGCTGCCCACCCACACAGTTGGCGCAGATTTCAGGGCCTATCATCTGACAGATGGAGGTGACTGTCTCCCTTGAGAGATGGAGCATCCTCCAGCACTGCACCTCAGGCATACTGAGGTAGCTGCTTCGCTGCTTGTATACCCTGGCAGCAGGATAGTGGTGTCTTCTGCAGCCGCTTCTGCCTTGGACTCCTGTTGGCCCTGCGCCCCTTGTGCCTGCCCTCTCCTCCCATAGGTGGCTCCCCTGGAGGCTGAATGTGGACTCCTGGCCTCCTCCCACTTCTGGCCCTCCTTCCTCCTCAGAGGAGGTGCCTACAGTGGAGAGCATAACTCCCATTCCCAGGCTAAGGGAAGGCTTCCTGAAACCAGCAAGGCTCCAGAAATGATGTTTACTCAAGAGTCCTGACCTAAAGGCTGTTACTCTTGTCCAAGCAGCTGTGAAGAGTTTTGAAGTATTCCTGCTCACACAAGCAAGTATCGGTAACTTTCACAATTAAATGCCTGACAAATAACACTAGCGACACCACTCACCCCTCTTATCCCTCCCATGGATGAGGTTTATACAAATGTGGCCTGCCTGTTGCACCTGTGCGACGTCCTGAAAATTGCATGGACCCTGCAAAATACCAGACAATTGCTGCCTCAAGGGCTTTAAGTGGACGATTAATTAATGGCAGGCACACAGCGGAGAACATCGCGTGCCTGCCCACCTAAATACCGCGATGGCGCGTGGTGATTTCGGGATGCTCACCTGACATCACCGCGCGTCAGTTTATGTGTTGGTGTACGCGGCCTACCCCCGCACACCAACGAGAAAATTCTGGCCATAAGTATTGAATCCGATTCCAACATTGACATCTCAGATGAAGAACATGAGTTACATGAGACTACACCTGATGTTAGATGGTATTCTACTCATGAGAGAAAATGTCCACCATACTTAAATGTTACAAAGTGAACTTTTTCAGTTGGTGAACAAATCTTTAATCTCATTGTATATAACTGAGTGCATTGTTAAATTAATACCGTGTTAATATGTAACAGTGTAACTGGTGAAAGTGAATGTTCAAGTTACACTTAAGTTTATTGTTTACACTTTTGGAAACAAACCATTGAAACACCCTATGTCTCTCATTTACAAAGAAGTGGAGGGGAGTAATGTATTGAAAATCGCAGTGTGCATTTTGTCCACTTGATGCTACCATACACATTTGTACCAGTAGAGGGAGTGTAGTTGGAAGATAATGAAAGGATTCATGTTTAACAGCACATGCAATTCTAATTCTGAATGCTTCTGGCTGAATCTCATTATTTCTTCCCAAGAACTACACAACAGTAGATTTTGAGTGACAGCTGGACTGCATCTAATAGATTAATTAATGGGCTTCCAGGGCTGAATTAGGATGTTTTGGACTGTTCTCACACCAGCTTGTTGCTCCACTGAGCCTGTGCCAAGCACCAGTGAGCTGCAAGGAGAGCCCAAAATAGCTTCCATTTAGGGAAAAGCCTTAAAAAGGAATCTTCTGAAAAAAATGCTCTAAAAATGTTGTTTGATATATTTAAGATAAATAACTTTGTAAAGCTTGATTAATTCAGCTGCAAATGAGTTGAACATAAAAATAAATATTTTAAACCACAGAGTCAATCCACCACTTGTGAGTAATAGAATGTTAAATTACTGAAAATGTCTTTTAAAAAATATGTAGAACCATTTTGTATTGAGATTGGATTACAGTAGTTAGTTCTTATGTAAATGCTAAGAAAATCTATTCGAAACCTTTCAAAATTAACTTATTAGTGTCCTTTGCCAAAAGTTCGAGCTTAACTTTTGGAGCCTCCTCGAAGGCTTACAAGCAAGTGGAATTAGCAGGAGCTCCCAATGGTGATGAATTAATCCTGCAACATGGCCAGTTTTTTGGGCAAGCCTGCCTCTAGTCTGCTGTTTTGCAAATTGGCACACAAAAACACAGAAGCTCAATCTGCATTGACTGCAATTTGTGCTTAAATTCTGTGTTGAATTTTAAAATTCTCCAGCTTCCAGGTTTAATGGAGGTGGGATCGTGGGCAACTAATCTGTTCTCAGAAAGTGGGTTGGTTGATAAAGCCTTTTAAGGAGACAGTGCGCCTCCTGTTTAACAACCTTCTTAGCTTTAACTAATGTTTGGCGGATTTCCATGGTCTCAGGGAACCTGGCAGGTAAAAGGAGGCAAGAAAGCCTATATTCTCAAGGTAAGTCTTTAAAAACTGCTTGTAGGTCAAGAGGAACAAAGGAGTTTCCTCAAGGCCCAACAAGGTAATCTACAAATCTGCCTGATATCTTTCTGCTCTTCCACACCTGTGATCAGAACACCCTGCCCCTACAACCGATCACTATCTTTTGCCCCAACATTATCTCTGCCACCCTGTGATCTGTCCCCCAAATCAAACTCTCCCCCCCACCGATCTCTGCACCCCGTCCCACCCCCAGCATTCTCTCTCTCTACCTGCTGTTCCACTGCACCTGTTTCCCTGTATTTAAAAACCTCACTTCTAGGTTTTCCATCCATAATGCCTTCATCTCCACTCAAGGCCCCATAATGGTTTGCTTAATCATAGTTTTTGTTGTTCCATGGGCTTCATTGTATCTATTGTTTCCTCTGAAAGTTTGCATATTGGAGTCATTGGGCAAGATTGCAAAAGTTATGCATGATCACCAGTCAACTACCCTGATACAAATAAAAACAGAACATGTTGGAAAAATTCAGCAGGTCTGGTGGCATCTGTGCAGTAAGAAACAGAGCTAATGTTTCAAGTCCAATAAGGCTCTTCTTTGGAACTCATCGGCATTACCCAGATAAATTTGAGTCATCAAAGTTGTTATGGGGAATTGCTGAAGAATAGAAGGGGTAAAATATGTCAACATTCGGCCAGTTTTCCAGGCAGAAAATGGAAACAAGAAGGACCAATTTCCAGGTGCAATCAATGTCTTGTGCCTGGTCTGTATCTGCATTATGGCGCTTCCCCAATGCGTAAGGTGGCTTTTCAGGCATTTCTGACAGCTGCCTAAAGTTGGTAAAACAAAAACAGAAATACCTGGAAAAACTCAGCAGGTCTGGCAGCATCGGCGGAGAAGAGCAAAGTTGACGTTTCGAGTCCTCATGACCCTTCAACAGAACTAAGTAGAAATAGGAAAGGGGTGAAATATAAGCTGGTTTAAGGGGGTGCGGGAGAAGGGGGGGAGCGGTTGTTGGGACAAGCAAGCAGTGATAGGAGGAGATAACCAAAAGATGTCACAGACAAAAGAACAAAGAGGTGTTGAGGGTGGTGAAATTATCTAAAAGAATGTGCTAATTAAGAGTGGAGAGCAGGACAAGCAAGGTAGCTCTAGCGGGGATGGGGTGAAATAAGTGATGGGTGGAATACATTTAAAAATAATGGAAATAGGTGGGAAAAGAAAAATCTATATAAATTATTGGAAAAAACAAAAGGGAGGGGGAAGAAACGGAAAGGGGGTGGGGATGGAGGAGGGAGTTCAAGATCTAAAGTTGTTGAACTCAATATTCAGTCCCGAAGGCTGTAAAGTGCCTAGTTGGAAGATGAGGTGCTGTTCCTCCAGTTTGCGTTGAGCTTCACTGGAACAATGCAGCAAGCCAAGGACAGACATGTGGGCAAAAGAGCAGGGTGGAGTGTTAAAATGGCAAGGGACAGGGAGGTCTGGGTAATGCTTGCGGACAGACCGAAGGTGTTCTGCAAAGCGGTCACCCAGTCTGCGTCTGGTCTCTCCAATGTAGAGGAAACCGCATTGGGAGCAATGAATGCAGTAGACTAAGTTGGGGAAAATGCAAGTGAAATGCTGCTTCACTTGAAAGGAGTGTTTGGGCCCTTGGACAGTAAGGAGAGAGGAAGTAAAGGGGCAGGTGTTGCATATTTTGCGTTTGCATGGGGAAGTGCCGTAGGTGGGGGTTGAGGAGTAGGGGGTGATGGAGGAGTGGACCAGGCTGTCACGGAGGGAACGATCCCTATGGAATGCCGCCAGGAGGGGTGAAGGGAAGATGTGTTTGGTGGTGGCATCATGCTGGAGTTGGCGGAAATGGCGGAGGATGATCCTTTGAATGCAGAGGCTGGTGGGGTAATAAGTGAGGACAAGGGGGACCCTATCATGTTTCTGGGAGGGAGGAGAAGGCGTGAGGGCGGATGCTCGGGAGATGGGCTGGACACGGTTGAGGGCCCTGTCAACTACTGTGGGTGGAAAACCTCGGTTAAGGAAGAAGGAGGACATGTCAGAGGAACTGTTTTTGAAGGTAGCATCATCAGAATAGATGCGACGGAGGCGAAGGAACTGAAAGAATGGGATGGAGTCCTTACAGGAAGCGGGGTGTGAGGAGCTGTAGTCGGGGTAGCTGTGGGAGTCGGTAGGCTTGTAATGGATATTGGTGGACAGTCTAACACCAGAAATTGAGACGGAGAGGTCAAGGAAGGGAAGGGAAGTCTCTGAGATGGACTACTCATCCATCACCCCCTACTTTGAAAAATTCTGCCCAAGGCTTTTTTTTAAATTTAATTACAGAAGCCTTATCCTGCCCGTGGGTGAGGTTTCCTCAAAAATTCAAAGGCCGCCTGGCCGATTCACCCGCCCGCCAACCATTTAACATTGGACGGGCAGTGAAAAATACAGGTTAATTAATTGATTAATAGCCTCATTGGCCTCTTAATTATCGGCAGGTGCGCTGCCGACTCTCACACGAAATATCGCATGAGTGCATGATGACATCGGGATGCTTGACAACATCGCCACGCGCTATTTCATGCTCAGGCGTGTCTGGCGCTTGCCTGCATGCCGAGCAAAAATCCCTTCCCCCTGTTTTTTAAAAAACTTCCTTGTGTTATGAACCCTGTAGGGACTTATAACATTTTTAAGAAGAAAGGATCCCCACAATGCCAACAGAAAGAAAACCATGGAACAAGATTTCACTTCTTAAAACATTTACAGTAGCAATCAACTAAAATCAACTAGCTCAAACATTAACAGATGAATGATACTTCCAATGAGAAGGTGAATTTTGCTTTAAATAGTCAATACAACAGATATGCGTCATGTAGTTATAAGCACTCCCATACAATAGTGACATCATGTGCAATCTCACAGTATAGGACTTGACAGGTAGCCAGTGTTACAATATTTAATACTTATTCCCTTTCATCCATCAGTAACAAAACCTTTGTACTGCATCTAAGGTGTCGCTGTCAGATATACGTTAACTCATATTTTCCCAAAGCCATCTGCTATCTTTCAGAATGCTTAACGGAACTCAGTTTTTCCAAATCAATCATCATTTTGTGGGATTTCTCACCTCCCATCCAACCATTTCAGTTCTTAAGGTGCATTCATGAGCAGCCTTATTCCATCCTAAGCGCCCGGATATAGTTACCACGAACAGGATGCATGTCCACAAACTCTCTCACACTCAGGTCACAATAGTGCTGATGGTAAAGAATCCCCAGAGACTCCCCTCTCTCATCCCTTAAATGGTCTTGTGGGCTGTGGCACCACTTCAACAGCAGCAATGGGTATTGTCAAACCCACAATCCCTCATTCTTCCTGTCTTCAGTGTTCTGTCAGTAACACAGTCTCTGCTCTATTCTCAGCAACCTCCTTCAACACCAGGACCTTCTCAAAAGCAATTAAGAATGGACAATAAATGCTAGTCTAGCCAACAATACCCACATCCCATGAATGAATTTTTAAAAATCTGTCGGCATATTGCCAAACTGAAAACTGTTCCATCCAGAGAGAGCCGTGCTGGCTTTCTCTTTGCATGAATTCTGTGTTCTGA
The DNA here is from genome assembly GCF_964194155.1 of Cetorhinus maximus. Classification (NCBI taxonomy): domain Eukaryota; kingdom Metazoa; phylum Chordata; class Chondrichthyes; order Lamniformes; family Cetorhinidae; genus Cetorhinus; species Cetorhinus maximus. Next base: position 86,108,719 of record NC_135880.1, on the reverse strand, counting down.
ACTGACAAACATAAAAAAGCAAGCTGAAACTCAACCACACTACAATTAGCTTTCTATTTACCCTTCACTTCATAGTTGTTCATCCCCATGGCAACCCAGGTCATATGAGCATTTCTTGGAACCTAATTATGTCCTAATCAGGAAACCAATTTACCCTCTTTCAAACTACTCCCCAGACATTTTATTCTTAAAGAGACATCACATGAAAGAATACATAGGCTTTTTCCAGCAAATGGGTCATCACGCCTGGAATCTTTGACCTCCAACTGAATGGACGGATGCTTGGTTTAACATTTCATTTAAAAGACAGCACCCCTGGCGATGCACTACTGCCTAAATACCACACTGATGTGTCAGCTTGGATTACGTACTTGATCTGGAAAAGAACCTTGAATCCATAACCTTCCAACTTGGAGCAAAGTGTACTCCTGAAGATTCAAGCCGACACTCACATATTCAGTATAAAAGAGTCAAATCAGTGTATTAGATAAGTAAGTGAGTTTTAAGAGCACACATTAGAAAATGGATTAAAGTATTCTTATGTCAGCATAGCAAGAATCCCATCTCCTCTTACTCTTCTGTAGCTATAGGTTAGAATATTGTCAAGGACTGGCACTATAAACTGTCAGAAAAATGCGTAATGAATTTTGTATCATCCTCATTTGGGCCCTGCAGCATGTCAACACATTTTATTTATAGCTCGCACAGTCAATTCTCATTTGCACAGTTTATTTTCATGGTAGAATTCCATTAAGCATTCTGAAAGATAGCGGATGGCTTTGGGAAAATATGTATTAATGTACATCTGACAGTGACACCTTAGATGCAGTACTAAGGTTTTGTTACTGATGGATTAAAGGGAATAAGTGATAAATATTGTAACACTGGCTACCTGTCAAGTCCTATACTATATATCTGAGACATGAGTGTTCTTGTTCAGCACAGGCCTATGCAATAAGGCTGCTGAGTCTGGCATAATTAAATTTCGTACCATCACATTCACTCTTACAACACATCTTGTTCATTCCATGCTAACACTAAGAACATAAGAACATAAGAAATAGGAGCAGGAGTAGGCAATTCAGCCCCTCGAGCCTGCCCCACCATTCAATACGATCATGGCTGATATCATTTCGGCCTCAACTCCAATTTCCCGCCCTCTCCTCATAACCTTTCAACCAGTTACTAATTAAAAACCTGTCTATCTCCTCCTTAAATTTATTCAGTGTCCCGGCATCCGCTGCACTCTGAGGTAGTGAATTCCACAGATTCACGACCCTTTGAGAAAAGTAATTCCTCCTCATCTCTGATTTACATCTACCACCCCTTAGCCTAAAACTATGGCCTCTCATTCTAGAATTCCCCACAAGGAAACATCTGCTCCACGTCTACTTTGTCTATCCCTTTCAGCATCTTATATACCTCAATTAGATGTCCTCTCATCCTTCTAAACTCTAGGCCTAAACTGCCCAATCTCTCCTCATAAGACAATCCCCACATCTCTGAAATCAATCTAGTGAACATTCAAAAGTTACAAACAGTAGCATGTAATCATTTTTTAAAATTCATTCATGGGATGTGGGCTTCACTGGCTGGGCCAGCATTTATTGCTCATCCCTAGTTGCCCTTGAGAAGGTGGTGGTGAACTGCCTTCTTGAGCCACTGCAGTCCATGTGGTATAGGTACACCCACAGTGCTGTTAGGAAGGGAGTTCCAGGATTTTGACCCAGCGACAGTGAAGGAACGGCAATATGTTTCCAAGCCAGGATGGTGAGTGACTTGGAGGAGAACTTCCAGGTGGTGGTGTTCCCATCTATCTGCTGCCCTTGTCCTTCTAGGTGGTAGAGGTCATGGGTTTGGAAGGTGCTGTCTAAGGAGCTTTGGTGAATTCCAGAGTGCCTTAAGATTGACTGGATGTGTGCACAGGAAATGATACCCTGCCTGAATGTCCAGGCCTACAGCGCACTAGATGTTAGGCCTCAAGCCTAATTACCATTGAGTCAGCAACCCACTGTCAAGTAAGAGGTGTGCAGGCAGCTCACTGACAAAGAGGATTAAAGATCAGGCTACTGTGATGCCAGCAGAAACTCTAGGTTAAATCATTAAAAGGACTGGAAAGGGAAATGGTCAGCTTGGAAGGATTGCAGTGGCCAGGGTGGGTGGATGGGTGGGTAGGTAATAGTTATCAAGAAGGGTGGATAGTGAGCAAAGATTGATTGAGGAATGGAGGGTGATGATCGCTGGAGATGTGGAGTACCAGCTGTGATTGGGGTGAGGGTGGAATGAATTCCCGGGTTCGATGGAGTGGGAATTGTGTGTTCTGGCTGGCAACACATTCATGAAAAGCACTTATCTCATTGGCTGTGACCTGTAGCTGTACCCTTAAGAACTCCTGTTAGGCTACAAATTTTCCTGATTGCAGCTCGCCTGGCGCCGGCTGTACTCAGGTCAACGTGATATTGTAAAGGGGTCATTTGAATAAAGCCAGTTTCAGGCATGGGCTCTGGATGTTGCTTTATTTGTACTTGCACCAATATGGCAGGTGGTGTAATTCTGACTTGGAATAAGGGTGTACTTGATGCCTGCCATATTGAAAGTTTAGGTGACTGCTTTACGCCAGAAAAACAGGCACTGAACAGTTGTACTCAAGCCATAACTTTTCTCCTATTCAATCAACTCCTATACAGTGCCAAAACTAACATATATTCTTCAAACTGCGCTGACCTGTTAATACTGTTCCTTTCAGATGTGAAAGAAGATTGTCACCATCAATTGATCGTATCATTCAGTTGACAAAAAAATGTAACAAATTCTTATTTAAAGATGAACCATTGCAATAAAAGATGCATGGATATTAATTAAATTGTTTGCTTGTTATTAATTCTAAGATTGTCAACATTAATTCAGTTTGTTTTAACCTATTCTATAGCGCTCTGGTTTCAGGCTTGTAATTGAATGGACAATTTAATGATAATTGCTTCTGGCCAGTGATTAATTGTCTTGTAGGGTGTAATCTTGTTGCCTGAGCCATCATTATAGGCAGGATTTTACCCTCGGCAAGGGCGGGTGGGGGCAGTTGGGCAGCCAACCACTGCCCGCAATCGGCGCCGCAACGCAATTTCACGTGGGCAGGCCAATTAAGGCCCGCCCTGCGCCAATCGTGAGCGGCAGCGCTGAGTGTTGTCTGTGTGGGCAGGGGGAGGAGGGAGAGCTGAGCCTAGCACACAGTTCACCTCAGGGAGATTGAAGCGTTTTTAAAAAAATTAAAGCAGTAAAAATTTATGAAAACATGACTCCTCATGTGAGTCTGTCACATGAGATGAGACATGTTTTTAATTCCACAATGAAGTTTTTATTTAATGTTAATTTGCTTTAGGAAACCTCATCCTGCTCATGGATGAGGTTTCCTAAAAAATGCAAAGGCCGCTTGGCCTTTTCGCCTGCCCGCCAACTGTAAGGTTGGACGGGCAGCGTAAATTTGAATTTAATTAGCTTGTTAATGGCCCGACGTCATCGCGCGTCATTTTACGCTCGGGCGTGTCGGGCACTCGCCTGCACGCCGAGCGTAATATTCTGCCCTATGATTATTTAACATGCTGGGATACTTCTGTTTGGTGGTAAACAACCGTGGTTGGAATTAATGTAGTTAAACTTATAGGGTTGTTTTCATTAAAATTAAGATAGTTACTGAGTGATTTGATAGAAACATTTTAAATTATGAAGAGATGGAACAGATTAGATAGAAACAGATTGCAGTGATTAAGGAATTTGGAGTGAGGAGATTATAGATATAAAATTAAATGTTAGAGATTTAGGACAAAGAGTAGGAAAACATTTTCACAGAGATTTGTAAGATGATGGCCCTGTCTGTCCTCTCATGTGAAAACTTTTCAAACAGAAGGGGAGTTTTCCTGGTGTCCTGGGCAGCATCTATCCCTCAACTAAAGTCACTTAAAACATTTATTTCATTGTTTGTGGGACACTGATATGCTTTGTCCATTCCAATAGTGAATACACTTCAAACATACTTCATTAGCTGTAAAGCGGATGTCCTTGGGTACATGCAATAGGCACTGTGTACGTGCAAGCCTTTCTTTTCACTGGAATTAGGGAGCTGAGCTTGTCAACAACTTTTCCCTGATGTTCCTGAGCAAATTGCATGCCTGGGATGCCCTCTTCACCTTGTGAGCTGTTCTTCCAGATTGCCCTATTCTATGAGAGCGGGGATATGGCTTGTGTATTGTGTAACTCCCCGCACCAAGGACAAGCAGAGACAAATTGGCAGGAAATCTGGGACTGCTCAGGGAAATAGACACTCAGGGAAATAGTGTCCTTTTCCAATAGTAGATCTTGTACTTTTTAATCTGGAAAAGGAATGAATCACAAAGAGCCAGTTCCAATGACCTTTTCCTTTACACTTTTCCTTTATGTTCATTAATATATTCCTCATGTCTTCAAAGCAGAACTGCAAAGTTGAGGTTTATAAAATCATAGAACCTTAAAACACAGATAAGATAATTCAGTCTATCGTGCCTGTTCTGGAAAGAGCAGTCATTCTTAGTCCTATATCCCTGTCTTTTGACTACAACCCTGTAAGTTCCTCATCCTCAAGTACCTGTCCAACTCCCTCTCGAAGCTAATTTTGGAATCAGCTTCCACCCCTTTCAGGCAGAGCGTTCCGGATCTCCACCAACTCTTTAAACATTATCCTCATCTCCCCTTGAGATTTTTCTCCAATGATTTTGAATTCATGACCTCTAGCTATTGACCCACTTGCCAGGATTTTGTGGTTAGTGGCAAACTGACAGTGCTCACTACAAACCTCAAAGAAAGTTGCCCACCAGGATCTAATGATATTTGTGATATGGATTTTACCATTCTCAACATTAGTTTAAATCTGGCACCAAGTCAAGGGAATCTCCAGCATCTAGCAATAGTGATGTTAACAAGCAGTGTAAACAATCACATTGAAGAATTCTTGCAGATAGCAAACCAGGGGTGGGTGGGCGCGCGACTGACCTGATCAGGCATAAAATTGCGTGAAAAGATGTCAGGCGAGCGTCTCGATGTCATCGCGCACTTGAGCGATATTTTGCTTAGCGAGCACGCATAAGTCGGATGCACGCCCTCTGACAATTAAGAGGGCAATCCAGCCCAGTAACAGCGCAATTGACTCTGGGTTTTCGTTGCCCGTCCAACCTTCTGGTTGGCGGATGGGCTAATCGGCCATGTGGCCTTTACATTTTTCATCAAACCTCATCCAAGAGTGGGATGAAATTTCCGTGACAAAATAAAAAAAAAATTTCTGTGGACAGCATTTTTATCAGCTATATTTTCAGGTGATTGATAATGATGCATGGACACTTTTTTTCAGCTTTTAAAACCTTTATTGCAACTTTTTCAGGTCTCTACCTCCCTGAGGCAGCTGCCTGCCTTCAGGGAGCTCTCTCTCATTCATTCACCCACGCCCGCAGAAACGTCATCACCCGCCCTCTTCCCGCCCCCACCCTGGCAGTGCTGAGCATTTCAGCACGCGTTTCACACTAGATGGTCGTTAATTAGCCAGCCAGCATGAAATCGCGGTTGGGGGCCGATCGTGGCTGGCGGCTCATTTCCCAACTGCACCCGGGCCCACCGATTGAGCGCACCCACCAAAGGTAGAGTTCAGGCCCAGGAATTAAAATACATTGATTATCCTTCACTTATATAAATTTTACAGAGATCAAAATAAAGATTGGGACAAACACATTAGAAGCTGAAGTATCAGAATAAAACTTTTTAAGAAGTTAATGGGCCAAATCTTCCGATCAGGGTCGGAACTCCTATTTCTGATCCTGATCAGACAAAAAACTATCCACTTACCATCCTCCAATTTATTTGGTCAACCGTCCAATGGAGGATATCATGCAGAACTAACTCAGTGCAGGAAACCTCAAAGAGAGCAATGGAGAGAATCAGCGTATAATCCATGCCCCTTTTTGTGGCACTAGCTGCCATATTCTGGTAAATAAGAGTTTAAATGTCCCAAAACTTCCCCGTGTGTTAGTGAATGAGTGTAAGTGTATATGGGTGAGTGAATGGATGAATGTGTAGCTGTAGGGTGGGTGAGGTAAGTGGGCATAGGGGTAGGGTGGGTGAGGTAAGTGGGTAATGGGGTAGGGTAGCAGTTAGATAGGGTCGTAGGTGGGTAGGGTGGTAGCTGGGTAGGGTGGTAGCTGGGTAGGGTGGTAGCTGGGTAGGGTGGTGAGCTCGATTCAGGTTGGGTAAGGGGGAGCTGGGGGTGTGAGTTGGGCGGTGGGGGCTAGTCAATTCGGGTCTGGAGTTGTGTAAGAGGGTTGAGTCAGGTGGTGTGGGTAGTTGTGTCAGGTGTGGAGCGGAGAGAGTCAAGATGGGGGTCAGTTGCATAGTTACCCAGGAATTACACCAAGATTTTTCTGTCTAACATTTCCTGGGTAAGTAAGGTAAGTACGTCAGAACCGTTTGAATTCACAGACTCTAAATCTGATTTGGAGACTTTTCAGAGGGTCCTGGGGGCAGGGAAATTGCCGAACAAAAGTTCAAACTTCCCAGGCAATTCCTATGGAGTCAGTGCGTTTGGGCTTTTGAGGGGTTCTTAGGGGCTATGCCCAGTCTCTGACAATTTGGAGACTGGAAGATCTGGGCCATTATATTAAAAAGTGTTGGAATTTTTTATCATTATGGCAAAAATTGACATTGTATAAAGATAAAACTAGTGTTCCAGGACCAGAGAGGTTATTCATCAGCAGTTATGAATTAATATGCCATTAAAAACCCAGTTGCTCCTCGTTAACAAGATATAGCTGTTTTGCAGGTTTTTAAAAACAATAGTGGAATAAAAAAGGGGAAGTCCACATCAGTCCCATGATTTTTCAAGCTTGCTTTCTGCAAGGACCTCAGTAATGCATCCTGTGCAGGAATAGGGAATCACTGACAGCAATTTTCTATGTTTGTGTTTGACCACACTTGTGTGGAAGCCAGAAGTTGCTGTCAATGTTACTGGATAAAGCTAACAGTTTCTCCATCATTTTTATTGATTCTGTCAAGACCTGTCATCATCTTGAAAACCTTTATTAGGTCAGTTTTTAACTTTTTCTGTTTCAAACAGGACAGTCTTAAATTTTCCAAACTCTCCTCATCACAGAGGTCCCTCATCTCTGATAACATCCTAGTAAACTTCCTCTGCACATTCTTTAATGCCTTTCTTGAAATGTGGTGCCCAGAATGGTCCACAATATTCCAACAGAGGCCTAACCAACCAGTTTTTAAAAAAAATTCTAGCATGAACTAATTTCTTTTGTATTCTCTTCTCCAATATGCTTTTCTAAGCACTTTATCTGCTTGCCAAGCCAGCTTTAAGGATTTGTGCATATGGACACCAAGGTCCCTCTGCTCATCTCCACTTTCCATAGTTTTGCCATTTATAGTGCATTTCCTTTCCACATTAGTCCTTCAAAAGTGCTTCACTTTACACTTTTCCATTTTGAACTCCATCTGCAATTCTTCTGCCCAGTTCACCATACTCAAAAAGTCATCCTGGGGCCTATAACTATCTTCATCATGATGTACTCCTTTGACAAGTTTGTATCATCTCCAAACTTTAAAATACTGCTTCCTACTAGGTCATTTATAAAAATTGCAAAGAGTTTTGAACCCAACACTGACCCTTGAGTAACACCGCTGCAAACCACCTTCCAGTCTGAAAAGAATTATCTGCCATCACACTTTCTTGTCACTGAGCTAATTGCATATCCATACTACCACTTTCTTCTTAATACCATGGTCTTCCATCTTCTTAATAAGCCTCCTTGATCAACTTATCTGTTATCTCATCAAATAAATCAGTCAAACTAGTCAGACATGATTTACCTAAGTTCATGTTGCCTCTCCTTGATTAACTCATATCTTTATAAACAAACTTTTAAACTGATAATACTTTCCAGATAACTTAGCCACCTTTAGTAATGATAATCTTTCTACTACATCTTCTTTATTATCCAGTCCATAATTTCCATTTCTGCATTCACATCATTCAATTCCTTATGAAAATTAATGCAAATCTACATATTCAGTATTATAATTTTGCCATGACCTCTGCCTCGTTGTGAACATTCCCCTTCAAGTCCTTACCAGGCAGTGGTGAGTAAGTTCATTTATCTCGGCAGCATACTTTTTCAAACTGTCCATATTGACAACAAGACACATGCAAGAATTGCCAAATCAAGTGTAGCTTTTAGCAGACCTCAACCATCAGCCTGGGAATGAAGAAGAGTAAGTCTGCCTACCAAACTGAAAGTCTATTGTTATGACCGCAGCCTGTGTTAATTGCCATGCAAACCAAATCCCAGAAGGAAACTTGGCTTACGGGCCATACCCTTTCTTTGTATTCTGAAAATGAGAATAAGACATATTGATCTCAGCAGTAAGAAGTCCAGTAACAGTTTTGGGATTTTAAAAATTAAAAGTAAAAGTTTTATTAACAAGAATTAAAGAAAACTTAAGTACACAAAATTACACTTGCACAATTAAAGTTAGTCTTATAAAACATTCCCACAAAAGACTCTCTGCTTGGTCAGACCCACAAGTACACACTTTCCAGGCAACACTCCCTTATAGATGTGTAACTATAAAAATCCAGTAATATTACCAAAGGCAAACTGCTGTAGCTTTAATAGAGGCATACCAAATTACCTTTTAAGTCTCTCCCACTCTGCTGTGGAAATCCAAACTTCAGAATAAAACTGCTTTTTGCAGCCAAAAACTTTTCTGGCTTGGCTAGATGGCTGATTCAACCCTGTATTTTCTCCCAGCCCAGAGCTACCAGCTCCAGCAGCTACAACTTACAGCTCCAGCTCAACAGCAGCCGCTCCGCAGCTACAGTAACTCTAAAATACCATTGTTTTCACACCTCTTTGAAATACAAATCCTTCCAAATAGAAAATCCTTCATGTCTCTATTTTGTCTTTGCTTTTGGGTCAATAAAATATAATACCCCCAATTCTGTTTACCTATGGAATTCCTGCAAGGTGTAAACATGTTTCTTACTACCTCTAACTTCCCCTTGATATTCAAATAAACTCTCAATTATCTAAAAATCCAAATGTTAGATCTAACCTATTCACTTGTGCCTCAAACCTAACACCTCTATCCTTTTCATGTTTTAAACGCCCAGGCAACCTGTCTCCTATTAATCTCTGCCCACACACACACACACACACACACACACACACACACCCTTCTTCACAGAATAACACAGTATTCCCCCAAAATATTTAAAACCTCCATTTCTTTGTTCGATGCATGTGATACTTGGACTGTTTACCATCATCATGCCAATTTGCTCAACCACTTTCCCTTGATTGAAGATCAGACAGCAGGACAAAATACCAGGCAGGGAGGTGCTCACCTGAACTGGCATGCCAAGCATCCACACCATATTGAGATAGTCACAAATGAGTTGGGCTGGCCATATAGCCAGAATGCCTAGCACTAACTTACCAAATCCTCTTTGGAGACCTTGAATCTCATGGCAGTCCAAAGAAGCACTACAAGAACACTTTGAAGGTTTCATGTGGAAGTTTAGATATTGACTTGAAGTCCTGGGAGAAGATCACCCAAGACTACTGCAGCTTGCACAACCAAATAAAAAAGGGTTGTAGCCTCCTTCAAAAGCAAGCACATATCAGAGGCAGAGAGAAATGCAAGAAGAAATGCTTCAATTTTAAATAGTACCCACATAAACTGTTATTTCTAAACCTCCTTAATTTCAAACACTACTCTGCCAATCAACAGAAGAGTATGTTCTCATCAGTTCTGTTGAAGAGTCATACGGACTCAGAACGTTAACTGTGTTCCTCTCTGCAGATGCTGTCAGACCTGCCGAATTTTTCTAGCTATTTTTGTTTGTGTTTGAGTATGTTCCCATCTGTGGGGATGATCAAGTCTGTCCACGGTTACCTTGCAAGCTACTAAAGTCTGTCCTTTAATGCACACTTCTTATAGTACAAACTTTACACAAATGACAATGATCAACCCATCTCCTACCTGTTGATTGTGACATCTTCTTCTTCTTTGTTTCTGCAAACCTATAGAGCTTTGATCACTTATATATTCTGAGTCAGTCAGTCTTTTTGGACCCATACACACAACCTCAGGCAGTGCGATTTCAACCCTGAAGGAGCTTGGAAAAATGAATGGTCCTCACAAAAAGTCACAAATCCATCCACGCATCCCTAAACCACATCCATACAAAGCATGGCAGATGCGAATACCTGATGCACAAATGGAAAATTAAAAACTCTCCTGTGTGTGACTGTGTCACCCAGAACATACCATGGAACACATAACAATGCCTGACTCATAAATACAAAGAGGTATTACAACAATACACACCGCCACTCCCGATGTAACATCCTGGCTTGAACACCTTGATGTAAGATTATAGCAGTTTCTCTACGCCAAGCCATAGGAAGGAAGAAGAAGTCAGTGAATAGTCCATTATTACCCAAAGAAATGTTCTCATTCTGTTTGGTTTGATGTTTCATGTTTTAACCATTATCACACGAAGTTGTCTGGATGGGGAAATTTCTGGGCTTATCAGTATCACCAGGTTGGTGAAAGGGTTTTACCTCTTTAATAGTTTGATGAGTAACATTTCAAGGGGGTGTGGGAGCCGATCCAGATGAGGTCATGATTTTGTAAGTCCTGTTAACAGCTTAGCCATAAGAGTTCAATGGTCATGACAGTTACTTTAAATTTAACAAACATATGTCATTGTATGGTCTGGTTACTCTAGCTATTTCTTGGTTAGCATATGCATGAAGTCAATCCATCATACCTATGTCTCTGTTGGAATAATTTCCTTTCAGCTTGTTTTAAAAGTTTAGTTAAAAGCTCCTTTGGCTTTTGGGATATAAACTTTGACCAATTTCTTCTTGATTCATAAATTTATGAACTGCCACAATGGCCATTTAATGCTGGTTCACTTAAAGTTAAACGTGTTCTTTCTGCAGGAGTGGTTGCAGTGCAATCTTCTTTCCACTAAAGTTCACAGAAAAACTGTTTAAACTCTTTTTGGAAATTAATTTCCTCGTCTCACTGTTGCTTTTACTTGGTTTGAAATTAAAAATCTTGGCAATGTTTTCCAAGTTAATGGACAATAAAAATTGGCGCAGTAAAAAATCAATGTCGATTTGTCTTTGCCCATTTCATGCTGCTGGCAGAGACTCATTTTGCTTCCATGCTTTTTAGACTTGAAAAGTATATCTGAACAGGGCATTACAAATCATCAACATTAACAGTGAATATTAAATCAAAATTACTAATGCCAATTTATTTACTTACTTTGTTATTTATGAATGAAGGTAAGAAAAATATTTTCAGCCTGTGCTGTCCCACAGCAGTTCAATACATTGGTTAACACATCTCAATTCTAGATTCTACAGGAGCTCACCTTGGGATCATGTTTTTTGGAGCAGAAAATGTCACTACCTCAGAAATGGTGACAAAACTCCATGAATGAATTTTCACAGTTTAGCAGTTTCTCCGGGCAAGATTGTTCTATTGCAGCTTCAAAATGTTTTTGACAGCATGGTCAGCTACCCAATATAGAACAGGCTTATAAAAGTAGATACATGTCCACAGATGCATCATTTTATCGAACAAAGATTAGTATACATATATAGAGGTTGGGATTGTTTTCCTTGGAGAAAAGAAGGCTAAGAGGATACTTGATAGAGATATTCAAGAGTCTGAGGGGTATGAACAGGATAAATAGTAAGAAACTGTTCCCATTCAAGAGAGCATCAAGAACAAAAGGGCACAGATTCAAAATAACTGGCAAAAGGAGTAAATGTGATGTGAGGAAAAGATTTTTCACCCAGAGGGTGGTTGGAGTCTGGAACAAACTTACTGAAAGGGCGGAGGAGGCAGGTTCGATTGAGGTATTCAAAAGGGAATTGGATTGCTACCTGAAAAGAGACAATGTGCAAGGTTACAGGGATAGAGCAGGGGAGTGGGACTAGGTGGAATGCTTTTTCAGAGAGCCAGTGCAGACTTGATGGGCTGAATGGCCTACTTCTGCACTGTAAAGAGTCTGTGATATTGTGTGATACTGACTTATGCTTTTGCCTTCCAGAAACATGAAAGAGCTCATGCAAATACAGTTTCTGTTGTCTGTTATATTACTAAAGAAGAATATATTACCTGCCATATTAGTTGATCTGGTAGCAACCAACCCACCTGACTCCATCAATTTGCTTTATTGGTATCAGTACATCTTTATTTGCCCTCTTTGTTGTAATTCAATCTGCTGTGAAGTGCTTTGGGATTTCATGAGGGTGTGACAGGCACAATATAAATACAAATTGTTTCTTTCTTCTGCAGTCGCTCATGCTTCTTGGTGGCCACGACTCTAAGCAACCAGGTTTCATGGGTGGGTAAAGGCGATTAATAATAGCAGACCAGTTGGCCAAAAGTGGCAAGGCAGCTGAGCCCAATCCTGTCCTTACCTGATGTCTAGAAGTGCACATTCTTTGCATCCTTAAGGTGCTCAGGCCGGTTGTAGTGGCTTTATCTATCTGATGTCGCCTACTTCAGCAATGACTGATGGGGTGAGTACTTATGAGATTCGCCTGCTTGTCCACCATAATGTGCAAGAAAGTCCATAGAAACCCTTGAAAACTGGCTTAGCTCTATTACATTTTTTTTCCAGGATGGCCATGGCTCTTCAACCAAAATTACAGTGAACGATCTGGAAAACCCTCATGAAAATTCACACCCTGGTATTTGACCTAAAGCTTCCCTTGTCTGAACGCTCAGCTATTAACGGTTAAATTTACTGAGCAAGAAGGAAGCTGTTCTGTAGAGCCTTGGTGAGACCTCACCTAGAGTATTGTGTACAGTTTTGTTTCTCTTATCAAAGGAGGGACATACTTGCCATAGATGGAGTACAACGGAGGTTCAATAGGTTTATCCCTAAGATGGCAAGATTGTCTTATGAGGAGAGACTGGGGAGACTGGTTTGCATTCCCTAGAGTTTCGAAGAATGAGGGGTGACCTCATTGAAACTTACAAAATTCTTACTGGGCATGACAATGGTGGATGTGGATAGGATGTTTCCCCTGGCTGGTGAGTCTACTCCAGGGGACATAATCTCAGTATCTGGGGCAGGCATTTAAGAGTGAGATGAGGAGGAATTTCTTCACTCAGTGGGTGGTGAATCTTTGGAATTCTCCAGAGGGCTGTGGGAAGATCAATCATTGAAGATGTTCAAAACAGAAATCGATAGATTTCTGGAGGCTAATGAAATCAAGGGATATGGAGATAGCACGGGAAAGTGGTGTTGAGGTAGATGAGCAGTCATGATCTAATTGAATGGTGGAGCAGGCTTAACAGGCTGAATGGCCTACTTCTGTTCATACGTTCCTATGTTGCTACCTGTAATTTTAATAGGCACTCTATTCTTTCTGAATGTTGCTATTGTCCTACAAGTAGTCAAGTGTTCACCATCTTGCTGCACCAATGCAAAGCATTAGAGTGGTAGATAGGATGTAGTACCTACCTGTTCAACAACATATTTTCCAGTGCAACAAGTTTTCTGTGTTAACCAGACTATTTGGGGAAGTATAATACATTCTTATATACAGGCATCAGAAAAACAAAACTCTTGATGTCTGTCAACCCATGAAATTCTTATTTAGGGTGAATGGATAGCTAAAAAGTAGCATTTAAACACACTAGTAAATGGATCCCTTTCCTGGGTCACTTGGAGGGAAAATATTTTATAATACAATTAGAGAGAAATAAAATAAAAACATTTTGCTTCCTAGTCTTTCATGTACAAGAGCTGCAAGTCATTTCACAAGGAAATTATAATGTGATCGTTGAATGTTTGTAATTTTTCATACCAGGCATTTGTCTTTTAAAAATTGCTGTAGTAATAGTATAATTTTGTTCATGCATCGTCATTGCGAGCAATCAAGTGCTTATTGCTAGACTGAGGGAAGCAAACACAAAAAATGAATGCCTCAGGCTATAATAAACATAATACCCAAACAAAAATGTTATCACTTTTGTTATTAATCTATGTGGCTTTTTATTCTGGCTTCTTCACTGTTATTATGATGCTTTTGAATTGTTTGTGTCTCAGCTCCATCAATCCAAAAATGTTTATTTGAACTCTGTAGTCTCATGCTAAGTTGTTAATTCCTTCTGCTGGAATCAGGGCCAGAATTTTCCCCTTGGCATGTGGGGGCGGGCACCGCACACTGACGCGTAAAATGATGTGCGGTGACATCGGGCAAGGGTCCCAACGTCACCGCTCGCCATCGCAATATTTAGGTGGGCGGGCACGTGATGTTCTCCGATGCGTGCCCGCCATTAATTATTCATGTAGTTAAGGCCCTTGAGGCAGCAATTGACTGCAATTTTTTGGGGCCTGTGTGTTCTTCAGGACGTCGCACGGGCGCAATGGGCAGGTGGGTAGGACACATTTGTATAAACTTCATTCACGGATAAGAGAGGTGAGTGGGGTTGCGAATGTTATCTGTCAGATGTTTAATTTGAAAGTTACTGATACTTGCCTGTGTGAACAGGAATACTTCAAAACTCATACCAGCTGCTTGGACAGGAGGCTTCAGGTCAGGACTCTACAGTAAAGATCATTTTTGGGGCCTACAGGTTTCAGGAAGCCTTCCCTTAGCCTGGGAATGGGAGTTGTGCTCTCCACTGGAGGCACTTCCTCTGAGGAGAGAGGGAGGGCCAGAAGTGGTTGGAGGCCAGGAGTCCGCATGCAGCCTCCAGGGGAGCCGCCTTTAGGATGAGAGTCAGAGGCACAAGGGGCACACGGCCAACAGGAAGTGCAAGGTGGAAGGGGCTGCAAAAAACACTAATAACCGGCTGCCAGGGCTTACAGGCAACAAAGCAGTTACCTCAACATGTCTTAGGTGCAGTGCCAAAGGAGGCACCGTCTCTCAAGGGAGACAGTCACCTTCATTTGATGGGCCCTGAGATCTGCGCCAACTGTGTTGGTGGGCACCCCATGCCAGTGGCGCTAAAGGTCACAGCTGTCCTCAACTACTATGCCTCTAGCTCTTTCCAGGGGTCAGTGGGTGATCTTTGAGGAGTCTCCCAGTCAGCTGTCCACACTTGTGTCAAGCAGGTGACATACGCTCTAGTCAGGCATGCATTGACCTTCATCCACTACCGCTGGGATGAGGCAAGCCAGAGAGAGCGAGCCAGAGGCTTTGCAGCAATTGCTGGCTTCCCCCACGTCCAGGTTGCAATAGACTGTACACATGTGGTCATCAAGGTGCCAGCAGGTGATCCCGGTGCCTTCGTCAACAGGAATGGCTTCCACGCCATGAACGTGCAGATAGTGTGTGATCACAGGATGCTGATTCTACAAGTCTGTGCAAGATACCCAGGCAGCTCCCACGACGTCTACATCCTCAGACACTCCCAGGTGCCAAGGCTCTTCGGTGCTCCAGCCCGGCTGGATGGATGGCTGCTGGGTGACAAGGGCTATCCCCTCAGAAGGTGGCTTATGACCCCTCTCTGCCATCCAAGAACAGAGGCTGAGCAGTGGTACAATAGGAGCCACGCCTCCACAAGGGCTGGAGTGGAGAGAACCATCGGTCTTCTCAAGATGCGCTGGCGATGCCTGGACCATTCAGGAGGCGCACTCCAGTACCCCCAGATCATGTATCGCTGATAGTAGTTGCATGCTGCGCTCTCCACAATCTGGCGCTGGAAAGGGGCGACACTGAGGACGAGGAAGACATAGACACAGTTGCTCCGGCTGCACACGATGAGTCCAGCAGTGAGTCCAAGGATGAGCGCGCACAGGGGAAGATGCTGACCTGCACATACTCCAGGGAGGCAGTGACACCCGAGAGGCTTTAATCCAATGAACCTTCAGCTAGCACACCACAGATAGACCCCCAGCACAAGCCAGGGCTGCAGGCTCCATACTCGATACCTGAGTGCAAAATAGGAACATTAACTAAGGCCCTTGTCAATAAAGCTCAATGTCAAACAACCCACTCATAACATCATGGGTTCCCCTCCAACTGCAGAAGTAAGGAATCACCCTGAGCCATGTTTACATATCAAAATTTATTGAGATTACAAAAGTAACTTCAGAAACCAAAAACATAAGGTGTTGCACATCACACCAAGTCTTAAATGAACTAATATGGGGCAACATAAAAGCACCAGTGAGAAACCCGTGGTGTGCCTAAGGTGCATTAAATTTACGCTTATGTGTGCTACATCTAGGTGCTGCCACCTCACTGGCACTGGCATCTGAGACAGCCTGCTCACTCTGCTGACCTGTTGGCCTCGATGACCTTGGCGGCCGTCCTCTGGCCCGTGGAGCCTGTGCTGGCCCCGCCTGGGAGGGAGCGGCCAGTTCCACAACTGGCATTTCCCCAGTCGTCGCAGCCTCATCGGATCCAACAGACATTGGCAGAGTGACAGAGGGGCTCCTGCCCTCACCCAGAGTGCCCTGAGAGGAGCCCGTAGAGACAATAGGCAGCTGCTGTGCCGATGTGAGGTTGCTTCGGACCTCCCTGCTCACCGTAAATGGATGGGAACCGAGCTGAAATACTTGGTGGCCAAACCATCTCCCACATGGGTAATGACCAGCTGAGGTGAATCCCGCTGTGAGGGCTTGCAGGTCCGAGCGCAACCCCAGGAGTTCCCGATTGTTCCCCTGGAGGGGCCTCTCCACCAGAGTCGCCACTCTCTCCATGGAGGAAGCATGACGCTTGGCCATGAGGCTCATTGCATCGGTGGTGCTCCACGTGGTCTCCTCCAGCACGGGCACCATGCCACGTGTAGCCTCATGTATCTCCGCCACATCCTCCTGCATACCCTGCTGCACTTCCAGCATTTGCTGCCTCACGGACAACTCCAGAGGCACATTATCAGCCGCCAACCGAGCATGTGCCTGGTCCTCAGCAGTCCTCCGACTGCCGGCGCCCTGGGCACTCTCTGTCTCCGTCTGCACCTCAAGCGAGCATGAAGTGCCCTCATTGCTGTGCCCTGGGACACTAGCCAAAGATCTAATTCCCACCGAGATGCTAGAATCTGCAGTGGTGGATGTCTGGCAGAGATGGCATGATGCCGGTGAGTCGATTTCCTCTGTTCCCTCAGGTGTGAGATGTGGCCCCTCTACCTCCTCCTCCCGGCCCTGCTCCGGTAATGCTGAAAGGAAGAACAAGGACATTTGATTAGTTACAGTGCAGATAATGTCAATTTGCCTGCCGGTCCCCTGGATTATTATGCGCTCATCCTTCCATAATCAATGGTCAACCCATGTTGCAAACTTCAATCACTGAACATTCAGCAGTGCCATGGCTGCTGGGACACACATGGTGACCTGAATGCTCACCAAACATACCTCCCTGTGGCACCCCAGCCTCACCAACACCGGTGGACCTGGGGCATGGCGCCTCTCCAGATCCATAGCCTGCTGCTCAAACGGTGTCAGGATGGCCAACTGGGCCTGGCCTCCGCCAGTCTGCATCTGCTCAGTGGAATTGTGTGCCGTCTTCTCCTGAAAAGGCGCATTGATTGGTCCAGCATGTACCTGGATTCCCATCACATCCCTGCCAACCCAACCAGAGTGGGACATTGCAGGGCTCCAGTCCTTCATTACCCTGCAGCTGCCGCACGTACACGTAAAGAAGCCAGGGCTGACCCCCTCCTCCCTTGCCCAAATGCTGCCTCCTTCACATGTGGCACCACAAGGTGTAATCTTGCTAAGCAAGGAGGCACAAGCACATGGAGCACAAAGACCAGCAGGTGGATTGGTGCCCCGCCACCTGGAATCTCCCCTCCCAGCATGTTAGCACCCTGACTTTGACATGCTTCCCAGTTCCAGCACTCTGCCTAGGTGCAGATCCTTGAGTTTCACCCCCATTCTATACTCTGGGTGTCAATGTCACCCTTGCTGCAGGCCTGAACCCACCTTAGCTCAACCCTCTCAGGGTGAACTAGGCACGGGCAATATCTGCTGGCCCAGCGAGGGATACATGCCATATGAAGGATTCAAGGGGGGTTTGGGGGAATGGGCAACAGTTGCATTAAGTGACCTCAGCCAAAATGGTACTCACCCTTCCGGAGCACAGGAGGTCATTGAATCTTTTAGGGCACTGGGCCCATGTGCATCGCACCACATCATGGGAGTTAACACTCTCGGCCACCTCCTCCCACACACATTTGCTCAGGTGGGGAGGCCTCTGCCTCCCATACCTCGGAAGCAGGACCTCCCGCTGCGCTGCCACCTCCTCCAGGAGAGCAGCTAGGCACTTATCCTAGAACCGTGGGGCACACTGCCTCGCTGCCCTACCCTCCAGCCTGGCCTGCCCCGCTGGCCTACTCTCCGGCCTGGCCTGTCCCATTGGCCTACCCTCCGGCCTGGCCTGCCCCGTTGGCCTACCCTCCGGCCTGGCCTGCTCCACTGGCCTACCCTCCGGACTTGTGTGCTGCCTTGCAAAGGCTGCCAGGCCTTCATTTAAACAGGCTGCCGGGTCCAATTAGGGAAGGGCATCTGCCATCCTTACCTGGTCTGGCCTACATGTGACTCCAGACCCACAGCAATGCGGTTGACTCTTAAATGCCCTCTGAAATGGCCTAGCAAGCCACTCAGTTGTGACAAACCGCTACAAAGTCACAAAAAAGGAATGAAACTGGACGGACCACCCG
Source organism: Cetorhinus maximus (assembly GCF_964194155.1). Classification (NCBI taxonomy): domain Eukaryota; kingdom Metazoa; phylum Chordata; class Chondrichthyes; order Lamniformes; family Cetorhinidae; genus Cetorhinus; species Cetorhinus maximus. The sequence goes on along the minus strand of NC_135880.1, from coordinate 86,089,990 downwards.
GCATCGACCTAAGCATCGGAAACAATTACAATTGCATCCCTGTCAACCCTGCAAAGTCCTCCTTACTAATATCTGGGGGCTTGTGCCAAAGTTGGGAGAGCTGTCTCACAGGCTAATCAAGCAACAGTTTAACATAGTCATCCTCACGGAATCATACCTTACACTTAATGTCCCAGGCTCCATCATTACCATCCCTCGATATGTCCTGTCCCACTGGCAGGACAGACCCATCAGAGGTGGTGGCACAGTGGTATACAGTTGGGAGGGAGTTGTCCTGGGACTCCTCAACAAAGAGTCTGGACCCCATGAAGTATCATAGCATCAGGTGAAACATGGGCAAGGAAACCTCTTGCTGATTACTGCCTACCAGCTCCCTTAGTTGATGAATCAGTGCTCCTCCATGTTGAACATCACTTGGAGGAAGAACTGAGGGGGGCAAGGGCACAGAATGTACTCTGGATGGGAAACTTCAATGTCCATCACCTAGAGTGGCTCGGCAGCACTACTACTGACCGAGCTGGCCGAGTCCTAAATGACACAGCTGCTAGGCTGGATCTACGGCAGGTGGTGAGGGAACTAACTAGAGGGAAAAACATATTTGACCTCATTCTCACCAACCTACCTGCCGTAGATGCTTCTGTCTATGACAGTATCAGTAGGAGTGACCACTGTACAGTCATTGTGAAGACAAAGTCCCGCCTTCACATTGAGGATAGCCTCCATCGTGTTGTGTGTCACTACCACCGTGCTAAATGGGATAGATTTCAAACAGATCTAGCAACTCATGACTGGGCACCCATAAGGCGCTGTGGGCCATCAGCAGCAGCAGAATTGTACTCGAACACAATCTGTAACCTCATGGCCTGACATATCCCCCATTACCATCAAGCCAGGGGATCAACCCTGGTTCATTGAAGAGTGCAGGTGGGCATGCCAGGAGCAGCACCAGGCATACCTAAAAATGAGGTGTCAACCTGATGAAGCTATAAAGCAGGACTACTTGTGTGCCAAACAGCATAAGCAGCAATTGATAGACAGAGCTAAACGATTCCACAACCAATGGATTAGATCTAAGCTCTGCAGTCCTGCCACATGCAGTTGTGAATGGTGGTGGACAATTAAACAGGAGGAGCCTCCACAAATATCCCCATCTTCAATGATGGAGAAGCCCAGCACAGCAGTGCAATAGGTAAGGCTGAAGCATTCACGACAATCTTTACCCAGAAGTGCCGAGTGGATGATCCATCTCAGCCTCCTCTGGAGGTCCCCAGCATCACCGATGCCAGTCTTCATACAATTCGACTCACTCCACGTGATATCAAGAAATGGCTGAAGGCACTGGACACTGCAAAGGCTATGGGCCCTAATAATATTCCGGCAATAGTACTGAACACTTGTGCTCCAGAACTTGCCGCATCCCTAGCCAAGCTGTTCCAGTACAGCTATAACACTGGCATCTACCCGGCTATGTGGAAAATTGCCCAAGTATGTCCTGTACACAAAAAGCAGGACAAATCCAACCTGGCCAATTACCGCCCCATCAGTCTACTCTCCATCATCAGTAAAGTAATGGAAGGAGTCATCAACAGTGCTATCAAGCGGCATTTTCTTAGCAATAACCTGGTCACTGATGCCCAGTTTGGGTTCCACCAGGGCCACTCAGCAACTGACCTCAGTACAGACTTGGTTCAAACATGGACAAAAGAGCTGAACTCCCAAGGTGAGGCCCTTGACATCAAGGTAGCATTTGACCGAGTGTGGCATCAAGGAGACCTAGCAAAGCTGGAGTCGATGGGAATCAGGGGGAAAACTCTCTGCTGGTTGGAGTCATACCTAGCACAAAGGAAGATGGTTGTGGTTGTTGGAGGTCAGTCATCTCAGTTCCAGGACATCACTGCAGGAGTTCCTCAGGGTAGCGTCCTAGGCCCAACCACCTTCAGCCGCTTCATCAATGACCTTCCTTCCATCATAAAGTCAGAAGTGGGGATGTTCGCTGACGATTGCACAATGTTCAGCACCATTCGCGACTCCTCAGATACTGAAGCAGTCCATGTTCAAATGCAGCAAGGCCGGGACAATATCCAGGCTTGGGCTGACAAGCGGAAAGTAACATTTGCACCACACAAGTGTCAGGCAATGACCATCTCCAACAAGAGAGAATCCAGCTATCGCCTCTTGATGTTCAATGGCATTACCATCGCTGAATCCCCCACTATCAATGTCCTAGGGGTTACCATTGACCAGAAACTGAACTGGACTAGCCACATAAATACTGTGACTACAAAAGTAGGTCGGGGCTAGGAATCGTGTGACGAATAACTCACTTCCTGGCTCCTCAAAGTCTGTCCACCGTCTACAAGGCACAAGTCAAGAATGTGATGGAATACTCCCCACTTGCCTGGATGAGTGCAGCTCCTACAACACTGAAGAAGCTTGACACCGTCCAGGACAAAGGCCACCGACGCACGCTCGCAGCAGTGTGTACCATCTACAAGATGCACTGCAGGAATTCACCAAGGATCCTTAGACAGCACTTTCCAAACCCACGGCTACTAGCACCTAGAAGGACAAGGGCTGCATATAAATGGGAACACCACCACCTGGAAGCTCCCCTCCAAGCCACTCACCATCCTGACTTGGAAATATGTCGCCGTTCCTTCACTGTTGCTGGGTCAAAATCCTGGAGCTCCCTTCCTAACAACACTGTTGGTGTACCTACACCACATGGGCTGCAGCGGTTCAAGAATGCAGCTCACCATCACCTTTTCAAGGGCAACTAGGGATGGGCAATAAATGGTGCCCCAGCCAGTGAAACCCACATCCTCTGAATGAATAAATAATGAGTAGAAATATTAATGTCCACTATGACGCACTGTGTTATTCAAAAGCTTTGTCCTTGGTAGCATTATATAATGGGGTAACATGATTCTGTGTGTTATATTTGCAGAACAAGAGGGCCCATAATACCAGGGAGATGGCCCAGACTGGGGCTGGGTCCATGAGGCTATGGGTGATTCAAAACATTGAGGAGGCAACCATGGATGTAGTGATGGTGCCTGTCTGCAGTGGAGAATTGCCCATAACACGTGCTAAAGGCAGTGTTAGAGGCACTTTGGAACATGGTGGTAATGGTAAAGGTTATCCTGTTAGTTCACTGAGCAGTAGTGGGCATTAATATGAGGGGAGTCCACACACAGAAACACAAGAAATAGGAACGGGAGTAGACAACATGGCCCGTTGAACCTGATCTGCCATTCAATACAATAATGGCTGACCTTGGTTAGCAGGCTGAAACTGTTGGAGGCTGATCCGCAACAGAAGTAAGATTTTCCACAATGGGAGTAGACATGTAGAGATGAATTAGTCTTGAAGGCACAGATACAGAAGTTCTAATGTTCCAGTAGTTCACAGTGTAGATGAGGGCCAGGCATTTTTAAACCTGGACAGAGCTCTTTCTGCTGCTACCTGTTAGATAATAAAATTGTCGACTGTCTGGGTTCAGTTCCACCTGGCAATATTACAGGTTCTAGAAGCTTGTGGGGAGGTGGGGGGGTGGTGGTGGTGGGGGAAGGGCATGGTCATGTGACACACCTCCCAATTCTTCTCCTGGATGTTGGACAAAATATATATTTTCCCAGGTATAGAATCTTGAAGTGTTTAATAGAAAAGTCAGGGTCCCTTTTGTCCTTTGCAGACATACCATCGTCTTTGGCCAGAGCCCTGCCTTAGAAATGCAAAGGAGGTTGCTGCATTTCTTTGGAATTTTATTGTCGGCAGTCACAGAGGGCACTAGCACCTTTTTAAAGATAACGAGGGGGTCCCTGCTGGTTTCTGAAGGTTAGAAATTCCGCTGGTATGAATCATGGCTAGTCAGGGTAAAGCCGTGTCCATTTAAAAAATAAAAAATAATAATTTTATAAAGTAGCCAGGTTGATGATATATTTTTATACATATTTTCCTCCCTATCATCTGGCCAAGACACAGATGTAGTCTCACCAAAACCCTGTACAATTGGAGCAAGACTTCTTTAAAGATATTCTTGTACGCCAACCCCTCACAATATTGGACAACGTGCCATTTTTAAAAATTCATTCATGGAATGTGGGCATCGCTGGTTAGGCCAGCATTCATTACCCATCCCTAATTGCCCTTGAGAAGTTGGTTGTGAGCTGCCTTCTTGAACAGCTACAATCCATGTGGCATTGGTACACCCACAGTGCTCTTAGGGAGTTAATTCCAGGATTTTGACCCAGTGACAGTGAAGGAATAACAATATATTTCCAAGTCAGAATGGTGTGTGGCTTGAAGGAAAACTTCAGGATGGTGGTGTTCCTGTGCATCTGCTGCCCTTATTCTTCTAGACTGTAGCATTGTGGGTTTGGAAGGTTCTGTCTAACGAGCCTTTGTGAGTTCCTGCAGTACATCTTGTAGATGGTACACACTGCTGCTACTGTATGTCAGTGGTAGAGGGAGTGAATGTTTATGGATGGGGTACCAATCAAGCAGGCTGCTTTGTTCTGGATAGTTTCTAGCTTCTTGAGTGTTGTGGGAGCTGCACTCCTCCAGGCAAGAAGAGTGTATTCTATCACATTCTTGACTTGTGCCTTGTAGATGGCGGATAGGCTTTGGGAAGTCAGGAGGTGAGCTATTCATCGCAGGATTCCTAGCCTCTGATCTGCTTTTGTAGCCACAGTATTTATATGGTTAGTCCAGTTCAGTTTCTGGCCAATGGTGACCCCCAGGACGTTGATAGTGGGGGATTCAGTGATGGTAATGCCAATGAACGTCAAGGGGCGATGGTTAGATTCCCTTGTTGGAGATGGTCATTGCCTGGCACTTCTTTGGCACGAATGTTACTTGCCAATTGTCAGCCCAAGTCTGGATATTGTCCAGGTCTTGCTGCATTTGGACATGTACTGCTTCAGTATCTGAGGAGCTGCGAATGGTGCTGAACATTATGCAATCTTCAGCGAAGATCTCCACTTCTGACCTTATGATGGAAGGAAGGTCATTGATAGAGCAGCTGAAGGTGATTGGCCCTAGGACACTACCCTGAGGAACTCCTGTAGTGATGTCCTAGAGCTGAGATGACTGACCTCCAACAACCACAACCATCTTCCTTTGCGCTAGGTATGACTCCAACCAGTAGAGAATTTTCCCCCTGATTCCCATTTGCCTTCCTCATTGCTTGCTCCACCTGCATGCTAACTTCTTGCTTTCTTTGTGCAAGAAAAAAGTCTCTTTGAACACCAACACTTACATGTTTTTCCCCTTTTAAAAAATATTTTACTTTTCTGTTCTTACGACCAAAGTGAATAACTTCACACTTCCCTATATTATACTCCATCTGCCATCTTCTTGCTGACTCAATTAATCTATTTATATCTCTTTACAGCCTCTCTGCATTGTCTAGACAACTTACCTTCCCAACTAGCTTGGTATCATCAGCAAACTTGTTGTGTTGCATGATAAGGGCATGGTTATGGTTATAGGCAATGGTATGTATCCGAGCATGCTTTCAGAGTGTAAAGGGATGTGTTTCATGCCCTCCTTTTGAGTTTCACACAAGTCCCAACTCCCCTGGGCCGCCTCGTTCCTCAGGCATCAGGAGTAGGAAGAGATGTCTGAGGGGCACCGTCACATCTGACCAGCCCATACTCTACCAACACTGATACCAGCACTTTGGAGGGATGTAATCAGTGTTTAGAATCGGTGGCATGTAGTGAAGGGCACTGCCCCAAAGTGCAGGAGGAGGTGTCTGAGTCAGAGACATCTGTGCACAGTCCCCCTCGGAGGAGGGAGGGCAGTGACAATAATGGTCCAGTAGGCAAAGAGGTAGGGCCTCAGCATCCAGCTTATGGGGCACAGTACCTGGAGTATCAGCAGCAGATGTGTGGACTTTTCATGGAGTTCCCTGAGGCAATGCAACCTCACAGATGATGAGTGGAGGAGTCCATCATTGTGTTGAGCTTTAATCTGTCTCAGAGGCTCAACCACATGAGTTCCACCCATGAGAGAATTGCCAATCTCAGGGAGCGACACATACAACACAACTCATGGCCAGTTTCTGAGCCACGAACCCAGATACTGACACTATGCAAAGCTTGGAGGGTAGGATAGAGGCGAGATCTGGATGTGGTGAGTCACAGGTTATGAGTGCTCTGCAGTCAGGCCAAATGTGAAGGATAGTATGTGTGCCAGCTCCCTGGAAGGTAAGGTTACACACAAGTTCTGCTGCAGAAGACTCAGATGAGGACTTTGGGGGCAGGGGTTGGCATATAGAAAAAGGCTGATGGAATTTGCACAGAAATACTTGGAGCACTGATAGGTCAATCAGAGAACAAGTTGTTCCTGTCAAAGAACGTGGAAGAGTCCAGCTCCAGTTTTAGATAGGGCTTTGTGCAGAACTGGAGACCATTGTCTCCAGTGTGGAAGTGGTGAGAACTTGTGTGGACTCAAACATGATGCAGAATCTGATGGTTGGTGTCTCGGCTTCCATTGCAGCACCGACAGAAGCCACCCAACGTCTGGGTGCTGCAGTGGAAGCTTAGGCTGAGATCATAAAATCTCAGCTTGTTGCCATGCAAGCACAGTTTCCTGTCATTATGGCTGCAGATACCAGTGTACAAAGGATCTTTCAGGGTCTCACAGCAATCCAGCAATTTGTGTTCTAACAGATTACTAGGATTGCTAAGGCACCACCTTGAGAGAATGGAGCACGAATCTGCTGCTTTTTCTCAGAATGAGAGCACTTGTGATTCCATCTCTGCCACCCTGCCATTGCCCTCGTGTTGTCTGTTAGCCAGCCAGCCAGGCTAGACTGCTGCTGCCTATGCTGGGGTGGTGCAGTCTTAATCAGGCCTTCTAGGCCTGGAGCTACTCCAAGGCTTTCTGCAGTCTTGTTTACTGAAACTCAGCAGCTTCCACCAGTCTTGCTGCAGCCAATGCATGCAAGCACTTAGGGCAGGGAAAAGCACTTGCAAGACAGACAATAGGGAAATACATAATGGTGATTAGTTGAGTATTGTCTGGAATATTGGATATTTAGTTGGATAAAATTGTTATGGAATGTTTGTTTTGTGGTGTCCTTTATTACACAATTGTGGTCAAAGGACACTGTGATGGTCCGTCACAGAGATATGGTAAGGTATGGGATCTGGATTGTATTTAGAGGAACTTGAGTCACAAGATATGCTCAAGGATAGCCTCTTCAGGATGTGCCAGCTGCCCCTTTCCTTCCTTCCTCCTCCTCCTCCTGCTTCTGGGGTGTTCACTGAATCCCAGTGAGGGTTGTGGGTTCATGATGGCCAGGTTGTGGAGGATACAGCAGACCACCATGAATTGGGAAGCTGCTCCGGTGAGTGCTGGAGGACTCCTTCAGAGCGGTCAAGAGAGAGAGATGCTTCAGCAAGCTGATGGTTTGCTCATTGATATTCCTTATGGCAGCTTAGTTGTCATGATATAAATGCTGGTCACATGTATTTGGACTCTCGGGGGCAGTCATTAGCTAGTTGTGAATTGTATAGCACTTGCTGCGTCTAGTTTGACATGGTGGATGAAATATTGCTGAAACAGCAAACTGGCATAGAATGAACACATCAAGATTGTTGCCAGGATAACAGGCATTCACCAACATGATGTGCTAAGCATGGTCACACATCAACTGCATTTTGAGGCACTGGTAAACTTTGCGATTTTGGTACATCTCATCATTGAAATGCAGAGCCAACAAAGGAATGAAGTGTCCTCTTCCTGGCATAAAAAGTTTCTGTCACTTCTCTGAAGCAACATGGACAGCAAACTGGTAGATATTTGCCTGTTCCAGCCTGGAAAGATCTAGTCACAAAGAAATTGAGGGCCATGGTCATATTCACAGCTACTAGAAGCGCTGTCCTGGCTGTGCTTTGAGGCTGCTGGTCTAGTTCCAAGAATTGGCGCAGTTCCGTGACCACTTCCTTTGTGAATTGCACCTGCCAAACAACGCCCGTGTGATTTATGGTTGGGCGGAAAAAGTCTCCTGGAAACTTTTAGCCAATAAGGCCTTCCCTGCGAGTCCTCTTCCTCCTCCTCCTTTGGGTAACAAGAATCTACCAATCTCAGTTTTAGCATCAGTTGCTGCAAGTGGAAGAGAGTTCCAAACTTTTACCACCTTTGCTTGAAGAAGAGTTTACTCCTGAAAGGCCTGGCTCTAATTTTTAGGCAATGTGATACAATGGTCCCTGTATTCACAGCAAAATGTATTGATAGTGGTGAGTCTGGATTAGGGGGTTGTGGTGGGGGGTCTGTGAGTTCTGGATGGAAGGCCCAGAAGTATGTTCTGGATGTCCAGCTGAAATTTACTGCAGGACACCGTTTCCCTTGAATTAAAGCTTCCCATCATGATAGCTGTAAAAATACAAGAAAAAAAATGGAAGAACAATGGAAAGTAGAATCCTATTGAGCACCTGAGTATGTTAAAATTGCATTTGATTTCAATAATTTGACAGCATCAGGAATCGTACGATAGATTAATGTGTTTAAACTTAGTTAGGTCAAACCAGGACAAGCAATGCCAGTATTAGGATTCTGCAAGTTTAATATTATACTGCCCTATTACTCAGTAGGAGTGATGATTGTGCAACACAAAAGCATTCAAAACTCAACAGTCGAGCAATGAAGTAGCAAATGTATTGAGCTCAAGGATGCTAATATTCAGTTGTGAAGTGATAGAGCAAGAGCCAAAGAAAAGTCAATATTTGTGCGTGCATCACCTAAAACTGCATTATGATAATGTCACGCACAATATTTTTATAAACTAGTTCTTCGAACCAGACATTCCTCCTTTATATGATTCAATATAATTCAAGAGAGCAACAAACATGACACTTTGTTTTGAAATCAGCAATTTACAATCTTCAAATGTTTTCTGCAATAGCAAAAACTTCCAATTAGCCTCGGGATTAAACCTGTTAGACTTTGTGAAAATAAAAGGACCTGCCTTAAAAAAACAGTTCTACCTTAATAACAGAATAATACATTGTGCATTGCACAACAATGGTCCTCCTAAGAAACATTGTGTCTTATGATTTACCATGAAAAATGCCATGAGAAATCTATCACTGATTAATTTGAGAATTCATGCATATTATTAAAATTGATTTGGTGACTACTAATTTCTAAAACAAAGTCAGGTAATTCCCCAGACTGTGTAATAGAATGGAGTTCATTCAATGCTAGCTCACATATATTTTTCTTCTTTAGAATTACTGCCAGAACACCTTAAGAAAATTCCCAGAACATGAGCAATGTTAGTAGGCTAACTATTGCCAGCTAGTCCAAATTACCATAGTGGAACCTGCTTGCTTATCTATTTTGACAACAACAATTTTAGAAATTAGTAAAATCAGACAGCACAAACACCCGACAATATTCATTGCAGCAGCCTATTTTGCCTGAAGACAAACTGTGACAGGTATAAAAATGACAGCAGCCTAAATGTCACCAGTTATAAAAACATACTGCAAGTGGCTTGATCACACTCACAATCATTAAAAGATAGATAGAGAAGCCTACTATAAGCATTGGACACCTGGCTGCATGCAAAGACCAGCTTACAGAGATGAGAACAGGCGGTGTGGAAGAAAGTTTTTGCAATGAATTTTAGGAGCAAAATTCAATAGCCCCTGAAAACAGGCATGGGGATCGTGATGTGCAACTAACCTGAGCCTTGCATTGCTATCAAAACAGACAGCGTGTTACAAACTTAATGCTCCTTCTAATTTAAATGATAGTGCCATGCAGCCTAGTGCTAGGTGTGTTGGTAAGTGGCTGGATGCCTTAGTTGGGCACCTAAGGCTAGCATGACTTAAAGCTAATCAACACTATTTAAAATTTGCCTGCACCTCTGAAAGGGGAAGTGCATTCTGACTGGAGCAGCTGGTGCAAATGGATGGGAAACAGGACCTGCTAGAAGACTGACTAATGGCAAAATGGGGCAGAAAGTGTGCTTCATAGTTCTCAGGTGCAACACTAGAGGTCTTGGTGCAGAAGGTGGACAGAGGTCCTCTACACACAAGGGGCCATGAGAACTTCCAGGCAGACACTGAGAAGGCAAAGCGAACAGATAGACATCACACTCAGTAGGCGGAATCTTCCCAGCCCAGGGACAAGGCTTGAAGACAGGATGGGCAGAAAGCTTGGAAACAAGGGGCTCAGGTCAGCCGGCCTGACACATGCCCACCTCTGGGTGATCTTGCTGGAGCTGGGTCATCAACAGCAGCAGCTGCTCACCCAGTAGCAGCATAATGATCAATTAATATGTTAATTAGTTAGCATCCAAAGATAAAAATCAGATTTTGTCAACTTCACATGAGCCCAACGTTGTGTCAGCATCTAGGCAACTCATCTAAGGTGGCTACTGCTGTGGGGTGTTGGTTGCATCTCGATAGGTTTGAAGACGTCTTCGTAGACTTTAGCAAGTTAACTGTAAGTCTTTATTAACTACCAGGACTATTTAAAAATATACAGTAAAGGGTACAAGTTAGGAGCTGTCTCCATGTTTAGGTATGCACACTGCACTGTCCAACACTGTACTGCCCCTGGTTCTGGTTTATGTGCTCTCTTACATCACTGTGTGGACGGTACTGTAGTCAGTCCCACATTAACCCTATATGTGCCAGACCCTTATTCTACACCGCCCCCCCACCCCCACCCAAGTCTTTATCCGGTGTATTTTAAGTGATATAGTTTACCTTATGTCTTACATCATTATCAGTATCATACATTTACATAGTCATTACTACATTATCATTACCCCATCTTCCCCCTTCAAGTCCTTGAATTAAAAGATGCAAGTGGTCTGCGGGCCTTATAACCATCCTATATTTCATTTGCACTATTGTCAGAGGAGTTAGTTCTTCTTGTAGATTTGGACATTGTACTGGAATCTGGGTATGCTTTCATCCTTTTCTTTCATCCTTTAATGCTGAACAACACTTGGTCAGTTTGGCTGTTGCTTTGATGGTGGTTGGTACTCTAACTTGTTTCTTGCAGGGTGGGCGAACATGGTATTCATCTCCTTGTCATTTCTTTCACTTCTTCCATCATCATGTGAGTCAGTGCAACATCCTCTGTGGGGGAGGATGAGCATTCCTGTGACTAGAATGAGGTTTAGTGGTACACTCACCTCTGCGTTTCACTGTTGGTAATGGACAGCTGCTACCAGGTTCCAGCATCTTATGTGGCTTTGGTGTGCTGGCTGGGAGTTGCAGCACACCAACATACGTACTAGGAGCAAGAGTAGGGTACACGACCCCTTGAGCCTCCTCCACCATTCAATAAGAACATGGCTCATTGTAACCTCGACTTCACATTACCATCTATCCACAATAAGCTTTCACCCTCTTATCAAGAATCTATCTAACTCTGCCTTAAAAATATTTAAGGATTTTGCTTCCACCGACTTTTGAGGAGAGAATTCTAAAGATTCATGACCCTCTGAGAGAAAAAAAAATTCTCCTCATCTCTGCCTTAAATGGGCACCCCCCTATTTTTAAATAGTAACCCCTAATTCTAGATTCGCCCACAAGAGGAAACATCCTTTCCGCATCCACCCTTTCAAGAGCCCTCAGTATCGTATATGTTTCAATCAAGTCACCTCTTACTTTTCTAAACTCCAGTGGATACAAGCTTAGCCTGTCCACCCTTTCCTCATAAGACAACCCACCTATTCCAGATATTAGTCTGGTAAACCTTCTCTGAATTCCTTCCAGTGCATTTACACCCTTCCTTAAAGAAAGAGACCAATACTGTACACAGTACTCCAGATGCAGTCTCACCAATATCCTGCATAACTGAAACATAACCTCCCTACTTTTATATTCATTTCCATTCAAAATAAATGATAACATTATATTAGCTTTCCTAATTACTTGCTGTACCTGCATACTAACCTTTTGCGATTCATGCACAAGGGCATCCAAATCCCTCTGCATCTCAGAGGACTGCAACCCCTCACTATTTAAATAACATGGTTCTTTTTTTTATTTTTCCTGCCACAATGGACAGTTTCACATTTTCCCACATTTTTCAGATCTTTGCCTGCTCACAAAAGAGGAGCTGAGGCCTGGAGCAGAACAGCCATGATCTTATTGAATGGCAGGGCAGGCTTGAGGGGCCGATTGGCCTACTCCTGCTCCTATTTCTCATGTTCTTATGTTCTTAGCCTATCTATAACCCTTTGTAGCCTTCTTATATCCTCTTCACAACTGACTTCCCTACCTATCTTTGATATCATCAGAAAATTTAGCAACCATACCTTCAGTGCCCTCACCCAAGTCATTTATATAAATTGTAAAAAGAGGACCCAGCACTGATCCCTGTGGCACACCAATCCTTACATCTTCCCGACCAAAAAATGACCCATTTATGCCTACTGTCTGTTTTCTGTTAGCTAACCAATCTTCTAGCCATGCCAATATGTTGTCCCCTATACCATGAGCTTTTATTTTCCGCAATACATTTGATCTGGCCCCTTATCAAATGCCTTCTGGAAATCTAAGTACAGTACATCCACTGGTTCCTCTTAATCTACAGCACATGTTACTTCTTTGAAGAACTCCAATTAATTGGTTAAACATGATTTCCTTTTCACAAAATCAGGTTGACTCTGTGATAGCCTTGAATTTTTCTCAGTGCCCTGCTATAATGCCTTCAATAATAGCTTCTAACATTTTTCCTGAGACAGATTTTAAGCTAACTAGCCTGTAGTTTCCTGCTTTCTGTCTCCCTCCCTTTTTGAATAAAGGAATTACATTCACTATTTTCCAATCTAATGGAACCTTCCCCAAATCTAGGAAATTTTGGAAATTGAAACAAACGCATTAGCTTTCTCACTAACCACTTCTTTTAAGGAGGAAATCCATCAGTCTTGTCAGCCTGTAGCTCCAACAATTTGCTCAGTACCACTTCCCTGCTGATTATAATTTTCTTTAGTTCCTCCTTCCCTTCCATTTCCTAATTTACAGCTATTTCTGCGATGTTACTTATATCCTCTGTAGTGAAGGCTGATGTAAAATATCTGTTTAATTCATCTGCTATCGCCTTATATTCTGTTATTAATTCCCCAGGCTCACTTTTGATATGACTAATGCTCATCTTGTTAACTCTTTTCTTTTTTAAAATATCTATAGAAACTCTTACTATCTGTTTTTATATTTCTAGCTAGCTATCTCTTGTACTCTAATGTTTCCCTCCTTTTCAATCTTTTAGTCATTTGTTGCTGTTTTTATTTTCTGTCCAATCTTCTGTCCTGCCACCCATCTTTGTGCAATTAAAATCTTTTTCTTTCAGTTTGATACTATCTTTAACTTTTTAGTTACCCACAGATGGTGGGTCCCCCTCCACCCCCCCACCCTTGAATTGTTTCTTCTTGTTGGAATGTATCTATTCTGTGTATTCTGAAATATGCCCTTAAATGTCTGCCGCTGCTTCTCTATTGGCCTACCCCTTAACCTAATTTGACAGTTCACTTGAGCTAGCTCTGCTTTCATGCCCTCATAATTGCCCTTATTTAAGTTTAAAATACTAGTCTTCAACCCATACTTCTCTCCCTCAAACTGAATCTAAAATTCAATCATGCTATAATTGCTACTATCTATAGGTGCCTTCTCTCTAAGGCCATAGATTAATCCTATCTCGATACCAGGTCTAGTATAGCCTGCTCTCTGGTTGGTGCCAGAACATGCTGTTCTAAGAAACTATCCTGAAAACTTTCTATGAACTCCTCATTTAGGCTATCTTTGCCCATCTGGTTTCTCCAGTCTATATGGAGATTAAAATCCCCCATGATTATCACGGTACCTTTCTCACAATTTCCCATAATCTTTTCTTTTATACTCGGTCCTACCGTGCAGTTACAATTAGGGGGCCTGTACACCACTCCCACGAGTGACTTCTTGCCTTTCTCATTTCTCATCTCTACCCAAACCTTCTGCATCCTGGTTTCCTGAACTTAGGTCATCCCTCTCTAATGTCCTAATAACATCATTAATTAACAAAGGCACCTGTCCACCTTTTCCTAACTTCCTATCCTTCCTAAATGCCAACTACTCTTCAAAATTCAGCTCCCAATCTATGTCATCCTGCAGCCACGCCTCTGTAATGCCTATCGGATCATACTTATTTATTCCGGTTGTAACAGTGATGACCTGCTGTACAGTTGTCAGAGCCAGAGGTTGAGGCACATCGGACTGCTGGTTGCTCTCTTTTGCTTCCTCCACTGTAGGTTTCATGGTCACCTCCTGGGTGGCTGGCTGGTCTGATCATTTTCCACCACATGTAACGAGAATGAACAAATCCAGTTCACAAAGGAAAAAGACAGTTCAGAGCTGAAATCCCAGTCAGGATTCTCTTTTACGTTTGAGTACTCAGAAACTTGCAGTTCTGTATGATTAACAACAGTAGTTGTCATGTTTTGAGGAGGTCCAGGGCTACACAGGCATCTCTGCTCAAGAGAGAGAAAGGCTAGTTCTGAGATTTGTTTGCTGCCAAACCTCAGTGGTTCCTGAATCATGCCTATGACTGGAAAACAAACTCCTCCAGGCTCAGAGAGTGGAGTGTCTGCCGTTCACAGCCAGAGGTCTTTTAGCCACAGTTCTTTGTCCTGTAGGACTGTTGTGCTGGCTCCTGCGTCTAATTTAAAATTTGTTGCATGGCATTGACTGAAATGTCCACATTCCAAAGTGAGAAATCAAGATCTTTGACCTCACCCAAGAAGCATGGCCGTGTGTTTTCCGGGTTTTCAGTCTCAACCTCGTGGATAATCTTTGGGCTTCCTGTGCGTTTCAGACATTTGCCCTGTATAGTTTGCCGTAGTGTCCAATTCTGTTACACTGAAAGCATTAGGCCGAAATTGCAAGACAATTATCTGACCTGTGGGGTTGCTTTGCTCCATAGCATGTTCGGTCCGCTGGCCAGTTCAGGTATTGCTTTCCCTCACCGGGAACATCCCTGTGCCTTTGTTGTTAACTGGCTGAACCAGGGGTTGGCTTCTGCACCATGGTTTATTTTCTCCCCTTAAAATGGATCTGTGCTGCTCATGATTTTCTGACTGTCTAACTATCTGGATTGTCTTTTCCATGATTAGATCTTCTTTTGTTTGCAAGAGGTCAGAGAGTGCATTATCTGCTACTCCTACCACGATTCTTTCTCTGGTGAGTTCAGATTTTAAATCTCTATATTCACAATCTTCTGCCATCTTATACAGATCATTGATGAATCAACATTGATGATCAACTGGTTCCCCTGGCTCTTGGATTCTCTTATTGAATTTGCTGTTTCGTGTATTTTATTGCTTCTTAGATTAAAATAAATGTTGAATGGTTTTAATACCTCTTCAAATTTTGTGGATGATTCATCAATTCCCCATTGTTCAATAATATTGTCTGCAAAGGTACCTACTGAGTACAGTAGCGTGTTCGTCTGCTCTTCTTCTGACTTTTTTTTTAAACCTGAAGTGATGCGGTATCTTAAGAATCTTTCCCTCAAGTCTCCAATTTTGTCATTGATCTGCGTCTTGGATTAGTGCAAATTAATTTGAATTCTGATCCATGGTTAAATTTTTTAAAGTGTTGGTTCTGCTTTAAGTGCTTTCTTGATTTCAAGATGGTGTTGCTGTTCACTTAGAGCCAAGGGGATTTCCTGTGCTTGCTGGTTTTGGAAGGATCCTCTACAATGGTGATAACGCTCAGATTGGAAAAAAATTAGCGATGGCTTCCTGGATCAACTGCCTGCAGGCTTTTCTGGTTCAGCATTTTAGTTTTTTGTAGTCTTCTCTTCTGCTGCAGTAAGGAATTTTAAATTCCTTCAGCTTCCAAGCCTTTATTTGGAGCTTTTTCCTGGCAGTTTTTCCTCTGTACTTCTGTTTCTGGAGCTTCTTTTCAGGTCAGAATACTTTGTTGAATTTTTCTCAACCTTCCAGCATTTTGGTTTGGCTCTGCATTTTAGCAAGGTTCTGGGTTTTTATCCCTCTGCTGCCAGCATGTTGTGGGATCTTGGTCACATCTCATTAGGTTTCATTAAATCTTCATAGTCTTTAGCAGGTTAGCTGTAAGTCTTTATTAACTACGAGTACTATTTACAAATATACAGTAAAAGATACAAGCTAGGAGCTGACTCCGTGTTTAGGTTTGCACATGACTCTCTCCAACACCACACTGCCCCTGGGTGAGGGTCATGTGCTCTCTTACATCACTGTGTTGGTGGTACTGTACTTAGTCCTACATTAACCCTATATGTGCCAGACCCGTATCTTACAGCTTACACATCTGTGTTAAAAAGGTTTGCGGGGTGTGGATTTGCCCAGCGGAAGCATTAAAGAGACCAGGGCTGAACACTGCACCATAGCAATGTGAGCACCCGGTCATAGGGTCCACCAGAGGAAGAGCAGAATGGAGAGCAGCACAGGCAGACACAGGCAGCAGAATGCTATAGCCGAGTTGTAGGTCGGGCAGGATACGAAAAAGAGCACTACCAGCTAAGGAGGATTAATAGACAACACTTCAAATTCATAGATAAAAGCAAAAAACTGCGGATGCTGGAAAACCAAAATAAAAATAAAAATACCTGGGAAAACTCAGCAGGTCTGATAGCATCTGCGGAGAGGAACACAGTTAACGTTTTGAGTCTGTATGACTCTTCAACAGAACTGATGAGAACATACTCTTCTGTTGATTGGCAGAGTAGTGTTTGAAATTAAGGAGGTTTAGAAATAACAGTTTATGTGGGTACTAAAAAATAGAAGAGAGGTGAAATATAAGCTGGCTTAAGGGGGGGTGGGGCAAGTAGAGCTGGATAGAGGGCCAGTGATAGGTGGAGATTGCCAAAAGATGTCATAGACAAAAGGAAAAGAGGTGTTGACGGTGGTGATATTAGCTAAGAAATGTGCTAATAGGTGACATTAAGGGTAGAAAGAAGGACGAGCAAGGTACAGATAGCCCTAGTGGGTGTGGGGTGGGGGGCAGGGATTGCAATTGGCTAAAAGGTAGAGATAAAACAATGGATGGAAATACATTTAAAAATAATGGAAATAGATGGGAAAAGAAAAATCTATATAAATTATTGGAAAAAAGGGGATCAGAAAGGGGGTGGGGATGGAGGAAAGAGTTCATGAAGTAAAATTGTTGAACTCAATATTCAGTCCAGAAGGATGTAAAGTGCCTAGTCGGAAGATGAGGTGCTGTTCCTCCAGTTTGAGTTGAGCTTCACTGGAACATTGCAGCAGGCCAAGGACGGACATGTGGGCATGACAGCAGGGTGGAGTGTTGAAATGGCAAGCGACAGGGAGGTCTGGGTCATGCTTACGGACAGACCGAAGCTGTTCCACAAAGCGGTCACCCAGTCTGCATTTGGACTCTCCAGTGTAGAGGAAACCGCATTGGGAGCAATGAATACAGTAGATTAAATTGAGGGAAGTGCAAGTGAAATGCTGCTTCACTTGAAAGGAGTGTTTGGGCTCTTGGACGGTGAGGAGAGAGGAAGTAAAGGGGCAGGTGTCGCACCTTCTGCGGTTGAATGGGAAGGTGCCGTGGGAGGGGGTTGAGGTGTAGGGGGTGATGGAGGAGTGGATCAGGGTGTCCCGGAGGGAACGATCCCTGCAGAATGCCGCCAGCGGGGTGAAGGGAAGATGTGTTTGGTAGTGGCATCATGCTGGAGTTGGCGGAAATGGTGGAGGATGATCCTTTGAATGCGGAGGCTGGTGGGGTGATAAGTGAGGACAAGGGGGATCCTATCATGGTTCTGGGAGGGAGAGGAAGGCATGAGGGCAGATGCGCGGGAGATGGGCCGGACAAGGTTGAGGGCCCTGTCAACACCCGTGGGTGGAAAACCTCGGTTAAGGAAGAAGGAGGACATGTCAGAGGAACTGTTTTTGAAAGTGGCATCATCGGAACAGATGCGACGGAGGCGAAGGAACTGAGAGAATGGGATGGAGTCCTTACAGGAAGCGGGGTGTGAGGAGCTGTAGTCAAGGTAGCTGTGGGAGTCGGTAGGCTTGTAATGAATATTGGTGGACAGTCTGTCACCAGAAATTGAGATAGAGAGGTCAAGGAAGGGATGGGAAGTGTCAGAGATAGACCATGTGAAAATGATGGAGGAGTCGAAATTGGAAGCAAAATTTATAAATTTTTCCAGATCCAGACAAGAGCATGAAGCAGCACCGAAGTAATCATCGATGTACCAGAGAAAGAGTTGTGGGAGGGAGCCGGAGTAGGACTGGAACAAGGAATGTTCCACATACCCCATAAAGAGTAGCTTTCACAGCCATATTTCCTTCCTCAATGACTGTCTCCGTCTCCGACTTACCCCACGTGGATTTCAACTGAAGCTCCATCCCTCATGTTTCAAACCCACCCAGGATTACATGTATCTCCGGGATATACAATGCTCCTCGGACTGCTGTTCTTGTCGCATCCTGAGATCCACACTCAGTGCCATGCACCGCTATATGAACACACTCGACCTCTCCCTCCAGCAGCACCGACGCACCCTACTTCTAAGCTGCCCATGCCCCTAGTTTCATTTTATTCTTCATCTCATCCAATGCCACAACAAGAAACTTCATCTCTTTCTTTCAGGTGCAAAGTAATGGAAGTTCCAACAACTCATCGACACCAACACCCATCCAGGACCCTCCACCCCTGCCCGTCCCTCTGTCCCCATCCCGTCTTCCAATCCCAGCCCCGGCCATGTTGTTTAATCTGAGAGTTGGAAAGACAGAACCAATATTTGTCACAGTGAAAGTCAATGGCAAACCTGTTAGAACGGAAATGGACATGAGAGCTTCCACTACAGTAGTTCGGGAACATACCTTCAGATATTTGAATAATGGTGAACATCAATTAAGTTTAGAAGAAACAGATACAAAGCTAAAAACATGTACGAGTGAAGACATTCAAGTAAAAGGTATAAGCAGAGTAACTGTCCATTATAGAAGCCAATCGGCAAAGCTACCCTTGATGATTTTAGCAGCTGGGGGGTCCAGCCTCCTGGGGTGAAATTGGTTAAAGGGGGTTAAGCTGGAATGGTCTGAAATTTTCCAGTTGAGAGCAAGGGAGCTACAAGACCTACTTAGAAATTACGCCACCATCTTTAAGGATGAACTGGGGAAAATCCAAGGCCTGCAGGCCAAGATTCGCGTGGATCCGAAAGCAACCCCTTGCTTCATGAAGACGAGACTGGTGCCATATGTCTTGCGAGAAAAAGTCGACATTGAACTGAACAGACTAGAGAAACTGAACGTTATACAACCTGTTCAGTTCTAAGAATTGGCTGCACCTTAAACCTGACACAAGCGTCCGAATTTGTGAAGGCTACTAACTGATGGTTAATAGAGTAGCTGACTAGACAGGCACCCCATTCCAAAAATTGAAGACCTGTATGCTAAGCTGGCAGAAGGACAATGTACAAAGCTTGACATGAGTCATGCTTATCAACAATTAGAGATGGATAATGCCTACCAGGAATTTGTCACAATTAATACTCACAAAGGTTTGTACCAATATACACCAGTGTCTTTCGGTGTCTCCTCAGCTTGTGCCATCTTTCAAAGAACAATGGAAAGCCCACTGCAGGGACTGCGCAAGGTTGTAGTCTATTTAGTTGATGTATTGGTGCCAGGATTCACTGAAAAAGAGCATTTGGCAAATTTAGAAGAAGTCTTAAAATGTTTCTTGCAAGCTGGAGTGCGTTTAAAAAAAGAAAAGTGTACGTTCCAGGCGAGGGAGGTAACCTATTTGGGTTGCTGGGTAGATTCATAGGGCCTCTACCCGGTTGAGGAGAAAGTGAGAGCCGTAAGAGAGGCACCTGCACCAAAGAACACCTCGGAGCTCAAATCATTCCTAGGAATGATCAACTATTATTGGCGGTTCTTACCTAATTTGTCTACAGTGCTGCCCCCACCCCCCTGCATTCTCTACTCAAAGTGAACCAATGTTGGTCTTGGGAGGCGCCCCAGAAAGAAGCTTTCATAAAGTTGAAACAACTGTTGCACTCGTCAAATCTATTAGTGCATTATGACCAGATGAAAGAAGCGGTGCTGACATGTGACACATCTCCCTACGGAGTGGGAGCAGTTCACTCTCATCAGATGGACGATGGCACACAATGGCCAATAGGTTACGTATTAAGAACGCTCACCTCAGCGGAAAAGGGAAACTCACAGATAGAAAAAGAAGGCATGTCCATCATTTTTGCTGTCAAGAAATTTCACCAGTACGTACACAGCCATCATTTTACAATCGTTTCAAACCACAAACCATTGCGAGCATTGTTTACCGAAGACAAGGCTATACCACCCATAGCCTCAGCAAGAAAGCAATGATGGGCCTTAATTCTGGCAGCATTCGAATACACTTTTGTACATAGGCCTGGCAATCAAATCGCAAACGCCAATGCCCTTAAATCGTTTGCCTTTACAAGAAAATTATGAGCATCTCCCAGTTCCACAGGAACTTGTTTTACTGTGAAATTTCTTAGATTCCTCACCAATATGTGCTCAACAGATCAGAGACTGGACAAGTCAGGACCCAGTCCTATCTCAGGTACGAGAGCAAGTGCTACATGCTTGGTCACATGAGCCCATATCTGATGAAATGAAACCGTACTTCAACAGAAGAATTGAAATAACCAGCTTGGATGGCATCTTATTGTGGGGAGCATGAGTGATAGTTCCTCCAAAGGGAAGGGAGCCATTTTTAATTAAACCACACAGTGCCCATCCAGGAACTACCCAAATGAACACCATAGCACGCAACTATCTATGGTGGCCTAGGATGAGTGGCAAAATAATGAATTTGGTGAAGCACTGTGTGCAATTTCAGCAAACTGCAAAAGTTTCCAGTGATAGCTCCGTTACACCCATGCAAGTGGCCAGGTAGACCTGGGTGCGCTTACATTGGACCTTTCCAGGGAATAATGTTTTTGCTCATTGTTGATACCCATTCAAAATGGTTGGACATATATGAGGTGAAGTTACCAACATCAGCAGCTACAATTGAGAAATTACGTCAGAGTTTTGCCATTCACGAACTACCAGAAGTAGTCATTTCCAATAATAGCAGGGCATTTATGAGTGCTGAGTTTCAATGGTTTATCAGACTCAATGGTATCGCTCGTGTGAAAACTGCACCATGCCACCCTTCCTCAAATGGACTGGCCAAAAGGGTGGTTCAAATGTTCAAGGCAGGCATGAAAAAGCTAACTGGCAATTCCTTGGCAACTAAGCTAGCACACTTTCTTTTTCATTACAGGACTTTTACTCACACAACAACAGGTGTCACACCTGCAGAGTTATTGTTGAAACACCATCTCAGGATGAGATTGAGCTTAATAATGCTGAATTTAGAGGGGATGGTGGAAAGGTGTCAGGGAAGCCAGAAAACTAGACACCACTGGCATAGTCACGAGAGGAAATGTACCATGGGAGAACCGGTATACGTGAAAAACTTCGGGGAAGGACCAAAGTGGTTACTGGGTGAAATCAGTGTTGTGACTGGACCTCAATTTTACCACATGGAGGTAGAAGGCTGGATCATCCATAAACATTTAAGGAAGGGAGAGACAAATCATCAAGATATGGTTCCACCAGTGATCGTGACCAGGTCTGAGTTTCGTGTTGGGGACTGGCATATCTGATGTTCCTGTAGGAGTTGAGGATACAGAACTGCAAGTGCCCACCAAAGCACCCGATGTTTAGGCAACTCCAGAAAAGGAGGTTCCTGACAAAGTATCTGAAGTTGTGGAGCTGCGATGTTCCACACGTGCCAGGAAACCACCTGAAAGACTGAACTTGTAAATTCCTTACCCAGTGTAAATATTATGTTGCCTTGAAAAATATGTACTTCTAAATATAATATGTACAGGCAATTTAAAGGGGGAAGGAATGTAATAATTATGGTTTTATTTAGTGTGTAATGTACCTTTAAAAATAATACTTGTTAGGCAAGATCACATGGTCTGTAGTAACCAACAGGAGAGTGGTGTGGGCTACCTCAGGAGTCAGTGTAGAGATGGAGTTGGAGTTGAAAGCACATGTGTTGCCGCTGAGTATACTGTAATTAAACTTAAAGTTTCCACCCAAGAAGTGTTTACAGATCAATTCTATCATTAAAAGTACAACTCGGCCACCTTACAACAGAAGGGAACTTCAAGGTGGTGCTGTTCCCATCTATTTGCTGCCCTTGGCCTTCTCGAAGGTAGTGGTCATGGATTTGGAAGGTGCTGTCTATGTAGCCTTGGTGAATTCCTGTAGTGCATCTTGTAGATGGTACACACTGCTGCTACTGTACGTCAGTGGTGGAGGGAGTGAATCTTTGTGGTGCCAATCAAGCGGGCTGCATTGTCCTGGACAGTGTCAAGCTTCTTGAGTGTTGTTGGAGCTGCGCTTATCCAGGCAAGTGGGGAGTATTCCATCACACTCCTGACTTGTGCCTTGTAGATGGTGGACAGGCTTTGGGGAGTCAGTAGGTGAGTTAATCTTTGCAAGATTCCTAGCCTCAGACCTGCTCTTGTAGCCACAGTATTTATATGGCTTGTCCAGTT
Source organism: Cetorhinus maximus (assembly GCF_964194155.1). Lineage (NCBI taxonomy): Eukaryota > Metazoa > Chordata > Chondrichthyes > Lamniformes > Cetorhinidae > Cetorhinus > Cetorhinus maximus. Next base: position 86,067,415 of record NC_135880.1, on the reverse strand, counting down.
CTGTTTCTATTTTTTTATTCATTTACAGGATGTGGGCTTCGCAGGCTAGGCCAGCATTTATTGCCCATACCTAGTTGCACTTCAGAAGGTGGTGGTGAGCTGCCTTCTTCAGCTGCTGCAGTCCATGTGGTATAGGTACACCCACAGTGCTGTCACGAAGGGAGTTCCAGGATTTTGACCCAGCGACAGTGAAGGAATGGCGATATATTTCCAAATCAGCATTGGTGTGTGGGTTGGAGGTGAACTTCCAGGTGGTGGTGATCCCATCTATTTGTTGCCCTTGTCCTTCTAGATGGTAGTGGTCATGGGTTTGGAAGGTACTGTCTAAGAAGTCTTGGTGAATTCCTGCAGTGCATCTCATAGATGGTACACACTGTTGCTACTGTATGTCACTGGTGGAGGGAGTGAATGTTTGTGGATGTGGTGCCAATCAAGTGAGCTGCTTTGCCCTAGATGCTGGCAAGCTTCTTGAGTGTTGTAGGAGCTGCACTCATCCAGGCAAGTGGGGAGTGTTCCATCACACTCCTGACTTGTGCCTTGTAGATGGTGGACAGGCTTTGGGGAGTCAGGAGGTGAGTTACTTGTCACAGGACTCTTAGCCTCTGACCCACTCTTGTAGCCACAGTATTTATATGGCTAGTCCAGTTCAGGTTCTGGTCAATGGTAACCCCAGGATGTTGATAGTGGGGGATTCAATGATGGTAGTGCCATTGAACATCAAGGTGCGGTGGTTAGATTCTCTCTTGTTGGAGATGGTCATTGCCTGGGACTTGTGTGGCACGAATGTTACTTGCCACTTGTTAGCCCAAGCCTGGATATTTTCAAGGTCTTCCTGCATTTGGTTTGCTTCAGCCTCTGAGGAGTCGCGAATGGTGATGAACATTGTGCAATCATCAACGAACATCCCGACTTCTGACCTTATGACGGAAGGTCATTGATGAAGCAACTGAAGATGGTTGGGCCAAGGACACTACCCTAAGGGACTCCTGAAGTGATGTCCTGAGCTGAGATGACTGAACTCCAACAACCAGAACCATCTTCCTTTGCACTATATAGTGCCTTCAGCCATTTTTTGATATCGCATGCAGTGAATCGAATTAGCTGAATACTGGCATCTGTAATGCTGAGGACCTCCGGAGGTGGCCAAGATGGATCATCCACTCGGCACTTCTGGCTGAAAATTTTAGCAAATGCTTCAGCCTTATGTTTTGCGCTGATGTGCTGGGCTCCCCCATTATTGAGGATGGGGATATTTGTGGAGCCTCCTCCATTCAGTGAGTTGTTTAATTGTCCATCACCATTCACGACTGAATGTGGCAGGACTGCAGAGCTTAGATCTGATCCCTTATTGCGTAATCGCTTAGCTCTGTCTATCACTTGCTTCTTATGCTGTTTGACACACAAGTATTATAGTTTTATATTATTATAGTATAATATTATCATATATTATAGTGTTATAGCTTCACCAGGTTGACACCATATTTTTAGGTATGTCTGGTGCTGCTCCTGGCAGGCTCTCCTGCACTCTTCATTTAACCAGGGTTGATCCCCTGGCTTGATGGTAATGGTAGAGTAAGGGATATGCCCAGCCATGAGGTTACAGATTGTGTTCAAGTACAATTCTGCTGCTGCCCCACAGCGCCTCATGGATGCCCAGTCTTGAGTTGCTAGAGCTGTTCGAAATCTATCCCATTTAGCATGATGGCACTGCCACACAGCACAATGGAGGGTATCCTCGATGTGAAGGAACTTCGTCTCCATGGCGACTGTGCGGTGATCACTCTTACTGATACTGTGATGGACAGATGCATCTGCAGCAGACAGGTGAGGAAGAGTATTTTTTTTCCCTATTGTTGGTTCCCTCACCATCTGCTGCAGACTCTGTCTAGCAGCTATATCCTTTAGAACTCAGCCAGCTCGGTCATTAGTGGTGCTACCGAGCCACTCTTGGTGATGGAGCCCTCAGTGCTTCCTCCAAGTGTTCAACATAGAGGAGCACAGATTCATCAGCTGAGGAAGGGTGGTACGTGGTAATCAGCAGGAGGTTTCCTTGCCCATGTTTGACCTGATGCCATGAGACTTCATGGGGTCCATAGTCGATGTTGAGGGTGTTCGATTGTATGCCACTGTGCCGTCACCTCTGCTGGGTCTGTCCTGAGGGTGGGACAGGACATCATTAGATTTTTATTTCCAGATTTTTACTGAATTCAAATTCCACCATCTGCCGTGGCAGAATTCGAACCTGGGTCCCCGGAGCATTACCCTGGGTCTCTGAATTACTAGTCCAGCAACAATACCACTACCCCCATCGCCTCCCTTCTCGGAGGTAGCCTGTTCCTTTCCCTGCTGTGTGAAAGGAGATGCCCGTGCCACTTTCCCTGTGGGTTGCAATGCCCATGAGGGCCCAGCTGCAAGTTGGCTGACATGTTTATATGTAGAGGCATCCTTGATCATGGGAACATGAATCAGTGCCTGTGTCTCTAGTAGGATGACTATTTACCATGGGAGACTTGAGGAGGAGCCACATCATCAGTAAGTCTGCCTGTCTCAGCCCTTTCAATTACATTTGGGTGCTGTGCAGGAACCAGAACACCTGTCAGTGCTTCCATACATCTGCAGGCTATCACTGCAAAGGAACTATTACGGCTGCTGAGTTTTGCAGCCACATTATGAAGGACATCTTGCTGCCCCTGCATCCAATTGTTTGCATGCCGCATATGAGGCTCCATGAGAGTAGCCGCTTTTCCAACGGGGTTACTTGTGCTTATTCAACTGTGATATGGTATGACTCATGACATGGAGAGGACTCTTTTTTTCTCATGCCCAGGGAACTCTGCCAGAAAACCACAAGTGCCCACATTATGAGTGGCCTCCGAGGCTCCGCATTCCACATCTCTGACAACTTGAGTATGGCTGATACTACTCTCTGCCCTCCGATGGGAATTGCCACCAACCTCCACTGCCTCTGTCACCTGTTCAAATGTGCTGTGCTCCTTCTCATATGATATCACATTCCATACTTGGTGCAGATCCCACCGAGGTGCCTGTAACTATACTGGTGAATGGTGCGTTTGAGTCATGTGATGCTGCATCCTCCAATTATCAATCATGTATAGAGGTGATGGCTGGATCACCCATAACCTCTTGCTCTTCTTCCTGAATTGGCCTTATAGTGTAAAGTTAATGGATGTGGTATCTCTGCATCCTTTCCCCTTCATAGTTCCTTAACAGTCACAATTTCCAAAGTCTGCACATAAGATCGAATGTGCAGTATTGGATACCAAGTGTTCCATTTCTCATACATAAGACAGTCATCCTCTCTCAGGTGAACCCCCATCTTGCCCTTGGCCATAATTTTCCCCATTGATGTTTTTGATATCTGCAAGCCTCCTCCTTCATTGGTGTCAGGACAACTATGTTAGTCACTTCACTCCCCCCATTTCACCCCTCACCTAAGTGTTATACACTGTCTTTTCCTGCAAGGTAAATGAGAGGAGTTTCTTGAATGATAGCTATAGGGTGTCCACCGCCTCCATCATACACTGAGTAGCGTAAGGTGTACAAGGCTCAGTACTGGACACTTGCCTTATCACTGATAAGTTTAATGCGACTCACCTTGCCAGTCCTCAGAAGGTCATTGAAGCATTTGTAGCACTGTCTCCATATTCTTCTGCTGACACTGTGCCTGGAGACCTCCTGTGCTGCCCCTAGCCAAGCCTGCTTCATGACAGTGGCTGGCTGCCTCCTCCCACTCTCAGGGAAATATAGAATTCTGTGGGCCTGCACCTCCTTTACCTTTATCTCAAAGGAGGTGTCAGTGAATCATGGACCAGCCCTTCCACATCTGCCCTCAATTCTGTTCTTACGTAGGAAGCAGGAATAGGCTATTCAACCCATCGAACATGCTACGTCATTCAGCTAGACCATGGTTGATTGTCTACCTCAATGCTATTTTCCTGTGCTATCCCCATACCCCTTGATGTCATTAGTATCTCGAAACCTATCGATCTCTGTCCTGAATATGCTCAATGACTGAACTTCCACAGCCCTCTAGGGTCGAGAATTCTGAAGATTCGTGACCTGCTGAGTGAAGAAGTTCCTCTTCATCTCAGTCCTAAAATGGCCTATCCCTTATTCTGGGATGATGGCTGGGATTTTCCACGCTCATTCGCGGCGGGCATCATGGCAGGCGGGAGAGTAAAATAGTGCGAGAAGGCCAAAAATTGGTTTCACAACGTCGTGAAACCAGTTTGCAATCATCCACTCTACCCGTCAATGGCAGGCCATGTTTCCTGCTGCAGCACATCGGCAATATCATTTTAATACATTTGCATCTCATTACAAGCCCTGCTCGCCAGAATCATCCCCACGCTGGACCATCCAGTTACGTCAGCGTGCAATTAGAATGATGTATTCCACAACAGGATATAAGTGATGTGCACCTGGCTGCCTGCACTTCGCTTATCACTTCGAGGTTAGTTCGCCGACCTTACATTACGCAGTACTCGCAGCAACCAGCACCAGGCTTCGCAGGCAGCACCACATCGCTTTCAGGGCAGTGTCACAGGCAAGTCTCTACCTCCAGACCAGCGGTAAGGCACAAGTGGCTTTTAGTGGGCTGCTGGGTTAGGGCTGCATTGGGGAAGTGGGGTAATTGGCCTGAGGTGTGGGAAGGGGCTGCAGGGCTAGGCCTGTACTGCAGAAGGGGAGCAAGTGGCCTCAAACAGGAGAAGGGGCTGCAGGGCTAGGCCTGTACTGCAGAAGGGGAGCAAGTGGCCTCAGACAGGAGAAGGAGCTGCAGGGCTAGGACTGTACTGGGGTCTATGAGTGGGGAAGGTTGCACTCAAACACATGACTGGGGGAAGGGTGTAGTGGGGGTTATATGTTGAACAGTGTAAGTGGTCTCAAGGTGTGGATGGTGAGGTCCACACGGGTATGGGCACATACACTTCAAAATGTTCAGGGGCAAACACATGGACATGCAGCAGAAGCATGACAGGAACACAGTGGCACTAATCAATCTTCTTGTTTTAACCCCTTGTTCACAGCATGGAAATTCCCCAGATTAATGATGAACTCCATAGCAGTTGGATGAATGGACAAGCTCCAGATGCCTGTTAGAAAGTTGATGCTGGATTGTTCACTGAAGAGAAGCCTCAGGCCCCCCTCAAATAATCTCATTTCCTGAATAAACATTTACCCTCATGTTTATTCTCAAGAGTCTAGTATTAGAGTGAATTAATGAGGCTCCAAGCACCTGGGCTGAAAGCAACACATCCAAGCGCCTGGCCAAAGCAATGTCATAGCAGTTAGTCATGTTTGGGAGGTATCATGACATACATGCCACACTGGTCATCATTTCAGGGGCAAGTACAAAGGAGCAAAGCCCTTGAACCCATATTCACTGATGAGTCATTGACAGAAAGAGGGCCCTTGGAGACTAATGCTGACTCTTATCTCTTTTTCATTGATACCCCAGAGAGGAGACCATCAGGAAGATGGAGGCTGGATTTATCGCTGCCTGCATTATCGCTTATAGGAAGGAGAGAAGAAGGAGAAGATTATGATGGAGGCACCTGGATCACCAAAGAGAGGAGAAAGACCTTTAAGACCAAAGGCCAGCGGGGCCTCCTCCAGATGCAGGGATGAGACTCACAGAGACGCTGTTCTTAGGCGGCTTGCAAGACTCAGGGTCTACAGAGCTCGCATGTCTTATCTGCAGTTGAGCAAGAACCAATGTCACTGATGGCTCCACAAGGATCTGGTGCCTCATATTTGCCACATTCTCTAGGAATTGGTGCCATGGTGACTGGGAGAGCACAAATTGCCTGTGGCTGTGAAAGTAATGGCCACTCTGAACTTCTACACCATGTGTGCTTCCAGGGTCTGCTCAAAGCCTTTATTGCCTTCCAGAAATGACCATTTGGAATTAGCATCAGTGACTTAGGCGAGTGCTCAGGTGAGGGGATGGACAGCACTGCATCCCTAGTTTGTGATGAAAGCCTTGTCTCCGCAAGACACACGTCTACAGGGTGAGAGACACACAATGTTGGACATTCAAGTGCCAGGACAATAATGTAGCTGAGAGGGACCAAGCTTGGTCACCTTGAGGTGGCAAGGTGCCTCCACTTATTGGCGTGCTTAGCAGATGTACACTCTGAAAGTCGTAAAAACGGTTGGCTAGCAGCAGCACACACAAGCTCTGAGTATGGGCTCATAGCATGAAAACCCTGCTGGATGACAGAGAGCACATGGAGTTGCACGATATATGACCCTTCTCCATGCATGAATACATCTCTCCTTGTACACTACACCTTCACTTTCAAGAACGCAGACGAGATAGGAGAACACCTCTGAGATAATATTACACAGCCAAGAATAAACATGACATGTTCCTGTAAAGCATGCGAAGCATTCCACAAGCACACTTAATATTAAGGTTGAGACATCAGTGATGTCAAGAATGGTGTGCAAAAGGGGCACACACTGTGGTGATGTTGAAGCACACTACTTTGACGAGAGGCCCATGATAGCGACATATGTAATAAGTCGGGGGAGGGACCATGGTATCGGAACTGATTGACAGCAGCACAGCTCATCATACAAAGGAGGCATACACAATAGGAGATGTGGAATGGGTGCAATTCTATTTACATTTGTGTACATTATGTACATGTTATGAACATCCGTGCTCCCATTGGGCTCCTAGATCTTTGTAACTTTCCTAATTCTACCGTTACATCTTGGTGCTTCCCTGACATCCGCAGCGAAGATGGAGGCAGCCTGCTGACTTCTACACCCATTGTCTGTGATGACCTTGGTGGGCGTTCTCTGGAGGACAGAGACCTGGAGGACTCTGGCCTGCTTTGGGTGTCTTGCTGTGGGGCACGTGCACCCTCCTTGGCTGTGGAGCTGGAGGTGATAGGGTCACAGTAGAAGGGATTTGCATGGACCGGAGAGTCCCGGAGCCACCTGGGTGGATGGCCCCGCGGTGTCCAGCTGCAGTCCTCCTCCCAATGGATGCCTAAGGGCCCTTGGCTGATTCCTTGAGGATAACACCTGGAATGTGTGGGTTGTCTTATGAGGAAAGGCTGGACAGGCTGGGTTTGTTTCCACTGGAGTTTAGAAGAGTGACAGGTGATTTGATTGAAGTATATAAGATCCTGAACGGCGTTGACAAGGTGGATGTTAAAAGAATGTTTCCTCTTGTAGGTGAGTCCAGAACTAGGGGGCATTGTTTTAAAATTAGGGGTCACCCTTTTAGGACAGAGATGAGGAGAAATATTTTCTCTCGGGGGTTGTGCGACTTTGGAGTTATCTGCCTCAGAAGGCGGTGAAGGGGGAGTCATTGAATATTTTTAAGACAGAGGTAGATAGATTCTTGTTAGACAAGGGAGTCAAACGTTATAGGGGTTAGATGGGAATGTGGAAATTGAAACACAAGAAGATCAGCCATGATCTTATTGAATGGCGAAGCAGCCTTGAGGGGCTGAATGGTCCACTCCTGTTCCTGCTCTTTATGTTCCTATGTTCTTATAAGGGGCAGCTGAAGTGAGATTGAGGTGCCCTGCACCCCTCTCATGTTGACACTGATGGATGCCACCAAGGGCTACAGTGATGGACTGCAGCTTCTGCAGCAGTGCAGCACCCACTTCCTACACCAAGATCTCCATGGTGGATAACCTCACATGTTTCCACATTATAGTCCATCTACCACGTTCTTACCCACCTCACTAAGCTTGTCCAAATCCCCTTGAAGCCTCTTTGCACCATCCTCACAACTTACATTCCCACCTGGTTTTGTGTCATCCACAAACATGGAAATATTACATTTGGTCCCCACATCCAAATCATTGATATAGATTTTAAACAGCTGAGGTACTGATTCTCGCAGTGCCCCACTCATAGCAGCCTGCGAGCCTGAGAAAGACCCATTTATTTCTACTCTTTGTTTCCCGTCCATTAACCAATCCTCAATCCATGCTAGTGTATTACCCCCTATTCCATTGCTCTAATTTTGTTCACTAAATCCTGTGCGAGACATTTTCAAAAGCCTTCCCAAAATCCAAATACACCACATCCATTGGCGTCCCCTTATCTATTCTGCTAGTAACATCCTCAAAAAAATCCAACAGGTTTATCAAACATGATTTTCCTTTCATAAATCCATGTTGACTCTGTCAATCAGATCATTATGTTGTAAGTGTCCAATGATTACATTATTTAGAATACATCCTAGCATTTTTCCTACTACTGATGTCAGGCTAACACATCTATAGCTCCATGTTTTATCTCTTCTTTCTTAAATTGTGTGGTTATGTTTGCAACCTTCCGATCTGTAGAATCTGTAGAATTTTTGAAGATGACCATCAATGCACCCACGATCTCTACAGACACCTCTTTCAGCACTCTGCGATGTAGATAACCAGATCCAGGGATTTATCGGTTTTCAGTCCCATTAATTTCTCCAATACTGTTTTTTTTTACTAATACTAATTTCTTTCAATTCCTCATCCTCACGAGTCTTTTGGATCTCTATTGCTTTTGGGAGATTTCAGACACAAAGGGCTGGATTTTCCACACCCACCCACTGCCGGGATCTTCCAGTCCTGCCGCAAGTCAATGGACTTCTGGTTGGGGCGTCACCTCTCCCACGGCGGGTCCTGCAGCGACGGGGCCAGAAAATCCTGACCAAAGTAATTATTTTGTTTTTTTGCCATATCCCTATTACCCATTAGAAAGTCTCCCGTCTTTGCCTGTAATGAACACACATTTGCCTTTGCTAATCTTTTCCTTTTTACATACCTATAGAATATTTCACAGTCTGTTTTTGTGTTTCATGCTAGTTTACATTCATATTCTATTCTCCCTTCCTTTATCAGTTTATTGGTCCTCCTTTGCTGAATTCTAAAATCCTCATGCTTACGACTTTTTTTGGCAACTTTATAAGCCTCTTCCTGTGATTTAATACAATCTTTAATTTCTCTTGTTAGCCACCGTTGACTCACTTATCCTGTTGGGTTTTTGTGCCTTAAAGGAATGTATATTTGTTGTAAACCATGTATTAATTATTTAAGTACTAACCATTGCCTACCTACTGTCCATCTTTTTAATGTATTTTCCCAATCCACTGCAGCTAACTTGTCCCTCATACCTCCATATTTTCTTGTTTAGATTTAAGACCCTACTTTCAGATTGAACAACATTGTTTTCTCACTAAGTGGAAAATTACATCATATTATGGTCACTCTTCCCTATAGGTTATTTCACAACAAGATTATCAATTAGTCATTTCTCATTGCATAACACTAGATGTAAAGTCACCTGTTCCCTAGTTGGTTCCTCAACATACTGCTCTAGAAAATCACCTGGTAGATATTTCAGGAATTCATCCTCCACAGCATTAATGCTCATTAGATTTACCCAGTCTATATGTAGATTGAAAGCACCCATGATTACTGTATTACCCTTGTTACATGCACCTCTAATTTCCTGATTTATACTGTGTCCTACATTACCATACTGTTTGGTGATCTATAAACAATTCCTTCTAATGTTTACTGCCCCTTGCTGTTTCTTAGCTTCACCCAATCAGATGATACATCTCATTCTTCCAGTCTAAGATCCACTCTCACTGATGTGCTGATCTCATCCCTTATTATCAGCAGTCCTCCATCTCCTTTTCATTTTTTCCTGCCCTCCCTAAATATTGAATATCCATGAATATTAACTTCCCAGCCTAGGTCATCCTGCAGCCATGTCTCCGTAATGGCAATTAGATCATACCCGTTTACTTATATTTGTGCCATCAATTTATCTACCTTATTGTGACTGTTGTGTGCATTCAGATAGAGTGCCTTTAATTCTGCCTTTTTAACATTATTCCATATGTTGACTCTACTTGATATTGGCATTTATTTCTGCTGCCTTCCACTTTCATTTACTACTTTTCTACTTCCATTGCTAGTTTTGTTTCCTCCTATCTGAATTCCCTCTCAGGTTCCCATCCCCTGACAAGCTAATTTAAACCCCCCTCAACAGCACTAGCAAATTTCCCGGTGAGGATAATAGTCCTGGTCCTGCTAACCCTCATCCTAACCCATCCTCCTTGTACAGGTACAAACTGCCCCAGAACCAGTCCCAGTGTCCCAGAAACCTAAAGCCCTGCCTCCTACGCCATTTCTCCAGCCATGAGTCAATTTGTTCAGTCCTCCTAGTTCTGTACTCACTAGCACCTGGTACTGGGAGTAATCCTGAGATTACTGCCTTAAAGTTCGTGCTTTTCAATCTCTTTCCTAGCTTTGTAGAAGTTGCTTTCAGGACCTCATCCCTCTATGTCGTTGGTGCCAATGTGGACAACGGTTGTCCGGTTGTTCACCCTCCCCCAAAAGAATATCCTGCAGCCGCTCAGTGACATCATTGACCCTGGCACCAGGGCGGCAACATACCATCCTGGAGGCACATCTGCAGCCACAGAAACACCTGTCTGTTCCCCTAAATATCAGATCTCCTACCACTATTGCTCTACCACTCTTCTTCTTCACCAGTGCAGCTGAACAATCATGGTGCCACCGCTTATGTTCTTGCTAAACTCGTCTGAGAAACCATCGCTTTTTTTTCAAATTTGTTCATGTGATGTGAGCATTTATTGCCCATCTATAATTGCACATGAGAAGGTGGTGGTGAGTTGTCTTCTTGAATTGCTGCAGTCCATGTGGTGTAGGTACACCCAGAGTCTGTTAGGAAGGGAGTTCCAGGATTTTGACCCAGCGACAATGAAGGAATCATGATACGATCCCAAGTCAGGATGGTGAGTAGCTTGGAGGGGAACTTCCAGGTGGTGGTGTTTCCATCTGTCTGCTACCTTTGTCCTTCTAGATGGTAGTGGTCGTTTGTTTGTAAGATGCTATCTAAAGAGGCTTGATGAGTTCCTGCAGTGCATCTCGCAGATGGTACACACTTCTGCCACTGTGCATCGGTGGTGGAGGGAGTGAATATTTATGGATGGTGTGCTAATCAAGCGGGTTGCTTTGTCTTGGATGGTGTCAAGCTTCTTGAGTGTTGGTGGAGCTGCACTCATCCAGGCAAGTGCAAAGCATTCCAACACACTCCTGACTTGTGCCTTGTAGATGGTGGACAGGATTTTGGGAGTCAGGAGGTAAGTTACTTGCCACAGGATTCCGAGCCTCTGAGTTGCCCTTGTAGCCACAGTATTTACATAGCTAGTCCAGTTCAGTTTCTAGTCAATGGTAACCCCCAAGATATTTATAGTGGGGGTTTCAGCAATGGTAATGCCATTGATTGTCAAGGGGAGATGGTTGGATTCTCTCTTGATGGAGATGGTCATTGCCTGACACTTGTGTGGCATGAATGTTACTTGCCACTTGTCAGCCTAAGCCTGAATATTGTCCAGGTCTTGCTGCATTTGGACATGGACTGCTTCAGTATCTGAGGAGTCATGAATGGTGCTGAACATTTTGTAATCATCAGTGAACATCCCCATATATGACCTTATGATGGAAGGAAGGTCACTGATGAAGCAGCTGAATATGGTTGGGCTGAGGAAACTACCCTGAGGATCTCCTGCAGTGATGTCCTGAGATGACTAACCTCCAACAACCACAACCATCTTCCTTTGTGCTAGGTATGACATCAACCAGTGGAAAGTTTTCCCCCTGATTCCATTGACTCCAGTTTTGCTAGGGCTCCTTGCTGTCACACGCGGTAAAATGCTGCCTTGGTGTCAAGGGCAGTCACTCTCACCTCACCTCTGGAGTTCAAATTCTTTGTCCATGTTTGAACCTAGGCTGTAATGAGGTCAGGAGATGAGTGACCCTGGCGGAACCTAAACTGAGCTCCAATGAGCAGGTTATTGCTAAGCAAGTGACGCTTGATAGCACTATTGATGACCCCTTCCATTACTTTACTGTTGATCGTGAGGAAACTGATGGGGCGGTAATTGGCCGGTTGGTTTTGTCCAGCGCTTTGTGTACAGGACATATCTGGGCAATTTTCAACATTTTCAACATGGTAGATGCCAGTGTTATAGCTGTACTGGAACAGCTTGGCTAGTGGCACGGCAAGTTCTGGAGCACAAGTCTTCAGTACTATTGCCAGAATATTGTCAGGGCCCATAGTCTTTGCAGTGATAAGTGCCTTCAGCCGTTTCTTGCTATGTGAATGGAGTTGGCCTAGATGGATCACCCACTTGGCAGTTCTGGCTGAAGATTGTTGCAAATGCTTCAGCCTTATCTTTTGCACTCACCTGCTGGGCCCCCCCATCATTGAGGATGAGGATATTTGTGCGGCCTCCTCCTCTAATGAGTTGTTTAATCATCCACCACTATTCACAACTCGATGAGGCAGGACTGCAGTATTTGGATCTGATCCATTGGTTGTGGAATCACTTGGCTCTGTCTTTCACTTGCTGTTTATGCTGTTTGGCATGTAAGTAGTCCTGCATTGTAGCTTCAGCAGCTCAGCACTTCATTTTTAGTATGCATGGTGCTGCTCATGGCATGCCCTCTTGCACTCTTCTTTGAGCCAGGATTGGTCCCCTGGCTTGGCTGTAATGGTAGAGTGGGGAATATGCCAGGCCATGAGGTTACAGATTGTGGTTGAGTACAATTCTGCTGCTGCTGATGGCCCACAGCACCTTATGGATGCCCAGTCTGGAGTTGCTAGATCTGTTCAAAATCTATCCTATTTAGCGTGATGGTTGTGCCACACAACACGATGGAGGGTATCCTCAATGTGAAGATCGAACGTTGTCTCCACAAGACTGTGCGGTGGTCACTCCTACAGTTACTCTCATGGACAGATGCATCTACGGCAGACTCAGTATCCAAAATGGAAAAACTGGTTAGTGAGTGAGGTAGACTCAGGGGATCTTTACTAACTGTCGAGTACTCCTAGACTATCTGGCGGTCAACCATTCCATCTCTGCCTGCATGCTCCTAACCCACAGTGTGACCAGCTCTTTAAATGTGCTATCCATGTGGTTCTCAGCTTCATGAATGCACCACAGTGACTCCAGCTGTCGCTCGATTTCTGAAACCCAGAGCTCAACATAGAAACATAGAAACTTGGAGCAGGAGCAGGCCATTCGGCCCTTCGAGCCCTGCTCCACCATTCAATGTGATCATGGTTGATCCTCTATCTCAATGTCAGATTCCCACTTTCCATACCCCTTGATGCTCCTAATATCCAAAAATATATCAATTTCTTTCTTGAATATACTCAGTGACCCGGCCTCCACAGCCTTCTGTGGGAGAGAATTCCACAGGTTGACCACCTTCTGAGTGAAGAAATTTTTCCTCATCTTAGTCCTAAATGGCCTATCCCATATCCTGAGGTTGTGGCCCCTGGTTCTAGACTCCCCAGCCATGGGAAACATCCACCCTGCATCTAGTCTGTCTTGCCCTGTTAGAATTTTATACATTTCAATCAGATCCCCTCTCATTCTTCTAAACTATAGTGAATACAGGCCCAGTTGAACCAATCTCTCCTCACGTCAGCCCTGCCATCCCCAGTATCAGCCTAGTGAACTTTCACTGCACTCCCACTATGGCAAGTATATCCTTTTTTAGGTAGGGAGACCAAAACAGCACACAATACTCCAGGTGTGGTCTCACCAAGGCTTTGTATAACTGCAGTAAGACATCCCTACTTTTGAACTCAAATCCTCTTGCAATGAAGGCCAGCATACCACTTACCTTCCTAATTGCTTGCTGCACCTGCCTGTTTACTTTCATTGACTGGTGTACAAGGACACCCAGATCCCTTTGTCCATCCACATTTCCCAGTATATCACCATTTAAATAATACTCTGCCTTTCTGTTTTTCAAACCGTAACGTATAACTTCACATTTATCCACATTATACTGCATCTGCCATTTTTTTTCCCACACACAAAACTTGTCTAAGTCGCCCTGAAGCCTCCTTGCATCCTTCTCACAACTCACAATCCCGCCCAATTTTGAGTCATCAGCAAACTTGGAAATATTGCATTTGGTTTCCTCATCCAAGTCATTTATATATATTGTGAATAGTTGGGGCCCAAGCACTGATCCCTGCGATACACCTCCAGTCACCGCCTGCCATCCGAAAAAGACCCATATATTCCCACTCTCTGTTTCTGGCCTGTTGACCAATTCTCAGTCCATGCGCGTATATTACCCCCAATCCCATGTGCTTTAATTTTGCCCACTGGCCTCTTATGTGGGACCTTATCAAAAGCCTTCTTGAAATTCAAATACACCACATCCACTGGTTCTCCTTTATCGTTTCTGCTAGTTACATCCTCAAAAAACTCCAGTAGATTAGTTAAGCATGATTTCCCTTCCATAAACCCATGCTGACTTTGTCTAATCCCATTAATGCTTTCCAAATGTTTTGTTCCCACATCTTTTATAATAGACTCTAGCATTTCCCCCACTACTGATGTTAGGCTGCCTGGCCTGTAATCCTCAAGGACAGAATTTTCATTGAGGGGGTGTGCATGCGCCCGACCCGCTCATGTGTGAAATAGCACATGATATTTTGGTCGGCGGGCGAGCACTAAACTCGTAAGAGTGCCCACTGACAATTAAGAGGGTAATTAAACCCATTAACAGCGCAATTAACAGAAGTTTTTTTACTGCTCATCCAATGTTACGGTTGACGGGCACGCAAATCTGCCAGGCGGTCTTTGCATTTTTCGGGAAACCTCATCCACGGGCAGGATGAGGTTTCCGTGATAAATTAAAATTAAAATAAATTTCTGTGGACAGCATTTTTATTACTTACATTTTCAGGTGACTGATTATGAAGCTTGGACACTTTTTTCCGGTTTCTGTCACCTTTATTTTAGGTTGTTCAGGTCTTCAGCTCCCTAAGGCAGCTCTCTGCCTTCAGGGGTCCTTCTGTGAGCGCTCACCCGCGCCCGCGCTGATTTCAGTGCTTGCCCTCCTCTCGCCGCCACCCCGGCAGTGCTGAGCCTTTCAGTGCGTGCTTCACGCTGGCTGGCTGGCTGTTAATTGGCCAACCAGTGTGAATTTGCGGTCAGGGGCCGATTGCGGTCGGCAGTCCATTGCCCGGGTGATCCCGGACCCACCGATCGGGCCCACCCGCCATCCTAAAAATCCTGCCCCAAGCTTCTGCAGCTGGTGACACTTCCTGCACACGTGTTTGTCTAGGCCATGTGAAGCATCCACAACTTGGGCATTCCACTCATTCAGCAGGTTTAAACTCTCTCCAGACTGACTGACCGACGGCCCACTTTGAATACCTTGCTGGAATTCATTGTCCAACCTCCTGATCCCACCTGCCAGCTTTAATAGGACATCAAACTCAGAGGCGGCATTGTAATTCGCTGCTTCCTGGAAGATGTACCTTGCCACCACACCTCTGGCCACTGGGAGGGTCAGGATGGTGGAAATAATCCCAAGTCTTGAAAATATCCTATCATCAGAAGATTCCACTCAATAGAAGCAATCTAGCCCCAAGAAAAAGTATAATGATCTCACACTAGTGGTCAATATCAGTGAATTCAACTTTAAAATGCCATTTCCTACAACTGAAACATTAGCCTCACACATTGCTCAATTCATCATCCCGCCTTCACTCAACTACCGATAATCTTTATCAATCAGCACCACAATCTCCCTCCCCTGCATATTTCCAGTGCACACTGCTTGCACCCATGCTAATTTCCTTACAAAAATGCTAGATACCAGAAGCGTGCGCACATGCAATGGATACTATTTTGAACCTAGAATGACACTGGTAGTGCCAAAAATACAGGCACTAAAAGTCCGAATTTTGTTAGCATAACTTACGCGGACCAGCAGCAGAGTATAACTATATGGCCAGAATTTTAGGTCCTGCGGGTGGGCGCACGCCTGGCCTGAATGGACCTGAGCGCCCCGATTTCATTGCATGATACTTCGCTTGGTGGGCGTGCGCAGCAGTCGTATGGGCCCTTCTCCCAGGCGGCATTCACATTTTTGCTCAATACTTGATCCAGGGTGGGATGAAATCTTCTTGGGGAAATAAAATAAAAAGAGATACCTGGGTGCTGGTTTTTTATGAGGTATGCTTTCAGGTGCTTGATTATGCTGCATGGACATATTTTGCGGCACTTATGTCATGTCCTTTAGTCTGTGGAGGTCTGCAGCTCCCTGGAGCAGCTGTCTGCCTTCAGGAAGCTCTCTCGAAGTGCTCACCTGCACCCTTGGTTACATCAGTGCCCGCCCTCTTCCCGTCCCCACCTCGGCAGCGCTGAGAATTTCAGCGCACGTTTTACACTGGCTGGCCATTAATTGACCAGCCAGCGTGAAATCACAGTCGGTGGCCAATCGCAGCTGGTGGCCCATGAAGGGTTCTCAAAATTCCGACATTTTTCATATCATCAACAAGGATATGACTTTTGGACTTTTATGGCAGTGGACTTAACTGCTGAGTTAAGTGTAGAACCCTGCAGACAGGAGGCTAGGCCCAGGAAGGCCTGGGACTGGACATGCCCGGGCTTGTTGAGTGCAGTGTGGATTGTTGCCTGAAACCAGACAATGAGAGGAGACAGAACATGCATTCTTCCCTTTAAAACAATCAACCCAGAGAAAGACTTCATCTTACACGAAACTAAAGCCCATCAAAATCTTGCATAAATAATCGCTACTAACTACTAAGGCAGGAAGGCAGCAATCAATGCAATTATGCGAACCTATCAATACTGCACATATACAATGGCTTTCAGTTCAAGACTAGTTACGGGGACAGGAAGACAACGATAAACATCATGCGAGCCCATTAAAAACGAGACCTGAAGAAGCCCACCAAAATCAGACAAAGAACTAACCTTGATTTTCAGATAAGAAACTCGAAAAATAGCAGAGTTTAAACAGGGAGAGGTAGCTGAACCAAGCGGAGGAAGGAGATCTGGAGGTTTGCAGGCCCGCAGGCAACATCACGGTGAGGGCCACGGGGTGGCAGGCACAACCGAAGACAAGGCCGCAACTGCAGCCCTCCACGAAGATCAACCACCCACAACCGCACCCTCCACCCAACTGAAGAACCTTCACAGATTCCACAGACCAGGACCACATGGGGACGGCAGGCCCCTGAGGACACAAAGAGCGTACCCCAAAACTGCAACCAGCTTACCTGGCTTGATTTCGAACTGTCAAGGAACCCTGGTTGGTGAGCATGATCCCTGACCTCTCCTAGTTCAATTTAGTTAGGTTTTGGGGGTGGGACAAGGGTAAGGGGATTAGTAGCGTGATTTTTCCCTCGTTATGCCGTGTGTTCCCCATTCTTAACTAAGTGTACTTTGTAGGTCTGTATAATCTCAGTGTAATCCTAATGTTATAAGTTCAGTTGTGACTTCAATAAACCCAGTTTTTTTTTTCTTGCACCAAAACCAGTTGTCTGCTGCACTTTGTCACAACCTCCAAATAAGTCCAAGGTCTGGAACCCAGGGAGTGGGAACAATTTGGACCGCTCAGAAGTCAGAGGTGAAGCTGACACACACCACCACCCCCTACACCCATTTCCCATATGCTCCTGGGCCCGCCGATCGCAGGCGCCCGACGACTGAAAAATTCAGGCCATATTGTCTTTGAAAATTTTTCTAGGCTCTTTCAATCACATTAATTACTATTCAATATATTAATTACAAAGCAATACAATAAAAATGTTGAATAATTGTGTGTGCAATAAGCATATAGAACGGAACACCGCTAAGAGTAATGTACTAATTAAAAATAATTATCCCAAAATATCCAATTCAAGTAAAACGTTCATTCAGACCTTTGTGCAATTATTTATAAGATAATTTTTTATTTAAATATAATTTAAATATATAAATAAAAATCAACCTTGGTTACTAAAGCTATCAAAAGAAAGGTCAAATTGGAATGTTCATTTTTCGGAAACCAATTTACTATGTATCTTTACTATTGCGGATTTACAGAACAATGACCCGGTTCAGAGGTCTAAGCAAAGTTGCACTTCCTTATTTTTTAATCATCTGCAAACTATTGCTTTAGAAGCCCAAGAAATTGATGCATTTTCTAATTATATCTGCAGAAAACTGTTGCTTAATTGTCTCATGAGGACTGCATGTATTATCTATGAGGACAGCATTTTTATCTCATGTAGATTTACTGTGTGGCTGGTTTCCTCCAACAATTCAGGTACAAACACACATATTGAAAACACATCCATTTATTCAACCATCTAAGTAAATACAAACCATTTGTCATAATTTTGCTTCCCAGACATATGAAAGGCCTGTTAAAATTGATTTTGGTATGCAGATATCTGATATTGTTTAATTTGTATGAGAAACAGTATTAGAGATGTTTATTACATAAAAATCAGCTGTGCAAAAATACTAATGAGGTTTTCTGTATTTTTCACTGAATTAAAGGACTAAGACAAGGAAAATAACACTTGTAACATTTATAAATTTAGATAGATAACTATACATAAAAAGATATTGTACTTTATCTTCCTATATTTGATCACGTGCCTTCTTCCAAGGCAAACTGGTATTAAAGAGAAAGTAGAATTGAATGAAGATGGACGATAATGTTTATGATTCAGTCCTTGTCCTTTCTTATCAACTGGGGTTAATCTAATCCCTGATTTTGGTCTAGGTTAGGAATTGAGCATACAGGAGGGCAGAGAGAATGATTGTAACACGTATGCAGTTAAGGAGGTACAGAACTAAAGCCAGCCACAGCTGCGAATCCCCGAGCTTCTTGTTGTTAGCTGATAAGATGATGTAGTACTCAGCTTGGTGAACAGAGGGCCAATGACCTGCATAATGCAGCTGTGTACTGCAGTCTGGTGGCTGATGTTCCATGTAACAGAAAGATTCAGTGGCAAAGGAATTAAGGGCTGTGGTGTTTGTTGACAGACACTATCAAAGTGTCTTTCTGCCTTTGGACAACCGGCAACAGATTCTGTCACAGAAGGTTGAAGAGGTCTGCAACAGCCTGCATGGAAAAGTGGGCACTCCTCTCTTACACTGATCTTCAGATAGGTCCAAGAAGGTGACTCTTGGCCTGTATATCCTGTGTGCTAGGCATGGCGTCCTACAAGCAGCATTGCCCCTCACCTGTTGTCTTCTAATACAGCAGTTGCTGATGTCTTCCTCTAAACAGAATAAAGAAGCAATGTTTGCACCCACAATAAGGACAGAAAATTTATGCCAAGGACAAAAAGATTGAAAATAGCAATCCGAAATTCAAACACTCCTGAAAAACTAGGCAGCAAAATAAATCCTCAGATTCAGACAGCTGCAGCTCAGAGAACTGTTTGACACAACTCAAGTTGCTCTCACACACCAATTCTGTCCTGTTTTTCTGACAGGTCCAGGATTGGCTGAGCCTTCTATGATTTTCATTCAGACTCAAACGAGGATGCACATGACATCATTGGAGCAAGACTTCTGCACTTTAATTAGGGCCTGGGGTGGGTGCATGTCTCAAATCAAGAATCAATAGTTAAATAGCAGCAGGGGATCATTTGGGATTGTGCAACAAGTACTCAGGCACCAGGTGGGCAGGTTTAAAATGGTAATGTAGTCTCTAGATTGGTAACACGCTGCAGGTGCACACCAAATACACTCCATAACTTATGATGCAGAACTCTCCTGTATTAATTGAACAGAGATCACCAGCACACAAAGCATTCCTCTATCAGTCCATCAGTGTACAATTAGTGTGACTTTCTACCTCCAAGGATCATAGAATCATAGTCATGGTCACTTCATGGAGCAATCCAGTCAATCCCATTACCCAGCTCTCTCTTCGTGGCCTTGCAGGTTTCCTTCCTTAAATTGGCCATCCAGTTTCCTTTTTAAATTGTTCATTGTCTCTGCTTCCACCACCCTCATGGGCAGTGGGTTCCGGGTCACAACTACTGTTATGTTCCTTCTCTGACGGGTCACTTTGCTCAGTGAACATGATTGCATACCTACCTACTGGTGAGTGAGTTGGTAAACAAGATACTGCAGATGCAGAGACCCATGTAAGATGAAACACATGCTGTTTATTAACACAAGGAACAGAGCACTAACACGTGTACTTCTCAAACCAGACCCTATTCTAAACTACCGATTAACATTGTAGACCACGCTACACAGCAATTGGGTAATACTATCACGTGGTCAATATGCTCACATTCTCTTAAAGGTATATTGCGCCTCAGATTACCATATCCCTCCCCCTTTACTCGAAAGTACAATGTACAGTCTTTATAATATATCAACTATTTACATAAATAAACTATTTACAAATTCAGTATCTCTGGAGGCTTCTTCAAATGTATCGAACGTCGTAGTTCTACAACTTCGGACCGTTTATCCAAGGCCTCCCTCTCAGGAGTTATCTGTCCACTAGGCTTTCTAGTAGGTACCTGTATGTTTGTTTATTTGACTCTCTCAGGTTCAACGGATCCTAAAGGCACTTCCAAACAAAGTGGAGTTCCTTCCACACGGGAATGCTTGGCGCATTCTTTCTTGGAGATCTGTTTCCCTTTTCCTGAGGTGATCTATGTGTCTCCTAATTACCCGACCTTCGATCAATATGTGATTGGAAAGGGGCCCTGTCACCGCAGTAACTTCACTTGATAGCCATTTGGGCCCATCTCCAAAGTTATTTGCAAAAACTGTGAACAGTTCTTTCATGACTGTGACAATCGTGTTCATTTTTCTGGGCCTCCTGACTCCTCTCTACCCTCCCCCCTAAATCCGTCCTTATGAGCCTCAAATGTGTCCTGAGACCTCTCTTCATCAATAGTTCTGTGGAGGCTATACCAGTGGTTGTATGTGGTGTAGTCCTATAGCTGAGTAGGAAACATAATAATCTAGTTGCAACAGAGACTCTATCCAGTTTTTTTCATCCCAGACTTGAAAGTCTGGACTGCCCTCTTGGTCATACCATTGGATGCAGGATGGTATGGCGAGATCTTAACATGTGTTATACCAGTGAGACTTGTAAATCTTTGGAATTCCCCGCTGGTGAATGCCGTTCCATTATCAGATACTCTTATATCTGGTAACCCATGTATCGCAAAATGCCTATGGTCTGCCTATGATAGTGGGGATGTGGGTGATCTCAGTTTGTATACATCCATCCACTTCAAGTGAGCGTCTATAATCAAGAGGAATATTGTGCCCAAATTTGGGCACTTCCATTGCCATAGCCTCCAGGGCTATGTGCCAAATGCCGGAAAATGGGTTGAGTGTAGTCAGATCTTTGTTGGCCAGCGTGGACATGATGGGCTGAATGGCCTCTTTCTGTGCTGTAGACATCTATGAATCTATGAGTCTATGAGTAATCAATGTGGAGGCGGACCCATGCATGACCTTCCTGGCCATTCTCAGGGATGCAATGGAGCAGAAGGTGGCAATTTCTGTGCCTGTTGGCACTGTAGGCAGCTCTTGACTAAGTTTTTGATTTCTGTATCCATCCCTGGCCATCATAAGTAGCTGGGCACCAACATTTTCATTCTAGAGATGCTGGGGTGATCACTATACAATTCGGTCAATAATGGCTTTCTTCTTCTTGGAGGCACACTGACTCTCGCTCCCTGTAGAAAAATGCCATCCTGGCAGGTGAGCTTGTATCTCCTATTCAATCAGGGCTTCATTTTGTCAGACTTTGCTCGTTAGACCATCCCTGTAAGGCTTGTTCCCTTACATGAGACAAAACTGGATCGCACTCTGTTCACTCTCTTATCTGTTTGGCATGCACTGGTGACGAATCCAGAAAGTTTAATAACAAGACAAGTTCTTGAGGAATTGGGACGTTCACATTGCTGTCTTTTAGATGTAATCAGCTCAGTGCGTCAGCATTTGCAACCTGGCTTCCCAGCCTGTGGATAAAAGTATATTCGTAAGCAGCTAGAATAAGTGCTCACCTTTGGGTGCGTGCCAAGGCAATTATCTTCCCCGAACAAGCCTAGTAGTAGCTTGCGATCGGATGCAATGGTGAAGTGGAGACCATGGATGTATTGGTGGAACTTCTTAACACCAAATACAATAGATAAGCAGAGCCAATGTAAGGTTTATTAACACAAGTAACAGAGCACTAATACATGTCTGCTTCTCCAACTAGATCCTATTCTAAACTACTGATTAACATTGTAGCCATGCTACACAACAATCAGATAATACAGTCACGTGATCAATCTGCTCACATTCTCTTAAAGGTATATTGCACCTCAGATTATCACAACCACTCACTGTGTATAAAAGTTCTTCCTCAAATTACCCCTGCATCTCTTGCCCAAAATCTTAAATCTGTGTCTCCTAGTCCTTGTACTATATAAATGGGAACAATTTTTCCTTGTCAGTCGGATCAAAACCTATCATGATCTTGTACACATCTATTAATTCTCCCCTCAGTCTCCTGTATTCCAAAGAGAACAACCCCCAGCTTCTCCAACTTAACCTTGTAGCTAAAATTCCACATCTCTGGAATCATTCTGGTAAATCTCCTCCAGACCCTCTCGAGGACCCTCAAATCCTTCCTAAAAAGTGGTGACCAAAACTGTATGCAATACTCTAGTTGTTGCCTAACCAAAACTTTATGTAGCTTTATTTACAGCATAACTTCTGTATTTTTGTACTCAATACCTCTATTTATGAAGCCAAAGATCCCATATGCTTTGCTAACCGCTCTCTCAATATGTCCAGCCACCATCAAAGATCGGTACATGTGTAGCCCCAGATCCCTCTGTCATACGAACATACGAAATAGGAGCAGAAGTAGGCTGTTCAGCCCCTCGAGCCTGCTCCGCTATTTAATAAGATCACGGCTGATCTGTTTGTGTTTCAAATTCCACATTCTCATCTACCCCTGATAACCTTTGATTTCCTTGCCTAACAAGAATCTCCACCTTAAAAATATTCAATAACCCCATCTCTGAAGAGGAGAGTTCTAAAGTCACACAACCCTCTGAGGGAAAAAATTCTCCTCATCTCTGCCCAAAAAGGGTGACCCCCAATTTTAAAGCAGTGCCCCCTAGTTCTGGACTCACCCAAAGAGGAAATATCCTTTCCTCATCCACCTTGTTAAAATTGTTCAGGATCTTACATACTTCAATAAGTCACCTTCTAAACTCCCGTGGAAACAAGCCCAGTCTGTCCAACCTATCCTCATGAGAAAATTTGCTGATTCCAGGTATCAATCTGGTAAGCATCTTCTGAACTGCCTCCAAGGCAGTTACATCCTTCTTTAAATAAGGAGGTCAAAATTGCACACAGTATTCGAGATGTAGTCTCACCAGTGCCCTGTATAACTGAAGCATAACATCCTTATTTTTATGCTCAATTCCTCTCATAATAAAGGATGGCATTCCATTAGCTTTCTTTATTCCTTAATTAATTGAGCCTACATAATAACTTTTTGTGATTCATGCACTAGAACACTTAGATCCCTCTGTACCTCAGAAATTCTGCAGTCGTTCTCCATTTAAGTAATACTCTACTTCATTATTCTTTCTGCCAAAGTGAACAACTTCACATTTTCCCACATTATACTCCATCTGCTAGGTTTTTGCCCAGTCACTCAACCTATCTATATCCATCTGCAACCTCCTTATATCTTCTTCACAATCTACTTTCCTACCTATCTTGGTGTCATCTGCAAATCTAGTAGCCATACCTTTGTTCCGGACATCAGGAACATCATTGTAATACATCTGCATATCAGTATAAGCCCAGCCTGCCAGAATTGTCCTCACCCCCACCCCCCTCCACCCCCAGATTGTCCACCCATGTGTGCGTGATTGCATGCCGACACGTTTCACAACAGCATATAAAAGGCATACACTTGGCGGGTTGCACTTTGAGGGGAACTCAGAACTGAGTACACAGTAACGTTGTGGAGTGCTTGACCGAGTTGCCTGTTGGTCTTCACAGTTGAGGCGTGTTGGAGGGATGGTGCAAGGGTTACCCTGCAGTTGAGCTGCATTGAGGGTGGGGCAAGGTCTGTCCTATGGTTGAGGTGCATTGCGGGGAGGGGGGGGTGGTCAAGGGGTCAAGGGCTGCACTGTGGTTGAGGCATATTGGGGGGGCAAGGGCTGCACTGAGGTTGAGGCACATTAGTGAGGGGGCAAGGGCTGACCTGCGGTTGAAGGTAGCGCAGCCATAATGATATGATTGGAGTCGGGGCCTCTAGCTTCTCTGCCCACTCAAGCAACGCGGAGGCATCAAAGTGCCATCAAGTGCTCCAGAGATTTTCACCTCTTGGGCACAGACTGCAAAGCAATGAGCATTTTAATGGACTGCAGAACAGCTGGACAACTGGTCACATTGTACAATCTCCTTGCTAAAGATGGCTGTGGAGCAGTCACTGGCGGAGGCGCTCACATCCCCTTGCAATGTTATCATCCCGGTTTGAACCAGTCTCCCCATGGTTTAAGCTAACAGTGCAGCCTCACAGCACAGGTTAGAATGCCTGCGTCTGAACTGAGAGCACAGCATGCAGTCCAATGGGCAAAGCTGCCGCCCCAATCGGTTGGGTGGAGTGAGGCGGAGGTGAATGGCGTTTTGGGCAGCCATGCAGCACACCAATCTCTGGTCATCCAAGTGGGTAGCCAGCACTCTCCACGATACGTTACGTGGCCTTCAGGCTTTACCAGGAGAGGTTCTTAGTACACCCAAGCTAACCCACGCATTCTCTCTTTCATCCTGCAGGAGGAGTGCATCAGGAGAATGGTGAACATTGCTGTATTCCTTGTGGCATACAGAGAATGAAGACTAAGGAGAAGACAGCGACGGAAGTGAGGGAGGAGCAGCACCCTCTGGAAGCAAGGGTGGCTGGGGTTCCCACATATACCACTGAAGAGCCACAGCGAGCCATCATTGTTTGGTGCCTAGCTAGACCCAGGGTTTGTAGACATCACCTTTCTTTCCTGCAGATGACCAAGAACCAGTGTCGCTGAAGACTGCGATTATCCAGGGAACTGGTCGGTCACATCTGCCAGCTACTACAGGATTTGGTGCCACGAGGACATGGAGGGCATCCACTGCCAGTGGCTATGAAAGTGACTGCGACGCTTAACTTCTACACCAGTGGCTCCTTTCAGGGCTCTACACGCGACATCTGTGGGATATCACAAGTGTCCACACACAAATGCATCCATGAGGCCATGAATGCCATTTTCGCGAGGGCACACAACTTTGTGTATTTCACCCAGGACTAGGACAGCCAGAATGCAAGAGAGATTGGATTTTCCAAGATCTTGGGTTTCCCACAGGTGCAGGGTGCCATCAACTGCACTCAAGTGGCACTCAGATCTCCGTCGCAACAGGCAGTCAACTATGTCAACTGCGGGGGATTCCATCGCTTTATGTGCACCTGGTGTGTGACCACAACAATTATATCCTGCAGGTCTGCACATGGTTTCCAGGAAGTGTCCACGTCTCCTACATTCTCAGTGAGTCACAGTTCTTTGAAGTCTTCCAGGGTCCACAGAAGCTGCAGGGCTGGCTCCTTAGAGGCAGGGGCTGCCCGCAGAGGACACTCTAGCAGCAGCCTCAGACTGCAGCAGGATGAAGGCATAATGAGCTCATGCTGCAGCTCGCAACTTGGTGGAGCAAATCATTGCGATGCTGAAAATGAGGTACCGGTGCCTGGACCGGTCTGGTGGAGGCCTGCAATATAATCCACAGACGGTGTCATGCATCGTCATCACCTGATGCGCTGTTCACAAACTGGTGCTGCAACAGGGAGAGCAGCTGGCTGAGGAGGAGATGGAGGAGTTACATGTCTCCTCCAATTAGGAGGACACTGACGGGAATGAGAATGAAAAGGTCCTCAAAGGTGACGATGACGAAGATGAGGACCTCACACTGGCTAGACGAGACAGGCGCACTCGGGAGGCCCTCATAGCTGCTAGATTTGTGGAGGATGATGGTGCCATGCAGTAAGGAGACACCATAGATCCTCACATTGCGCCTATGAACATTTGACTCCAGTCTGGCTTATGGCAGTGCGCATACCCTCTGTGATAATGCTCCTGTCACGGAGACGCAGTGAGGGCCCCAATAGTCGCTCAATTGCAGGAGGATGATGATGACATGCAGTGAGGACACTCCATAGATCTTCACATAGCCTCTGAGAATAGCTGAGTCCTACCTGTCCGAGGGCAGCTGGCTTGTGCTCTGTGATCAGGGTCATATCATGGAGACGCAGTCATGAAGCTTTAAAAGCACATGATCCTTTGTCAGCCTTCAGCACCTGACCCCTTCAGGAGCACAACATCAAAGCCACAAATGCTGAAGAGATAGGGACCAACCCCACCTTAAAGATGCTGTGAGCACACAGAGAGAATGATGGAACACTATGATGCCTGCCCACGACATTCTGGCTGCAATGACAAGCATCATCAAGGTGCAGGCACCAGTAATGTATCCAGTGAGTGTGAGGCCAGACCATCACTTTGGACTGAGACACCTACCTTTATATTACGCAGAAATGTTTCCCAACTGAGTGACACAAACACTGCTCATCAGAACAAGGAGCCTTAGGCCAGGAGACATTGTTGAATGTTTATTTACAATAGTGAACATTATGCACAAGTGACTAACACCCATGCCCAGGCTGTGCAACTACATCTTCTTTACCTTCCTAACCCTGCCAATATGTCTTGGTGCTCCCTGGACACCCACAGTGGAGGTGGAGGCAGCCTGTTGCCTTGTCTGTGATAACCTTGATGGGCATCCTCTGTAGGGCCGAGAACTGGAGGGCCCCGACCTGTTTTCATGGACCTGCTGTGTGGCAGTGTCAGCCTCCATGATCTGTGGAGCTGGAGCTGCTGGGGTCACAGAAAGAGGGGGTTCAGATGGGCTGGACACTTCCGGAGTCACCTGGGTGGATGGCCCTGGGGTGTACACCTGTTGATCCTCCTCCCTATGATTGTCCAAGGGCCCCTGCCTGACTCCTTGAGGAGAGGGGGTAGCTGGAGTGAGATCGAGCTGCCGCGCACCCCTCTCGCATATACACTGTTGGAGGTCAACTATGGAGTTCAGCCCGTGCAGCAGTGCAGGAGCGATGCCCTGGAGCAAGGTCTCCACGGTGGCCACCATCATACCAGTGTTGACCATGATGCATTGGCATGCTGGCACTATCACCTCAGCCTGAAGGCAGACAGATTCCTCCATTGTGCCTTGAAATCTGACAAGTGCAGTGGACAGCTCATGCTGACGTTCCCTAGCTTGCCTTTGCAGCTCTAGCAAATGAGACATGAACGAGTCCAGAGGCTCGTCATCTGACTTGGACTCAGCAATGTTCTGGCCTCCAGCAGTCCTCCGAGTGCCAGGGAGCTGGGAAGATCCTGCCGCTGCCTGCTGTGGATCAGAAAGTGTGATGAGTTCACCAGTTTGTAATCCCGAAGCTACTCTAAAGCTAGGTCCCACCGAGGTGTGTGTCTCTGCTCTGGTGGAGGGTGTGGGTGAGAGCTGTGATGGGTCTTCAAGGAGGGCGCCTTCAGATTCCTCTCCTGCAGTTTCTTTGGGGCTTGATTGGAGGCCCTGAGTCGTGGACACTGTCGGCTCTCTGATGTGCCTGCGAAAGCAAGGAGAGATAATTAGTGCATGACAGGGGACTGTGGAACAGGACACACCACTCACAGCACAGTTGACTGATGGATATTGCTCTGCTGGATCTTTACTTGGTAGAGCACCGCCGACCTCACCATCAGCACATGAATGGTCCAGATCCTCGCCAGCCAGCTGGATGTCTGTGAGGACCTTGATTTCTGGAATTCCTCCACTGGTAAGTGACCTCTCCCTTTTGTGTGTCAGCTTGTCCTGCATAAATAGAGATGGAGAGAGTGTAATCAGGACGCCTGCCAGGCCAGATGATAAGTATGCCTGGCATGTGTGGTTGGTGAGTGGTCCCATGGACATAATGAGGACAATTAAGGTGTGTGTGAGTGAGGGAATGGTGATGTTGAACTGGACCTGTGGATGTGTGATTGGTTTGTGAACGTGTGTGTATTGACAGTGATGAGAAGAGTGACTTACCCTAGCGGAACGGAGGAGATCATTCATCCTCTTGCGGCACTGGGTGGCCGCCCTCTTTTGAAGGCCATTGGCGCTGACCACCGCTACCACCACCTCCCAAGCCAGATGAGTGAGCTTGCTGCCCATCCTGCGGCTGGGGCGGGGGTAGAGGACCTCACAGCGAACCTCCACTGCATCAGAAAGGCACTCCAGGGACGCATCGTTGAGGCTGGGGGTTGCAGTCTTTTTACCTTCCAGGGCCAAGTCTTCTTTGCAGCAGTCGTGGGCTGGAATCACTGAGAGATGGACTTTAAATATGGCACCCTTGTTCTGCCACGGCGAGGTGATTGCGTGGCAGGAGAATGAGATCCCGCCTGTCATGGAAACGGCATAATTCCTGGGAATGCGTAATTAATGCGGCGGGACTGGGACGACAGGGCGTGAAAAGCTACCATTGCAGCCAGTGGGTAATATGTTGTTTTTCCTGCAAATCTGGGACAATTGCGCCCATAGTTTCTGTTTTCTGCCAGCCAGCCAATCTTGTATCCGTGCTAATATCTTACCCCCTACACCATGAGCTTTTATTTTCCACAATAACATTTGATGTGGCACCTTATCAAATGCCTTCTGGAAATCCAAGTACAGTACGTCTACAAACTCCCCTTTATCCACAGCGCATGTTGCTCCTTCAAAGAACTCCATTAAATTGATAAAACATGATTTCCCTTTCACAAAACCATGCTGACTCTTCCTGACTCCCTTGAGTTTCTCCAGCTATAACCTCCTTAATGATCAGCTCTAACACCTTCCCCACGACAAACATCAAGCTACCTGGTCCATAGTTTCCTGTTTTCTGCTTCGTTCCCTCCTTGAATAGAAGGGTTATATTTACTACTTTCCAGTCTGATGGAACCTTTTGAGAATCTAGCGAATTTTGAGAAATTAATACCAACGCATCTACTATTTCATTAGTGACCTCTTTTAAGACCCTAGGGTGAAGTCCATCAGGACCCGGAGACTTGACAGCCCACGGCACCATCAGTTTGCTCAATACCCCTTCCTTAGTGATAGTAATTTCACCAAGTTCCTCTCTCCCCTCTGCCTCTTGATTTACAGCTATTATTGGAATGTTTTAGGTATCCTTTATAGTGAGTGCAGAAGCAAAATATTTGTTCATTTCATCCACCATTTCCTTATTATCTGCTATTAACTGCCCATTCTCGCTCTGTAGAGGACCAACACTCACTTTACTTACCCTTTTCCTTTTTAAATACCTGTAGACACTCTTGCTATCTGTTTTTACATTTCTAGCTAGCTTTCTCTTGTATTCTAATTTCTTTCTCTTGATTAACTTTTTAGTCATTCTCTGCCATTCTTTATATTCTGACCAATCACCAAACGTGCCACTCATCTTTGCACAGCTTTATGCATTTTCCTTAACTTTAATGCTTTTCTTAACTTCTGTAGTTAACCACAGATGGTGGGTCATCCCTTAGAATTTTTCTTTATAGTATATATATATATATATATATATATTATATATATAGTAGATATATACTTATTCTGTGTATTCTGAAATATCCCATTAAATGTCTGCCACTGCTTGTCTATTGATATATCCTCTAGCCTAGTATCCCAGTTCACTTCAGCTTTCATGCCCACATAGTTGCCTGTATTAAAGTTTAAATTACTAGCCTTAGACCCACTCTTCTCCCTTTCAAACTGGATGTAAAATTCCATCATATTGTGGTCGCTGCTACTGAGAGCTGCCTTTATTCTGAGGTCATTTTTGTTTTATTCATTCATGGGAAATGGGCTTCGCTGGCAGGACCAGCATTTATTGCCCTTGAGAAGGTGATGGTGAGCTGCCTCCTTGAACCGCTACTGTCCATGTGGTGTAGGTACACCCACAGTGTTTTGAGGAAGGGAGTTCCAGGATTTTGACTCAGCGACAGCGAAGGAACGGCGATATATTTCCAAGTCAGGATGGTGAGTGACTTGGAGGGGAACTTCCAGTCGGTGGTGTTCCCATCTATTCGCTGCCCTTGTCCTTCTAGATGGTAGTGGTCGTGGGTTTGGAAGGTGCTGTCAAAGGAGCCTTGGTGAATTCCTGCAGTGCATCTTGTATATGGTATACACTGCTGCAATGGTGCGTCGGTGATGGAGGAAGTGAATGGTTATGGATGTGATGCCAATCAAGTGGTCTGCTTTGTCCTGGATGGTGTCAATCTTCTTGAGTGTTGTGGGAGCTGAACTCATCCAGGCAAATGGGGGATATTCCATCAAACTCTTGACTTGTGCCATGTAGATGGTGGATAGGCTTTGGAGAGTCAGGAGGTGAGTTACTCATCACACGATTCCTAGCCTCTGACCTGCTCTTGTAGCCACAGTATTTATGTGGCTAGTCCAGTTCAGTTTCTGGTCAATAGTAACTCCCAGGATGTTGATAATAGGGGATTCAGGGATGGTAATGCCATTGAACATCAGGGGGCAATGATTGGGTTCTCTCTTGTCGGAGGTGGTCATTGCCTGGTACTTGTGTGGCGCGAAAGTTACTTGCCACTTGTCAGCCCAAGCCTGGATATTGTCCAGGTCTTGCTGCATTTGGACGTGGACTGCTTCAGTATCTGAGGAGTCGCGAATGGTGCTGAACATTGTGCAATCATCAGCGAACATCCCCACTTCTGAGCTTATGATGGAAGGAAGGTCATTGATGAAGCAGCTGAAGGTGGTTGGGCCTAGGACACTACCATGAGGAACTCCTTCAGTGATGTCCTGGAGCTGAGATGGCTGACCTCCAGCAAGCACCACCATCTTCCTTTGTGCTAGGTATGACTCCAACCAGTGGAGAGTTTTCCCCCTGATTCCCATTGACTCCAGTTTTGCTAAGGCTCCTTGATGCCACACTCAGTCAAATGCGGCCTTGATGTCAAGGGCAGTCATTCTCACCTCAACTCGGAAGTTCAGCTCTTCTGTCCATGTTTGAACCAAGGCTGTACTGAGGTCAGGATCTAAGTGGCCCTGGCAGAACCCAAACTGGGTGTCAGTGAGCAGGTTATTGCTAAGCAAGTACCGTTGGTAGCACTGACGATGACCCCTTCCATTATTTTACTGATGATCAAGAGTAGACTGATGGGGCAGTAATTGGCCGGGTCAGATTTGTCCTACTTTTAGTTTACAGGGCATACCTGGGCAATTTCCATGTAGCCGGGTAGATGCCAGTGTTGTAGCTGTACTGGAACAGCTTGGCTAGGGGCACAGCAAGTTCTGGAGCACAAGACTTCAGTACTATTGCCGGAATGTTGTCAGGGCCCATAGTTTTTGCAGTATCCAGTGCTTTCAGCCATTTCTTGATATCACATGGGGTGATTCGAATTGGCTGAAGGCTGGCATCTGTGATGCTGGGGACCTCTGGAGGAGGCCGAGGTGAATCATCCACTCAGCACATCTGGCTGAAGATTGTAGCAAATCCTTCAGCCTTATATTTTGCACTGATGTGCTGGGCTCCTCCATCATTGAGGATGGGGATATTTGTAGAGTCTCCTCCTTCACTGAGTTGTTTAATTGTCCATCACCATTCACAACTGGATGTGGCAGGACTGCAGAGCTTAGATCTGATCCATTGGTTGTGGAATTGCTTAACTCTGTCTATCACTTGCTGCTTATGCTGTTTGGCATGCAAGTAGTCTTGCGTTGTAGCTTCATCAGGTTGACACCTCATTTTTATGTATGCCTGGTGCTGCTCCTGGCATGCCCTCCTGCATTCTTCATTGAACTAGACTTGATTCCCTGGCTTGATAGTAATGGTAGAGTGGGGGATATGCCGGGCCATGAGGTTATAGATTGTGTTCAAGTACAGTTCTGCTGCTGCTGATGGTCCACAGGGCCTCATGAATGCCCAGTTTTGAGTTGCTAGGTCTGTTCCAAATCTATCCCATTTAGTGGTAGTACCACACAACACGATGGAAGGTATCCTCAATGTAAATGCTGGACTTCGTCTCCGCATTGATTAATCCAATCACATTTTACAATGGGTGGAATTTTCCATGCTCTCTGGCATCTGGTGTATTAAGCCCCGTGGGTGGACAATACAGTGAGAAGGCAAATAATTGGTTTCACAATATTGTGAAACCATTTTGCAATTGGCCGCTTAGCCCGTCGATGGCGGGCCGCGTTTCCCAACATCGGACATCAGAAACCTCATCATAATACATCTACATATCTTTATAAGGCCAGCCCACTGGAATAACCATCCCCACGTCAGTGGGAAAACATACTGACGTGTTTCACAACAGCACATATAAGGTGTGCACTTAACGCCCTGCACTTTGAGGGGAACTTGGAAATGAGTGTACAGTAACGCTGTGCAGCACTCGCGCCTGTTGGATTTCAAGGTTGAAGCACTTTGGCAGGAAGGGGCAAGGGCTGCCCTGCAGTTGAGGCGTCATGGGGAGGGCAAGGGCTGCCCTGCGGCTGGAGGTAGTGCACAAGTACATGCAGGGTGAAGGGGAGGGAAGCAGTCACACATTAGGGACACTTTGTATAAAATGACCTTTCCTTTGCAGCTGAGATAGTTCAGGCGCAGCCACACTGACGTGCGTGGAGTCGGGCCTCTAACTTATCTGCCAACTCAAACAACGCAGAGTCATGAAAATGCCACCAAGTGCTCCAGCGCTTTACGCCCCTTGGGCACAGACTGCAAGCTAATGAGTTTTAGTGGACTGCAGAACAGTTGGACAACTGAGCACATTGTACAATCTCCTTGCTAAAGCTGGACATGGAGCAGCCACTGGTGGAGGCACTCAGAGCCCCTTGCAAATTCATCATCCTGGTTTGGACCAGTTTTCCCCATGGTTCAAGCTGACAGTGCAGCCTTACAGTGTGGCTTAGGAGAATGTCTGCCCCTGAACTGAGAGCACAGCCTGCAGTCCAGTGGCCAAAGCTGCCGCCAATCGGTCAGGTGGAGTGAAGCGGTGGAGGGTGGGGTTTTGAGTAGCCATGCAGTGCACTAAACTCTGGTCATCCAAGTGGTGGCCGCACTCTCCAGGATGAGTTAAGGGGCCTTCAGACTTAACCAAGAGAAGCTCTTAGAATACCCAAGCTAACCCATGCATCTCTCTCTTTCAACCTGCAGGAGGAGTACATCAGGAGCATGGAACCTGGTGAACTAACTGTATACCTTGCAGCGTACAGAGAACAAAGGCGATGGAGAAGGGGGACACTGTAGGTGTCTGGCTGCGCAGAGAGAGAAGCAGCACCCTCAGGAAGAAGGGGCGGCTGAGGCTCCCGCACATGCTGCTGAAGAGCCACAGTGAACTGTCGCTGGTCAACGTGTAGCTGGACCCAGGGTCTATAGACGCTGTCTTTCATTCCTGCAGATGACAGAGAACCAGTGTCACCAAAGAATGCACATGTCTAGGGAGCTGGTTGCTCACATCTGCCAGCTGCTTCAGGATTTGGCGCCATGGGGACATGGAGGGCATCCACTACCAGTGGCCGTGAAAGTGACCGGAGCACTCAATTTTTACATCAATGGCTCCTTTCAGGACTCCACAAGTGAGGCCTCAGAAAGCTCCACCAACAAATGCATTCATTTATTTATTTTTATTTTTATTTATTTTGATTAATAAACCCTACTACTCCCAATAAGCTTTACTACTGCTATTACAAAGACTTAATTATGAAGAAAATCTTACAATTACCACTAAATTGTATCAGCATTTGAAAGATCATTAAGCAAAACAAGTAAAAATACTCACCAATCAATCACTTACCTAATTCTCTGTGACGACACATTTGATTTTCTCTAAATCTGGTCGGTCCACTGAGACCCATCAACAGCACCAGCAGCTAGCTCTTTATCTCCTGGCTCCTCTTCCACTCCTTCTCTCACTTCTTTATCTCCCGGCTCCTCTCCTGCTCCTTCTCACACTTCTTTATCTCCCAGCTCCTCTCCTGTTCCTTCTTGCGCTCTTTTATCTCCCAGATCCTCTCTCACTCCTTCTCACACTCTTATCTCCTGGCTCCCTGCACACTCTTTAGAACTGTGCCATTAAATCTACATGGGCTCTCCATATCCCTTCTGCCAAAATGCACTTCTCTGTATTAACTACCATCTGCAACTTGGCTGCCCATTCTGCTAGCCTATCAATGTCTTATTGCTGTCGATCAGTATCATCCTTACTCTTTGCTCCTCCTTCCAGTGTAGTATTGGACAATTTTGTAATTTTACTCTTGCGCTCCAATAGCCAAATCACATATATGCATATGTCAACAAAGCAATGGTCCTAACACTGACCCTTGGGGAACACCACTGCCTACCATCCCCCCAGTCTGAAAAATAACCTCTACCACAATTTGCTGTTCTCTGTCCTTAAGCCAGTTTTTAAATCAAAGGTGACACTGATCCTTCTATTCTGGGAGCCTTAATTCTGTCAACAGGCCTTTTATCAAAAATTTCAATTAGACCAGTCAAGCACGGCCTACCTTTTATACATCCATGCTGGCTATCCTTAATTAGCTAAACGTCCCCGAGCACTTGATTTTTTTCCCTTAATTATTATTTCTAAAACCTTGCCCACCATTGATGTTAAACTAACTATCCTTACATCCTTTCCTGAATAAGGGTGTTACATTTACCATTCTTCAATCTTCTGGCACCTCTCCTGTATCTGAGGAAGATTGGAAGGTAATGGCAGGACCTTTCTGCTATCTCCATCTCCACTTCCTTTAGCAACCTGGGATGCAAGCCACCTGAACCGGGCAACATATCTACTCTAAGCATAGCCAGCCTTTCCTGTATCTCCTGCCTCTCAATTTTCACCATATCCATTACCTTTACCATCTTCATTTCCACTGTTATTTTGTCAGGTTCCCCTTTCTTAGTAAACATCAATATAAAGTACTCATTAAGTATTCTAACCTTGCCTTGTGTCTCTAAGCATACATCACTTTCTCTGTTCCTAATAGGACTCACATCACCTCCTACTACCTGCTAATTATTTACATGTCAGTAGAAGATTTTTGAATTCCCTTTTATGTTGACTGTCATTCTATTCTCATATTATCTTTACCAATCTTACATTCTTCTTCACTTCCCCTCTCAACCTATTTTATTTGACTTGGTTTTCGCATCATGCACCCTCTTTTTTTGTTTCATCATATCTCTATTTCCATCATTATCCAAGGAGAAAAAAGCAAAATACTGTGGAAGATGCAAATCTGGGAATTCTCCTTGTACTGTAGGATCGTCAGGAGAAGTCAAACCACACCGGTTTGTTCAGGACTGAATATTGAATTCAACAACTTTAGATCTTGAACTCCCTCATCCATCCCCACCCCCTTCCCGTTTCTTCCCCCTCCCTTTTGTTTTTTCCAATAATTTATATAGATTTTTCTTTTCCCACCTATTTCCATTATGTTTAAATCTATACCTGTAATGCCCTGTCAGTCTTTCCACCCCACCCCCACTAGAGCTTTTCTTCTCTGCCGATGCTGCCAGACCTGCTGAGTTTTTCCAGGTAATTCTGTTTTTGTTTTGGATTTCCAGCATCCGCAGTAGTTTTTTGTTTTTATTAATTAAGATGCTGTTGGAATGTGAAAGTTAATTAGTATGTGGAAGTAGAATAGAAGTTACTTTAATGAATCACTTCATGGTTCAATTGGCTGATAATGAATTAAAACAGTAAGATTGGTAAACTGTTTGTGAATAGCTTATAACCAGGCCTTACGAATAGTTTTAAACATAAACAACAGATTGAGTGTCCTGCCATCCATTCTTAATTAGCACATTCTCTTAGATAATATCACCACCTTAAACACCTCTTTGTTCCTTTATCTGTGGCATCTTTTGATTATCTGCTCCTATCACTGCTTGCTTGTCCCTCCAACCACCACCCTCCTCCCCCCAACCTCTCTCCCCCACCCTCCCCGCCCCCTCCCCCACCTTAAACCAGCTTCTATTTCGCCCCTCTCCTAATATTACTCAGTTCTGTTGAAGGGTCGTGAGGACTTGAAACGTCAACCCTTTTCTTCTCCGCCGATGCTGCCAGACCTACTGAGTTTTTCCAGGTAATTCTGTTTTTGTTTTGGATTTCCAGCATCCGCAGTAGTTTTTTGTCTTTATTAATTAAGATGCTGTTGGAATGTGAAAGTTAATTAGTATGTGGAAGTAGAATAGAAGTTACTTTAATGAATCACTTCATGGTTCAATTGGCTGATAATGAATTAAAACAGTAAGATTGGTAAACTGCTTGTGAATAGCTTATAACCAGGCCTTACGAATAGTTTTAAACATAAACAACAGGTTACAAGCAAATACAAATAATAAAACTGTGCTTGAAAGCTGATGCTGGTATTCAAAGCAGTTGTGGAACTGATTACAGGGAATGGCATAGGATGTGATAAAAACGATGATGCAAAAGCCTGGTTGATCAAACACAGAGGGTACATTCAAAGACTGGAGGCTCAAGGAAGGTGGATAACATAAGGATGAGTTTTTACTCCATAGTTTAAAAAAAGAACTTGATGCACCATTGGACATTTCATAATAAGAACTTTTACAGCCAATATAATATCCATGTCTACCCCTGAGAAAGGATATAAAGAATACATTTTTGAATGAAACCAGTGCAGTAGCCAATGGAGAGAAACTCCTAAGAATATATCCATGCTAACACGTGGATAGTCTGAGAACTTGTGATGTCATGAGGCACCAAGAAGAAAAGAGAAAGAAGAAAGAATTTGCTCCTGTTCTGAAACAACACAGGATTTCACTCATATAGATCTTGCTGGCAAGTCCAACATTTATTACCTGTTCTTAATTGCCCTTGAGAAGGTGATGGGGTGAGCTACCTTCTTGTACCACTGCAGTCATAAGAAATAATAGTGGAGTAGACCATTTGGCTCTTTGAGTCTGCTATGCCATTCAGTAAGATCAAAGTTAATCTTCTACCTCTTCTCTATATTCTTGAACTATCCCTATATCCCTTGATTCCCTTAGCATCCAAAAATCTATCAATTCTGAGACTCTGACCCCTGGCTCTAGGCTCCCCAGCCAGGTGAAACATCCTCCTAGCATCTATCTTGTCAAATCCCTTAATAATTTTACTTATTTAAATGAAATCATCTCTCATTCTTCCAAATTTTAGGGGATATAGGCCTGTTCTACTCAATCTCTCCTCATAGGAAAATACCAGGAATCAGTCTCATGAACGTTCATTGCACTCCCTGTAAGGTAAGTACTTTCTTCTATAAGTAAGGAGACCAAAACTATATTACAATGTTTCTGATGTGGACTCACCAAGGCCCTATGTAATTGCACTAAGACTTCCTTACTCTTGTACTCTAATCACTTTTTATTAAATCCAAACATACCATTTGCTTCCCGAATTGCTTGCTATTTCCGCATTATAGTGTTCTGTGATATCTCTACAAGAATACTCAGGTCCCAAAGAAAATCACCTTTTCCCAATCTCCCATCATTTAAATAACATCTGCTCTTCTATTTTTCCTACTAAAGTGAATAACTTCATTTTTTTCCTTATTATATTTCATCTGCCATGTTCTTGTGCACTCAATGAATCTGTAGATATCCCGTTGCATCTTCCTTATTGCCTAATTTTCCACCTAATGTTGTACCGTCGACAAATTTGAATACATCACATTCAGTGCCCTCATTTAAGTCATTGATATAGATTGTAAATAACTGAAGCTCAAACTAATCCTTGTGGTACCATGCTAGTTACAACCTGACAGTTCAAAAATGACCTACCCTGTTTTCTGTCTGTAACCAATCCCTAATACATTGGAATATATGTCCCTCAACCCAAGAGCCTTAATTTTATGCAATGACCTCTTGTGTAACACCTTATAAAATGCTTTTTTGAAAACCAAAATGCACCATGTCCATTGGTTACCTTATCCACCCCACGAATTACAATCTCAAACAGCTCTGACAGCTTTGTCATACATGTTTTCCCTATTATAAATCCATGTTGACTCTGCACAATCATATGATGATTTTCTCAGTGCTCTGTTATCATGTCCCTAATAGTAGATTCTAGCATCTTTGCTACTCCTAATGTTAGACTAACTGGCCTCCAGATTCCCTGTTTTATTTCTTTTCATTTATTCTTTCATGGAATGTGAGCATCGCTGGCTCGGTCAACATTTAATGCCCATCCCTAATTACCCTTGAGGAGATGATGGCTGCCTTATTGAACCACTGAAGTCCATGTGGTGTAGGTAGCCCACAGTGCTGTTGGGTAGAGAGTTCCAGGATTTTAACCCAGGGACAGAGAAGGAATGGTGATATAGTTCCAAGTCAGGATGGTGTGTGGCTTGGAGGAGAACTTGCTGGTGGTGATGTTCCCAATTGTCTGCTGCCCTTGTCCTTCTAGGTGGTAGAGGTCACGGGTTTAGGAGGTGCTGTCAAAGTACCCTTGGTGAGTTGCTGCAGTGCATCTTGTAGATGATACATACTGCCACCACTGTATGCCCATGGTGGAGGGAGTGAATGTTTAAGGTGGTGGTTGGGGTGCCAATCAAGCAGGCTGCTTTGTCCTGTATGGTGTTGAGCTTCTTAAATGTTGTTGGGGCTGCACTCATTCAGTCAAATGGAATGTATTCCATTATACTCCTGACTTGTGCTTTGTAGATGGTGGACAGGCTTTGGGGAGTCAGGAGGTGAGTTACTCGCAGCAGAATTTTCAGCCTCTGACCAGATGATCATTGCTTGGCAATTGTGTGGCACAAATGTTACTTGTCGCTGATCAGCCCAAGCCTGCATATTGTCCAGGTCTTGCTGCATATGGGCATAGACTACTTCAGTATCTCAGGAGTTGTGAATGGTGCTGAAACATGTGCAATCATCAGCAAACATCCCCACTTCTGAACTTATGATAGAGGGAAGGTCATTGATGAAGCAGCTGAAGATGGTTGGGCCTCGGACACTACCCTGAGGAACTTGTGCAGCGATGTCCTGGGACTGAGGTGATTGATCTCCAACAACTACAGCCATCTTCCTTCGTACCAGGTATGGCTCCAACCAGTGGAGAATTTTTCCCCTTGTTCCCATTGACTCGAGTTTTGCTAGGGTTCCTAGATGCCATCCTCGGTTAAAAGCTGTCTCGATGTCAAGGGCAGTCACTCCCACCTCACCTCTTGAGCTCAGTTCTTTTGTTCATATTTGGTGTAATGAGGTCAGGAGCTGAGTTTCCTTGGTGGAACCCAATTGAGCATCAGTGAGAAGGTTATTTCTGAGTACATGCTGCTTGATAGCACTGTCGATGACACCTTCCATCATTTTGCCAATGATCAAGAGTAGATTGATGGGGCAATAATTGGCCAGGTTTTCCCCCTCCTTTCTTGAATGGGGTTGGGGGGGGGGTGGGGGCGGATTCCATTTGCTTTTTAAATTAAGTCCCATTAATTTTCTCTGTATTATTTCTTTACAAATATTAATTTCCCTAACTGGCTCAGTCTGCCTAAGCCCTTAGTCCCCTATTATTTCCAAAATATTTTTGGTGTCTCCTACTCTTGTCTCTGCCTCTGAAGGTCCCTGATTTATTTTCACGAATTTCTTCCTTTTCACATAACCATAGAAACTTCTACAATCTATATTTAAGTTTCTTGCTCATCTACTCTAATTCTATTTTATCTTTCTTTATCAATTTCTTCATCAGTCTTTGCTGAGTTTTAAAATCTTCAGAACCACTGCTCTTCTTGGCAACATTATAACCCTCTTCCTTTACTCTAGTACTATGTTTAACTTCTCTTGTTAGCCACAGTTGGACCACTATTTGCATGCTGCTTTTATTACTTGGGTAAATGTTTATTCATTATGAATTAATTATTTCAATGTTTGTTATTGATTATCTACTTTCTCAGTTCACCTTAGCTATTGACCCTCATAGCTACATAGCTTGTGTGGTTCATATTTAGATCTTGTTTTTAACTTACCAAAATCACTCTCAAACTCTGAATTATGATCACTCTCATCTAGGGGCGCCTTTACTACAAGGTTATTAATTAACCTTTTCTCATTGTAAAATACTAGAGCTATTGCTAGTTGGTCTCTTGACATTTGGCTTGAATTTTACGCTTGGGGTAGAGATCCCATTTGGCCGGCTTGTCCAGCAGCCATTTAATGGCCATTGGGCCATTAATTGGCTTGTGGCAGGATTTCTGCCTCCATTTGGGAGGAAGTCCCACCTCTGAGAGCTGCTGGACAATCAAATGGCTGGCAGCTCTCTGGTCCCCACAGCACCACCAGGAGTGGTGGCCACTGCTGGGACTGCGGCCGAGGAGGAAAGTGGACTGTGATGGAACCCAGAACAAAGATGAGCCCAGGCTTTCGCTGGGGCCAGGCTGAGGGAGTTGCGGGGATCAGGGTAGACAGGAGAGGGGAAGCCTGTGGGTGGGGGAAGACCTTGGGATGCCTTTGATGGACACAGAGGCCCATAAAGGAGGCACTTCCCCCTTGACTGTCCATCAGCCCACCCAGTGAAACATAACGGGCTGGACTCTTAGCCGAGGTAAAATCCAAGAGGTGGCAGATGGAAGTCCTTAGTTTTTTATTATATGGCCACTTAAGGGCCTCGACTGGTCCATGGGCAGATAGGCCTCTTGACACCTCCTCCCGCTAATGGTAAAATTGCAGTTGGATGGTGGGCGGGTTGGTGCCGGCAATGGCACCTGTGGCATGGCACCCAACTTTATGGCCCCCTGGCCTGCCAATGCACCCCCAAGGGGCCACAAAATTCTGCATATCGATGTAGTAAACGATCTTTAATGTATGAAATCATGCTCCATACTGTTACAGAAAATTGGTTTTGACCAGTCTATATGAACAGTAAAGTCCTCTATGTATTACCTTTGTTTACCCTTGTTACATGCGCCTCTAATTTCCTGTTTTATACTCTGCCTCGCACTACAACTACTGTTATGTGGTCAAAAAAACTACTCCCATCAATGTTTTCTGGCCCTTGTTGTTACTTTACCCCACCCAAACTGATTCTACTTCTTGATTTTCCAAACTATGATCC
Source organism: Cetorhinus maximus (assembly GCF_964194155.1). NCBI lineage: Eukaryota > Metazoa > Chordata > Chondrichthyes > Lamniformes > Cetorhinidae > Cetorhinus > Cetorhinus maximus. The sequence goes on along the minus strand of NC_135880.1, from coordinate 86,026,366 downwards.
TTTCTCTGTATTGTCTTTATCTTATCATTTATTGTCAGGAGTACCTCTCCTTCTTTCCCAACTTGCCTAGCTCTTCTAAAATTTTCAACCTTGATCACTTCACAACCATATTTCCCTAATGGTTATATCACACTGAATAAAGGCACGTCATATTCATTGCTTTAAAAATATAAACTTTACTCAGTATGGAATCTTCTGGAACTGAATTTTCTTCTTAAAATGGAGACAAGATAGTCACCGAGAGTCATCTGGCTTGGTCTGTGGATTCACAAACTGCCACATTGTCTCGAAAGGACAAAAGGACACATTCCAGACTAGAGATGTCACGACCTAGCTCCCGAAACCATCCAAAACAGCAGTCCCTGACTTGAATAATCACTTTGAAACCAAGACAGTGATTGCCTCAGACCCCCGAGGGCGAATGTCTGCAAATAATAATACTAATTACAGTTATTCAACATAAGCCCAACACCATACTTGGAAGAGAGTTTTGAGAAGTGAGAAAAATTTTTTCCTTAGTTCTGTTGAAGAGTCATACGTACTCGAAACGTTAACGGTATTCCTCTCCGCAGATGCTGTCAGGCCTGCTGAGTTTTTCCAGGTATTTTTATTTTTGTTTTTGTTTTGGATTTCCGGCATCCGCAGTTTTTTGCTTTTATATTATGGTAAGGCAGCCATGTTGGCTACCCTATTTGTTCTTTAAGTGCTGTTCGTAAAAGGACACAACAACTACAGAAACTGCAGCAGCAGAAAGGGCTGCAACACCCATGCCTTAAGAGCTGGAGGCTGTAACATCAAAAGGCCTCCAGGCCTGTTTCTTACCAAGTTGACCAATACAGCAGACTGACCTCCTGGTAACAAAACTACAAGTTAAGAACTTTGTGACCTACAAAAAGTCCATCTCTTTGAGAGAATCCTGCAATGGCTCTGATCTGGCCTTTTGCTACTGAATTCACCTAACTATACTTCAGGAGTAAAAATAACCCCTTCTTCATCAGGTCTGCACCGTGTATTTTCCTTGACAAGCTAATCACGTTATCCTTTTGTTTATAACATGTAAAAGTGCACTATTCTCTTTAACTGTATGTTCCTGGAATGTGTGTGCATGTCTGTGTGTGTGTGTATACGGTGACCAACCGTCCTGGATTTTATGGGATTGTCCTGTATTCGGGATGGTTGTCCCTTTTCCCACACTGTCTGCATCTAGGACCCTGTTTGTCCCGTAATTGCAAGGTTTGAGTTTCTCACAAGCATAGTATAGTCCTGCTATGGTGCCGTACTGTCCGATCCCCACTCTGGTGACTTGAACAACTCCGGCAGCACCCCAACACACCCCGGCTCTTTCAACTTTGACAGCCCCCACCACTCCCCCCCCGCACCCCCCCACCTCCCTACTGCTCGTACAACTGTGGCAGCACCTCCACCCCACCCATATCCCCGCTTTGCCCTCACAGGTTCAACTCCAAGCCAAAGCAGCCCGTAAATTTTGGGCCAGCTGTTGATCACCCTGCGCTCGTGAGAGTGTGTGTCTGTGTGTGAGTGAGAGTGTGTGTGTGAGTGTGTGTGTGTGAGAGTGTGTGTGTGTGTGTGTGTCTGAGTGAGTGTGCGAGTGTGTGTGAATGAGAGTGTGTGTGTGTGTGTGAGTGAGAGTGTGCGTGATGTGTCTGAGTGTGTGTGCGAGTGAGTGACTGTGTGTGTGTGAGTGTGCGTGTGTGTGTGAATGTGTGTGTATGTGAGTGAGCGAGTGTGTCTGACTGTGTGAGTGTGTGTGTGTGAGTGTGAGTGTGTGTGAGTGAGTGAGTGCGTATGAGTATGTATGAGTGTGAGTGTGTGTGTGAAATTTTACGGCAGCGGGATTTTATGTTCCTGCCAAAGGCAATGAGGTTTAAAATATCTTGCCGCAATTTATGGCCCCGTCCCCGCAGAAACAGCGCCATAAAATTCTGCCCTGTGTGTGTGAGAGCGTGTGTGTGAGAGCGTGGGTGTGAGAGTGTGTATGTGTGGTGACTGTATGTGTGTGTCTGGTGAGTGTGTGTGTGCGTGTGGTGAGTGTGTGTGGGGTGAGTGAATGATGTAGCGTTAGATTTTCAGGGTGAACACGTGAGTAAATAACAAACAAAAACAGAAAATGCTGGAAAAACTCAGCAGGTCTAACAACAGCTTTGGAGAGAAAAAAACAGATAACATTTCGACTCTGTATGACTCTTGTTCAGAATAAATTGTGAATAAATAAATTGTGAACTGTGAATAAATAAAATAAATAATCCCCTTTGTTTAACCAGCAGCTGGTTAACAGAGGTTTCAGTCATCTGCCATCCCTACCTGTAACAGTTATTAATTAAAGCCCACTTCTCTGTATTAATCCGTCCATATTGTTATGAATGCTTCATGCCTTTGGCTAAGTTTTTCTTTTTTTTCTGACGTCACTTTAGTCTCTAATTCCCCAGGCTCCTCAAATATGAAGTGTTCAGTCATGTGTTCAAATATCTTCCGGGGCTCACCTGTCCAACTTAATGAGAGTGGGCCGCACAGGCTGTTTGCAGAGCTGACTACGGCATAAACTGAGTGCTAAAGTTGGCAACTTAGTGCAAGTGGGAATTCGCTGGTAACTATTTCTCAATCCAAAATTTAGTTTAACAGTTAGAATTTGACTCACAGCTTTAAAAGAAACTGCAAGCAAGTTAAGCTGCCCAGTTAACAGAAACTGTCTGAGTGGCTGTTAACTGTCAGTCAACAGCACATTGCGGGTGTTAATTAGTGAGCTGGAAGCCAACTTAACTGTAGGAAATTGGCTGTGAATCATAAGCTCTACCTAAGAAAACAGTATTTGCTACACCCAGAGTGGGTCACAGAGAATGTTTGCAGAACTGAATGTCTCATAATCATCGTGTGAAAGTCAGAAATTTGATGCAGAGGAGGAAGAAGGTCCTGCTTTTTACTTTCATCATTAATGCATGTAGTGGATGTTTGAGGCATTAAATATTTAAAATTCCTGCTCATAAATTTGATTATTGCAAGTTAATGCATAGAAATATATAAAAACTTACGATAAACTAAAAAGTGGATATAAGTAATATATCTTAGACGAACATATGGGGCAGGATTTTCGGGTTGGCGGGCGCGGCGAGCGGGCCTGGGAGTGGACTGGAAATGGTCTGCTGCCCGTGATTGGCCTCGGACCAGGATTTCACACCGGCTGGCCAATTAACGGCCAGCCATCGTGAAATGAGCGCTGAAAGGCCCAACACTGCCGGGGTGGGGGTGGGAGGAGCGCGAGTGCAAAAGTCTGCGCATGTGTGAGGGGGGAGCGCGCACTGAAAGCTCCCTGAGGGCTGCCCCAGGGAGCTGAACAATTTAAAAATCAAATATAGAGATTTTTAAAATCTGAGAAAAATGTCCTGACTTGGGACTAACTCACAATAGCATGAACAAAATAAAAATTCTGCCCAAAAACGTATATTCATTTTTTATTTAATTGTGGAAACCTCATCCTGCCCGTGGATGAGGTTTGCTAAAAAAATCAAAAGGCGGCCTGGCTAATTCGCCCGCCCGCCACCCGTGAGGTTGGACGGGCAGCAAAAAATATGTTTAAATTAATTGATTAAGGGCCTTAATAGGCCCCTTAATTGTCCGTGGGGCGCTGCCAACACTCGTGCGTGCCCGCCGACCAAAATATCGCATGATAATGTTGGGATGCTCGCCCGACGTCATCGCGCACTATTTTACGCCCGATATAAAATCTTGCCCATGGCAAAAGAGGTTGTGTGTCTGGTTGCGGTATGTAAGAGTTTGTGGACAGTAAGACTGTCCCCAGCAAACATTTCTACAGTAGATGTCCCTGTCTTGAATCTCTCTGCCCAGAGTCATTGGGAAAAATTTTCCCCCCGTTGAGGGGGGGAAGTACAGGAGCGGGTGCTGGCAGGCGTGTCTCCGAACGGCGCCCCCGATAAGGGGCTCAATGCCATTTTAAGTGGGCGGGCCTTAATTGGCCTGTGACGTCCGCCAGGAAGCACTATGCACTCCCTGTGTGGGCAGGGGGGATTCCCTCAGCCGGGAGTGCGCTCTTTTGGCCCGCCCGCTAACCTTAAAGAAGGACGGGCAGCCCTGTCAATTACCTAAATTGTTTTATTAATGGCCTCAATAGGTCGTTGACAGGTCGGCGGACGCACAGCTGACTTGGCTGCGCCCCTGCCGACCTGAAAATGGAAATGATGCGGGGTGACGTCGGGAGTTCCGCCCGTCGTCGTCCCGTGTCATTTTACGTGTCGGCGAGCGAGCCCCGCCCCTGCTCGCCAACCGAAAGATCCTCCCCATTGAGCTGGACTGTGAAATGGAGAGACCCTGACACAAAACGGAGGGGAAGCATTACCTGGACAGTTTGTTCCAGACTTCTGTCACACCTTGTGGAGAGATACAGGTTCAGGATGGGAATGGAGTGACTGACGTATTTTAATAGGACCCCAGGTGTGATGTAGAACAAGGAACAACAGAAACTGATCTGATTAAACAGGTAGAGTGTACTTGCAGCCAATGAGGGATATGGATGAAGACTGTCAGAAGGACAGCCACAATGCAGAACAAGGCACCTTGCAGCAGGAAGCTTGTCCAAAGAAGGGAGGAGGAAGAGAGGAAGAAGCCAAATGTGGTAGTTACAGGGGATTCAATAATTAGGGGACAGATAGCATCCTTTCTAAGCAGGAATGAGAGTCTTAAATGGTATGTTGCTGGACTCGTGCCAGGGGTGAAGGACATCTCAAACCTGCTTTAAAAGATATTGGTGGCCAAGATCCAGTCATTGTGGTCCATGTTGGGATCAACAACATAAGTTAAGAGTAGGAAAGAGGTCCTGTTTTGAGAGTATGAGCAGGAGCTTGGAGTTAAATTAAAAGACAGAACTTCAAGGATAACAATCTCTTGATTATTACCTAACCCAAGTGCAAATTGGCATAGGGATAAACAGATTAGTGAGGAACACTGAAGGAGCGGTGCAGGAAAAGAGCTCTATTTCATGGACCAGTACTGGGACAGGGAGAAACTATCCCATTGAAATGGGCTCTTCCTGAACCAGGCTGGGACCAGGATCCTAATTGGAAAGCGTAATTAGGGTGGTCACAAGGACTTTGAACAAGTGTCGGCAAGGGTTCAGGAGGAAAACGTAGTATAGATAATAGTTTGAAAACTAACAGAAGCAAAGCAAAGAGGGTAGAACAACAGTCTGATGTTGTGCTTTAGGGCCTGCAGGTAAAGGGAAAACTCAAAGTTACAATGTAGTGTAACCAAGAGAGAGAGAGAAATAGGAAATGTGAGTTAAAAAATTAAAGCAGAAGGAGAGGCTAGTGCGTATGGCCCAAATGAGCATTCTTTTATACAAACACAAGGAGTGTAAGGAACAAATTGAATGGATTGCAGGCATAAATTCAATTTGGAGCAGGTAGCCATTATACAGGCAACTGCAAAATTGTGAGGACTGGGAACTAAACATACCAGTTTATAAGGTCTAAAGGAAAGATAGGGAAAATGATGGAATGAAGGGGGAGTCGCCTTGGTGACTAAGAATGAAATCACTTCATCAATAAGAAAGGATATAACAAGAGGTTAGCAGATAGCAAAGAGTTTATGGGTAGATTTAAGAAATAGAAAAGGATTTAAGACTGCAGTAGGACTTGTATATAGGTCCCCTGGCAGTTGTTGTGAAGTGGTAACTTGTATAAATGCTGAGACTGGATAAGCATGTAGTAAAGGCAGAGTAATTTTAATGGAGAATTTTAACTTTCAGACAGATCAGGATAAGAAGACTAGTACATCTTAGAAAGATAGTCAGTGTCTAGAGTGTACCCCGGATAGTTTTCTGAACTATATGGCCTAGAACCAACAAGGGGCAGACCATATTAGTTTTAGTAATGCATAATGAACCAGATTTAGTTAATAGTCTGAACAGTGCATGAACATTTATCTAATAGTGAGCATCAAATTATCAAATGCAATGTGATGTTTGAAAGAGAGAAATGTGAAACAGCAACTAAAATTCTAGATTTAAGTAAAGTTAACTTTAATGGGATGAGACAGAGACTGTCCACAATAAATTGAGAAAATCTGTTAATGGGTAAAATGTTAGAAGGTCAGTGAGAGGTGTTGAGAAATTAATTTAATGTGGTACGGAACTAGTTCATGCACCTAAAGGGTAAGAATGATACTTGCCAAAAAGACAGCCATGGCCAATTCCACAGGTAAAAGTTAACCTTAAATTGAAAGGGAAAGCATACAAATATATGGATTCCAGCTAATGGGAAAGATACAGAGCAGCAAAGGTGCCAAGGCAGAGTCCTCAATGAAGTACTCAGTGATGAAATTTATATGTACATCAGTGCCTGTAATGTAGAGTTGGTGTATTGGTTTCCTCCAGTCCACTTGTTACTTGCTGAATTTTTTTGTCTATTTTTGTTATCACATTAATATTATATGTTTGCACGTTTTTAACCTGATTACTTGATCTCTATATGAATTTATCAATGTAAAACTACACCGCAATTCAACCTTCTGGTTGTGATCTTGATTCTTGAATAAAATACCATTATCATAAGATGGTAAGAGCTACAAAAAGGGAGCATGAAAATAAATTTGCAAGGGACATCTAAATCAACACAAAACATTTCTATAATTACATTAGGAAAAAGAGGATGGTCAAGGGCAATGTGGGTCCTTGGAAACAAGTTTAATTAGAAAGGCAAAGAGGAACTATGAAATTAAATTATTAAAGGACATAAAACAAAATAGTAAAAAATTATATAGGAACATTATTTAAAAAAGGAGGACTGCGATGGGAATATGACCAATAAAGAATAGAAAGGATAATATCACAAGAATGATGAAGAGATTGCAGAAATATTTTTAAAATTATTTTGCGCTGGTGTTTACCAGGGAGATTGAACAGGTAGACATGGCAATGGTGAGATGAGATAATGTAAAGTATAAAATAGACGTACTGAATAAACTAAACAAACTCAAAGAGGACAAAAACCTTGAGTCCAGATGGATTGTAACCACGTAATTAAAAAAAATCTAGAGAAGAGACATGTGGGAATTACAAACTTAATGGGCAGAATTTAATGGGTGGTGTGGTTTCTTGTCCTGCCACTGAGAAGGTTGGCAGGGAACTCACCCCCACTACAGGTGGCTTCCCTGCAGCCATTTAATTGGCTGGAGATGAGCCTTCCAGCCCCATCTGGGGAGGAGGTCCCACCTTCAAGTTACCAGCCATCTGACTAGCCAGCAGCTCTCTCATCCAGCAGTGCCACCGGGAGTGGTGGCCACTGATGGGACTGCATCCAGTCCCAGAAAACAAAGAGCCGCGTGCCAGATGAAAGGGATGGCATGGGACAAGAGGGTTGGGGTTCAATGGGTAGGGAATAGGGGCTACTGGGGAAGGATAGACCTTGTTGGGGAGAGCCTGATAGGAAATGGGGCCCCTGAACTAGGCACCCCCTCCCTTCCCACCTAAAGCACGAGCAGACTAACCTGCATTGTTTCCCCTCCAATGCCGACCTCCTCCTGCTGGCCAAAGCATTGTGGCCGGGGTGGGAAGTAGCCATTAATTGGCCACTTAAAACTCAATTGGGGCAAGGCTGGTGGGTCACCCTAGACCTCACCCGCTGCCTGTAAAATCGCAGCAAGCTCAGGGGCAGGCAGGTAGATGGTTGGAAAGGCACCCACAGAATTTTATGAGCGCCGCTGCCTGTAAACCCACCCATGGGAGACCATAAAGTTCTGCCCAACAATTTGTCAGAAAAAGGTATCATTGCAGAGCACTGGTGGGTATTCAATGTAATTCCTATATTTAAAAAGGAGGACTGAATGTGTCCAGGGGTTTATAGGTCAGTAGGCTTAACATCAGTGGTAGGAAAAGTAGTGGAATCCTTATTAAAGGAGAGAATAGAAGGACGTCCAGAAGCAAAAATATAATAAATGAGGAAAGATGGGAGTGGGCTCAAGTGGAGCGTGAACACTGATATGGACTTGTTGGGCCGAATGGCCTGTTTCCGTTTTGTGTAATCCCAAGTATTAAACCCAATGAAAACTGATAATGGTGACATTTTTAATGTTAATAAGGAAGTAGTGCATACGTTGAATAATATGACCAAAAATTTCCCCCCGTCAGAGGGGTTATGTGGGGGCGGGTGCGAACCTGATTGGCACTCGCAAGCGGGTATGCGCCGTCATTTTATGTGGGCGAGCCAATTAAGGCCTGCCCATCGTGATGTGTGCCCGGAAGCGTTGAGCGCTCCCTGTGCAGGTGGGGGGGGGGGGGATTCCCTGAATGGTTCTCTGTGCTCTTTCGTGCATGCACGTGAAAGAGCACAGAGATCTCCCTGAGGCACCATTTGTTTCAGTGTTAAACTTTTACATAAAGGATTTTTAAACTTTTAAAACATGTCCCCTCATGTGACACTATCACATGAGCTGGAACATGTCAAAGAATAAATATATAAACTTTAATTAGATTTTAAAACAGTTAATGAAACCTCATCCCGCCCGGTTGGACGGGCAGCTCATTAAATTGAGTTAATTAGGTTTTAAGTGGCCCTAATAGGCCCTTGACAGTTTGGCGGGCGTGCAGCCAAGTTGGCTGTGCGCTCGCTGAACTGAAAATCTAAATGACGTGCGATGATGTCAGGATGCCCGCCCGATGTCACCATGCGTCATTTTACGTGTCAACGAGCGGGCCCCTCATTTTACGTGTCGGTGAACGGGCCCCCCCCCCCCCCCACCCACCCCACTCGCCGACGGGAAAATGCTGCCCTATATTGCAATAGGTGAAGAGGTCAGCAACTAGAGCTGCAAAGGCCCAGATGTTGAATTTGCTTGCAGGCTCCTGTGCGGTCCCTCACTCGAAGGCATTAAGGCACTAAGTGCCTGGTTGAGGTACCCAGCATCAGGAAGTAGGGAAGGGGGGCATTGAAAGGTACTTCCCTGCCCTTTCCTCTGACACCCCTGCCCCTACAGCCAGCAACAATCTCTCTGCGACCCCCACCCTGCCCTCACTCACTTGTGGCCTGGGTCCCTCACTGAACCTGGGTCTCTGGTGGGTGCACTGCTGGCAGATACTACCACTCCCTGGGTGGTGTTGCTAGCAACGAAGAGCTACCAGCTTCTGACTGGCTGGCTGCTTTCGGGGAGTGGGATTTCCACCCCCGGCATCCTTGATCCCAGGAAAGGCCTGCTGCTGGCCACTGAAGTTCCTGTCTGGTACTTAATGTGGCAGGCCTTCACCGACAGAGACGATATAGGGTTCTCACTGACTCTCCAGCCGGCAGGCGAGTCCCCCGTCGCCTGGATTAAATTCCATTGAGTTAGTTCACAGATCATCACGATTTTACTGAAAAGTGGAAAAAGCTCAAAGTGATAAATGGCCTACTCCTATTCCTATGTTCCTGTGTTCCTAGTCTTCATTAGTGCATAACCATCTCCCCAAATTCTGCATTCCTTTGGCAACAGGTCTCTTGTACTACCTCACAATTGGTGACCGTGCCATTAGCTGCCTAGGTCCCATGCTCTGGAATTACCTCTGCCTTTTAGGTTCCTTCTTCTCCCTTAAAAACCTTCTTAAAATCCACTTCTGGTTTCAGCCTTGGCTCAGTGATAATGGTCTCACCTCTAGTTGTAAGTTGTAGTTCAAGTGCAAAGACCAAAGCACAAAATGTGTTCTGACACTGAGGAACTGCTACCTTGTTGGAGGCAGCTTTTGGAAGAGATGTTAAACCAAAGTCCTGTGACACTATTTTGAAGAAGATCTGGTGTCTTCGCTAATATTTATCCCACAAACAGCACCGTAAAAAAACAGATTATCAGGTTATTTTAATATTGCTGTCTGTAGAACCTTAGCTTATACAAATTGGATGCTGTATTTCTGTGGTTGGACACATCTTGAGGTTGTCAAATTCATCATGTAATCTTTATTTCCTTTCATCTTTCTTTAGCTTGTCTTCCATTTTCCTTACACCACTGTGCCTTGCAATTTTTAGTGTAAAGGTGCTAATTGAATACAAATTGTTGTAATTATTTTTATTCCGGTCGTTTGCTCCCTAACATTCCTGCTGTACAGATTTTCTGCAATAGGAGGTGCATTTACATTTTAAATGCCCTGAAGAGGATTGAACTAATGAAAGCCCCAACATTTGTTTTTTGGAATTCCTGGTTCTTATTTAATTTTTCAAGGCCAAGGACCAGTACAGTGATTTTCCCTCCCCTCTGCCGTCCTTGTGGGGAGGCTTTCTTGTGCAGGAGGAAGACCACGAAAGATAATTTTAATGAGCCTGACTGAAAAATCGGTCTGCATTGAGGTCACAAGCAAGGTTGCTATAAAAGTGGGCAAAGGTATAAAAGTTGCCCGGGTTGTCTAGATCTTTCATTTCTCATTAACTTGTATCTTCTCCTATACATTTTTTTTGTTTAGTACTTTATTTTGTATTTTCTGTTTTATATCCTATTTAAAATTTTTGGTTCATTTAGGTCATTAATGGTAGTGCCAGGGAATGAATTTCCTCTCGTTTCAGACGTCCAGGACCCAACCTTCCTCTGTAATTTCACCAGAGCTCCATGTCCCTCACTGGATCCCAAAGGGTCCTTTTCCCACCCACAGCACATAAATGCTGATGGGAGGAGGGTGATGTCTGCCTAGCTTTATGCCTAATTTAGTTTGGGATGAATTTTGCTGGGGTTCCCCCACTTGTCCACTGTAACTTTGGTGGAAGAATTACAGAAACCCTAGGAAAGTGGAGCAAACAGCATTCATGCCAATTCTCCAGGCTTTCATTGGCTTCATAGAAAAACAGGGAAACCCTTGTGAAATTCAACACTGGGATCCTTTAGTGTCCAAGGGCAGCTTTCTCCGGTTGTTGAGTGGGGGCGGGGCCTGCTCGCTGAAGCATAAAATAATGCAGGGTGATGTTGGACATGTGTCCCGACGTCTCCCCGCATCATTTAGATTCTCAGTTCGGCGGGCGCACAGCCGACTTGGCTGCGGCCTATTAAGGTCATTAAAAAAGTAATTGAAATGATTAAAGGACCTGCCCGTCCAACCTTAAGATTGGCGGGCAGGCGAAGAGTCCGGGTGGCCTTCTGAAAAAGCATGAAACCTCTTCCAAGGGCAGGATGAGGTTTCATGAGGGATTTAACATTTTCGGAATATTTTCAAATAAAAGTAATGGACATGTCCCAGCTCATGTGACAGTGTTACATGAGGGGACATGTCAGGAAAATTCTTTCTTTAAATTTCTTTTAAAAATGTTTATAACTTTAACCGATCCCCTGAGGCGGCACTTTGCCTCAGGGAGATCTGTGCGCTCTTTCACACGCATGCGCGAAAGAGCGCACAGACCTGTTCCAGGAATCCTCCCCGCCCGCACAGGTAGCGCACAGCTTGCTCGCGCCCACTCCCACACAACCCCCCCCCCGATGGGGGGAAAATGCTGCCCTAAATTGCTGTAGTATTTTGAACTCTGTCTCAAAAGCAGAAAATCTTCTCACTGTTGTATAAGGGTATCTGGCATAGCAAGGACTAATGTGGGAAATGTTACTGCCTACAGTGTGATGTGAAGAGACACATGATCTGAGACTACAGTCAACTGTGGACTGGACAGAGACCCATGTAGAAGCAAGCATGGAGTTAGCTCATAGCTTGGGCTACACCCTCTTTATATGTACATAGTTATGTGTTATCAATAAACATTTTATGTTCAACTACACAAGGCTGAGAACCTCTTCCTGAGACCTACTGAACAGACATACATGTGAATTAGGAGCAGAAGTAGGCCACCCGGCGCCTCGAGCCTGCTCCGCCATTCAATAAGATCATGGCTGATTTGATTGTAACCTCAACTCTACATTTCTGCCTACCCTCGTTAAGCAAGGGGGTGAAAGGTTATCAAGAATCTATCTGCCTCTGCCTTAAAACTATTCAAAGACTCTGGTTCTACCACCTATTGAGGAAGAGAGTTCCGAAGACTCACAACCCTCAGAGAAACATTTTCTCCTCATCTCTGTCTTAAATGGGCGACCCCTTATTTTTAAACAGTAACCCCTAGTTCTAGCTTCTCCCACAAGAGGAAGTATCCTCTCCACATCGACCCTGTCAAGACCCCAGGATATTATTTGTTTCAATCAAGTCACCTCTTACTCTTCTAAACTCCAGCGGATACAAGCCGAGTCTGTCCAACCTTTGCTCATAAGACAGCCCACCCATTCCAGGTATTAGTCTAATAAATCTTCTCTGAACTGCTTCCAGCACATTTACACCCTTCCTTAAATAAGGAGGCAAATGCTGTATACTGTACTCCAAATGTTGTGTCATAAATGTCCTGTATAACTGAAGCATCCCTCCTTACTTTTGTAATCAATTCCCCTCCCAATAAACAATAACATTCGATTAGCTCTCTTAATTACCTGCTCTACCTGCATACTAACCTTTTGTGATTCAAGCCAGTAGGACATTGAAATCCCTCTGTACCTCAGAGCTCCGCAATCTCTCACCATTTAGATAATAAGCGTCTTTTCATTCTTCCTGCCAAAATGGACAATTTCACACTTTCCAACATTATACTCCATTTGATAGATCTTTGCCCACTCACTTAACCTATCTATGTCCCTTTGTAGCCTCCTTATGTCCTCTTCATAACTTACTTTCCTACTTATCTTTGTGTCATCAGCAAATTTAGCAACCATACCTTTGGTCCCTTCATCCAAGTCATTTATATAAATTGTAAAAGGTTGAGGCCCCAGCACTGATCCATGTGGTACACCAGTCATTGCAACTTGCCAACCAGAAGAGCCATTTTTCCCTACTCTCTGTTTCATATTAGCTAGCCATGCCAAGATGTTACCATAAGGTTTTATTTTCCTTTGATGTGGCATCTTATCAAATGCTTTCTGGAAATCTAAGTATAGTACACCAACCAGTTCCCCTTTATCCATATGTTATTCTTCAAAGTACTCCAATATACTGGTTAAGCATGATTCCCCTTTCACAAAACCATGTTGACTCTGCCTGATGACCTTGAATTTTTCCAACTGCCCTGCTGTAAAGTCTTTAATAATAGCTTCTAAAATTTTTCCTATGACAGATGTTAAACTAACTGTTCTGTTGTTGCCTGCTTTCTGTCTCCCTTTTTTGGATTGAGGAGTTACATTCACTATTTTCCAATCTAATGGAATCTTCCCCAAATCCAGTGAATTTGGGAAAATTAAAACCAATTCATCAACTATCTCACAGCCACTCCTTTAAAGACCCTAGGATAAAGTCCATCAGGACCTGGGTTCCTGTCAGCCCGCAGCCCCAAAAATTTGCTCAATATCACTTTCCTAGTGAATGTAATTTTCCTAAGTTCCCCTCTCCCTTCCATTTCCTGATTTACAGCTATTTCTGGGATGTTACTTGTGTTCTCTATAGTGAAGACGAATACAAAATACCTGTTCAATTCATCTGCCATCTCTTATTTTCCATTATTAATTCCCCAGACTCACTTTCTATAGGACCAATGCTCAATTTGTTAACTCTTCTTTTAAAATATCTATAGAAACTCTGACTATCTGTTTTTATATTTCTAGCTATTTCTTGTACTCTAATTTTTCCCTCCTTATCAATCTTTTAGTCATTCTTTGCTGTTTTATATATTCTGTCCAATCTTCTGACCTGCTACCCATCTTTGTGCAATTATATGCTTTTTCTTTAATTTTGATGCTATCTTTAACTTTTCAGTTAATCACAGATGGTGGGCCCTTCGCTTGGAATTTTTGCTTTCTCATTGGAATGTATATATTCTGTATATTCTGAAATAACCTCTTAAATGACTGTCACTGCATCTCTATTGACCTATCCCTTAAACTAATCCATCAGTTCACTTTGGCTAGATCTGCTTTCATGCCTTCATAATTGCCCTTATTTAAGTTTAAAATATTAGTCTTGGACCCAGTCTTTTCTCCCTCAAACTGAATGTAAAATTCAATCATATTATGATCACTGCTACCAAGAGGTCATTAATTAATCCTATCTCGTTGCACAATACCAGGTCTAGTATGGCCTGTTCTCTGGTTGGCTTCTGAATGTGCTGTTCTAAGAAACTATCCTGATGACATTCAATTACGCTACCGTTGCCCATCTGATTTTTACAGTCTATATATAGATTAAAATCCCCCATGATTATTGCCATACCTTTTGAACAGACTCCCATTATTTCTTCCTTTATACTCCTTCATACCATGTGGTTGCTGTTAGGAGGTTTGTAGACCACTCCTACAAATGATTTCTTGCATTTATCATCTCTCATCTCTATCCAAACCACTTCTACATCTTGGTTCCCTGAACTTAGGTCATCGCTCTCTCCATCATTAATTAACTGAACCACCCCTCCACCTTTTATTACCTTCCCATACTCCATAAATGACATGTACCCTTCAATAATCCAGTCGATATCATCCTGCAGCCATGTCTCTGTAATGGCTATCAGATTGTACTCATTGATTTCAATTTGTGCTATCAGTTCATCTGCTTTGTTTTGAATGCTGTGTGCATTTGGATATAGAGCCTTTAATTTTGTCCTTTTATTATTTTCTTAACCTCTATACTTGTCTTCTGACTAACTCTTAGAATTGTACTCTCTACCCCTTCCTGTCACGGTCTATTTATCATTCCCCATATTAATACCTTTCTCTCTTGCCTTGTCTCTACTCTTTGATTTTCCACATATACCTAAATGTAATCCCTTGACACCACTATTTCATTGAAAACACTTTCTCCTTCCCTAGTTATGCGGTTCGCTAGAACACCGGTCTCAGCATGGTGCATGTATAGACCATCCCAATGGTACAGGCCTCACTTTCTCCAGTACTGGTGCCAGTGCCTCACAAACCAGAACACAATTCTACCACACTAGTCTTTGAGCCACACATTTATTTCTCTAATCTTATTTTCCCTATCCCAATGTGCACATGGTTCAGGTAATAATCTGGAGATTATTACCTTTGAGGTTGTGCTTCCTAATTTGGTGCCTAGTTTCTCATACTGGCTATGCAGAACCTCTTTCCTTGTCCTGTCTTTGTCATAAGCACCAACATTTACCTTGACAACTGGATCCTCCCCCTCCCACTGCAAGTTCTTCATCCCTGAGCATATGTCTCAAACCTTGGCACCAGTCTGGCAACATATCCCGCTTTTGCTACAGAGAACAGTGTTAATCCCCCTCATTATACTGTCCTCTACTATCACTATATTCCTTTTTGCTCCCTCCACTTGAGCGTACCATGGCACTATGGTTAGTCAGCTCATCTACCCTGCAGCCTCCACTCTCATCCAAATAAGCTGGGGAACCTCAAATCTGCCAGACAATTGCAAATGTTGAAGCTCCTGCACTCCTGCCCCCTTGGTCCCTTTACCTGCCTCACCTATAGTCACAATCTCCTGTCCCGAACTGTTACTCACAGTAAGGGCTTGCCATGGAAGAACAAGCCCAAAGCTAGTCTTTTTCCAACAGCTGGTTTATTCATAAGACTGCTCTTCAGTGTAACAGTCTTCCTAGTTATCTCCCACATCAGAGTGTTCCAGCTGTATCTATTCATACTGTTTTAATGGGAGAAACAATGTGCATCGCCTGTTTTAACTAGGAATTGTCTTTGACAATGTAATTGTTATGCAGTGTAATTACAGATTCCCCACTTTTCCTTTTAAATTAAAGCTTTTTAAAAATTAAATAACATTCTTTTCGAAACAAAGGGAAGAAAATAAAGTCACGTATTTGCATATTTATAGATCCCACATTTCCTTCACCAAATATGTATATGTAAACAATTATAAAGCAAAAAATCACGCGTAAAGGTTTTCCATTTGGTTATTATAACATAAGATGCCCCTCTTCCAGTACATTTAGTAATTTCTTGGAGCACGCATTTCTTTTCTTAAAACAGTCTGTTAGTTGGTGACTTGTGTCAACCCATTATAAATTAGAGATCTTTCGTCTCTGTAACATTTCTTTTATGCTAGCTAGGTCTATTCTTAGCCTTTTTTCAGTGACACTTTGTCAGATGAACTTTATCCCAAAGAGATTGGTTGTCAACATAACATCCAATGGGAAAATGTTTCTCGCATTTCCCCCTACATAACATTTCTATCAGATAAGTAAACTCCCAAATCTATCGCTTCTACTAATACCAACGTTTCAACAGCTAAGGTACTTTTCATTACCCTTTTTATTTTCTTGGCCTCCCAAGCCAGTGGGCAACATTTACCATTCTTTCCTACCGAGAATATGATAAACCCTGCTGTGCTACAATACCCATCTGGAAGATTAACATGCGGAGCATTGCTAAGAATGACCAACCTCATATCTTCTGGTCCACCCAAGGCTGGAAACTTGAGTGTGCATCTTTCTGAATTTATTTTTTTTACTGTTTTATTTGCTGTCAGACCTTCCCCAACCGTAGCATAGTTCATCATAGTGCTCAGCTCCAACACATCATAACTAACATCAGGTCTAGTCTGATAAAAGCAAAACACTGCGGATGCTAGAAATCTGAAATAAAAACAAAAATTGCTGGAAAAACTCAGCAGGTCTGACAGCATCTGTGGAGAGAAAGACAGAGTTAACGTTTTGAGTCTGTCAACTCTTCTTCAGGACTAAAGAGAAGTAGAAAAATGGTAAAATATATACTGTTTAAGGAGGGTGGGACAGGTGAAGTTGGATAGAAAGCCAGTGATGGGGGGAGGCAAAGGAGAGATTGCAAAATATGTCATAAACAAAAGGTCGAAGGGGTGTTGATGGTGGTGATACTGGCTAAAGGAAGTGCTGATGGTGACATTAAGAGTAGAAAGCAGAATGAACAAGATGGCCCTAGTGGGCGTGCAGTGGGGGGAGGGGATGGTGTGGAAAGAAAGATCAAAATAAGCTAAAAGGTGGAGATAAAACAATGAATGGAAATACATTAATAAAATAATATAAATAGGTGGGAAAAAAATATATATAAAAATTAAAAGATAAATATTGGAAAAAGGGGATCAAAAAGAGTTGAGGATGGAAGAGAAAGTTCATGATCTGAAGTTGTTGAACTCAATGTTAAGTCCGGAAGGCTGTAAAGTGCCTAATCGGAAGATGAGGTGCTGCTTCTCCAGTTTGCTTTGAGCTTCACTGGAACATTACAGCAGGCCAAGGACAGACACGTGGGCATGAGAGCAGGGTGGTGTGTTGAAATGGCAAGCGACAGGGAGGTCTGGGTCGTGCTTACGGAAAAACTGAAGGTGTTCTGCAGTCACCCAGTCTGCATCTGGTGACTCTAATGAAGAGGAGACCACATTAGGAGCAGCGAATGCAGTAGACTAAATTGAGGGAAGTGCTGCTTCACTTGAAAGCAGTGTTTGGGGCCTTGGATGGTGAGGAGTGGGGAAGTAAAGGGGCAGATGTTGCATCTTCTGCGATAGCATGGGAAGGTGCCGTGGAAGGAGGTTTAGGTGTCGGGGGTGATGGAGGAGTGGATCAGGGTGTCCCAGAGGGAACGGTCCCTATGGAATGCCGACAGGGGGTGGTGAAGGGAAGATGTGCTTGGTGGTGGCATCATGCTGGAGTTGGCGGAAATGGCGGAGGATGATCCTTTGAATTCAGAGGCTGGTGGGGTGAAAAGTGAGGACAAGGGGGACCCTATCATGGTTCTGAGAAGGGGAGGAAGGTGCGAGGGCAGAAGCGCAGGAGATGGGTCGGACATGGTTGAGGGCCTTGTCAACCACTGTGGTTGGGAAGTCTCAGATAAGGAAGGAGGAAGACATGTCAGAAGGGCTGTTTTGGAAAGTGGCATCATCGGAACAAATGCAACTGAAGTGAAAGAACTGAGAGAATAGGATGGAGTTCTTACAGGAAGCAGGGTATGAGGAGCTGTAGTCGCGGTAGCTGTGGGAGTTGGTGGGCTTGTAATGAATATTGGTGGACCATCTATCACCAGAAATTGAGACTGAGAGGTCAAGGGAGGGAAGGGAAGTGTCAGAGATGGACCATGTGAAAACGATGGAGGGTTGGAAATTGGAAGCAAAATTAATAAATTTTTCCAGATCCAGACGAGAACATGAAGCGGCACTGAAACAGTCATCGATATACCAGAGAAAGAGTTGTGGGAGGGGGCCTGAGTAGCACTGGAACAAGGAATGTTCCACATACCCCATAAAGAGACAGGCATAGCTGGAGGCCATGCGGGTACCATAGCCACACCTTTTATTTGGAGGAAGCGAGACGAGTTTAAGGAGAAATTGTTCAGTGAGAGAATAAGTTCAGCCTGACGGAGGAAAGTGGTGGTGGATGGGGATTGTTTGGGCCTCTGTTCAAGGAAGAAGCGGAGAGCTCTCAGACCATCCTGGTGGGGGATGGAGGTGGAGAGGATGGAGGTGTAGGCGAAGAGGAGGAGGTTGGGGCCAGGAAACTGGAAGTTGTTGATATGACAGAGGGCATCAGAGAAATCGCGGATGTAGATGAGAAGAGACTGGACAAGGGGAGAGAGAATGGAGTCAAGATAGGAAGAAATGAGTTCCATGGGGCAGGAACAGATTGACACATTCGGTCTACTGGGACAGTCCTGTTTGTGGATTTTGGGGAGGAGGTAGAAGCGGATTGTCCGAGGTTGGGAGACTATGAGGTTGGAAACTGTGGAGGAATGATCTCCAGGGGAGATAAGGTCAGTGACAACCCTGTAAACAATGGCTTGATTTTCAGTGGTAGGGTCATGGTCCAGGGAGAGGTAGGAGGAAGTGTCTGCGAGTTGGTGCTCAGCCTCTGCGAGGTAGAGGTCAGTGCGCCAGACAACAACAGTATCACCCTCGTCAGTGGGTTTGATAACGAAGTCAGGGTTGAACCTGAGAGAAAGCAGTGCGGCAAGTTCAAAAGGAGACAGGTTAGAGTGGGTGAGAAGAGCAGAGAAATTGAGATGGCCGATGTCATGCCGACAGTTCTCAATGAAGAGATCAAGAGCAGGTAAGAGGCCAGAGGGAGGGGTCCAGGTGGAGGGAGAATACTGTTGGTGGGTGAAAGGATCCGTGGAACAGGGGGAGGACTCCTGCCCAAAGAAGTGAGCACGGAGACGAAGGCGGCGGAAGAAGAGTTCAGCATCGTACCAAGCCCGGAATTCATTGAGGTGAGGACGTAAGGGTGTGAAACTGAGTCCTTTGCTGAGTACTGAATGTTCAGCATCAGAGAGGGGAAGGTCAGGGGGTATGGTAAATACACGTCCGGGGCTGGGATTAGAAGACGGGATATGATCAGAGGGACGACAAGAGGTGGAGGGTCCTGGATGGGCGTTGGTATCAATGAGTTGTTGGAGATTGCGTTCCTTCGTACCTGAAAGAAAGAGACAAAGTTTCTTGTTAAGGCATCGGATGAGGTGAAGAATAAAATGAAACTGGGGGCAAGGACAGCTTAGAGATAGGGTGAGTCGGTGCTGCTGGAGGGAGAGGTTGAGTGTGTTCATATGGTGGCACATGGCACTGAGTTTGGATCTCAGGATGTGATGAGAACAGCAGTCCGAGGAGTGTTGTATGTCCCGGAGATATCAGTAATCCTGGGTGGGTTCAAAACATGAGGGATGGAACTTCAGTTGGAATCCACGTTGGGTAAGTCGGAGACGGCAACAGACACTGAGGAAGGAAATATGGCTGTGAAAGCGAGCTTGAGTAAACACCTTGTCAAACACCAGGAGCAAAATGGAAAGCAATGAAGGTGAACAGGGTGAAAGAGACAAACAGAAATCCTATTGGAGAGAAAAGCAGTACTTCTTCAAGGTAGGCATTCCTGGAAGAGGAATGGCAGTCAATTAAACACTAAGATAAAAGGAAAATACTGTGGATACTGGAAATCTGAAACAAAAACAAAATTGCTGGAAAAAACTCAGCAGGTCTGACAGCATCTGTGGAGAGAAAGGCAGAGTTAACGTTTCGAGTCCATGTGACTTTTCTTCAGAACTAAAGAGAAGTAGAAAAGATGATGCTAGAAATGTATACTGTTTAAGGCACGCCATTCTACAGGTCTGGAAGAATCTGACTTCTGGTCATAGGCCAGAACCACTAAGGTATGGCAACAAGCAGATATTCAAAGTCATGTACATCATCTGAAATCAATCTTTTTTATTCTTGAGCAGAGATGCCTCTGTTGTCCTGAACCTACTTAAAAAGGCAGAAGATGTCAAGACAACCTCTGTTGTCAACTACATGGAACTGCAAGTTTCCAGTGGGCCTAATAATAAAGCACACTCTGGACTGGGACTTCAGCTCTGAATTGTCTTCACTCTTCACAGAACCAGTTTGTCTAATTTCTTTGCAGGCGGCAGAAGCTTCTCTTCGGTTAGACCAGCAAAACTTTCAGCTAATAAACTGTACTTTGAGTGGAAGACACAGAGAAAAATGGCCACCAACAGAAGAATGAGCCCCAGGCCCATGCTCCAACGGTTGCTGACAAACTACATGTAAACACTACAGCACAGACGCTGCAACCTCCAGCCAACATGCTAAGCTATAAGATGATGATGGAGCAAGGAACTAGTGACCATCAAATCACCAGAGCACTCTTCAGTGAGGCACGGAGACCATAAGACCATAGGATGTAGGAGCAGAAGTAGGCCATTCGGCCCTTTGAGTATGCTCCGCCACTTAAAGAGATCATGGCTGATCTGGTAATCCTCAACTCCACTTTTTTGCCTTTTCCCCATAACCCTTGATCCCCTTACTGATTAAAAATCTGTCTATTTTAGCCTTGAATATACTTAACGACACAACCTCTACAGCCCTCTGTGCTAAAGAATTCGACAGATTGACTAACCTCTGAGAGAAGAAATTCCACCTCATCTCTGTCTTAAATGGGTGACCCCTTATTCTGAGATTATGCCCTCTGGCCCTTGAGTCTCCCACAAGAGGAAACAACCTCTCAGCATCTACCCTGTTAAGCCCCCTAAGAATCTTATATGCTTCAATAAGGCCACCTCTCATTCTTCTAAACTCCAATGAGTTTAGGCCCAACCTACTTAACCTCTCCTCATAAGAAAATCCCCCCATACCCAGGATCAACCTCGTGAACCTTCTTTGGACTGCCTCCAATGTCAATATATATTTCTTTAGTTAACAGGACCAAAACTGTTCATAGTATTCTAGATGTGGTCTAACTAGACACATGGACACATAGTGTCCCAATAAAAGCCAAACTGCAAGGTAAGACTACTGATAAGGAACATCTAAACAATAGGGAGAGACACCTTCAACTCCCACAAAGTTCACAGTGGACCACATGGAAAAAGAAAAACTGGGCACGTATCATGAATGAACGGAGTGAACACTCTCTTCGGAAAGAACAGGACAAGCCGATGGTTCTCAAGCAGAGCAGGTGGGGAGTTGAGAAAGAGAAGTTCAACTCCAAGCAGCAGAAAAAACATATCAGAAGAAGACAACTAAGGGCCGGAAACACAGACTACAGCTCAAACTCTGAATCAACAGATGTTTCCCAGATCAACAGAGCTTGCCACTTCTCTAAATGATAACAGAACGAGATATGGGAGAATTGTCAAAACTTCAGACCATCTGATGTATAAAGTCAGATACTTGAGGCAGAGAGAAGGGGTAGTATGTTTGTAATGTAAATACATTGGGTAAAGACTTAGGGGAGATGTGGTATAAGGGTATCCGGCATAGCAAGATTTAATGTGGGACTGGGAAACAGTACCACCCACAGTGTGATGTAAAATAAATACATGACCTCAGACTAGAGTCAGTTGTGGACTGGACAGAGACCTGTTTAAAAACAAGCAAGGAGTTAGATCATAGCTTGGGCTATACTCTGTATATATGTACATAGTTAATGTTGTCAATAAACACAGTGCAAATCTGGGACAATATAAGTATGGTAGTATGCGGGAAAAAGAACATTTTACCAGCTGGCCGCAATGGTGGCTTTTCACGCTGTATTGTCCCAACTCCGTGTTATTAATCATGCACTTGCGGGAAACATGCTGTTTCAATGGTGGGCAGGCTCTCATTTGCCCACTGCACCATCACTTCGCTGCTTCCTCATGCCAGTTGCCATATTTAAAGTGCAGCCACATGCGCATCCCTCAGTGCTTCCAGCCCAGGACTGCTGCACAGAAGGCACGGCCCCAAAAGGCAAAAAGATTGCAGCCCCCCGATTAAGTGACACGTTCTTGGACCACCTTTTGGACATTTTGGACTGTGATGTTCTTACTTCCCCTTGCTCTGGCCGAAGGAGGTCCAGCAATCTCACCACTCTGGCTTTGTAGGCAATGGCAGTGGTGATTAGTGCCAATGCTGCACAGAAGAGGCTGGCCATCCAATGCAGAAAGAGGATGAATGATCTCATCTGTGCAGCCAGGGTAAGGCAACCGTCTCATTACTCTAAACTCACACACTAAAGCCCATCATACATTCACTGGCATCTCACTCACTTCCAGCTCAAGGGACATCACCACTCACTCTCTCACACCCTCACATCTCCATCTGGTCTCATCTCCTCTGGACACTTCCTCCTCAGCCCTCACCATCTTGAGGCCAGTTGCAAAGATCAACTTGTGCCCCCACCCACACCCTGGGATACCCCCTTTCCCCAGTACAGCCCTTTCCCTGCAACTTCTTCTTTTGCCTGAGGCCATTTCTCCCCATTCCCCAAGCAAGCACTAGTCCTGCAGCTGATGAAATTCCACCCCTGCCTTATGGCTAGTCTGGTAGATAGAGACCAACCCAGAGCCCAGGCTACGAATGATGTGGTGCTGCCTGTGAAGCCTGCCACTGATGACCATGAGTGTTGCCCGAAGCAAGGTAGGCAACAAACCACAAAGTCCCAAGTGAAGTGCAGCTTGCCAGGTGCATGTCGCTTATGTTCAGTTGTGAAACACATTGGCGTTCAATCGCACCAACATGCTCGGATGATCCAGCGTGGGGGATGATTCTGGTAAGCTGTGTTTATAATGTTTTGCAGATATATTACAATGAAGTTCCTGACACCCAACAGCAGGAAATGTGAGCCTCCATTGATGAGCAGAGCGGACAATTGCAAACTAGTTTCACAATGTCGTGAACCCAATTTTTGGCCTTCTCGCCTTATTGTCCGCTCACGCTGACAAACACGCCCTTCCCCAAACGGCACGGAAAATTCCGCCCTTAATGTTCAACCATACAAGACTCAGAACCTGTTTGTGAGACCTACTGGACAGATATACAACGCTCACATCTAAATCAAAAGCCCATGAGTTCAAGGCCCACTGGAAATAATTAAACAAAATAAATCTTGGCTGACAGCCCAGTCGAGTACTAAGGGAGTGCTCCATTTTAAGAAGTGGTGCCTTTAGGTAAGATATTAAACACTGCTGTCTGTTCTGACTGTGAAGTAGAAATGGCCTTTGCCTTATCCTGTGGATATGAACAGTGCTATATAAAGTGCTATATAATGAAAATGTACTTTTGTTGCTGGAGTAGGCATGTTTCTTGATTACTCATCCATCTAATCTTTGGAATTCTCTACTCAAGAGAGATGTGGGTGCTCATTCATTGAGTTTATTTAGACTGAGATTGATAGATTTTTGAATTCTAAGAGAACCAGGCAATATGTGGATCAGGCAGGAAAGTGGAGTTGAGGTTGATGATCAGCCATGATCTTATTCTACAGCGTAGTTGAGTGGCTGTACAACCTGTTCTTGCTCCTAGTTCTTGTTTTCTTATATTCTTATAAGTAAATTATCAAAGCATAAAGGCCAGAAGAGTATCCAGACTATTACATGCATATCTGAAGTTAAAATTTCTCTCCCATAAATCTGTATTCTGTGTTGAATTTTGCTTTACGCTGGAATACTAAACTGATTATTCAGTTGTTGACAGAGAAATGCCCTTGCCTGAAGTCAATTACAACGCTATCAATCACAGTACTCTGCTTAGATATATGTCTACTGTATTTCATTTTGACTAAGTCTATTAACATTTATTGACAAAAATTTCGACAATGTTTCCTGTTGTTTCCAAACTATTTACTGCATAAGTTATCTTTTATATTGCCCCTGAAAATGAGATATTTGGATGGTAGGTTGAGAAAAAACCCTGCAAAGGTTACTGGTGAATTTGCTCATTTCTGCTAGGTGAAAGTATTATGGCTACAGATGCAAGACTAATTGGTGCTCGGAAGCTCATTATGTTTTGGTACCAAGGGCAAAATTTTACAGTCCCCTGCCTGCTGCTTTGAAGGCGGAGGGCATGTAACATGCAGCGCACCTGTCCACCTGCACTGACCTGCCTCATATCTTACCAGGGTGGGGGGTGGAGTCGGGTTGTGATGTGTTGGTGGCGGTAGAGGCTTTGGGTGGCCTGCTTGCTTGTGGCCTGTTAAGGCCCTTAAATGGCCAATTAAAGGCCACTTAAGTATCTCATTCCATCCCCGCTGCTCAGTTCATAGCACCCTCGCCTTTGAATCAGAGGGTTGTGGGTTCATGTCCCACTCCTGGAAACCAAGAACTGTGATTGTACTCAAAAGAGTTGCAATCTGTGACTGTTGATAACTCGAAAGAGTATATTAGCTACGGCAGGGGAGCGCAACGCCAGGTGGGTACCCCGGCAGCTTTTACTGCACAGCCTGGCGTCAGGCAAGAGGTTGGTGGGGGGGCCTCCTTTGGGCTCTCATGTGCCCAGCAGAAGCACCCCACCCCCACAAGGTCATACCCAGGGCCTAGGAGCGGGTTATGCAGACTGTTCCAAAAATTGGAGCCCAGGGGCTTGGTGTTACAAATGGAGTTCTCAAGTTGTCTACATTGAGAAGCCAGAGCTTCAGACCTGAAAGACTAGCTTAAAAAAAAAATCATAACTATCAGGCTGCTGCTTCTCAACTTCAGCAGCTTTGTGGTTGTAATTCTGTTTTTTTGAAAAGCCCGCCAGAAAACCACTAAGATACCCGAAGGTCAGCAGCAGCACAGCAACTCTTATGAGACTGCTCTTAGTTGAAAAATGCTAAGTGAAATCCCTGTAATTTTAGAACCAGTTGGATGCAGAACATATTGGGCAGAATCATCCCAGAGCCGCACAAAGTGCGGTAGTGGGCAGGATGAACGAGGTTTTCCCGCCGGCTGCAATGGTGGCTTCTCGTGCTGTAGCGTCCCAAACCCACTGCATTAATTATGTATTCCCGGGAAAAATTTGATTTGATGGTGGGCAGGCTCTCATTTGCCCACCAGACCATCACCTCGTTGCTTCATCACACTGGGTGCCATATTTAAAGTGCAACCACATGCACACCTCTCAGTGCTTCCAGCTCAGGATTGCTGCACGGAAGACATGGCCTCAAAACACAAAAAGACTGCAGCCCCCAGGTTCAATGACGCATCCTTTGAGTACTTTCTGGGCAAAGTAGAGGCTCGCAGTGGTGTCCTCTACCTCTACCCCTGCACAGGCCGCAGGATGGGCAGCAACATCAGTAATTCGGATTGGGAAGTGGTGGCAGTGGTGGTCATCGCCAACACCCTGAAAAAGAGGACAGCCACCCAGTACCACAAGAGGATGAATGATCTCCTTCGTTCCTCTGGGATAAGTCACTCTTCTCATTATTCTCAACTCACACACTCACAAACCCATCACCCATCCACAGGGATCTCACTCACTGCCAGTTCAAGGGATATCACCATTCCATCTCTCACATACACCTTCATTGTTCTCATCCCGCTCATGGGACCACTCACCACTCATACATGTCAGGCATACTTATCATCTGGCCTGGCAGGCATCCTGCTTACAGTCTCTCCATCTATATTCATGCAGGATAAGCTGGCACACAACAAGAGAGAGAGAGGTCACAGACTCGTGGATGAATGCCTGAAATCAAAGTCCTCAAGGACTTTGAAAATAGAGCCATCCAGCTGGCCAGCAAGGATCTGCACTGGTCCTGTGCTGACGGTGAGGTCGGGGGTGCTCTACAAGTGTGGGTCCAGCAGTACAACATCCATCAGACAACTATGCTGTGAATGATGTGTCCTGTTTCACAGGCCACTGCCATGCACTAATTATCTCTCCTTGCTTTCGCAGGCACATCTGCCAAACAGCCGACAGAGTCCATGACGCAGGGCCTCCAATCAGGCCTGGAAGAAACCTTTGAAAGGGAATCTGAAGGCATCCTCCTTGAAATCCCATCACAGCGCTCACCCACACCCTTCTCCAGCGCAGACACATACCTCGGTGGGGCCTAGCTTTAGAATAGCCTCGAGATCACAATCTAGTGAGAACATCACAGTGTCTGATTGACAGCAGGCAGCAGCAGGGACTTCAGGAGGCCAGAAATTTGCTGAGTCTGAGTCAGATAGCAAGCCTCTGGACTCAGTTATGTCTCAGTTGCTGGAGCTGCAAAGGCAAGCTTAGGAACACCAGGAAGGGATGTCCGCTGCACTCAGATTTCAAGGTATGTGGAGGAGTCCATCAGCCTTCAGGCTGAAGTGATAGCGCTGGCATGCCAATGCACTGAGGTAAACACTGAGAGGATGGCAGCTACCATGGAGACCGTGGTCTAGGACGGCGCTCCTGCAATGCTGCGCGAGCTGAACTCCATCGCTGACACCATTGTTGGCTTCTAACAGAGTGTACGCGAAGGGTGTGGGGCAGCTCGATCTCACTCCAGTTTCCCTTCTCAAGGTGTCAGCCGGGGGCCCTTGGGCACCCATAGGGAGGAGGATCAGCAGGTGCACACCCCGGGGCCATCCACCCAGGTGACTCCGGGAGTGTCCAACCCATCTGAATCCCCTCTTCCTGTGACCCTAGCCACTCCAGCTACACAGGCCGAGGAGGGTGCCAATGCCACACAGCAGGACCCCGAAAGCAGGCCGGGGCCCTCCAGGTCTTTGCCCTCCAGAGGACGCCCATCAAGGTCATCACAGACAGGGCGTAGCAGTCAGCAGGTTGCCTCCACCTCTGCTGTGGATGTCTGGGGAGCATCAAGGTGTAATGGCAGGGTTAGGAAAGTCACAAAGAATTAGTTGCATAGCCTAGGCACAGGTGTTAATCGCTTGTATATAATGTTCACTATTGGAAATAAACTCTCAACAATATCTCCCTGCCTATGGCTCCTTGTGCTGAAGAGCAGTGTTTGTGTTACTCAGATGTGAACCCTTTCTGTATAAGATAAAGGCAAGTGACTCAGTCCAGGGCCTCTTACCTGCGCTCTGTGCAGCCTTCAGACCAAAGTGATGGTCCGGCCTCACACTCTCTGGACACATCAGTGATGCCTCAATGGTGTTTGTCATTGCAACCAGAACGTTGTGGGCAGGCATCACCGAGTTCTGTCATTCTCTCTGTGTGCTCTCAGCACCTTTTAAGTGGGGGCTGGCCCCCATCTTGTCAGCATCTGTGACCAGTGATGCTGTGCTCCTGAAGGGGTCAGGTACTGAAGGCTGACGAAGGATAAGGTGGATTTAAATTTTCACATCTGCGTCTCCATGATGTGACCGAGCTGCCTTCAGCCAACAGGAGTCAAGACATTCTCAGAGGCTGTATGAAGATGTATGGAGTGTCTTCACTGAATGTTGTCATCATCCTCCTGCAATTGAGTGACTTTTGGGGCCTCCACTACATCTCCACAACAGGAACATAATCAGAGGCTATGTGCTGCCATAAGCCAGACTGGAATCAAAAGTTCACAAATGCAATGTTAGAATCTATAGTTTCTCCTCATTTCATGTCGTCATTATTCTCCACAAGTCTAGTGGCTATAAGGGCCT
This sequence comes from Cetorhinus maximus, assembly GCF_964194155.1. Lineage (NCBI taxonomy): Eukaryota > Metazoa > Chordata > Chondrichthyes > Lamniformes > Cetorhinidae > Cetorhinus > Cetorhinus maximus. Next base: position 85,998,616 of record NC_135880.1, on the reverse strand, counting down.
CCCGAGCATGCCTGCCTCATCTGGACAGTATGAGGGCCTTTCATTGTCATCGCCGTCTTCGAGGACCTCCTCACCCTCATCGTCAGCTCCTCCTCAGCCAGCTCATATCCCTATTGTAGCGCCAGGTTGTGAAAGGTGTAGCAGGCAACAACAATGCGTGACACCCTCTGTGGGCTATATTGCAGGGCACCACCAGCTCAATCCAGGCACCAGAACCTCATTTTCTGCATCCTGAATGTTTGCCCCACCCAGTTGCGAGTTGCAGCAAAAGCCTCGTCGTACTTTCTCTCTGCTGTGGTCTGAGGCCACTGCACGGGTGTCATCAGCTACATCCTCTACGGGTAGCCTTTGTCCCTGAGGAACCATCCCTGCAGCCTCTGTGGACCCTGGAAGATGTCAGGGATCTGTGACTGACTGAGAACGTAAGAGTCATGGATACTCCCTGGAAATCATGAGGCCTGTAGGATGCAATTGTGGTGGTCGCACACCAGCTGAACATTCAGTGAATGGAAGCCCTTGCGGTTGACATAGTTGACCACTTGTTCTGATGGCGATCTGAGTGCCATGTGAGTGCAGTCGATCGCAGCCTGCACCTGTGGGAAACCCGAGATCTGGTCAAAGCCAATTACTCTTGTGTCCTGGATCTCCTAGTCCCTAGTGAAATACACAAAGTTGTGCGCCCTCACGAGATGGCATCAGTGACTTCATGGATGCAATTGTGGGTGGAGGCTTGTGAAATCTCACAGAGGTCACCTATGGAGCCCTGAAAGAAGCCATGGGCGTAAAAATCGCGCACCATCGTCACTTTCATGGCCACTGGCAGCAGATGCCCTCCATGTCTCCATGGCGCCAAATCCTACAGTAGCTGGAAGATGTGACCAACCAGTTCCCTGGACATGCACAGCCTTTGGTGACACTGGTTTCTTGGTCATCTGCAGTAATGAAAGGTGGTGTCTTGACCCTGGGTCTAGCTAGGTGCCGACCAGTGACTGCTTGCTGTGGCTCTTTGGCAGTGTGTGTGGGAGCCACCCCTTCTTTATGAGGGTGCTGCTTCTCCCTCTGCGCAGCCAGGCACCTCCATCACTCTTTTCTCTGTCGTCTTCGCTCTGTGTACATCATGAGGCTTACAGGTAGTTCACCAGGATCCGTGCTCCTGATGTACTCCTCTTGCAAGATGAAAGAGAGAGATACATGGGTTAGCTAATGTTCTAAGAACTTCTCTTGGTTAAGTCTGAAGGCTCCTTAACACATCCCAGAGAATGCTGGCCACCACTTGGATGGCCAGAATTTGGTGCGCTGCATGGCCGCAAGAAAGCATACCCACTTCCACCCCACTCCACTTGACCATTTGGCAGCAGCTTCGCCCACGGGACTGCATGCTGTGCTCTCAGCTCAGGTGCAGGCATTCTCCTAACCCGAGCTGCAAGGCTGCACTATTAGCTTGAACCATGGGAGAGACTGGTCCAAACCTTGACAATGCAAGGGGCTGTGAGTGCCTTGTTTTCAGGTTTTGTTTTAAGGTTATGGTCCAATTTTAAGATTATGCCTCTTGTCTGGAATGTCCCATCAGGAAATAGTTCCATGGGTGACTGTTCCAGGGCCAGCTTTATTAAGGAGATTGTACAATGTGCCCAGTGGTCCAACTGTTCTGCAGCCCACTAAAATGCTCATTAGTTTGCTGTCTGTGCCTGGGGGGTGAAAAGCTCTGCAGCACTTGGTGGCACTTTCATGCCTCTGTGTTGCCTGAGTTGGCAGATAAGCCAGAGACATGACTCCAGCATGTCAATGTGGCTGCATCTGAACTATCTCAGCTGCAGGGGAGTGGTCACTTTATGCAATTCCCTAATGTGTGGCCGCCGCCTCACTCCCTCCCATCCCCACACGTGCTTGTGCACTACCCTCAACGCAGAGCTGCCCTTTCCCCCTCTGCTCCAACGCACCTCAACTGCAGGGAAGCCTTTGCCCCCATCCTCCAACATGCCTCAACTGCAGGGTAGCCCCACTCTCGCAGCCCCCCCCCCAAAAAAAAAATTGCCTCAACCACAGGGCAGCCCTTGCCCTCTCCCTCCAATGTCCCTCAATGCAGGGCATCCCTTGTCACCCTCCCAATGCACCTGAACCGCAGGGCAGCCCTTGCCCTATAGAAAGTGATTCTAGAGAATTAATAATGGAAAACAATGAAATGGCAAATGAATGGAACAGGCATTTTGCATCATTCTTCACTATAGAGGATACAAGTAAAATCCGAGAGGCAGCTGTATATCAGGAAATGGAAGACAGGGAGGAACTCAGGAAAATTACAATCACCAGAGAAGTGGTACTGAGTAAATTGCTGGAGCTGCAGGCTGACAAGTGCTCGGGTCCCGATGGACTTTATCCTAGGGTCTTAAAGGAAGTGGCTAGTAAGATAGTTGATGCATTGGTTTAATTTTCCAAACTCCCTAGATTCAGGGAGCGTCCCATTAGATTTGAAGATAGCAAGTGTAACTCCATTATTCAAAAAGTGAACGAGTTAGAAAATGGGAAAATATAGGCCAGCTGGCTTAACATCTGTCATAGGGAAAATGTTAGGACCTATTATTAAAGAAGCTATAGCAGGGCACTTGGTTAAGTTCAAGGTAATCAGGTAGAGTCAATATAATTTTGTGAAAGGGAAATCATGTTTAACCAACTTATTGGAGTTCTTTGAGGAAGTAGCGTGTGTTGTGGATAAAGGGCAACTGGTGGATGTACTGTGCTTAGATTTCCAGAAGGCATTTGATAAAGTGCCACATCAAAGGTTATTGCAGAAAATAAAACCTCATGGTGTAGAGGTTAACATATTGGCATGGATTAAAGATTGGCTAGCTAACAGGAAGTAGACAACAGGCATAAATGGGTCTTTTTCAGGTTAGCAGGACATAATGAGTGGTGTGGCACAGGGATCAGTGCTGAGACTTCAAATGTTTACAATTTATATACATGACTTGGATGAAGGGATGGATGGGGTTGTTGCCAAATTTGCTAAGACAGGAAGATAGGTAGGAAAGTAAATTGTAAAGAGGGCATAAGGGGACTACAAAAATATATAGGCTGGTTAAGTGAGTGGGTAAAGATCCGGCAAATGGAGTATGATGTGGGAAAATGTTAACTTGTCTATTTTGGCAGGAAGAATAAAAGAGAAACTTATTATCTAAATGGTGAGAGATTGCAGAGCTCTGAGATTCAGAGGGATCTGATTGTCTTAGCGCATGAATCACAAAAGGCTAGTATGCAGGTACAGGAAGTATTTAGGAAAGCTAATAGAATGTTACCATTTATTGCGAGGGGAATTGAATACAAAAGTATGGAGGTTATGCTTCAGTGATACAGAGCATTAGTGAAACCACATCTGCAGTACTGTGTACAGTGTTGGTCACCATATTTAAGGAAGGTGTAAATGCATTGGAAGTAGTTCAGAGAAGGTTTACCAGACTAATACCAGGAATGGACGGGTTGTCTTATGAGGAAAGGTTGGACAGGCTAGGCTTGTATCTGCTGGAGTTTAGAAAAGTAAGAGGCAATTTGATTGAAACATATAAGATCCTGAGGGGTCTTGACAGGGTCGATGTGGTGAGAATCTTTTCTCTTGTGGGAGAATCTAGAACTAGGGGTCATTGTTTAGAAATAAGGGGTCGCCCATTTAAAACGGACATGAGGTGATTTTTTTCTCTCTCTCAGAGGGTTGTGAGTCTTTGGAACTTTCTTCCTGAAAAGGTGGTGAAAGCAGAGTCTTCAAATAATTTTAAGGCAGAGGTGGATAGATTCTTGAAAAGTAAGGGGGTGATAGGTTATCAGGGTTATGCGGGATGCAGATTTGAGGTTACTATCTGATCAGCCACGATCTTATTAAGTGGCAGAGCAGGGTGAAGGGGCCAAATGGCCCGCTAATGCTCCTTGTTTGTATGTTCGTATGACCCCCCCCACCCCAACCAAAGTCACCTCAACTTTGAAGTCCAACAGGTGACCCTTGCGATTGCTGCGCAATGTTACTGTGCACCCATCTCTGAGTTCCACTCCAAGTGTAGCCCACCAAGTGCATGCCTTACATGCTGTTGTGAAACACGTCAGCGCAGAAAATCCAGCAGGGGGTGGGGATGATTTCGGCAGGATTGCCTTATAATGATATGCAGATGTATTACAATGAGGTTCCTGATATCCGATGGCAGTAAACGTTGGCCACCATCGGCGGTCTGCACAGATGATCGCAAACTGGTTTCACGATGTCGTGAAACCGATTTTTAGCTTTCTCAGCATATCGTCTGCTAACGCTGCTGAACATGCCCGACACCAGAGGGCACAGAAGATTCCACCCATCATCCATTTCATTACTCTTGCAATGTCAGGGAATGAAATCTTTATTTGTTACTGAGAAATTGCTTAAAGGAAGGTTTTACAAATCTCTACTCCATCATTGGGTTGCCCACCCTGCACCATCATGTTTAAAATTTAGCAGAAGATGGTCACACTGTGGGACTAAATTTTTTCTGGGAGTTTCCCAATCATTCTCGATCTCACATTGTAACTTTGCCAAAGAAAATCCACTGAAATCCGAGAGAAACAGCATAACGGTATTTTACCATAAAGCGCCTTTATAGAAACACAATCCTATGACTTCAGTGCTTCTAGAAATAATTTCTCTTGAAATTTTGCTGTCACACTATTTTTTGGTCTTGGATGTTCTCATTTATTAATTACATTTTCCACTTAATTTGTCTGTTTCTCTCACACCTTCAAACAACAATTAGTTGCTTTTAAATACTATTTGCACATTTATTTAGTACAAATGTAATGCAACATCATATGCAACCTGTGGACAGGCTGTAAATTCAAACTGTACAACACAATTGTACAATACATTTGTACAATAGTGTGTATGCGCCAGAGAAGTCACAATAGAAAGATTATATTAGCTAAAGAGTTGAATTGTTTCGTAAATGTAATGATTTCTTTGTAGTCATTTTCCTAACATCAGTTGATTGCTCTGTGATTAATTATCCTTCCAGAATCAGCATTGGGCCTCCAATTTCACCATTGCTACAGTTACACTGCCTACTGCATATAGGTGTAATGAAGGAAAGACAAAACCTGCATTTATACAGCACCTTTCATAATGTCCCAAATTGCTTTACAGTCAATTAAGTACTTTTGAATTGTAGTCATTGTTATAATGTAGGCAATTTAATCAAATAGCAGAGCAAGCTCCTGCTCCTAACACGTATATTTGTATGTCATTCTGGACGGATACGTTGAGCTGGGCTAGATAGCCTTTGTCATCCATAATTATCTTGTAAACAGCAAGTGGAATCATGTCTGGAGTTCTGTTTATTTTGTTGCTAATGAAAGTTTACTGTGAGCAGGCTTTGTGGCACAAAATTGCCGGGACAGCAGTACATAATGGGCTCATAGTGAATCAGTAACCTGTTTTATCCTGCACATGATTCTCAAGAATCTTTCCCATGACCTCAATCTTGTTATTTTGTCTACTCACCTACTATCCCACACTAACTTGGTGCCTTTCAGTTTTTTGAGGCATTGAAATATCGTGAGAAATGTTGTGTTGCATAGTAGATATTGAAAATATATTGTAGTGAGAAGCAACAATCAGCAGTCTTCAGACTTGCTGATCAAGAACACATGGATACAATTGTGAACCATTCAGCCTTTGTCCTCTGGCCTCTTAAAAGTTGTGTCACACAGAGACACTTGAGGTCTCCAACACTTCTCACTGACAGTGAAGACCTAAGTTGTTCAATAATTCCACTATATATTTACTCTTTCCCCCAAATATGAATTTACTGTCACAGTGTTGAAATGGTACAATGTTAATGAGGGCAAAGGCAGCCACCAAAATCAATGTTATTGTCTGTACAGTGCTATAAATAACTAATAGGATATTTTCCTGTCAAATTAATAATATTGCACAATGCTGTTAAAGTAAAATTTGTACTCTGTTTTGTTTAATAGTCATGGTGGGATCACCTATAGGGGGTACACAAACTAATACAGCATTATATTGTTGCTGCTCTTAATATTAATGAGCCTTGCTGCATATATATCAGGTGATACTTGTAACCAGTTGCCAGGACATTTCTGTGATTGTGTGATAAATTGATTGGTGAATTATGAAAGGGGAAAAAATATCATACATGGTTGAGGGAGAGGATTAAAATTTTGGGGTGGGGGTGTGAAAATAAGGGGCCTGGAAACAGGAGAAGCACGAGGGCCCTTGATTTCTCTCCCTGGCCCTGGTCATATCCCCTCTTTAACCCTGACCCCTAGCCTCTGAAACCTGGCTCCCCACCTACCTTACCACCACCCTGCACCACCCTCTGCTGGCAGCACATATTAATAATTCTAGATGCACATTCAGCACAATTTTCCACGCATTAATTTTAATAGATAGAAAATCATGGAACATAGGAAGGAATTTAGGAACAGGAGCTGGTCATTCAGCCCCGTGAACCTGTTCTGTTATTCAATTAGATCATGGCTGATTGGTACCTTAAGTCCATTCACCATCTTGGTTCTGTAGCTCTTGATACCCTTGCCCAACAAAAGCGCAAACGAATGGAGAGCATAAATTTGTAACATTGCAGTTTATATTTCTTAGTATAGCCTGACTTTCTTGTTTTATAGATCAGCATTTGTAATCCTAAACAAAAACAGAATTACCTGGAAAAACTCAGCAGGTCTGGCAGCATCGGTGGAGAAGAAAAGAGTCGACGTTTCAGGTCCACACGACCCTTCAACAGAACTTACTTGTGCTTATCTTTGGATCTTTTCCTTCAAAGGAAGTAGATGTAACAGAAAAAACAAAGTCAAAAAATACGTTTTAATTCTGTCGTCTTGGATGTTTTCTCTTTGAAGGACTGTTTCACGTTTTTTTTTTAACACATAATGAAACATTTTCCGAATGTGCTATCAGTGTCTAACAGTGGGAGACAGCACTGTCTCAGCTGCTAAAATCCCTCCAAGCCTGTTTTCTGTTGCGTGAAATAACAAAGGATGTGTCTGAGCCAAGTATTACTGGTCTCCTGATCATCATTTCTTCCATCTTAGTATTATTGCAAAAGGAACTAGTGGATGGTTTCTAAGTTAGAGTGATGATGTTCCTGAGCAGTATATCTTGATGACAAGTTAGGATTTCATGTTCAAATAAGTAGACCCATTTTCTGCTTGTCAAAGTGTGATAATTGTGGCTTTGAACTGATTAGTTCACTAATTTCATGAAGCGTATATACCACAGGTTGCTTCTATCTTTATAAATTGCTTGCCTTTCATGTGTAGTTCCTCCACTGGCATTAAGTGGCAACTTCCTCTAAATTGGTTTCTCACCCAGTGTTTCCATTTTTCCATCTGTTTCCATATTTGGTATTGGTATTCTGTTCAATTATAAACAAAAATGTTGAATTTTTCCTTGTAAGCAGTACTGGTGACCCATAGGGATTAAAATTTTTCTTTGGACAATAGCGTAAAACATCTGACATCTGGTTTGCTATCTACGATACATCTCTCCTGATTTTAATTTCTGTTGACTCAACTAGAATTGGAAGTCGGAAGAAAAGTATAACAGGCGGCTGATTCAGTATTGCCCAAAGTCAAAATTACCCCCAATTTGAGAATCAAGGGCGGAATTTTCTGTGCCCGCTGGAATTGGGCGTGTTTGGCAGCATGAGCAGACAATAGGGTGGGAAGGCCAAAAACTGGTTTCACGATGCCATGAAATCAGTTTTCAATCGTCTGCTCTACCCGTCAATCTCCCGCCGGACATCGGAAACTTCACTGTAATACATCTGCACATCATTATAAGCCCAGCTTGCTGGAATCACCCCCCCACGCTGGATCATCCGAGCACGTCGGCGTGATAGTATATCGATGTGTTTCACAACTGTACATAAGCGATGTGCACCTGGTGAGCTACACTTCACTCAGGACTTCGAGGTTGTTTGCCTACCTTGCTTCGATCAGTCATCAGCACCAGGCTTTGCAGATAGCACCACATCGCTTTTAGCAGGGCTCTGGGGCTGATCTCTACCTACCACACCAGCCATAAGGTCAAGTGGTTTCTTAATGGCTGCAGGACGAGGGCTTGCTTGGGGAAGGGGGAGAAGTGGCTTAAGGCAACGGAAGAGGCTGAAGGGCGAGTGTTGTACTGGGGAAGGAAGTATCCCAGGCTTTATGTGGGGGCACAAGCTGATTTGTGCAAGTTGCCTTAAGATGGTGAGGGCTGAGGAGGAAGTGTCCAGAGGAGATCAGGCCGGATGGAGATGTGAGGGTGTGAGTGAGAGAGTAAGTAATGATGTCACTTCAGCTGGCAGTGAGTGAGATGCCATTGAATATGTAATGGGCTTGAGTATTTGAATTTAGAGTGATGAGATGGTTCCGTTACCCTGGCGGAAGGGATGAGATCATTCATCCTCTATCTGCATTAGATGGCCAACCTCTTCTGTGCAGCATTGATACTGACCATCGTTGCCACTGCCTGCAATGCCGGATTGGTGATGTTGCTTCCCATCCTGCAGCCAGAGCGGGGATAGAGGACATCACGGCAGGCCTCCATGGCATCCGAAAGGCATTCAAGGGACGCATCATTAAACCTGGGTGCTGCAGTCATCTTGCTTTCAGAGCCATGTCTTCTGTGCAGCAGTCCTGGGCTGGAAGCACCGATTGGTGTGCACGCGGCTGCACTTTAAATATGGCGGGCCGCCTTTCCTGCCATTGGTAGGCGGGGAGCTAATTGTAATACATTAGCATATAATTAAAAGGCCATCCTGCCAGGCTCTTGGAACCCCACCATATCGTCAGTCCACATTGGCGGAAAGCACACCAACGTGTTTCACAACAGCACACAAGCAACGTGCACTTGGCGGCCTTCACTTTGGGGGAACTGAGGTGAGTGAGCAGCAGTGTTCTCCACAGCTCGCCCGTTGTTTACAGGCCTCAGGGGCACCAGGGGGCAGGTGCGGGGACATCGGATGCCTGGCCCTGGAAGGTTCTGCTGAGGCGGGGGATGGTGTCCGGGGGCAAGTGTTGGCCAGCCTTGGAGGTGACTGCTGAGGTGCGGGGAGGTAAAGTGCTGCCCTGGCGCTGCATCCTGCACACAGGCAATCAAGGTGGGGGGCAGGGTTAGCAAGGGGAGTGGCCACGCATTAGGGACATCTGTATAAACTGACCACGCCTCTGCAACTAAGGCAGATCGGGCAGTCAGAATGATATGATTGGTGTCAGACTCCTAGCCTGCCCGGCTATACAAGCAATGTGGAGGCACCAAATGGCCACCAAGCGCTCCATACCTTACATCCCCCGCCCCCCAACATCCCCGGCACAGACTTCGAGTCCGCCACCACTTTATTGGACCGCGGAGCAGTTGGACTTCACATGTTGTACAATCTCCTCGCCAACGTTGACCATGTAGCAGTCACTGCTGGAGGCGCCCACAGCTCCTTGCAATCTCAGCATCCAACCGAGTGGTTGCGCAGGCAGTGAAAAATGAAGCTTAACTAATTACTTAAGGGCATTAATAGGTCTTTTAATTGTCGGGGGACGCGCTGCCTCCTCTCGCATGTGCCCACCAACTGAAAGATCGTGATAGTGCGCGATGACGTTGGGACGCTTGGCGATGTCATCGAGCACTATTTCACTCCTGTTCAGGCTGGGCGCATGCCCGCCCGCGGGACGAAATATTCTGCCCACTGACTTCGACAGGACCATAAAACCCAGCCCAGAAATGTGGAGCAGAATTTAGCACGTCGGGTGGGCTTGGTGGGGGCTGGCGGGGGTAGTTGGGAAGCCAATCGCCGTCTGTGATCAGGGCCAGACTGCAATTAAGGCCCACCCAGCGTGAAACGTGAGCAGCAGCGCTCAGTGCTGCCTGTGTGGGGCGCGGGGTGGCGGTGGGGGGGGGGGGGGAGGTGGGCTGGTGAACGAGGGCAAATGGGACGAGCATGAACATTGTGCATGTCATGAGTGCACGCTTCATAATCTCCCTGAAGCACAGGGCTGCCTCAGTGAGATGGAGAGATATATATAAAAAAAAAATAAAAATGTAATGAAACATTTCCCCTCACGTGACAGAGTCACATGAGCAGAGACATGTTATTGATTCAATTTTAAAACTTACATTTTATTTGTATTTGCTTTTGGAAACCTCATCCCGCCCCTGGATGGGGTTTCCAAAAAAATGCAAAGGCTGCTTGGCCTTTTCGCCTGCCTGCCAACCGTAAGGTTAGACGGGCAGTGAAAAATTTAACTTAATTGATTCTTTAAGGGCCTTAACAGGCCTTTTAATTGTCAGCGGGCGTGCTGCTGATTCCGGCACGCGCCTGCCGACTGAACTATCGCGCGACTGTGCGTTGACGTCGGCACGCTCGGCAACGTCAATCCGCATCATTTCACACTCGAGGGGGTCAGGCACCCGCCCACCTGCCAAGCTAAAAGTTTTACCCACTGTGTCTTTGTACTTTGTGCTTTATTTTCATATACAAGTTGATCACAAAGCTAAACATGCTTTAGGGGCACTGTCATAACAGCAATAGCAATTAGTAGAAGGAGTGGATGATGCTGGGGGCTTCTGCTTTATTTTCGGAAATGTTTGATGAGATTAGCATGAGCTTGGAACAATAGCTTGATGAGTTTTTAGGATTCCTTCACCATGGTTACCTTTCGTGAAAATGATGTGAGGAAAGAAAAATTATAATTATGAGGAAGGACTGGGACCATTTCCACATGAAGTTGAAGGGTTAAGGGTTTCGATAAAGAGGACCCTAATAAAATTGAAGCCAATGGGGAGAGGGGGGAAAAAATATTCCAATGGCTGCAATCACTTCTGGCACAAAGGTTGTGGATGTTGGAGACCAATTATCTCAGCCCAGGACATTGCTGTAGGAGTTCCTTGGAGCAGCAAGGCAGGCACAACTACCTTCAGCTGCTTCATCATAAGGTCAGACACAGGACTTTTCCGTAGGATTACACAGAGCTAAGCTTTCAATAGTGGCTGCTTTGGGTGAGTCAAGACAAAATAATTTTGTCCACAAAAATTGCTTCCTTCACTTTCCTATCATGGCTTGTACAATATGAGTGTCATAACATTGCTAATTTCACTTCCAATATCTTATGTTCAGCAATCTTTTCTCGATGTAATGATCTGTATAAAGTTGAATAGAGCTAACTAGTGATTCTTATAAAAGCAAAGCATGCCCCCCAAAATCATAACCATTCTGGTAGAGTTCTGCCATTACTTTGTTGGAAGTCTACAATGAGAGAGATCGCAAAATTGGCCAGAATCCAGGTTTTCCAGGCCCAGCCTTACACTGGGAACTCCTATGAGACTTTGGGTGGAATTTTCCGAGCCCGCTGGTGGCATGCGCGGAAAATATGGCCGGACCCGCTTCACGATGGTGTGAAGACAGATCGCAATTGTCCGCTCAACCTGCCAATGGCAGGCCACATTTCCCACCATCGGTCGGTGGGGAGCTAATTGTAACACATTGGCATATAACTAAAAGGCCATCCCGCCAAGCTCTTGGAACCCCACCGTATCATCCATCCACATCGGCAGGAAAGCACGCCGACGTGTTTCACAACAGCACGCAGGCAACGTGCACTTGGCGGCCTTCACTTTGTGGGAACTGAGGTGAGTGAGCAGCAGCGTTCTCCACAGCTCGCCCATTGTTTACAGGCCGCAGGGGCGCCGGCGGGCAGGGGAAACTGATGCCTGGCCCAATAGGTGACTGCTGAAGGGCGGGGGGTGTCTGGGGACAAGTGCTGGCCAGCCTCAGAGGCACTGCTGAGCTGGGGGGGTGGGGGGGGTGGGGGGGTGGGGGGGGTCAAGTGCAGCCTTGGTGCTGCATCCCACGCAATCGAGGTGGGGAGCAGGGTAAGCAAGGGAAATTGCCATGCATGAGGGACACCTGTATAAACTGACCATGCCTCTGCAACTAAGACAGATGAGACGCAGCCATAATGATATGATTGGGGTCAGGCTCCTAGCCTACCTGCCCATGGAAGCATTGTGGAGGCACCAAATGGCCACAAAGTGCTCCATACCTTACCACCCAGCCTCCGCCCCTCCCACACCCCTGGCACAGACGTCTAGACCACCAACACTTTATTGGACCGCAGAGCAGTTGGACTGCTTACATTGTACAATCTCCTCGCCAGCGCTGGTCATGTAGCAGTCACTGCTGGAGACGCTCACAGCCCCTTGCAATCTCAGCATCCCGGTTGAACCAGTGTCCCCCATGTTGTAGGCTGACAGGGCAGCCATGCAGCGCGCTCATCTCTGGCCATTTGAGGGGTGACCAGCACTCTCCGAGAAGCATTAAGGGATGGCCACACAGGGCCAGGAAAGGTGCTAAGTACAGCCATGATAACTATGTCTCTTTCTTTCATGCTGCAGGAGGACCACGTCAGGATCATGGATCCTGGTGACCTAGCTGTATGCCTGATGGCCTACAGAGACTGTAGAAGACGGAGGAGGGAGCGACTAAGGCACCTGGCCACGCAAAGGCAGGAGCAGCAACCTCATGAAGAAAGGGCAGCAGAGGCTCCTGCACACGCTGCCCAGGAGCGACAGGGAGCTGTTGCTGGTCAGTGCCTAGTGACACCCAGGGTCTATAGACGCCGCCTGCCATTCCTGCAAATGACTTAGAACCAGTGTCGCCAATGACTGCACATGTCTAGGGATCCGGTGGCTCACATCTGCCACTTACTACAGGACTTGGCATCAAGGGGAATTGGAGGGCATCCATTTCCAGTGGCTGTAAAAGTGACTGCGGCGCTCAATTTCTATGCCAGTGGCTCCTTTCAGGGCTCCACAGGTGACCTTTGTGGGATTTCACAATCCACCACCCACAAATGCATCCATGAAGTCACGGATGCCACCTTCTCCATGGCACATAACTTTGTGCATTTCACCCGGGACTGGGACAGCCAGGATACAAGGGCCATTGGATTCACCCTGATCTCGGGATTCCCACAGGTGCAGGGTTTGATTGACTGCATTCATGTGGCGCTCAGGTCTCCATCGCTACACTCAGTGGACTTCATCAACCGCATGAGCTTCTACTCACTGAACGTGTAACTGGTATGCAACAATCAGAAACACATCCTGCAGGTATGCGCACAGTTTCCAGGGAATGTGCACGATGCCTACATCTTGAGTTGCTTGCAGATTCCTGCAGTCTTCCAGGATCCATAGAGGCTGCAGGGTTGGCTCCTTGGGGACAAGGGCTACACGCAAAGGCTGTGGCTGATGACACCCGTGCGGCAGCCTCAGACTACAGCAAAGCAACGCTATAATGAGGCTCATGCAGCAGCTCACAACTTGGTGGAGCAACCATTGAGATGCTGAAGATACGGTTCCAGTGCCTGGACCAGTCTGGTAGAGTCCTGCAATATTGTCGGCAGAGGGTGTCACGCATCATCGTCGTCTGCTGTGCCCTTTACAACCTGGTGCTGCAATGGGGTGAGGAGCTGGCTGAGGAGGATATGGAGGAACTGCATGTCTCCTCTAATGAGGAAGACGCTGATGGGTATGAGGGTGAGGGGGTCCTCAATGGTGATGATGACTGGGATGAGGCTCTCACACTGGCTAGATGAGGCAGGCGCACTCGGGAGGCCCTCATAGCTGCCAGATTTAAAGAGGATGATGACGACATTCAGTGAGGTGTCCCGTAGATCCTCACATCGCAGTTGTGAACATTTGACTCCAGGCTGGTTTATCTCCGCATCAGTACCCTCTGGGAGAATGCTCCTGTCATGAAGATGCAGTGGAGGCCCTGATAGTCACTCGATCGCAGAAGAATGATGACAACATGTAGAGAAAATGCTCCATAGATTTTCACATGGCCTCCGCAACTTTCTGACTCCTGTCTGGCCGAGGGAAGGTCGCTGGCACTTCATGATCAGGGCCATCTCAGAGTCGCAGCATTAAACTTTAGACACATCTGATGCTGTGTCTGCCTTCAGCGCCTCAGCCCTCAGGAGCTGGTGTACAGCATCGCTGGTCGCAGATGCTGGTGTAATGTGGACCAGCCCAACCTTCAAGCTGCTGAGAGCACACAGAGAGTATGAGAGAACTCTGTGGTGCCTGCCCACTACATTCTGGCAGCAATGACCAGCACCACTGAAGTGCAGGCATCAGTAATGTTTTCAGGGAATGTGAGGCTAGACCATCACTGTGGTCTGAAGGCCACACAGAGCATAGGGAAGAGGCCCTGGACTGAGACACCTGCCTTATCTTGCGCAGAAAGATTTCACATCTCAGTGACACGAACACTGCTTATCAGAGCAAGCAGTCATAGGCCGGGAGACATTCTTGGGAGTTTATTGACAATAGTGAACATTATGTACAAGTGATTAATATCTGTGCTTAGGGTGTGCAACATATTCTCCTTAACTGTCCTAACCCTGCCGCTACGTCTTGGTGTTCCCCAGACATCCACAGCACAGGTCGAAGCAGCCTGCTGACTGTGACGCCCTGTCTGTATGACTTTGGTGGGCCGAGACTTGGATGGTCCCGTCCTGCTTTCGGGATCCTGCTGTGTGGCAGTGACACCCTCCTTGGCCTGTGAAGCTGGATCTGCAGATGTCACAGGAAGAGGGGAGTCAGATGGGCTGGTCACTCCCAGAGTTACTTGGGTGGATGGACCCGGAGTGTGCACCTGCTGATCCTTATGGGTGCCCAAGGGCCCCTGACTGACTCCGTGAGCGGAAAGGGTTGCTAGAGTGAGATCGAGCTGCCCAGCATCCCTCTCACATACACAATGTTGGAGGCCAACTATGGCATCAGCGATGGAGTTAAGCCCGCGCAGCAGTGCAGGAGTGACGTCCTGGACCAAGGTCTCCATGGCGGTCGCCATCCTGCCAGTGTTGACCTCGGTGCGTTGCAATGCCGGTACTGTCACCTCAGTCTGACAATGGATGGACTCCTCCATCATGCCTTGCAATCTGAGGAGTGCAGCAGACATCCCTTCCTGATGTTCCCGAGCTTGTCTTTGCAGCTCCAGCAACTGTGACATGACTGAATCCAGAGGCTAGTCATTGATCGGACTCAGCAACGTTCTGGCCTCCAGCAACCCTCCGAGTGCCGGGGATCTGGGAAGTCCCTGCCGCCGCCTGCTGTGGATCAGGCAGTGCGATGTGCTCACCAGATTGTGATCCCGAGGCTACCCTAAAGCTCGGTCCCACCGAGATGTGTGTCTCTGCGCTGGTGGAGGGTGTGGGTGAGCGCTGTGACAGGGCTTCAGGGAGGGTGCCTTCAGATTCCTCTTCAGAGGTTTCTTCAGGGATTGATTGGAGGCCCTGGGTCATGGACTCAGTCTGCTGCTTCCCAGATGTGCTTGTGAAAGCAAGGGGAGATAATTAGTGCATGGCAATAGCCTGTGAAAGAGGACTCTTGACTTACGGCATGGTTGTCTGATGGATGTTGCACTGCTGGATTCTCACTTGGTAGAGCAGCGCCAACCTCACCATCAGCACAGGATCGGTCCCGGACATCGCTGGCCAGCTGGATGGCTCTGTTTTCAAATTCTATGAGAACTATGAATTCCGGCATCCCTCCATCTGTCTGCGACCTTTCCCTCCTGTTGTACCCCAGTTTGTCCTGCATGGATACAGATGGGGAGAGTGTAAGCAGGACGCCTGCCAGTCCAGATGTTACGTATGCCTGGCCTGTGTAGGTGGTGAGTGGCCCCATGGATGGGATGAGGATAATGACGGCGTGTGTGTGTGTGAATGAGTGAATGGTGATGTCCCTTGCATTGGCAGTCAGTGAGGGCCCTGTGGGTGTGTGATGGGTTTGCGAGTGTGTGATTTGGGAGTGTTGAAAAGAGTGACTTACCCTGGCGGAACGGAGGAGATCATTCATCTCTTTGTAGCACTGGGTGCCTGTGCTCTTCTGAAGGGCGTTTGCGCTGACTAATGCTGCCACTGCCTCCCAAGCTGTGTTGGTGACATTGCTGCCCATCCTGCAACCATGGAAACGGCATGTTTCGTGGGAGTGAATATATAATGAGGTAGGCTCGGCAAGATACACTGTGAAAACCTACCATTTTCATCAGCGGGTAGGACTCCATTTTACCCGCTCGTTACCGCACTTAGTGCAATTCTGTGAAAATTCAGCCCTTTGTGTGGGCACAGCCTTCTCAAGCTTCTAAAACCATCAACACAAGGGAGCAGGGCAGCGCTAGAGATTCCCTAAGTCAGGTTATGCTGCACCCTGTCTCTCAGCCAGATTTTGTGCAGCATTGGCAGATGTATACCTGGTTCTCACCAGGTAACACTAAGTGATACTTGATGAAAGTGAAGCCCACCAGCAGGTCCAAGAAATGAGGGTAGTCTCTTCCACTTTCTGAAAACCCCACAAACTTCAGAGGAGTCAGCAGTGGAGGCTGCACATGGCATTTAAACTGGGGTGAGGAGGCACTGCTTCCAGAAAGCTGAAGCGATGCTCCCATTAAGGGTTTTTAAAGCCAATGAGCGGAAATGGGAGCTGATGTTTGGAATAAAGTTTGTGACATGCTGCAGTCAGTTTCCTGAGTGGTACCATTTAAATTGACAATAAATCATTACGCTCACTGCAATACAAAAAAAATACTGTGGATGTTAGAAATCTGAAATAAAAGCAGAAATACTGAACAAGTCTGACAGCATCTATAGGGACAGGAATGGAGTTAACATTTCTGTGGTAAAGTGAGGTACCCTGCCTCTTTAAGGGAATGCAAGTGTACTGATCATGTGACAGCACTGATGAATCACTGTACAGCACAGGCAACTGGGAACTGTAAGTTTAGTTCTGGAGGTTTCTGAGTGAGCACGTATGATCTGATGCTTTGCCCGATATCTCAGTAAACTATCAATGTTTATTCTTACATCAGTCTCTCTCCATTATTGATTGCGAGCAGCAATTGATGAGAACATAGGAAGGCGTGCAGTTAGAGTTCGGTTGGCCAACAAAATCATTTGCCCAAGACATAAAAGTGGCAACGCGGATCAAGAACAAAAGAAAATGAATTTCAAGATGGGTGAACAAAGCATTGGAAAGAGCATCTGTACTTAATTGTAAAAGAGGCGACAGCCGATAATCGCAGCAGAAAGCAGTGCTGCAGTTTCAAATTAAAAAATCCCCCTGCAGAATCGCGATCGCAGGGATCCAGCCAAAACTCGAAAAGAGCACGAAACTCAGCAGAGAAAAGCCAACAGCTGCAGAGACAGAGTTTTAAAAAAACGGTGACTGATCTTAGAGCGGCAATACATTTACAAGGGTAAATACATGAAAAATGGTTATGGACAGAAAATTATAAGAGACTCCAGAGAGAGTGTGACTCCGCGGTAAGCCAAACACCTAAATTTGTCATTACTTGGAAAGCCTATCAGAAGTGCAGTCCCCTTGCAGTTGTTCTTGATGCTGCAGTTTGGGCATGTCGATCCATTCGAACCATTTTAGATGACTGATCTCAGTATGTTGAACGCCTAGCATTCTTTTTTACCCACTAACGACATCACTGGGGAGGAGAAGGAGAGGGCGATTCTTTTGTTCTCATGCAGGAGCAAAATGACCAGGCTGATCTGCAGCCTTACATCACCTAGCGTCCCAGACTCAAAGACTTTCGACAAGTTAATAAAAATTGTATAGAGCCACCTGAGACCAAAGCCCTCAGTTACTATGCAGCAATTCAAGGATCAGGCTTCCAGAGGAGATAATAGCTGAGGGTGTGGCCATTTTAAAGGCATTAACTGAGCATTGTGAATTCGGAACGTCCTCAGTGATATGTTGAGAGACCGGCTGATATGTGAGATTAGAGGTAATAATATCCAAAGTGTAGACTTCAATAAGGCATTAGAATTAGCTATGGAGAGTGCTGTTAGAAATTTCAAAGTTATAAAAGATACACAAAATGGCGCCGTCCATCTGGTTGAGTGGAACAATCCAGCAGCAAAAGGTGCAAAAACGTCAGACTCCACGGAAAGACGGGAAACGCTCTGTAGCTCCAGACCATTGAAAAACAATGATACTGCAGTGAAAACCCACAAAATGAGCGAACGATAACTCAAACAAGTCGCGTGCTTTTTCTGCCACCGCTATGGCCATGTAAGGCGGCACCGCAGAGAAAAGTTGAAACAACACTATAAAGGCAGAAGGAAAAATCATGAAACATGCCTCATGGAAGAGCCAGAAAAATAGAATCAGGCATCCATTCGTTATATAACTTCAAAGTAGGTAGAACCGAGCCAATCCAAGTGGCCATAATGACCAATGGACAACCCATTAAAATGGAAGTTGATATGGGAGCGTCGATTTCCATCATTGGAGAGCATACATTTTGATACCTGAGTAAAGGAACCCATCCATCGATGTTAGATGTTTTGGACACAAAGCCGAGGACATACACGGGCAAAGAAATAAATGTGAACGGGGTATGTCAAGTCAAGGTGCAGTATGAGGAACATGCAAAATCACCCCTATTTGTAATTTCAGACAGGGGACCGAGCCTCCTTGGAAGGAACTGGCTGGGAGGGATAAATCTTAAGGGCCTGCTAAGTTCCCAATTCAAAACCAGGAGTGTTGCTTCAAGAAAAATGAGTATGCAAAGACCCAACGGGAGAAGCCCGTAGAAGTGTTACACTGGGACAGAGTTCAAGCTGAAGTCAGCATCCTTCGAAAGGAAATGGAAAATCTATTAAAGGACTTTCGTGCACTACAAAATTCAATTAATTCCCAATTTGTGCCACAAAAAAGATATGAAGAAAATGAAGTGTTAAGCCTTTCTCTGGTGGAGTTAAGGAACAAATTAGCTGAGAAGGTGCAACAATATGCGATTCTCCAGGAAACTATTAATGAGAATAGGAAAGAATTGGAAGAGCTGAAGCAGCAGCTGTGTAAAAACCCTGAAGTTTTAAAGCTAGAAGGCCCTGAATTCCCAGAAGGGCTGTCAGAAAACCCAACTACTGAGCTAATTCACATTTAGCTCACGACTGAGTCTAGTCCAGCAAACAGCAAAATTAAAAAGACAGAGATACGGGTCAGTGCTCCCAAGGAAAGGACATGCAGGAAGAAAAAGAGAAATTATTGGCAGTTGTCCTTTATCTGTTTCAGCTTGGAGGGGAGGGACAGGAGGAGTGAACGTGACTGCACCCAGAAGATGGTAAAATCACCCACTGAATGACATAGTGGACAACTGTCCCCTGAAAAGGGGGTCTCAGAAACCCCAGCCGAGGTTGCTGGGCTATGACGCTCAACCCGTCAAAGAAAGCCCCCTGAGAGACTTGACCTGTAAATAGTTAGTGTGTAAATAGTTGATGTGTTTTAAGCTTGTTAGCTGTGCTTTTAAGTAAAGGGGGAGGGATGTGGTAAAGTGAGGTACCCTGTCCCTTTAAGAGAATGCAAGTGTACTGATCATGTGACAGCATTGACGAATCACTGTACAGTGTGGGAAATTGGGAACTGTAGGTCTAGTTCTGGAGGTTTCTGAATGAGCACGTATGATCTGGTGTTCTGCCCAATGTCTCAATAAACCATCACTGATTAGTCTTACATCAGTCTCTCCCCATTATTGATTGCAAGCAAACATTGATGAGAACATAGGGGGCAGAATCTTTGGCTCAGCGAGCGGGGACGGGGCCCGCTCACTGAGGCTAAAATGACCCGCGGTGACGTAGGACGTGCGTTCCGATGTCACCGCGCGTCATTCAGATTTTCAGTTTGGTGGGCACGCACCTGAATCGGCTGCCCACCTGCCAAACTGTCAAAGGCCTATTAAGGCCAGTTAACTATCAATTAAATCAATAAACTGAGCTTAAGTTTGGTGGGCAGATGAAGAGCCCAGGCAGCCTTTGCATTTTTCATGGAACCTCATCCACGGGCGGGATGAGGTTTCATGAAGGTTTTTAAAGTCTTGTAAAAATTTTTGATAAAATTAATAGACATGTCCCAGCTCATTCTCCCCAGGAAGGCGTGCAGTTAGAGTTCGGTTGGCCAACAAACTCATTTGCCCAAGACATAAAGATTTCAGGTCGATGACCTTTTGTCAGAACTGAGAAAAATTAGAGATTTAACACATTTTAAGCAAGAACAGAGGAAGGGAAAGAGGAACTGGGGCACAGGGAGGGGATGTGCTTAAAACCTGTTGTGTCTCTGAATTTTTCTAGTTCTGATGAAAGGTAATGAACCCGTAATGCCAACTCTGTTTCTCTCTCCACAGATGCTGCCAGACCTGCTATTTCCAGCATTTTCTGTTTTACACTCATTCTAATGATTTTTTGCATATATCTTTTACAATACAACTTTTTAAAATTTAAAGGCATGTTCTAAGACATTCATGTCTTGCTTTATGCTTCTTCTTAAATTGGTTCTTTTACTCTAGACCACATACAAGTCCCCTGAGAGAGAAGACAACATTCACAGAGTGACATATTGCCACATAAAGCATATCTCTGCATGTTGTGCAGCCCATCTTACCCTATAAAAATCTGCCTCTGCCTTTCCATAGCCATGCTCACTTGTATCTGCTTAGTGCTTTAGGTAAAATCAGCCTTGTGCTGCATTGAACATTGTTTCACAACTCAAAGGTAGATCCTCTGATGTTACAAAATATTTAATGGTCAAATGGCTCTTGAAATATTTTAAAGTGTGAAAATGTCATTAACACAGGTATTGTGTGAGCAACTGTTGCTTACAAATTTGCACTGATGTGTCAGCTGTGGCTCGGTTGGTAGCACCATCACCACTAAATTTCAAGATTCCAGGACTTGAATACAAAAACCTAGGCCAGGGTTCCACTGCTGTGCTGAGGCAGTGCTGCACTGTTGGAGATGACGGGTTTCGGATGTAATGTCAAAACCAAGGCCTTGTTGGCCATCTCCAGTGGATGTAAAAGTTCCCATGCACTATTTTGAAGAAGAGAAGCGGAGTTATCCCTGTTGTCCTGGCCAATTTTAATCTCTCAATCTAAATCACAAAAGCAGATTATGTGGCCGTTATCACATTGCTCATAGTGGGAGTTTGCTGAATGTAAATTGGCTGCAGTTTCCTACATTACAACAGTGACTAAACTTCAAAAGTACGTCATTGATTGTAAAGTGTGCTTAGATAGTTGTTAATTTTTAAAAGTGCTATATAAATGCAAGTATTTCTTTCTCTTTTCCATTCCCCATGCATAGATTAAAAGCAATAATAATTAATTATTTAATCCAGAGCAGTTTTAGGTTTAATATTAATCAGCGTAGTTCACTTCATTTAGAATGGTTACAGTCTGCCATAACTCTTATAATTGCTTCACAGTAACATAAGGCAAAATTGATTGTAATCGCTTTATTAGCATTTATTATTTAGCAGGGCTTTTTGGGCTAAAAAATGTGCATTGATATCCTGTGAGAGTTCCTCCGATGTTAGACTTCCACAAGGTACAGCCTGCAAATGGAAGCACTAATAGCCATGCATTACTTAAAGATGTGCACAATCCAGCAATGACTGCAATTATAATTTTGTCTGGAATTCATTTGATATAAAGCGTATTCTAGCATAAAATTGGTAAAGTAAGCAAGACTTACATGCGCTGCGTGATACTTTAAGTTTTCCGAATTTGTTATCTCTGATATAGATAAAGTGGCCTGAATTTTCTGCTTCTCATAGTAACTTGAGATTGAGTTGAAAAAGATCTTCATCCCCTGTCACTTTTGGAATTTTCATATTTGATATATTTGCCTTATATACTGGAAGAAATACAGGCTGGTACATTTCTGCTGGAGATAGCTGGGTTTAAAGAGCTGCACAGCCTATGCAAAATGATTCACATGATGTTTGATTCAATGCATTATGGCATCTTTTTAAAAATATATACACATCTTTCAGTTTATTCCCAACTCCATGGCAAATGGTCACTGTAGGTGTTCCATTATCAATCTTGTGTGGCTCTCAGGTGGACCTATTGATGGAGGCTGGGAATCCAACCTAAATTGTTAAAAAATCCAAAGCCCCAGAAGAGGTGGTCTTGTGGCACAGTGTGTAGCTCCCTGCCTCTGAACCAAAAACTCCAGGTTCAAGTCCCACTCTAGAGGCTGAATTGTCTCAGGTTTGCAGTAAGTGCAGTAGCAGGTGGGAAAAAGGACATTTTATACGCTGGCCACAAGAGTGACTTTTTTATGCCACATTGTCCCAATCCCGCATTCCCAGGAAAAAAACTGGGTCGCTGGCAGGATGTCCTCTCATTTGCACGCCCCGCTATCACCTCAGGCCTTCAGTAAACCGGGTGCCATTTTTAAAGGCCACACCTGCAAAGAGCTGGCCCTTTTCAAGGGATAGGAAGCTGCTGGGAACTGGTGGCTACCAAAGGGAGGAACCATGCTGCCCCCAGATTTAGTGATGCCTCCCTCGAGCACCTACTGGATGGAATCTGTGATCTCCTCTACACCAACTCTGGGCATAGGCCAACATGGAAGATCACCAATCCTGCATGGGAGGCAGTGACAGCAGTGGTCAGCACCAACGTCCAGCAAAAGAAGACAGCCACACAGTGCAGAAAGAGGATGAATGGCCTTATCCATTCTGCCAGAGTAAGTCACTCTCAACTCACACACTCACAAACCCATCACACATCCACAGGGATCTCACACCTCAAGGGACAACACCACTAACTCTCACACACATCTTCACATCTTCCTCAGGCTTTTATCCTCTGGAGCTCATGTCCTCATCCTGTCCATAGCTCCACTCGCCACACAAGCACTTCATGCAGTGCTATGCATCCTGCTTACACACTCCCCATCTGTTTTCACGTAGGAGAAGCTAGCTCGCAGCAGGGAGAGGTCCAAGACCGGGGGGTGGAGTGGCTCATATCAGGCCCCTCACTCTCTTTGAGGAGCAAGCCATTGCATTGACTGGTGAGGATGTGGACCGTGCCTATGGCAACAGTGAGGACTGCAGCGAACACTCACATTAGGATCCTGCACCACATCATCCCTCTCTCAACATAACTGTGAGCACTCTCTCTTCTGCTTTTGACTCTGCTGACATGCACTAATCATCTCTACTTTGGTTCACAGGGAGCTTTGCCAAGCAACCGACACCCTCAGCCAGCCAGTCCCTTAGCTCCATCCATGTCTTCACCTCCAGCCAAGAGGACATCTCCTCCATTGAAGAGCTGGAAATAAGCAGCCTGGAAGACTCATCATAGCATTTACCCACACCCTCCACCAGTGCAGAGACACACCTTGGTGGAACCTAGATCTAGAGCAGGCTCGGGATCATAATCTGGTGGTCACCGCGTTGACATGTGTCCACAGCAGAAGGAGCCAGATTCAGCCGAGCTTCCCGCGCAGAGTCAGATGATGAGCCTCTGGATTAGGCCTTCCAACTCATCGTGGAGAGTCAGCAGAAGGTGGGGGAACATCTCTCAGAGCTGTTGGAAGCCCTCACCAGAGTGGCACATGAGTCAGAGGAGTGCATCCACCTGCTCTCTTATGAAGTGGTGCCCACATGTGCATGAATGGAGGTCTCCATGGGAAGGATGGCGGACGCCATGGAGACCGTGGTCTGGCAGAACATGGAGAAGTGCACAGACCTGCACTCCATCACAGTAGCCATAGTGAGTTCCTGCAGTAGTAACGCAAAAGGGAAATGGGGCATCTCGATGTTTGTCCAGGTGCTTCTTCTGCTCAAAGAGTCAAGCTGGGGCCCTCGGGCACCTAAAAGGAGGAGCAGCGGCAGCTGGACACCCCAGGGTCATCCACTCAGGAATCTCAGAGGCTGTCCTCTCCCTCTGAGTCCCCTTTGCCTGTGACCCCCCTCAACATCACCCTCTGTTACCCCACAGGGAGCAACTGGCCCACAGGAGGACAGCCAAAAGAAACCAGGGGCCCCAATGTCTTAGCTCTCCTGAGGAACCACACCAAAGTCATCAGAAGTAACAGGGCCAACCATTGCACAGGCTGTCTCCACCCATGCTGCAAATGTCAGGGCAGCACCTAGAAGAAGTGGTAGGCTGAGAAAAGTTAATAAATTCTGATCACAGGTGTTTGCATGGGTGAACACATTTTGTTACATCATAATCTGAAAATATATTCACTTCCACTGAATAACATGAAATGTTGTCTTTCAGCATCATTTACAGGCTTTGTGAGTCCTCTCTGCTGGGGTTCTCTTTCAGTTGTCTATCTGAGCTGACCTGCATCTCCACCCACCCACTGATCACACTCCCATGCAGTGTCTGCTCTCGCCCAAAACGAGGCTCCTTTCACTTTTGATTTTGCAAAATGGTTGTAGTGAAGTATGTCTTTAGCACCTCCATCCTTTCCCTTCCCTCTGTTTCTCAATCCGTTTACAAATGGGAACAGTTTCTCCCTATCTACTCTGTACAGACCTCTCATGGTTTTGAAAACTTCTATCAAGTCTCCTCTTAGCCTTTCCTCTCCAAAGAAAACAGCCCCAACTTCTCCAATCTTTCCTCATAACTGAAGTGTCTCATCCCTGGAACCATTCTCGTAAACCTCTTCTGCACTCTCTCCAATGTGTTCACACCCTATAGTGTGGCGCCCAGAACTGACACAATACTCAGGCTGAGGTCTAACCAGTGTCTTATATAAGTTCATCGTAATTTCCCTGCTCTTGTATTCTATGCCCTATTAATGAAGCCTAGAATACTGTAGGCTTTAGAAACAGTTCTCTCTACCTGTCCTGCTACCTTTAATAACTTATGTACATATACACCTGCCCATATACACCCACCATGACGCTCGACGTTAATAGCATGGAAAATTCTGTCCTAGGACTTGATGGTCATAACTCAGCTAAGCAGGTCGAGTATCAACTTGTAAAATCTTCCAGCATGCATCAGTGGCAGCTGGTAAGAGCAGGAGAGATACATATGAAATAGGAGCAAAAGTAGGCCATTCAGCCCCTTGAGCCTCCTCCACTATTCAATAAGATCGTGGCTGATCTGTTTGTGTTTTAAATTCCACATTCCCATCTACCTTTGATTACCTTGCCTAACAAGAATCTATCTACCTCCACCTTAAAAATATTCAATGACCCCACCTCCACCACCTTCTGAGTCAGAGTGTTCCAAAGTCTCATTACACTGCCCTAAAAGGGCAATGCCTAATTTTAAAACAGTGCCTCCTAGTCCTGGACTCACCCACAAGAGGAAAAGTCCTTTTCTTGTCCACCTTGTCAAGACCATTCAGGATCTTATATACTTTAATCAAGTCACCCCTCACTCTTCTAAGTACCAGTGGAAACAAGCCCAGTCTGTCTAACCTTTCCTCATATGAAAACCTGCCCCTTTCATTTATCAATCTAGTAAACCTCCTCTGAACCGCCTCCAACGCACTTACATCCTTCCTTAAATAATATTCCTGGTCAGCCATCTGATGGGAAGAAATTGGAGCCTCTACCATCACTATCTATAGCTCCAGGCTACAACATGCATGTAAAAGTGTATGTTGCCATAGCAACTGCAGCTCCTTGGAGGTGGAAGGGGTAGTTGGGGCAGTTCGCCAGATGGCTGGTGGATCAGAAGCTTGGGGTTTGTTTCCTGTTCCATCTAGCGTGGATTCAGGGCCTGTCTCCTTGCCCTACCTGTGGTGGAGATTGTGGTGCTCTGGATCGGACCTGCCTTCAGGCAGAGAACTGAAGAAGAAGAACCACAGAAAATTAGCCGAGGTTGGGCCCAGCCACTGAACCTACAAATTGTAAAGATAGGCTTTGGCTCTTTTTGAGAGAAGAGTTATCTAATATTTTGGATGGTTATAAAGCTGAAAACTCCAAAATGTTGTTACTCCATGGCTTATAAGAGTCTACCAAGGCACAAGGATGAATTGCTCGAGAATATACCTGACATAGTATATTGTAAATGTTAAAACATAACAAGTATATGAATTGCACCATGGAGTACTTTCAAAGTGTTTCAAATGTATTTCAAATTTAACTTGCTTTGATTGTCCTCATCAACCTTTGTAATTAAGTATGGCAACATGGAAGGGAATAGTTTGGCCATTCTAATTTCCAGCAAGGAATACACAATTGTTCCTGCTTCACTGAATCTTTCAGGATCAGCTTCCCTGCAAAAGGTGGCCATGGTAGATTTTGATTGAACGATCTGTAAAATAACCTGTGGTACAACTGCAAACATATTTGGAATGCTCCCTCTTGGCTTAGCTGAACTCAGTTTTTCTCTTTCCCTTTTCTGCCTCTTTCTTTCTGGCAGTGCATGTGGTTAAAGATATATAAAACTTTTTGCAGTTGAAATAATATGCTGTTGTAGAGTCATTACCTGGGTGGAAGTGACTACTGGTCAAACCAACTCAGTTTGAATACATAGAATGCAATATCACCGTATCTGAAATTTACCATTTTTTGTTAACAGTTTTATTTCATTTGAACATTTGCTGCCACCCCCACCTCTCCAAAAAAAAAAATCCAAACTGCTCTCCTGTCTAGTTTGACCCTCGGATCTCCTTTTTGAGGGCATTCCTTCCCACTGGCCTCCATGCACTGATTCTGGAACCTCTCTTGGAAAGCTGTAGGTATCATTCCCACTGCTCCTTACTCTCCAATGCACCTATGCTCAGGAACGACTCTCCTCAATGCTCCCAGATTCCAGGCCTCCTCTCCCATGATCCCAGATAAGAACTGCCCTAGTTCTTCCAGAATACCCTCTATCGTCAAAAGTTGTTTGAAGATTTTAAAGATTAGAGCAGTAACATTGAGGACGACAATTTTACAGTTACACCATGTAAAGTTTTGCCTTTAAAAGAGCAGTTGTTGCCATCAAGGCACCTTCTGACCAGTTGACTGCTTTCATCAATCAAAAGGGACTCTACTCTTTAAATGTACAGATAGCGTGTGATCATCAGAAAAGGATTCTTCAAGTGTATGCCAGGTATCAGGCAGCAGCTATGATCTCGATGTACTATCACATAAGGTGCCACACTTGTTCAATCCATGGCAAAGGTTCGATGGAACCTTAGGGACTGGGACTGCCCTCTCCAGACCTGGCTCACGATGCCCATGAAAAACCCTCACACTGAAGCAGAGGAAAGATATAATGCCAGTCACGGCTCCACACAGGCCATCTTAGAACAGATGATTGGGCATTGACAATGCATTTCTGTTGTCTGGACAGATCAGGAGGAGCTCTTCAATATCATCCTGAGAAGGTTTCATGCATCATTGTGGTGTTCTGTGCTTTCCACAATCTGGCCTTGGAATGGGGAGTGCACCTAAGCCTAGATGAGGAAGAGATGGCAAACACCTCACTGGATAATGATAATGGGGAGAACAAGGCAGTTCAGGACTAGAGACATCAGCATTTAAATTGTGCAGAAGCTCTAACACAAAGGAGGCATGAGAAGACCTTATCCTCACTCAATTTCAGCGCCGGGTTATGGAATGAGGGCCAGCCACGCAAAGATTTTTCATGGTCACATTGGTATCAGAACTCAATCATGTACAAACCCCACATGGCCTGTCCCTCTATGCTGACAATTCTCTCACACACTGAGGCAGCCAAACATCATGCCCATGGCCATGTCACACCCGCTGAGCAATATTTCCATTCTTACCTGGGTAACATCATGACACCGTCAATGACTGAATCTTGCAGCTGAAAATCACAACCAGGTTTAATCCAACATACACAGACCAATATATCTAAAGTCAAACAGTCCCCAGTGTGTTTACATGCCCTTCTTAAAATTTTATGAGTGCTATGGCATGTCCCCAACATCTGCAGATGATTTTGAGGCTCTGCATATCCTGGCCTTTGATGACCATGGCAGGCATCCTCTTGGTGCCATAGGCCTGGATGGACTAGGATAAGTAAAGGGCTCTGGCATCATTGCAAATCCTGTTCTGTGGGTACTGCTGCTGGTGGAGGTTGTGTCACCTGCAGAGGGCTTAGGAGGCTCATGGCAACCCTGGAAGTTCCCTGAGAGGTACCCTTGAGCTTTTCGGCCACCCGTTCCTTACTCCTCTTGATCTAGGATGGCACATCTCTCCTTTCCGCAGATGAAGTGCTCTTGGAAGGGTGTTCAGTGGCACTGTCCACCTCTTGCTGGCTCACTGCTACACATTGGTCATGGTGCCAGTGATGGTCTGCAGGCTCAGATTAACACCAGCCATCCTGGTCTTCTGGTTTGCCTCTGCATGACAGTCGCCAACCTTTCCATGGAAGAAGTGATGCACTAAACTACCTGAGTCATGGCACAGGAGGCCTGGCTAGACTCCTCTATTGGCCGTGCATGTCTGCTGAATTCCTTAGGCAGCTCCACCAGATTCACCCTGTCTGCCGCTGCACCTCCAGCAGACTGAATGTGACCCTCATCAGAGATCCTGCATCAACCTGGGCACAGCATGGACCTGGCCTCCAGCAGTCTTCTGACTGTCAGTGGCCTCATCTGCCATAGCATCAACTGCCTGTGTCTGCCCAACATTGAGGTGCTCACCAGAGTGCGACCAGAGCAATTTGCATGCAGCTATCCATCGGGGTGTGTGTATCTGCATTGGTGCAGGGGGATAATGTGATGTTGCATCATCAGAGGAGATGGCAGGAAGCTCGCTTGTGGGTTCATCTGATGCATCAACTTCCTTCATTTCTGTCTAGGAAAGAGAAACACGATTAGGCCTTCATATTATAGACTTTGAATTACCGACCAAGGATGCAGTGCAATCCTGTTCTTGTGTAAGCAAATCACAGCATGTGCACACCTTCACTCTCCATGCCAGACACTCCAATATCTGCATCCGACACCAAATGACTTCAGTGCTTCCCTGTCAGCTCCAGAGCCTTGATCTCCACAGGTTGAGAGCTCAGATGTCCTCTGCCAGTCATGGCACGCTCTGCCTTGTTATGAGCTCTTTTGTCCTGCAAGCAGTAATGGACAGTTGGTCTCTGGATGATGCTGAGCAAACTCCTTCAACACTGGACTTGACCTTACTCCTTAGCTAGATACGCAATAACATACATCTGCTTCCCATACCTGCATTCTTATGTGTAGTGTATTAGACTGAGAGGAGGATGGGTTCACATGAAACCCATATGCATCCAATGGTTGTGAGGCAGCTGCTGAAGGTGCACAGCGTAAGCTTGATGGCAGGACCAATCACTTAGACATCGAGTGATCCTACGTGTAAAAACCCATCTGGTTCATTAATGTCCTTTAGGGAAGGAAGCCTGCCGTCCTTACCTGGTCTGGCCTATATGTGACTTCAGACCAAAGCAATGTGGTTGACCTTTAACTTCCCTCTGAACTAGGGCAACTAGGAATGGGTAACAAATGCTGGCCTAGGCAGCGATGCTCACAACCCATGAATGAATAAATTTTAAAAAAATTCACTCAGACTCACCCTTGTGGTTCAGAGAAGGTCACTCATCCTTTTGCTGCACTGGATTCAATCTCGCTGCTGGACCCCTCGCCAGCTAATCGCTGCCGTCACTTATGACCATGCCTCATTGGTTATTCAAGATTGCCTCTTGCGGCCATCCGATGGAAAGAATATCTCCCTGTGTTCTCTAACTTCATGGAAGGGATCGGTTGGCGATACATCACTAAACTGTGGGCAATCCTATGACCACTCAGTAACATTTACTCTGGAATTAATTTTCAGTCGCAATCGGGATTGTAGACTTATGTCCTGGACAATTTCCTCATTATAGGTAGCAAATCTTCACCTTAAACATACATCCTTTAACCAAACAGTTCCTCTCATATCCTAATGGAGCACTCACTTTCCCTGGCCTTTTATACTAACTGCTCGTCTGACTGCCTTTCAAAAATGGCATCCTCGCTAGCACCAGTAACCTTGTCAGGTGCTCTGTGGGTCTCCTGCTCCGGGCAGGTGATCGTGCAGGCCCTCCCCCGTGCCACGTCCGTTAATTGTCTGGCCAACATATGATTGCATTTGGCTGTCCACAGGTGACCTGCGTAAGATTGCTCCACCCTCCTGCTCCAACATCGTGTTGTGAGCAATGACATTGTGATTAAATTCTGCCCCTCTAGTGGGTGAAATGGGGGAGGTACCTAGCACCTGCATTTTACATCCTAACAGTTTACTTTTACTGAAGTTTGAGTAAGATTGATAATCTACCTAAAAAAATTGAATTGCTTCTGCTTGTACACTGATATTTTTTATGCATCTACCAATAAGAGTCCCCAAAGCCTATCCAATTTATGCTAATGTTAAGATGATTAATTAATTTTAGTAAAGGTCTAAATTCTGGAATAAGAATAAGCATTCAATCAATCACGTTTTATGTCTGCTATAGACTTGCAAGTAAAGTGGGAAAGCATTTTGCTTTAAATTATTAATTCAGTATGAACCCATATAGGCAGCAAAAAATTGATAGGATAGATACATATCATGTTGTCAGCAATCTGTGTATTACCAACTGAATTTTCTTTGACAGCAATTTGTCTTTTTCTGGTGAAAGATAATTTTCACATCTTTGTAAACATTTTTCCGTAGCCATGCTTAAACAGCAATGGCAAAGAATAATTCTATGGGGCTGATATTGCTTTTCTTCATTGGGGGTAACTTTCATCTTCACTACCCAGGTAGTAACCTGGCAGGCCGATCTCTGCATGTTACGGGACCTGCACCAATGTCATCTCATTGAACTCGATGGAACAAAGATTGTGGGCTGAATTTTACAGTAGCCAAAGTCGATGGAGTTTCAAATGGCTAGCCACCTTTTACGGCCCTGCCAGTGCCGCGATGGGGTCGTAAAATTCCGGCCTGTGCATGTCCTACAATGGGCAGGCAATTCACCTTGCAGGATTATTGCACAGGCTACTAAATTGAAATTACACACATTATGTTTAGTGAAACAATGGCCTGGATTTTCCTTTCCTAGTAGAGGCAAATGCCAAAACGAATGCCACCACCTTAACAGCACTACAACTTTCAGTGATCACACTCACATTGACACTCAAAAGTTGCACTGTGCCTCAATGGGGTTCTGAGGAGTCCGCACTGATGGTCCCACTGTTTTAATCCTTAAAGCAGCAGGGACCAATAGGGCAAGAATTTTGGAATTTTCCATAACTTGATTGGATTTTTATGTGAGGCTGATAATCACACGTGCAGCTGGGCCTCAATGTGTGGTTTTAAATAGGAGAGTGGGTGGGGAGGGAGTATTGGACCTCTTATCTGGAGATCTGTTAACCTGAGCAGACTCTAACTAACTAGAGACAGACAGGGAAAATAAAATAACCCAGTCCCTTTTGATAAATATTCCAGGGCACCCAACATTTTGAAAAGATAGGCAGGATGAAAAAGGAGAAGTAACCCTCATAATAAATGGTAATCTGAAGACAGTAGTTGGCATCTCTGCTCAGGAGATCAAGGAGTAGAATCAGTAAGGATGGAGATTAGGAATAACAAGGTTTGGGAAATGCTGATGGGGCGAGTCTGTAGACCTCTTACCAGTAGTTATACTGTTGATCAGGGCATTAAGCTAGAAATAATTGGAGCTTATAACAGAGGAAATGTTATAACCTTGGGGGACTTTAACCTTCATATAGAGTGGACAAATTAAAATGTCAAAGCTGGTCTGGAAGATGAGCTGGTAGAACACTTTCACAACAGCTCATTAGAACTAAACATTGTGGAATCAAATAGGGATAAAGCTATTTTAGATCTAGTATTGTATAATGAGACAGGGTTAATTAGCAATCTCATGGTAAAAGATCCCCTTGGAAAAACTGATCAAAATACAATTAAATTCCATGTAAATTTTTGGAGTGACTCACTTGAGTCTGAAACAAGAATCTTAAACTGAAATAAAACCAATTACATAGAAATGAGGGAGAGCTGGCTAATGTTGTTTGGGTTAATAGACTAAAGGGCGTGATAGTAAATAAACAGTGGGAAAAAAGTAAAGAAATTATTCAAAATGTTTAGCAAAAATATATTCCCTTAAAAAAAGAAAAAAAAACTCAGTGAGAAAAATTCATCTGTGGTTTACTAGGAAAGTTAAGATAGAATTAGATTAAAATAAAAGGCATTTAATGTTGCAAAGAATAGTGCTCAGCCTGAAAATTGGGGGAGTTTTAGGAACCAGCAAAGGGTGACCAGAAAGTTGATAAAAAAGGGAAAGCATATTAACACACAAGCAGATGAATTAGGAGCAGGAGTAGGCCATTCAGTCCCTTGAGCCTTCTCCTCCATTTGAAAAGATCATGGCTGATTTGATTGTCACTTCTACTTTCCTTTCTACTTTCTACCCTTTGATTCCCTTGTCAGTCAAGCATCTAACTCGGTCTTAAAAATATTCAATAACCCTGCCTCCACTTCTTCCTGCCTCCACTGCTCTCTAGGGAAAAGCATTCCACAGACTCATGACCCTCTGAGAGAAAAATAATTCTCTTCATCTCTGTCTTAAATGGGAGACACCACTGTGTCCCCTAGTTCTAGTCTGTCCCATAAGGAGAAACATCCTTTCAGCACCCACCCGACAAGTTCCTTCAGAATTTTATATGTTTCAGTAAGACCACATCTCATTTTTCTAAACTCCAATGGATACAGGCCCAACCAGTCCAACCTTTCCTCACAAGTTAACCCCTTCATCCTAAGAATCAGTTGCATGAGCCTTCTCTGCAATGCTTGTAATGCAATTATATCCTTTCTTAAATAAGGAGACCAAAATGGCACACAGTACTCCAAATGTGGTCCCATCAACGTCCTTTACAATTGTGATAAAATTTCCCTACTTTTACATTCCATTCCCCTTGCAATATATGTCAACATCTCATTTGCCTTCCTAATAACTTGCTGTATCTGCATATTAACTTTATGCAATTCATCTACCAGGTCACCCATATCCCTCTGCACTGCAGAATTCTGCAACCTCTCTACCTTTTTATAATATGCTGTTTTTCTATTCATCCTGCTACAGTGGACAAGTTCACATTTTCCTACATTATACCCCATCTGCCAATTTTTTGCCTATTCATTTAACCTATCTACACATCCCTTTGCAAACTCTTCTCCTCTTCACGATTTACACCCTTACCTTTCTTTGTGTCATCAGCAAATTTAGCAACTGTACATTCAGTCCTTTCATCCAAGTCATTGATATAGATTGTAAATAATTGAGGTCCCAGCACTGATCCCCAGCTAACTGTGGCACTTCACTGGTCATTTCTTGCCAACATGAAAATGGCCCATTTATCCCTACTTTTTGCTTCCTATTAGCTAACCAATTCTCTGTTGATGCTACTATGTTACCCCGTGTACCATGAGCTCTTATTTTGTGCAGTGGCCTTTGATGTGGCACCTTGGAAAATGCCTTTTGGAAATCCAAGAACACCATATCTACACATTTCTTCTTATCCATTTGCTTGTTACTTCCTCAAATAATTTTAATATATTGGTCAAACACAATTTCCCTTCTAAGGTTTTTTAAGTACCCTGCTATAACTTACTTTATAATAGATTCTAACATTTTCCCTATGATAGATGTTAGGCTAACTGACCTGTAGTTTCCTGCTTTCTGTCTCCCTCTTATCTTGAATAGAGGAGTTTCATTCATTGTTTTCCAATCTGATGGGACCTCTCCAGAACCTAGGGAATTTTGGAAAATTAAAACCAATGCATCTACTATCTCAACAGCCACCTTTTTTTAACACCATAGAATGAAGTCCATCATGCCTGGGCACTTGTCAGCCTTTAGTTTAATAATTTTCTCAGTACCCTTTCACTGGTGATTGTAATTGTTTTAAGTTCCTCCATCCCTTTCACTTCTTAATTTAAAATTATTTTTCGGATGTTATTTATGCATTCTGCAGTAACACCAATACAAAATACCTGTTCAATGCATTTGTCATTTCCTTATTTCTCATTATTAATTCTCCAGATTTTCTCTCTAGAGGATCAACACTCACTTTTGCTGATTTTATATTTCTAGCCAGCTTTCCCTCATATTCTAATTTTTCCATCATTATTTTTGCTATTTTTAATATTCTGTCCAGTCTTCTGACCTGCCACTAATCTTCACAGAATTGTGTTCTTATTCTTCCAATTTGATAAAACCTTTAACTTCCTTAGTTAGCCACGTATGATGCATCTATTTCCTAGAGTCTTTCTTTCTCACTGGAATATATCTTTGCTAACTGTTATGAAACATATCCTTAAACGTTTTCTACTACATCCATACTGACACACCTCTTAACCTAATTTTCCAGTTCACTTTTGCTAGCTCTGTCCTCAGACACATCTAATTGTCTTTAGGTTTAGAATGCTAGTTTTAGATCCAGCCTTCACTCCCTCAAATCGAATACAATACTCAATCATGTTATGATCACTGCTACCCAGGGGCTTCCTTACCATGAGATAATTGATTAACCCTGTCTCACTGCACATTAACAGATCTAGAATAGCCTGCTCTCTGATTGGCTCTAGAATGTGCTTCTCTAAGAAACAGTCCCAAAAAGACTCTATGAACTCATCTTCCAGGATACCTTTGCCAATCTGATTCATCCAATCTATATGTAAATTAAAATCACTCCTGATTATCATCATACCTTTCTCACAAGCACCCTTTATTTCTTCCTGTATACCCCATCCTATGGTATAGTTACTTTTTGGGGACCTATAAAATACTCCTACAAATGGCCTTTGCTATTTCCTATCTCAACCCAAAGTGATTCTACATGTTGATCTTTTGAACGACGGTCATCTCTCACTATTATACTAATTGCTGAAAAAAGAGACATGTCAAAACTTTTGGTCCTGTACTCATCAGGACACTTTGCAAGAACACCAAAAAATCAGACTGGAATGCTCCCTCAACCCCGGCATACCCTCCACCCTGCCAGTGGGAATTCACACAGGTCTGATTTACGACCAGACCATACTTACTGGATCACTGGAGGACAACATGGATGTAAGGAGCACAACAACGGCAGGGCAATGGGTGGTGTGTTAGAAGACAAAGGGGGGTGCCAGAAGACAAGGAGAAGTTTGTGGAAGACAAAGAGGGTATTGGAAGACCAGGGAGCCTTGAAAGGGGTGAAGAAACCAGGGAGCTTTGAAGGGGGAGTGTGAAGCCAGGGAGCCTTGAAGGAGGTGGTGGGAATGTTCAGAGGGAAGGGTATGTGGTGTTGATTCTGGAATCTTGGTGTGCAAACTGAGGGTAGTGGTGGTGGGAGGGCACTGTAACTGTGAGTGGGGGCAGTGGGATGGGTGGAAGGGTGAGGGTCCATCTGTGGATGGTGTAGGCCCAGGCTGGGTCAATGGAGGGGATAAGAAGTTTAACACTGACCTTGGGAGTGAGCAGGATCAGGGTGGGCATGGGAACAATGACAGGTGTGGACTCATTGGGGAGGGAAGGCATTTGAAGGGTGACTGTAATGGTCTCTAGAGTGATGGGGTGTTTCAAGGGTAACTGATGGGAGGGTGAAAGTAACACTGGGTGGGAGGTGTTCGCTAATGATGGGGGGGAAGAGATGGGTTACAGGAATTGGGTAGAAGGTGTTGGACACTGTCTTGAAGGTGATGCACATCATCCTGAGGCACAAGCAGATCAGGGTGTCGACACCTTCATGGTCCAACAGAAAAACCTCTAGGTGGGAGGAGGGTCATCGAGTGGGTGGAGCTGAAAGTCAGCTCAACTGGACAACTGAAGGAAAGCCCCGTTAATCTATCCTGACAAGGCAAAGTCTCTCTATAGGGTCTAGAGGGCAGTGGAGGGAAGGGGAATAATGTGAGTGTGAGGCTTCTCGCACATAGCTCACAAAAGTCTTGGCAAAGGCTGATGCATGGTGCATAGGCATGATTCAAGGGGACATAGACCCAGCCTTGGTCCCCCTGTGGAAATGGTGGGTTGGGGGACGGTGGGGGCGGGCAGGGTGCACACAGGGAACAGCACAAGCAGTAGCAAGAAAAGTCCAGGAGACCTCCGTGAAGTGAAATGATTCAAATACTTACAAAGGTGGTGCAATAACTATTTACAATGATTATACACCCATGCCACCAGTGTGAATTCAATACTTCATCATTTTTCTTACCCTACCACTATGTCTAGGTGCTTCCTCAACATCTGCAGCAGAGGTGGAGGTAGCCTGTTGACTGCCATGCCCTCTTGTCAGTGATGACTTTGGCAGACGTCCTCTGGAGGGTCGAGGCTGAGGACCCTGGCCTTCTGTGGGTCTCCTGCTCTGGGGCAAGTGCACCCTCACTGGTTTCGGAGGCTGGAGCTGATGGGTTCACAGGCAGAGGGGATTCAGAATGCATGGGCACCCTTGGGAATCCTGGATGGAAGCCCCAGGTGTCTTCCTGACGCTTCCCCTCCCTTTGGGTGCCTGAGGGCCCCTCCCTGACTCCTTGAGGAGAAGGGGCACCTGGAAGGAGATCGAGGTGCCCCGTGCCCCCCTCGTGTAGCCACGGCAAAAGCTCACCCATGGCTACAGCGAAGGATTGAAGGTCTGTGCGCATCTCCGGCAGAAGCTGGATGTTCTGTTGGACCAGGGTCACCATGGAGTCTGCCATCCTCCCCATGGAGACCTTGATGCACTCAAATGTCGCAGACATTACATCAGCGAACACATGGACACACTCATCTGCCTCACATGCCACAATGCTGAGGGCCTCTGTCTGATCTTTCCCTGTGACTCACTGATACTCCAGCATCTCCTCCACGACCACTCCTGGAGGCACATCATCTGACTCAGACTTAGTAGAGGCCTTTTCTCCAGCGGTGCTCCGAGTGCCGGGGACCTTGGCTGTCCCTGCCTCCTCCTGCTGTGGACATGTGCCAGTGACATGACCACCAGAGTGTGAGCCTAAGCCTGAACTAGATATGAGCCACCAAGGTGTGTGTCTCTGGGCTGGTAGAGGGTGCAGGTGAATTCTATGATGGCTTTACAGGTGAAAGGTTATCCCCTTCCAATATTTCCTGGGGGCTGGGGCTTACTTGTGGAGCAGAAAATGGCCCCCTCCTCTTTCTACTGGCACCTGGAGTGGAGAGAGGAGAGAATGAGTGACAACCTAGGTTGGCTCCTATATTGCACAAAGCCTCACCTTCAGCTTCCAATTTGCAGTGATTACGCACGCTTGCTCACTGAAAGCTTGGGAAACACTGTCCGCGCCGTCGCCACAGGCACAGTTACGGTCCTCCCCTACCAGCTCGGCAGCCTGCTGTTCTAATCGTGTGAGGGGCCGGATCTTGGGCTTGCGCCCTCCTGTCTTCTCCCTTTCACACCTGTTGTGTGCTGTCTTCTCCTGCATAAAGATAGATAGATGGATTGTGAGCACTTCTGATATAGGTGCAGGTCACATGCTGCTAAGTCGTTGGTTGAGAAGTGACCTCATGACTCCCAAAAGTCTACCCACCATCAGCAATTACAAGTGAGAGATTTGAGGGAATCCTCAAACTTGCCTGGATAATTGTAGCTCCAACAGCAGTCAGGAAGCTGGACACCATCCAGGATGAAGCAGGCTGCTTGACCGACACCTCATCCAGCACCATCAACATTCAGTCCCCCCACTACTGACCCATAGTGGCAGCTGTGTGTGCTATGTGAAAGATGCACTGTTGCTGGTCTCCAAGGCTACTTCGGCAGCTCCCTCCAGACTTGTGAGCTCTAGCAACTAGGACAAGGGCAGCAGAAGAATGGCATCAGCAGCCTTTGCAAGTTGCCCTCTACTCCAACCACCCCCATCCCCCGCCTCCCCAAAAGGCTGTGCCTTCACTGTGCTGGGTCAGCAATCCACAGTTACCTCCCTACCAGGAATGGGCAGGACAGGTGCTGGCCTTGTCATTGACACCCACATCCCATGACAGATTCAGAAAATGTGAGGTGAGTTTACAGAGTAGAAGGTTCACTTATGCTGGTGACACGAATTAAATCATTCATCCATTTCCTGCACAGCAGCACGGTCCTCCTCTGCACCCCTGTGGCACTGACCACCCTGGCGACCTCCTCCCAGGCCTGTGAGATGAGCCAGTGGGCCTCCTGCTCCCACCCCTTGGAAAGAGGACGTCTCTCCTGTCCTCCATGGGTTGGAGGAGAGTCTCCAGGGAGGCATCACTGAACCATGGGGACGGTGTTTGCTGCTTTCCGGAAGTCCGGGACTCCTGGCACGATGAATGACTTGTTGTCTGGGTGCCTTTTAAATATGGCACCCGGACATCATGATGGGGTGCGCGACTTCCTGCCCGCCCCACCACATGATGCAACATAATTTTCCTGGCTGCATAATTAATCAGGTGAGGCAGCACACAATTCGATGTGCTCACCCATCCCACTCTCCAGTGGGAGTCCCTCCGGCTTCCTGCTCTTGCCAACAGACTTGGCCCAGAGTAGAAAATCCTGGCCAAAGAGATATAGATAGGTTATGTGTGTGAGAACAGGTGGAGTATAATGTGGGGGAATACGAGACTATTGACTTTGTTAGTAAGAATGGAAAAGCAGGATTTTTAAAAAATATATGAAACTTTCAAAAGTTGATGTTCAGCAAAATTTGGGTGTGCTCATACAAGGACCACAAAGTTAACACACTGGTGCAGCAATAATTAGTAAGGCAAATAGAATGTTGGTGTTTATTGCAAAGGAATTGGAGTACAAGGATAAGGGAGTTTTGCTACAATTCCACGGGGCTTGGTGAGTCCATGCTCGGAGTACTATGTGCAGTTTGGTCTCAATATTTAAGGAAGGA
The DNA here is from genome assembly GCF_964194155.1 of Cetorhinus maximus. Classification (NCBI taxonomy): domain Eukaryota; kingdom Metazoa; phylum Chordata; class Chondrichthyes; order Lamniformes; family Cetorhinidae; genus Cetorhinus; species Cetorhinus maximus. The sequence goes on along the minus strand of NC_135880.1, from coordinate 85,959,942 downwards.
TATACTTGCTTTCGGGGCAGCACAGCTAAAAATCATTAGATTCGTTCCTGGGTTGAGAAAGTTGTCTGATAATGAGAGGCTGAGCCAACTGGTCCTATACTCGAGTTTTGGAGGAATGAAGCATACAAAATTCTGAAGGGGTTTCTGACAGGATAAACACTGAGAAGTTTTCTCCCCTTGTTGGAGAATTGGAAACATGGGGGCACAATATGAGGATAAGGAGTCCATTTGGGTTAAGATGAGGAGAAGTTTCTTCACTTAGAGGGTTGTGAATCTTTTGAATTCTTTGGGCAGAATTGTCCCAGTTTGCACTAAGTGCAGTAGCAGGCAGGTAAAATATTGTTTCCATGGTGGGTGGACTCTCGTTCGTCAGCTTCGCCATCACCTTGCTGCTTCATCACACCGGGCACCATAATTCTAGTCCAGCCACATGCAAACCTCTCAGTGCCTCCAGCCCACGACTGCTGCACAGAAAACATGGCCCGCAAAAGGCAAGAAGACTGCAACCCCCCCAGGTTCAATGAGGGGCCTTTTTGAGCACTTTTAGACACGGTGGAGGCTCGCCGTGATATCCTCTACCCCCGCTCTGGCTGCAAGATGGGCAGCAACATCGGTAATCCGGCTTGGGAGGCTGTGGCAGTGGTGGTCTGCGCCAATGTCTTGCAAAAGAGGATAGCCGCCCAGTGCCACTACAGGATGAATGGTCTCATCCGTTCCACCAGGGTAAGCCACGCTTCTCATCACTTTCAACTCACGCACTCACAAACTCATCACACATCCATAGGGATCTCACACCTCAAGGGACAACAACACTAACTCTCACACGCAACCTCACATCTCCATCAGGCTCATATCCTCATCCTGTCCATGTCTCCGCTCACCGCGCACACATTCCATGCAGTGCCATGCATCCTCCTTACACTCTTTCCATCTGTTTCCATGCAGGAAAAGCTGGCTCACAACAGCAGGGAGAGGTACAAGGCCAGGGGTGAAGTGGCCCGCATTAGCCCTCTCCACTTTGAGCTGCATGCCATCGTGCTGACTGGTGAGGGCATGGTCTGAGCCAGTAGTGACAGTGAGGTCGGTGGTGAACACCCTCGTAAGGATCCTGCACCACACCATCCCTCTCTCAATGCAAACGTGAGTGCTCCCTTTCCTGCTTTTGACTCTGCTGCCATGCACTACTTATCTCTACTTTGGTTCACGGGGAGCTCTGCCAAGAAATTGACACCTTCAGCCAGCCTCTCAGCTCCATCCGGGTCTTCACCTCCAGCCAAGAGGACACCTAACCCATTGAAGAACTGGAAATAAGCAGCCTGGAAGACCCATCACAGCGCTTACCCACACCCTTCACCAGTGCAGAGACACACACCTCGGTGGGACCTAGATCTAGAGCAGGCTCGGGTTCACAATCTGGTGGTCACCACATGGACACATGTCCGCAGCAGCAGGAGGCAGGTTCGTGTGAGCTCCTCAGCACTCAGAGAACTGCTGGGCATCAGGCATTTGTGAGGTCTGAGTCAGGTGATGAGCCTCTGGATTTGGCCTTCCAACTCAGCCTGGAGAGTCAGAAGAATGCGTGGGAACATCACGCAGAGCTCTTAGAAGCAAGTCAGTACAGTGCGTCTGACTGCTCTCTGATGAAGTGGTGCCCACCTGTGCGTGTATGGAGGGCAGGATGGCGGACACCATGGAGACCCTGGTCCAGCAGAACACAGAGATGTGTGCAGACCTGCACTCCATCGCGGGAGCCATGGGTGAGTTCCTGCAGTAGCAAGGTGAGAGGAAAATGGGGCACCTTAATATCATTCCATGTGCTCCTTCCCCTCAAGGAGTCAGGCCGGGGCCCCCGAAGGGAGGAGGTGTGTGTGGCAGAGCCTTTTGCAGCCTTGTGCAAGCACTTTACCATACATGCGATCCTTCACGTATCATACTCACCTCAATGTCCTGAACATTTTGAATGCTGCCTGCTAGGGTTCACTTTCAGTTGTCCATCTGAGCTGACCTGCATCTCCACCCACCTACTGATCACACTCCCATGCAGCACCTGATCTCTCGCCCACCACGACTGTCTTTTCACTTTTGCTTTATCATCAGCTCCCCCATCTTTTCACCTCCCCCAGTCACTCATTTCCTTCCCCCATCACTGTTGGTCCCCCTGGCCTCACTTTCCACCTACCCTCCATGAGTTCCCAGCCACAACCCTTTTCCTTCGGGGATGCCCAGGTGAACATGCATGTTCCCTTACTTCCTGAAAATCCCACCCCCATCCACATTCAGCTCCCCGACCTCCTTCTTCCCACCCTCAGTGTCCATATCTGCCACCGAGACCCCACCAACCACTCTCGCCATCCCTCTACTACCGTCAAACCCTCACCCTCCCACCTTACTCTTCCCTCAGTCATTCTCACCATTCCCTCATTCCATTCCAACCCTCAGTTCGCTCCTCAGGAGGCAGTCATGGATTCCTCAGAGCCCCCCCCTTGCACATTCACCTGGACATCTCCCCATCAGACCCCTTCCCCCCCTTGGAACACCTTCCCCCCTTGAAATCCCTTCTCCTCCCTGGACTCCACTCCCCCCCTTGGTTCTCGCTGCCCCCCTGGACTCCATCTCCGCTTAGTCTTTCCCCCTCCTGACTCTTTCCTCCAGCCTTACTTCTTACCTTAATTTTTCCTCCAGAATTACTCCTTCCCACTTCCTGACTCCTTCCTCCACCCTTACTTCTTCCTCCAGCCTTACTCCCTTCCCTCTACACACTCCTTCCTTCCCATGGACTCCCTCCCCTCTCCGCACTCCTTCCTTCCCATGGACTCCCTCTGCTCTCCTCACTCCTTCCTCCCCCTGGACTCAGTCCCCTCTCTGCACTCCTTCCTCCCTCCAAACTCCTTTTACACGTTCCACCCCTCCTTACATCTACCTCCCCAGCTGCCATCTTCTCCTGTTAGCCCCTCCTCCCCCCATACTTCCTCCCCCCTCCCAACCTCCTGCCCCTGCCCCCGCCCCCAACACCCTCATTCCGCCCTTCCCAACCTTACCCCATCCTGACACCTTCATGCCCTCCTCCTAACCTCACCCCATCCTGGCACCTTCATTACCCACCTCCCAACCTCACCCCATCATGATACCTTCATTCCCCCCCTCTGAACCTTACCCCCACGACACCTCTTCCTCTCCCAGTTGATCCTAGATCTTCCTCTCCCACCCCCTGGTATAACTTCCTCTCCCAAACATAGCTGGACCTTCCTCTCCACTGCCTTGACCATCATCCGTTGTAAGGAAACCCTCAGTGTGACTTCCCAATTTCCATGGGCCATATCCATGATAATCTACCCAGAATGCCATGGACATTCCTCCAGTGTGCCATTGCTGTCAGGCCCCAGTATCTTCTGCTCCTCGGATGTTCACAATGTGAGCAAGGCCCTGGCGGTAAGCCCCAACTTCTGCACATCACACTTGTCAAGACGTGCTCTGCTCCAGTGTGCAATGACGCCGATGTGAACAGATGATCCAGCGGGGGAGATTGAGTCTGGCGGGCTGACCTTAAAATGGTATGCAAATGTATTACAATGAGGTTCCCGACGTCTGATGGTGGGGAATGGGGCCCACCACCAGCAGGCTGAGTGGACAATTGCGAACTGGTTTCACAACGTTGTGAAACTGATTTTTGGCCTTCTTACCATATTGTCTGCTCACGCTGCTAAGCATGCCCGATGCCAGCGGGCACGGACGATTTTGCCCTTTTTCCCAGAGGGATGCGAATGCTCCATTGTTGAATATATTCAAGACTGGGATATATATTTTTTGGGTTTTTAAGGGTTAATGTGTGGGACTCTGCAAATAGCACCTCCCATAATGATGATGTAAACAAACATACGACTAGGAGTGGAGAGGGGGAATGTTCATGGCTTCAGCAGTGTAACACATAGTTATGGATAGCTGTACAAAGATCAATTGTATAAAATAAACTAATTGTTGTTTGAACGTACCAATGTCTCAATAAACATTCTGAAGCTAGACTAACCAGCATACAACAGGATAGATAGATTTTTGATATCTCAGAGAATCAAGTGAAATGGGAAGCACATGGGAAAGTAGAGTTGAGGTAGAGGTCAGACATGATCACGTTGAATGTTGGAACCGCCTCAAGGGGCCATATGATCTATTCCTGCTCCAATTTCTTATGTTCTAATGTTTGTATAGACTGCACTTACATTGTCTTGCATGCACCTCATCACCATTCTGGCATCTTTCTCAGTAGAAAGGCATTCTACTCAATCAATGCCCAGCTTGTTTGTCATCACAGACAGCAAATAATGCATGCCTATATCTGGCTTCCTGGCAGCAGTTATGATTCACCCAACTCCAGTTAAGGATGGGCAATAAATGCTGGTCTAGCCAGTGACACTCGCATCGCTCCTCAAATGAAGCCACATGGGTAGAACTGAAAAACGAAAAAGGAGCAATGATATTGCTGGGAGTGTACAATAGGCCCCTAAACAGTCAGAGAGAAATAGAATAGCAGATGTGTAGGGAAATTTCAGAGAAATGTAAAAATAATAGGGTAGTAATAGTGGTCGATTTCAACTTCTCCAACATTAACTGGGTTAGTCATAGTGTGATAGTTTAGAGGGAATGGAATTCTTAAAATGGATCCAGGAGAGCTTTTTAAGCCTGTACGTGGAAGGCCCCACAAGAGAGGAGGTGGTCCTGGACTTAATTTTAGGGAATGAAGCTGGGCAAGTGGTACAGGTATCAGTGGGGGAGCATTTTGCAGATAGTGATCATAACTCCGTCAGATTCAAGGTTGTTATGGAAACGGACAAGGATGGGCCAGAAATCAGAGTTCTAAACTGGGCCGATTTTAACAAGATCAGATATGATTTGGCCTGGTGGACTGGGAGCAGCTACTTTTAGGTAAATCTGCATCAGAGCAGTGGGACTCATTCAAGAAGGAAACAGGGAGTGTACAGGGTCAACATATTCCAGTAAAGACAAAGGGTGGGACCAACAAATCCAGGGAACCCTGGATATTGAGGGATATACAGGATTGGATAAAGAGAAAAAGGGAGGCATGTGGCAGATACCGAGGGCTCAAAACAGCAGAAGCCCTAGAGGAGTATAGGGGGGAACTTAAAAAGGAAAGTAGGAGAGCAAAAAGGGGGCATGAGAAAATATTGGCAGATAAAATAAAGGAAAATCCAAAGTTATTTTACAAGTACATTAAGAGTAAGAGGATAACTAGGGAAAGATTAGGGCCCATTAAGGACCATAGTGGTCATTTGTGTGTGGAGCCGGAAGACGTAGGTGGGGTTCTAAATGAATACATTGTTTCAGAGTTCACAAGTGAGAGGGACGACGTGGGTATGGAAATCAGGCAGAAGGACTGTGATATAATTAAAGAAATTGGCATAGAAAGGGAGGAGGTTCTAAGTGGTCTCGCAGGCTTAAAAGTAGATAAATCTCCAGGCCTGGATGAAATGTATCCCAGGCTGTTAAGTGAGGCAAGGGACAAGATAGCAGGGGCACTGGCAATAATTTTCAATACCTCTCTGGCCACAGGAGAGGTGCCAAAGGACTGGAGGACAGCCAATTTGATACCATTATTCAAGAAGGGAGGAAAGGATAAACCAGGGATCTACAGGCCAATCAGTCTAACCTCAGTGGTGGGGAAACTATTGGAAGTAATTCTGAGGGACAGAATTAATCTAAACTTGGAGAGGCAGGGATTAATCAAGGACAGTCAGCATGATTTTGTTAAGGGGAGGTCGTGTCTGACCAAGTTGATTGAATTTTTCGAAGATGTGACCAGGTGTGTAGGTGAGGGCAATGCATTTGATGTAGTCTACTTGGACTTCAGCAAGGCTTTTGATAAGGTCCCACATGGGAGACTGATAACGAAGATAAGAGCCCATGGGATCCCAGGCAATTTGGCAAATTGGATCCAGAATTGGCCGAGAGTCAGGAAGCAGAGGGTGATGGCCGAGAGGTGTTTTTGTGACTGGATGTCTGTGTCCAGTGGGGTTCCACAAGGATCGCTGTTGGGTCCCTTGCTGTTTCTGGTTTATATAAACGATTTGGACTTGAATGTAGGAGGGTTGATCAGTAAGTTCGCGGATGACGTGAAAATTGGTGGGGTGGTAAATAGTGAGGAGGACAGCATTAGATTACAGGAGGATATAAAGAGGCTGGTCAGACGGGCTAATCAGTGGCAAATGGAATTTAATCCAGATAAGTGTGAGGTGATGCACTTGGGCAGGACAAACGAGGCACGGGTATATATGATGAATGGTAGGACCCTGGGAAGTACCGAGGATCAGAAGGACCTTGGTATGCATGTCCACCAGTCCCTTAAGGTAGTGGGACAGGTAAATAATGTGGTTAAGAAGGCATATGGGATACTTGCCTTTATTAGCCAAGGCACAAAACATAAGAGCAGGAAGGTTATGCTGGAACTGTATAAAATGCTGGTTAGGCCACAGCTAGAGTATTGCGTGCTGTTCTGTATTCCACATTATAGGAAGGATGTGATTGCACTAGAGAGAGTGCAAAGGAGATTTACCAGGATGTTGCCTGGGCTGGAGAGTTTTAGTTACGAGGAGAGATTGGATAGACTGGGGTTATTTTCCTTGGAGCAGAGGAGATTGAGGGGGGACATGATTGAGGTGTATAAAATTATGAGGGGCATAGATAGGGTAGACAGGAAGGAACTTTTCCCCTTGGTGGAGGGACAAATAACCAGGGGGCATAGATTTAAGGTAAGGGGCAGGAGGTTTAGAAGATTTTTTTCACCCAGAGGGTGGTGGGAATCTGGAACTCACTACCTGAAAGGGTGGTAGAGGCAGAAACCCTCATAACATTTAAGAAGTATTTGGATCTGCACTTGCGATGCCATGGCATACAAGGCTATGGGCCTAGTGCTGGAAAATGGGATTAGAATAGTTAGGAACTTGTTTGACCAGTGCAGACACGATGGGCTGAAGGACCTTTTTCTGTTCTGTAGCCCTCTATGACTCTATGGACTCGACATGAAAAAAAAGTCCACTGTGCTGCCTTTATATCAACTGGGCTGTCAGCCCACAGATTGGCTACTGAGTGATGATGGCTGTCCTCTCCAGACAAGGCTTATGGCTCCTTTTAAACTCAGCACAGCTGCAGAGGTAACATACCTTAGCAAAAAGAAGTAGAAGAAGATATTAAGGATGAGGAAGCACAGGAGGAGGAAGACCAGCGTAAAGAGGAAGAAAAGCAAGAGCAGCATTGACTGTCTAGCTGTCAGAGCTCTAGTAGAGTAACTCATCTAAGAGCACTTCACGCCAAACATTCCTGCCATCCCCAGTACACCCTATCCTTACTAGTGCTATTGAATTCTCTTCCCTCAGTACATTGTGTTATTCATCTTGCTCTCACACAGCTATAAATAACAACACCAACACCAAATCCAGGACAAAAAAAAAGCCAACCATTCTGTTTAATTTTGTATGAGCAGCAGCAACTAAGAATCGCTCTTGAGAATAGTTCCAGCCTTCAGGATGCCAAAGGATAGTGAAATGGGCAGAAGCATGACAGATGGAGTTCAATGCAGAGAATTATGAGGTGATCCACTTTGGGAAGACTATATACAGAAAGACAATATACCGCAAATGCCATGATTTTGAGAAGTGTAGTTGAACACAGGCACTTCGATGTCCTTATACAGAAATCTTTAAGGGTGGCCAGGCAAGTGTCATGAAAATGTAATAATTTTTATAAGGTAATTGTGATTTATTGTAAAATAGGAATAGTAGTGTCTAGAGTGTGTGTGTGTGTGTAACTTAATGGAATTAAATACAGCTGGCCTGAAGGCATTGATATATCAGAAGAGAAGCTAGGTTTGAAATGCTAAATAAGTAAACATGGATGAAGTTTTAGAATGAGGTGTAAACGGAAAATGCACATTTTGAGATAACCAGAGTAGTCATGAATTTCAAAGAAAGGATGAAATCTTACACTTAGCCAGAAGGAGCCAAACAGTGTGTTTACGTTTCCCAAAGCTTACTGACAAAATTGGTACTATGAAAGACTTTTATTATTAGAAAGGTAAAGTCCAAAGACATATTGAAACAATGGGATGTACATTAAAAAGGGAGAAATATGTATAAAGGAGATGAGATTATGTGTAAGGAAAGAAGGCATTCTCAGATCTAATAAGTGTGAAAAGCCTCCAGCCTCTGTGTACCAAGCTGCTGCCTCCAGGAACCAAAGCTAAGAGAATTCATTTTAAATATCACTTCCAGGGTAGTGTGTGCTTTGCCTGGGTCTGTTGAAAACTATGTTGTTTTACTGTTGCCTTAACAGGGGTGTAACTGGGAATCAAATTAATTAGGGGAGCTAGGAGTTATCATAGTAGTAATTTGTAGATCTATGCATGTGCTTAAAATTACTTATTTTATTAATAAACGTATAATTTAGTTTTGTAAAAAAACATCTAAAACTCGGTGGTCTTATTAATACTGAATTCAAGGCACGCATCTTAAAATAAAAATACAAGTTGCAAAAAAAGTTGTGGCAACTGTTTCAAGTTTCCCTCTGGGCTTTGAGCAGCTCAGCATTTACCATCCGCTGTGCCATAACAGCAAGCATGTGAGTTAATTAAGTTCATAAATAGAGCAATATAATACAAAAGCTAAGAGAATATGCTAGGATCTTATAAGTCACTGGTTAAGCCTCAGCTGAAGTATTGTTGACAATTCTGGGCACCACACTTAAGGAAAAATGTAAAAATAATATGAAGTAGGAGTAGGAATAGATCATTTGGCCCCTCAAGCCTGCTCCACCATATAATAAGATCATGGCTAAACTGATTGTGGCCCTAACTCCACTTTTATGACTGATTTCATAACCCTTGGCCCTCTTTTCAATCAAAAATCTAACTCAAACTTGAATATATTCAAAGATCCAGCTTCCACTGCTCTCGGAGGAAGAGAATTCCAAAGTCCAATGACCCTCAGAGAAAAAATATTCCTCCTAATCTTGTTCTTAAGAAGACCCCTTATAAACTGTGCCAGCTAGTCCTAGACTCCCCCCACAAGGGGAAACACCATCATACATCCACCCTGTCAAGTCGCCTCAGAATCTTATATGTTTCAATCAGAATACCACTCATTCTTCTAAACTCTAATGAGAATACGTTTTTCCTCATAAGACAATTAACCATTTTTTATTCATTCCTGGGATGTGGGATTCACTGGCTGGGCCAGCATTTAATGCCCATCCCGAGTTGCCCTTAAGAAGGTGGTGGTGACCTGCCTTCTTGAACTGCTGTAGTCCATGTGGTGTAAGTACACCCACAGTGCTGTTAGGATGGGAGTTCCAGGATTTTGACTCAGCGACAGTGAAGGAATGATGATATATTTCAAAGTCAGGATGGTGAGTGACTTGGAGGGAACTTCCAGTTGGTGGTGTTCCCATCTATCTGCTGCCCTTGTCCTTCTAGATGGTAGTGGTCGTGGGTTTGGAAGGTGCTGTCTTAGGAGCCTTGGTGAATTCCTGCAGTGCATCTTGTAGATGGTACACACTGCTGCTACTGTTCTTCGATGGTGGAGGAAGTGAATGTTTGTGGATGTGGTGCCAATCAAGCAGGCTGCTTTGTCCTGGACGGTGTCAAGCTACCTGCCTTTCGTTGGAGCTGCACTCATCCAGGCAAGTGGGGAGTGTTCCATCACATTCCTGATTTGTGCCTTGTAGATGGTGGACAGGCTTTGGGGAGTCAGGAGGTGAGTTACTCATCACAGGATTCCTAGCCTCTGACCTGCTCTTGTAGCCACAGTATTTATGTGGCTAGTCCAGTTCAGTTTCTGGTCAATGTTAACCCTCAGGATGTTGAAAGTGGGGGATTCAGTGATGGTAATGCTATTGAACATCAAGGGGCAATGGTTGGATTCTCTCTTGTTGGAGATGGTCATTGCCTGACACATGGGTGGCGCAAATGTTACTTGCCACTTGTCAGCCCAATCCTGGATATTGTCCAGGTCTTGCTGCATTTGGACATAGACTGCTTCAGTATCTGAGGAGTCGCGAATGGTGCTGAACATTGTGCGATCATCAGCGAACGTCCCCACTTCTGACCTTATCATAGAGGGAAGGTCATTAATGAAGCAGCTGAAGGTGGTTGGGCCGAGGACACTACCCTGCGGAACTTCTGCAGTGATGTCCTGGAGCTGAGATGACTGACCTCCAACAACCACAACCATCTTCCTTTGTGCTAGGTATGACTCCAACCAGCGAAGAGTTTTCCCCCTGATTCCCATTGGCTTCAGTTTTGCTAGGGCTCCTTGATGCCACACTCGGTCAAATGTGGCCTTGATGTCAAGGGCAGTCACTCTCACCTCACCTCGGAAGTTCAGCTCTTTTGTCCATGTATGAACCAAGGCTGTAATAAGGTCAGGAGCTGAGTGGCCCTGGCGGAACCCAAACTGGGTGTCAGTGAGCAGGTTTTTGCAAAGCAAGTGCTGCTTGATAGCACTGTTGATGATCCCTTCCATTACTTTATTGATGATCAAGAGTAAACTGATGGTGCGGTAATTGTCCGGGTTGATTTGTCCTGCTTTTGTGTACAGGACATACCTGGGCAATTTGCCACATAGCCGGGTAGATGCCAGTGTTGTAGCTGTACTGGAACAGCTTGGCTAGGGGTGCAGAAAGTTCTGGAGCACAAGTCTTCAGTACTATTACCGGAATATTGCCAGGGCCCATAGCCTTTGCAGTATCCAGTGCCTTCAGCCATTTCTTGATATCACATGGACTGAATCGAATTGGCTGAAGGCTGATGCTGGGGACCTCTGGAGGAGGCCGAGATGGATAATCCACTTGGCACTTCTGGCTGAAGGTTATAGCAAATGGTTCAGCCCTATATTTTGCACTGATGTGCTGGGCTCCTCCATTATTGAAGATGGGGATATTTATGGAGTCTCCTCCTCCAGTGAGTTGTTTAATTGTCCACCACCATTCATGACTGGGTGTGGCAGGACTGCAGAGCTTAGATCTGATCTGATTGGTTGTGGGGTTGCTTAGCTCTGTCTATCACTTGCTTTGTATACTTTTTGGCATGTTAGTAGTCCTGTGTTGTAGCTTCATCAGGCTGACATCTCATTGTTAGGTATGCCTCGTGCTGCTCCTGACATGCCCTCCTGCACTCTTCATTGAACAGGGTTGATCCTCTGGCTCGGTGGTAATGGTAGAGTGGGGGATATGCCGGGTCATGAGGTTACAGATTGTTTTCGAATACAATTTTGCTGCTGCTGATTGCCCACAGTGCCTCATGGATGCCCAGTCTTGAGTTCCTAGATCTGTTCGAAATCTATCCCATTTAGCATGGTGGTAGTGCCACACAACACGATGGAGGGTATCCTCAATGTGTTGGCGGGTCTTCATCTCCACAACGACTTTGCAGTGGTCACTTCTACCGATACTATCATGGACAGATGCATCTTCATCCCAGGAATCTGCTGAGTGAACCTTCTCTGAATTGCTTCTAATGCAATTATACTCCTCTTTAAGTAAGGCAACCAAAGCTGTACACTGTACTCCAGATGCAGTCTCACTAAGGCCCTGTAAAGCTGTACCAACACTTCCCTACTTTTATATTCCATTCCCCTTGCAATAAAGGCCAACATTCCATTTGCTTTTCCAATCACTTGCTGTACTTTCATGCCAGCTTTTTGTGATTTATGTATGAGAACAACCAGATCCCTCTATGCTGCAGCTTTTTGCAGTCTTTCTCCATTTAAACAATCTGCTTTTATATTCTTCCAAAGTGGATAAGCTCACATTTTCCCAAATTATACTCCATTTGCCAACTTTTTGCCCGTCCACTTAACCTGTCTATGTCCCTTTGCAGATTCTTTGTGTCTTCTTCATAACTTGCATTCCTACCTTTCCTGTGTAATTTTAGCTGCCATACACTCGGTCCCTTCATCCAAGTCACTAATATAGATGAAAGTAGTTGAGGCCCCAGCACTGATCCCCATGGCACTCCACTAGTTACAGTTTTCCAACCCAGAAACAACCCATTTATCTCTGCTTTCTGCTTCATGTTAGCTAACTAATCTTCTATTTGTGCTAATATATCACCCACAGCACCATGAGCTCTTATCTTGTGTAGTAAACTTGTATCTGGCACCTTATCAAATGCCTTTTGAACATCTAAATATACCATATCTACCCATTCCCCTTTATCCACGTTGCTTGTTACTTCCTCAGAGAACTCTAAAAAATTAACTAAACATGATTTTCCTTTCATAAAATCATGTTGACTCTGCCTATTTGTATTCTGCTTTTCTAAATGCCCTTCTACTAACACCTTAATAATGGATTCAAGCATTTTCCCAATGACATATGTTAGGCTAACTGGCCTATAGTTTCCTGCTTTCTGACTCACCACTTTCTTGAATAATGGTGTTACATTTGCAGTTATCCAATCTGCTGTGACTTTCCAGAATCCAGGGAATTTTGGACAATTACAACCCATATCTCTACAACCAGTTCATTTAAGACCCTAGGATGCAGGCCATCGTCCAGGGGACTTGTCAGCCTTTAATGCCAATTGTTTTCCATGACCTTTTCCCTTAGATCATTAATGTTTTTAGTTCCTCCCTCGATTTTCAACTATTCTTGTGATGTCTTGTACAGTGAAAACTGATTTTAAAAAAACCTGTTCAATTCTTCTGATAGTTCCTTGTTTCCCATTATTAATTCCTCAGTCTCACATGTCTTGTTTGTTGTTTTAATGATGCACACAGGCAATCCACAATGTCGCTGAGCTGACTTTATTGATAACACATTTTCCTAAAATGAACACATATCTGCCATGACTGAACTCTATCAAGACAAGCTGCAACATGTGCTATCTGACCTTCAACCCCCAGGACAGGTGACCCCATATAAAGTGCAGTGTACCATATAGTATCTAATACTGGAGTCCACAACCACAATCAGCTATTATCATGACATCACCCTCTCAAGAACCAATGGTCATTTTAGCTATTCCTTTCCTTTTCATATATTTGTAGAAGCGTTGACTGTCTATTTTTGTATTTCTTGCTAGCTTTCTCTCATACTATAATTTCTGCCTCATTTTTTTAAGCCATTCTTTGCTAGTTTCTAAAATGTGTCCAATCTTCTGACCTACCACTCATCTTTGCAGTATTGTATTCATTTTCTTTCAATTTGATACTATACCTAACTTCCTTGGTTAACCACAGATGGTGCATCCTTCTCATAGAGGCTTTCTTTCCTCAATGGAATATATCTTTGTTGAGGGTTATGAAAAACCTCCTTAAATGTCTGCCACTGCTACTATTCTATCTTGTAACTTATGTTCCCAGTCCATTTTAGCCAACTCTGTCTTTGTACCCTTGTAATTTTTAAAGAATTCATTCACGGGATGTGAGCTTTTATTGCCCATCATTAGTTGTCCTTGAGAAGGTGGTGGTGAGCTGCCCTCTTGAACCACTGCAGTCCATGAGCTGTAGGTACACCCATAGTGCTGTTAGGGAGGGAGTTCCAGAATTTTGACCCAACGACAGTGAAGTGCCTTCCTTAAAGCTTAAGACACTAGTTTTAGACCCATGTTTCTCATCCTCAAACTGAATGTGAAATTCTATCATGTTATGATCACTATTGCCAAGATACTTCTTACTATGAGGTAATTAATTAATCCTGGCTCATTACACAGTACCAGGTCTAAAATAATCTGTTCTCTCATTGGCTCTAGAATGCATTGCTGTAAGAAATAGTTTTGAGTATACTCTATGAATTAATCTTCTAGACTACCTTTGCTAATTTGATTTGTCCATTCTATATGAAGATTAAAATTGCCCATGGTTATTGCAAGACCTTTCTTAAAAGCCCCCATTATTTCTTCTTGTACACTCTGTCCTAAATGTAGCTACTGTTAGGGGCCTTATAAACCACTCCCACAAATGACGTCTTTCCTTTGCTATTTTTTATCTCCATCCAAACTGATTCCACATCTTTCTCTGTTAAACTAAGATTATCTCTCGCTACTGTTCTAATCCCATCCTTAGTGTGGCTAGGAAGGTCTAGGTGTGAATTGGAGAGGAAGACCTGGGGCAGGGGAGTTGAGGATGGAAGGGGGGTGGGGGCAGGGGGTTGCGAAGGTGTCAGGGGGGTGAAGTTGGGGGGGATGGGGCGAAGGTGTCAGGGGGGTGAGATTGGGAGGAGGAGAATGAAGGTGCTGGGGTTGAGTTTGGGAGGGGGAAGGAGAGTGCCCAGGGAGAGGAGAGAGTACAGCGTGGGAGAAGGGTATAACAGGGGAGAATGATGCAAGTAGGGAGGTAGGCAGAAGGGAGGAGGAAGGTAGAAGGGAGTGAATTTGGAAGGGGGAGGATGTCTGGGGGAAGGAGGAAGTTCGGAGGGGGGAACCTGTCTGAGGGAGGAGGGAGTTCAGCGGGGGGGGAGGGAGTAAGGGTGGAGGAAGGAGTAAGGGTGGAGGAAGGAGTGGTGGGGAGTGGAATGTCCAGATTAATGTGCAAAGGAGGGGTCTGTGGCGTCAATGACTGCCTCCTGAGGAGTGACCTCAGGGTGGGCATGGTAGGATGGAATGGTGAGTGTGAGAGGAGGCAGAGGGAGACGTATGGTGGGAGGGTGAGGGTGCATCATACCAGTAGAAGGGGCAGCGAGGGTGGTTGGTGGGGACACGATAGCAAACACAGACCCTGGGGGTGGGAAGGAGGAGGTCAATATGGATGGGGGTGTGATTTTCAGGGAGGTAGGGAACGTGCATGTTCACCTGGATACCTTGGAATGATAAGGCTTTGGGCTGTAGGATAACAGTGGGGAGGTCGAAGGTCATGCCAGGGGTGTGGACTGTGATGGAGGAAAGGACATAGGTGACTGGGCGAGGGGAAAGGACGAGGGACCTAATCAAAAATTTAACATCTACCATGCTATGCAAATCAGAAGTGAGCAGAGCCTCGTGTTGGACGGGCACAGGTGTCGCATGGGAGTGTGGTCAGTGGGTGGGCGGAGATGCAGCTCAGCTCAGATGGACAACTGAAAGAGAACCCCAGCAGGCAGCATTGAAAATGCTCAGGACAGTGAGTGTGATAGATGAAGGCTCCGCGTGCATGGGAGAGTGCTTGCCTGAGGCTCCAAAAAGGCCCTGCCACACACACACCTCTCCCTCCAGAATCACTTGTGGGCCGATAGCATGCAGCTGAAGTGCTAGTTGTTGGGGGCGGGTGGTGCGTGGGGAGGACTTGTGAAGCCTGTAAATAAAGCTGAAAGACAACATTCAACATTACTCAGTGAAAGTGCATATATTTCCGGTTTATAAAGTGAGAACATGTGTTCAGTCGTGCAACCACTTGTGATCAGAATTTCTTAACATTTCTAGGCCTACCACTTCTTCTAGGTGCTTCCCTGACATCAGTAGCAGGGTGGAAACAGCCTGTGCAATGGTTGGCCCTGTTGCCTCTGATGACTTCAACATGTGTCCTCTAGAGAGCTAAAGCCTTGAGGGCCCTGGCTTGCTTTGCTGTTCTCCTGTGGGCTAGCTGCTCCCTCAATGTGACAGAGGACAAGGTTGAGGCAAAGGGCACTCAAAGGGGATGGACGTCCTGTGAGATTCCTGAATGGGTGACTCAGAGGTGTCCAGCTGCTCCTTTTGCTGTGGACACATGTCTGTGCGGTGCCCACCAGGTTGTGAACCCAAACCTGCCCTAGATCTAGGTTCCAACAGGGTGTGTGCCTCTGTGCTGGTGGAGGGTTTGGGTAAGCCCTGTGATGGGTCTTCCAGGCTGCTTATTTCCAGCTCTTCAATGGAGGTGGTGTGCTCTTCGCTGAAGGTGAGGACCTGGATGGGGCTGAGGGACTGGCTGGCTGAGGGCATCAGTCGCTTGGCAGAGCTTCCTGTGAACCAAAGTAGAGTCAAAAACAGCAGACAGAGCACTCACAGTTGAGTTGAGAGAGGGATGATGTGGTGCAGGATTCTCACCTGGGTATTTGCCACTGACCTCACCGTCAACACAGGTACAGTCCTCTTCCTCACCAGTCAGCACGGTGGCACACTCCTCTAAGCGAGGGGCCTAATGTGTGCCACTCCAACCCGGTCTGGGACCTCTCCCTCATGTTGTGAACCAGCTTCTCCTGCAGGAAAACAGATGGAGAGAGTGTGAGCAGGACACATGACACGGCAGAGGATAAGGATGCGTGGAATGGTTGTGTGGTGAGCAAAGCAATGGGCGGGATGAGGTCTCGAGCTCCAGAGGATATCAGCCTGATGGAGGTATGAGGGTGTGTGTGAGAGTTAGTGTTGTTGTCCCTTGCGGTGTGATGTTCCTGTGGATGTGTGATTGGTTTGTGAGTGTGTGTGTGTATGTGTTCAGAGTGATGAGGTGGTTGACTTACCCCATTCATCCTCACCTCCTCTGTGCTCCAGTGGCACTGGCTGCCGCTACCACCACTTCCCAGGCTGGATTGTTGACTCTGGTGGACCTCCTGCAGCTAGAGTGGGGTTAGAGGAGTTCACAGCGGCCTTCCACTGTGTCCAGCAGGCACCCCAGAGTCAAGGCTACCGACACCTTTGTGTTCGGGGCCATCTGTCGCCTGGAGCAGTCCTGGTCTGTAGACTTAAATAGGTTGTGCTCCGGTGAACTTTAAAAATGACGCCTGGGAGTGAGGAAGCGCTGAGGTCATGGCGTGGCGAGCAAATCCGAGCCTGCCCACCAGAAATCCGGCATATTTACCATGAATGTATTATTAATCAGGCACTGGGAAGGGGACGATACAGTGTGAAAACCTGCCCTTGTGGCCAACAGGTAAAACATCGTTTTGCACACCCACTACCGCATTTAGTGTAAATTTGGGATGATTCGGCCCCACGTCTCTGTGATGGCTAGGAAATAGATAATACTCATTTCTCTCTGTGCTATCAGTTCATCCATTTTTTTTAATGAATGCTGCATGCATTCAGTTACAGAGCCTTTAATTATGTCTTTTTACTGTTCTTCTAAAGTCTGGCCTTATCTGCTGGTGCACTCTGAAGTGTGTGTACCCTATCCCTTCCTATCACATTCTGGTTATAATCACTCATATCACTACCCTGCCCTATTGCCTTGTCATTTCTCTTTAACTTACCATATCTCACCACACTTCATCCCTCCCCCCATTATTTAGTTTAAAGCCTGCTCTATAGCCCTACTTATACAATTCGCTAGGGCACTGGTCCCAGCATGGTTCAAATGAAGAACATCCAAATGTAACAGCCCTAGAAAGAGCACAGAGGAGGTTTACCAGGATGTTACCTAGGATGGGGTACTTCAGTTATGAAGTGAAGTTGGAAAAGTTAGGATTGTTCTCCTTGGAATAGAGAAAGTTAAACTCTGGTTGAATAAAGGTATTCAAGTTAGGTGGTTTTGATGTAGCAGGTAGAATAAAACTATTCCATTTAGCAAGTGGGTCAACAACGAAATATCACATTTAAAATCATTGGCAAAGAATCTAGAGTGGAAATGAGGTGTTTTTCTTCCAATCAGAGAGTTGGTGGGATCTTGAATGCTCTATCTGAAAAGACAATGAAAGCTGATTCAACAAAATAATTATAAATGGGAGTTGGACAGGTACTTGAGGATGCAGAACTTACAGGGTTACAGTTAAAGCAGAGATATGGAACTAGGTACCAATGTTCTTTCAAAGAGCTAGCAGGGTCACAATGAATTGAATGGCCACCTCTGTGCTGTAAATTTCTATGAATCTCCATGAATCCTTTAGTTCCTGATTTCTGTGCTTGCTCATTTACTCAGGTGCTCCTATGAAATATACCCAAAATGTTTGGAGCTTGGGCATTTGAAGGTTGCTGAGCTTACATTGACGATACATTGGATGTTCTCTGGGTCTTTGGGGACCTACAACAATTGCTGCATCCCAGTGTGAGTGGGACAGACTGGCCAAGCTGTCTGTGTGGCACTAACAAAGACACTGGCGGAGTGGCTGATGATGGAGAGGGCATGGTGTCATCTTCAGGGAGGATGGCAGGTCTCTCTCCTGGAAATACACATCAGCACCTCAAGCACCTCAAACTGAACTGGACTAGCCATATAAATACTGTGGCTACAAGAGTAGGTCAGAGGCTAGGAATCGTGCGATGAGTAACTTACCTCCTGACTCCCTAAAGCCTGTCCACCATCTACAAAGCACACGTCAGAAGTGTAATGGAATACTCCCCACTTTCCTGGATTAGTGCAGCTCCAACAACACTCAAGAAGCTTTACACCATCCAGGAAATAGCAGCCCTCTTGATTAGCAGTACATCCAGAAACACTCGTTCCCTCCAGGATCAGGAATTGAGTTCAAGGGCAGGTGCATCTCAGCAAACATGCGAGTAATGGGCAGAACTCATGAATTTTAAGCCTCTCACTAACAAATATGCTGAGCAGTGGGAGTTCCAAATCATTACCGCTTATTACAAGCAGTGCAATGCAATTGATCACAATCTGGTGTCTTCTGTGGTTAAGCTAATTGTGAATTTGTGATGAATGTGATACATGCCAAGTAGTCCCTGCATCCCTCAAACCTCCTCTAATCCAGTAACTGTCACCACAGTTTCTCTGCCTATGAACTGCTTTGTGTTATCAAAGCTTTTTGCTGAGGCAGTCCCTCCACTTGTTCATTATTACTTTGGCCTTTATAGGTAAGCAGTGTGGATCAATAAAACTGTCTTGTTCACTACATTTACTAGTGCATTAATTGATTTTCTTTCTTTCATGGTTTCTTAAAAAACTTAGTTAAAACCATCCCATAGTTATGTTCTTCAATGTCATGGGTTTATGTACCTTCTACAACCAACAAACCAAAATATTAATTATATTTTCAATCAAGCTCTCTATCAGGACCTGAAATAGCCTTTGGAGTATTTACTGCTTTGTCTTTATATATTATTGCAAACAGTCATTTTTTTTACAATTTGCTCTGATAATGTTTTGAGAATTATGAAGGGAAAATTATTACAGCTGGATCCAGAGGGGTCAAGTTTATTTAATTAACACTAACAAAATTGGATTGCATGAAAACTTCAAAAGTAAAATTTGTGCAATCACCACTTTGATTTGGGTTTGCATTTTTTAACACAGTATTATAAGGAAAATTAACCCTTTATTCAGGAATAGAGGGAAATATAACATTTTAAACTATCATTGAAAGGTTAGTTTTTCCAAATTTCAGCCTAACAATTGTCGATTTTTTTTAAAAACAGTTTTCTTGACTTTCATGTGCATCACTATGATTAACTGACAGGATAAAAAAGATACAGTTTAATACATGTCACATTTAGGAATTGAATTAGTAGTTTGAAATAAAATATGGTTGTAAACCATTATTGGATGTAAAAAGCTTCTCAGCTGTGTGGTAAAAGCCAATCTAGCTCCACATCAAAGCAATTTCCATGTTCTCTTGATGGCTGTTAAATACAGTGACTGGCATTGCAGCGTAAGCATGGGAACTGAAAGATCAAAGCTTTGCAAAACATACTTAACACTGACATTTGAATTTGTAGCAAATATTTCATGAAATAGAAAAATTGCATCCAGTATATAGATTCACTGCATTGGTAAATGACTTGTGAAAGAATGAATCAAAGGTGAAGAAGTAACTACTATGAATAATTTTATATAAATTCCTGCTACTAGGAAAAAAAGTGGAAATACTGATTTATACTTTTCACTATTGACAGAAGGACTTTCTGCGGTTGAGTGATGGTGGGGGTGGAGGGGGGTGGGGGTGGGGTGTAGTGTGGGGAGCAATTGGAATAGAAAGGCTAAAGCAAAAGGGGACTCTATAATTAGGGGGGCAGCTAGCACCCTCTGTGGTCAAGAATGAGAATCCTGAATGGCATGTTGTCTACCTGGTGCTATGGTTAGGGTTATCTCATAGTGGCTCCAGAGGAACTTGAAAAGGGAGTAAATCCAGTAGCTGTAGTCCATGTTGGAACTAACAAGACAAGGAGGAGGGAAGAGGCCCTGCTGAAAGAGTATCAGGAATTAGGCTCTAAATCAAATAGCCGGATCTCCAGGGTAACAATATCTGGATTATTACCTGAGCCATATGCAAATTAGCATATGAACGGACAGATAAGGAGAATTAACACATAGACAAAGAGATGGAGTAGAAAAGAGGGCCTGATTTTGAGAAGACCATTGGCAAGGTGCCGCACAGGAGGCTGCTCAGTAAGATAAGAGCCCATGGTGTTAGAGGCAAGGTACTAGCATGGATAAAAGATTGGCTGTCTGGCAGGAGGCAGAGAGTGGGGCTAAGGGGGTCCTTCTCAGGATGGCGGCTGGTGACTAGTGGAGTTCCGCAGGGGTCAGTGTTGGGACCACAACTTTTCACTTTATACATTAATGATCTAGATGAAGGAACTGAGGGCATCCTGGCTAAGTTTGCAGATGATACAAAGATCGGTGGAGGGACAGGTAGTATTGAGAAGGCGGGGAGGCTGCAGAAGGATTTGGACAGGTTAGGAGAATGGGCAAAGAAGTGGCAGATGGAATACAATGTGGGGAAGTGTGAGGTCATGCACTTTGGTAGGAAGAATAGAGGCATAGACTATTTTCTAAATGGGGAGAGAATTCAGAAATCTGGAGTGCAAAGGGACTTGGGAGTCCTAGTCCAGGATTCTCTTAAGGTTAACTTGCAGGTTGAGTTGCCTTTGCAAAGAAGGTCTGGAGAGAGATGCAGTGGTTGCTGTTGAGGTTCATCCCGAGCAGTTCTGTGACACAGGACTCTGTGCTCTACGGGCTGTTCCCAGGGACACACACCAAGACAAACATCAACTGCAGCTGGAGGATCATCAACTCGGTGAAAGACGCGCTTTGGTCTGCCCGAAACTTGTTGGTCTTCCAGCGCAAAGAGTTGTCCCCGACCGAGTGTGGCAGACTGGCACATTCCAAAGTCCAGGACTACGTGCTGAGGGACGCACTAAAGCTTGGGGCAGCCGCCGCAAAGGCGCAATGGGGAAGGGTCGCTGTCTAAGACCTTTCTGCCACAGCGCACCGAGGGGCTGGGAACTGTTTAAACCCCTTCGGGCCGTACAGCTCAAAATGAAAGGCTGTAAATGATTGTAATATTGTTTGTACTGATGCACCTGGTGATACATTTTGTAAAAGTTGAACCTGATTGTACCCTTGTAATGGTGTTTTTGAAATGGTTTGGAATGTGGTTGAAGATACTTTATGAATAAAGTATATTTTTGCAAAAAAAAAGTTCCCAGAGCAGCTTGGCTATTGTTAGCAATTTGGGAGCTAACAGTCAGGTAAAACACCCAAACCCCATTGATGATACTTAACCCAGCATCGTAGCAAGGGACGGACACAGGGTTACTGACCAGAGATGACTATAAGATTAAGCAACTTTGAAGATTTGATACCATGCAAATCTGTAAATGAAGGTAACCTTTGTAGAGAAGTTTGAAATGCAGAACATGAGGTTATTCCATTGGAGTTTGTGTCTCCAACCGTACCACCTAAAAATCGCCCACATTGCCGGGAAATCAAATGTGTTTGTAGATACCCTGCCCACTTCTCACTTCTGACCTGTGTGTTTGTGTGTTGCATTTTATTATTTTTTCTTCGGGTTTGTAGAAACTATTAAACTTACTCTTTCTTTGACTCAGGAGAACCTGGTTAAATTGGCACCTTCTAAAACATCAATACATTTGGACTGAGGAAAGATATCCGCGAGGAAACAAATCCCTTTTAAATGAACCTTGTTGTGACCTACCAAGGGGATTGAATAAGGAAGAGGGGCCAGTTCATTCTTCCTCACCTAGGAGCATAACAGATTGGGGTCCTGTTCAGGAAGTTAACAATTTGGGGTATCTCGTCTGGGATCATAACAAATTAGGGGACCGTGTCCGGGGACTGGTTGTAACACTATTGGATCTAGTGATTGGGAGTAAACCAGAGCAGATAAGTAAAAGTAGGCAATAGTAACCATAATATAATACCTATATTCTTCTCTAACATATTAAAGTGTATGTCAAAAACCAGGTTAATAGTTGATTTTGAAGGGTTAGGAATGGAATTGGGAAAATAAAATGGGCAATAATGTTGACAAACAATGGCATAGAACAACAATGGGAAATATTTAAAACTGTGTTCAACAGAGTGCAGGAAAAAAATTATTCTGCTAATAGAAAATAATAAACTAGACACTAGTGAGACTCCATGGATGAATAAACACATAGGCCAGGATTTTCGCTCGCCGACGCATAAAATGACGCACGGTGACATCAGGTGGATAAGGTTTCATGTAGGTTTTTAAAAATTTAATAAAAGTGTTTTTAAAAGGTATGGACATGTCCCAACTCATGTGACAGTGTCACATGAGGGGACATGTCAGGGATTATTTTTTTTCTATTTTTAATATTTTTTAATGTTCAGCCGATCTTCCTGAGGCAGCACTTTGCCTCAGGGAGATGAATGTGCTCTTTCACGTGCATGCACGAAAGAACGCACTCTCGGGTTTAGAGATTCCCCCCTGCCCGCACAGGGAGTGCATAGCACTTCCGTGCGGACATCACGCTGGGCGGGCCTTAATTGGCCCACCCACGTAAAATGGCGGCGCGCCCCCAATTGGGGGCGTCGATCGGAGGTGTGCCTGCTCTTCAACTTCTCCCCCAACGGGGGGAAAATTCTGCCCATAAGGGAACAATTGAGAGTTAGGGAAGAGGCATACATTAAGTACGTAGACAGCAGAGAAATGCATTATAAGAGAAAATATAAAAAGACTAGGAGAGAAGTTAAAAAAAAAATTAGAAAGGCAAATAGAGAATATGAAATTAAATTAACAAGGAACATAAAACAAATAGTAAAATATTTTGCTCGCATATCAATAAAAAAACAAACTCTATTTTGGAAATATGACTATTAAGGGACAGACTGGATCATAACACAGGTAACAATAGAGATTGCAGAAATATTAAATAATGATTTCGCTTCAGTATTTACCAAGGAGATAGGTTAGGTAGGCATGACCTTGAATGATGAGATGAACAATGCAACAGTGCATTTAAATATAAAAAGGGGATGTATTGATTAAACAAATCAAACTCAAACAGATAAAACCTGTTTGATTGATTGGAGCCATTTATTTTAAATGAACCTAGGGAAGAGATAGCAAAGCCATTACTTCTCATATTTAATAATTCGTTAGGAAAAGGTGTAGTGCCAGAGGGCTAGTTGATACCTAATGCAATCCTATATTTAAAAAGGGGGACAGAACATGCCATGGAATTATAGACTAGTCATCTTAGCATTGGTGGTAGGAAAAATAATGACAGCCCTACTAAACGAGAGAATAAAAGAGCATATATAAATGAAAAGACATAGGGGCAGAATTTTACAAACCTGTTGGCGGCAGGCGTGATATGTGGCGTGAGCGAAAAAATCGGCGGGATCTGCTTCATGACGGCCGGGAGGCACGTCGCGGTTGTCCGCTCAGCCCTCCAATTGCGGGCCGCGTTTCCCGCCATTGGTCGGCGGGGAGCTAATTGTAATATATTAGCATATAATTAAAAGGCCATCCAGCCAGGCTCTTGAAACCCCACCATACTGTCAGTTCACGTCGGCGGGAAAGCACTTCAATGTGTTTCACAACAGCACGCAGGCAATGTGCACTTGGCAGCCTTCACTGTGGGGGAGCTAAGGTGAGTGAGCAGCAGCGTTCTCCACAGCTCACCCATTCTTTACAGGCCTCAGGGTACTGGGGGGCCGGGGCAACTGATGCCTGGCCTGAGAGGCGACTGCTGAGGGGTGGGGGTGTCCGGGGGAAGTGCCGACCAGCCTCGGAGCCGACCATTGTCAGTGGGTAGGCGGGTCAAGTGCTGCCCTGGCACTGCATCCTGCACATAGGCAATCAGGAGGGGGGCAGGGTAAGCAAGGGAAGTGGCCACACATTAGGGACACCTGTATAAACTGATGATGCCTCTGTAACTAAGACAGATCGGGCACAGTCACAGTGATATGATTGGGGTTGGGCTCCTGGCCTGCCCACCATGCAAACAGCATGGAGGCACCAAAGGGCCACCAAGTGCTCCATACCTTCCCCCCCACCCTGCTCTCCATCCCCCCAACACAGACTTCGAATCCGCCACCACTTTATTGGACCGTGGAGCAGTTGGACTGCACACATTGTACAATCTCCTCGGCAGCGCTGGTCATGTAGCAGTCACAGGCCCTTGCAATCTCAAATCCCAGTTTGGACCAGTGTCCTCCATGTCGCAGGTTGACAGGGCAGACATACAATGCACTCATCTCTGATCATCCAAGGGGTGACCAGCACTCTCCGGGAAGCATTAAGGGGCGGTCACACAAGGCCAGGAAAGGTGCTAAGTACAGCCAAGATAACCATGTCTCTCTCTATTTCACGCTGCAGGAGGACTACGTCAGGATCATGGATCCTGGTGACCTATCTGTATGCATGATGGCCTACAGAGACCATAGAAGAATGAGGAGAGAGCGACTGAGGCTCCTGGCTGCACAAAGGCAGGAGCAGCAACCTCATGAAGAAGGAGCAGCAGGGCCTCTCGCACACGCTGTCCAGGAGCGACAGCAAGCTGTGGCTGGTCAGCCCCTAGAGACATCCAGGGTCTATAGACACCGCCTGCCATTCCTGCAGATGATTGAGAACCAGTGTCGCTGACGACTGCACATGTCTAGGGACCTGGTGGCTCACATCTCCCACTTACTGCAGGACTTGGCTCCAAGGGGACATGGAGAGCATCCACTGCCAGTGGCTGTGAAAGTGACTGTGACGCTCAATTTCTATGCCGGTGGCTCCTTTCAGGGCTCCACAGATGACCTTTGTGGGATTTCACAATCCACTACTCACAAATGCATCCATGAAGTCACGGATGCCAACTTCTACCAAGGCACACAACTTTGTGCATTTCACCTGGGACCGGGACAGCCAGGATGCAAGGGCCATTGGATTTGCCCTGATCTCAGGATTCCCATAGGTGCAGGGTGCAATTGACTGCATTCATGTAGCGCTCAGGTCTTCGTCGCTACACTCGATGGACCTCATCAACCACATGGGCTTCCATTCACGGAAGGTGCAGCTGGTATACGAACATGAGAAATGCATCCTGCAGGTGTGCGCATGGTTTGTAGGGAGTGTGCACAACGTCAACATCCTGAGTTGCTCCCAGGTCCCTGCAGTCTTCCAGGGTCCACAGAGGCTGCAGGGTTGGCTCTTTGGTCAAGGACTACCCGCAGAGGCCGTGGCTGATGACACCCGTGTGGCGGCCTCAGACTGCAGCAGAGTGATGCTATAATGAGGCTCATGCAGTAGCTTGCAACTTGGTGGAGCAGACCATCGGGATGCTGAAGATGCGGTTCCAGTGCCTGGACTTGTCTGGTGAAGCCCTGCAAAACAGTTGGCAGAGGGTGTCACGCATCATCGTCATCTGCTGTGCCCTTTACAACCTGGTGCTGCAACGGGTGAGGAGCGAGCTGAGGGGGAGATGGAGGAGCTGCATGTCTCCTCTGATGAGGACGCTGATGAGGGTGAGGGGGTGCTCGGTGGTGATGATGACAGGCATGAGGCTCGCACACTGTCTAGACGAGGCAGGTGTGCGCGGGAGGCCCTCATAGTCACCAGATTTGTGGAGGATGATGACGACATGCAGTGAGGAGACCCCATAGATCCTCACATCGCAGTTATGAATGTTTGATTCCAGTCTGGTTTATTGTAGTGCACATAGCCTCGGTGAGAATGCTCCTGTCATGGACATGCAGTGGAGACCCTAATAGTCGCTCGATCACAGAAGGATGGTGACAACATGCAGTGAGGACATTCCATTGATCTACACAAAGCCTCTGAGAATGTCTGACTTCTGTCTGGCCGAGGACAGCTCGCTTGCGCTCCGTGGTCAGGGCCATCTCAGAGATGCAGCCATGAAACTTTAGACACATCTGATGCTGTGTCCACCTTCAGCACCTCAGCCCTTTTAGGAGCTAGTGCACAGCATCAATGGTCACAGATGCTGTTGTGATGGGAGCCAACCCCACCTTAAAGGTGCTCAGAGTACATCGAGAGTATGAGAGAATTCTGTGGCGCCTGCCCTCTATATTCTGGCAGCAATAACCAGCCCCGTCAAGGTGCAGGCATCAGTAATGTTTCCAGGGAGTGTGAGGCTGGACATCACCGTGGTCTGAAGGCACACAGAGCACAGGGAAGAGGCCCTGAACTGAGACACCTGCCTTTTATCTTGTGCAAAAAGGTTTCACATTTGAGTGGCAAGAACACTGCTCATCAGAACAAGCATCCACAGACTGGGAGACCTTTTAGGAGTTTATTGACAATAGTGAACAGTACGTACAGGTGATCAACACCCGTGGCCAGGCTGTGCAACTGCTTTTACCTAACTTTCCTAACCCTGCCGCTACGTCTAGGTGATCCCTGGACATCCACAGCAGAGGTGGTGGAGGCAGCCTGCTGACTGTGACGCCCTGTCTGTGATATCCTAATATCAGCTGGGATTCAAACAATATAAGGGGCACTGAGGGAGAAAAATTCATGCAGTGTGTCCAGGAAATTTTTTTCAACCAATTAGTGACAGACCCAACGAGAGGGAGATGCAATTCTAGACCTAGTCTTGGGGAACGAAGAAGGGCAAGTGGGTGAAGTGACAGTTGGCGACCATATCGGGGACAGTGATCACAGTTCAGTTAGATTTAGCATTACATGGAAAAGGACAGAGATAAGGCAGGAGTATAAGTCTTGAACTAGGGGAAGAGAAATTTTGCAGAAAAGAGAAGGGACTTGGCTGAGGTGGACTGGACAGCACTGCTGGAGGATAAAACAGTGGAAAACCAGTGGGAAGCACTAAAAAGCGAGATCCGAATTGTACAAAGTAGACATGTCCCCTACAAATATAAGAGTGATACTGCCAAATCTAGACCCCCCTGGTTGTCTAGAGGAATACAGGGGAAGATCAAACAGAAAAAGAAAGCGTACGATAGGCACAAAGAACTAAGCACTGCAGATAGCCAAGACAAATATAGGAAGTGCAGGAATGAAGTAAAAAAGGAAATAAGGAAATCAAAGAGAGGGCATGAAAAAGATTAGCAAGTAAAGTTAAAGATAACCCAAAGATGTTTTACCAATGCATTAATGCTAAAAGGTTAGTTAAGGAAAAAGTGGGACTTATCAGAGATGAAGATGGAAACTTGTGTGTAGATGCAGAGGCTGTGGGAAGGGTTTTGAATGAATATTTTGTCTCCGTGTTTACAAAGGAAAGGGAGGATGTAGATACAGTAGTCCAGGAAGAACACTGCGAGATATTGAACGGGATTGTCATAAAAAGGGAGGAAGTACTTGAAGGGTTGAAATCCTTGAAAGTTGATAAGTCACCAGGGCCAGATGGATTGGAGGAGATAGCAGATGCTCTGAGGATGATTTTCCAACCTTCACTAGATACAGGGGAGGTACCAGAGGACTGGAGAAATGCAAACGTAGTTCCATTGTTTAATAATGGATCAAAGGAAATGCCAAACAATTATAGGCCAGTTAGTCTTACATCGGTGGTGAGCAAATTAGTAGAATCAATCCTGAGAGATAGGATTAACTGTCATGTGGAAAGGCATGGACTAGTCAGGGATGGTCTGCATTGATTTGTTAAAGGAAGTTCTTGCCTCACAAATTTGATTGAATTCTTTGAGGAAGTGACAAGAAGGGTTGATGAAGGTAGTGCAGTGGGTGTTGTGTACATGGATTTTAGCAAGGCATTTGACAAGGTCCCAAATGGCAGATTGGTCAGGAAAGTAAAAGCCCATGGGATTCAGGGTAATGTGGCAAACTGGATAAAATGTTGGTTTTGTAACAGGAAACAAAGGGTAATAGTCAATGGATGCCCTTGCGAATGGAAAGTTGTCTCAAGTGGTATTCCACAGGGCTCGGTTTTGGGAACCTTGCTGTTTGTGTTATATATTAACGATTTGGACGTGAACGTGGGGAGCACGATTAGGAAATTTGCAGATGACACAAACAGTGGCCGAGTAGTGGATAGTGTAGAGGATAGCCATAATCTCCAAAATGATATAGATGGGTTGGTGGAGTGGGCGGTAAAGTGACGGATGGATTTTAACATAGAGAAGTGTGAGGTCATACATTTAGGGAGGTCAAACAGTTACAGGGATTACAAAATAAATAGGAATATACTAAGAGGGGTAGTTGAAGTGAGAGATCTTGGTGTATAAGTACACAGGTCCCTGAAGGCAACAGTTCAAGTAGACAAGGTTGTAAAGAAGGCATATGGAATGCTCTCCTTCATTGGCAGAGGTACACAATATAAAAGTAAGGATATAATGTTGGAATTGTATAAAACACTGGTGAGGCCACAACTGGAGTATTGTGTGCAGTTCTAGTCACCACATTACAGGAGGGATGTAATAGCTCTGGAGAGAGTGCAGAAGAAGTTTGCAAGAATGCAAGAATGTTGCCAGGGTTAGAAAAGTGTAGCTATGAGGAGAGGTTGGATATGTTGGGGTTGTTTTCCTTAGAACAAAGAAGGCTGAGAGGTGACTTGATTGAGGTGTACAAAATTATGAGGGGACTAGATAGAGTGGACAGGATAAAACTGTTTCCCTTGGTGGAGAATTCTAGAACCAGGGGACATAGATTCAAGATAAGTGGCAGAAAGTGTACGGGGGACATGAGGAAGAACTTTTTTATGCAGAGGGTAGTGGGTGTCTGGAATTTGCTGCCTGAGTTGGTGATAGAGGCAGAAACTCTAAACTCTTTTAAAAAATACCTGGATCTGCACCTAAAGTGCTGTAAGCTGCAGGGCTATGGGCTGGGTGCAGGAAGGTGAGATTCAAAAGGGCACCTGGGTGTTCTCGGGCTGGCATGGACAAGATGGGTTGAATGGCCTCCTTCTGTGCTGTAATTTTTCTATGGTTCTATGACTTTGGTGGGGGTCCTCTCGAGGGCCGAGATTTGGTAGGTCCCAGCCTGCTTCCGGGGTCCTGCTGTGTGGCAGTGGCACCCTCCTCGGACAGTGAAGCTGGAGCTGCGGTGGCCACAGGCAGAGGGGATTCAGATGGGCCGGTCACTCCCAGAGTCACCTGGGTGGATGACCCCGGAGTGCGCACCTGCTGATCCTCCTCCCTATGGGTGCCCGAGGGCCCCTGGCTGACTACATGAGAGGAAGGAGTAGCTGGAGTGAGATCGAGTTGCCCAGCACCCCTCTCGTGTACACACTGTTGGAGGCCAACTATGGCATCAGCGATGGAATTAAGCCCACGCAGCAGTGCAGGAGTGATGTCCTGGACCAAGGTCTCCATGGCAGCCACCATCCTGCCAGTGTTGACCTCGGTGCATTGTAATGCCGGCGCTATCACCTCGGCCTGAAGACAGACGGACTCCTCCATCATGCTTTGCAATCTGAGGACTGTAATGGACATCCCTTCCTGATGTTCCCGAGCTTGCCTTTGCAGCTCCAGCAACTGTGACATGACCGAGTTCAGAGGCTCGTCATCTGACTCGGACTCAGCAACGTTCTGGCCTCCAGCAGTCCTCTGAGTGCCCGGGATGTGGGAAGTCCCTGCTTCCGCCTGCTGTGGATCAAAAAGTGCGATGTGCTCACCAGATTGTGATCCCGAGGCTACTCTAAAGCTAAGTCCTACCGAGGTGCGTGTCTCTGCCCTGGTGGAGGGTATGGGTGAGCGCTGTGACAGGCCTTCAGGGAGGGTGCCTTCACATTTCTCTTCAGAGGTTTCTTCGGGGCTTGGTTGGAGGCCCTGGGTCATGGACTCTGTTGGCTGTTTGGCAGATGTGCCTGCAAAAGCAAGGAGAGATAATTAGTGCATGGTAGTAGCCTGTGAAAGACGACACATCACTCACGGCATGGCTGTCTGATGGATGTTGCACTGCTGGATCCTCACTTGGTAAAGTAGCACCAACCTCACCGTTAGCACAGGACCGGTCCTGGTCATCGCCGGCCAGCTCCGTTCTCAAATTCTGTCAGAACTTTGATCTCCAGCATCCTCCACCTGTCTGCGGCCTTTCCCTCCTGTTGTGAGTGAGTTTGTCCTGCATGGGGAGATGGGGAGAGTGTATCAGGACTCCTGCTGGGCCAGATGATAAGTATGCCTGGCCTGTGTAGGTGATGAGTGGTCCCACGGACGGGATGAGGATAATGGTGGTGTGTGTGAAAGAGTGAATGGTGGTGTCCCTTGCACTGGCAGTCAGTGAGGGCCCTGTGAATGTGTGATGGGTTTGTCAGTGTGTGAGTTGGGAGTGATGAAAAAAGTGACTTACCCTGGCGGAACAGAGGAGATCATTCATCCTTTTACGACACTGGGTGGCTGTTCTCCTCTGCAGTGCGTTTGCGCTGACCACCGCTGCCACCGCCTACCAAACCAGGTTGGTGACTTTGCTGCCTATCCTGCGGACAGAGCAGGGGTAGAGCACATCCCAGTGGGCCTCCATGGCATCCAGCAGTCGTTCAAGAGACCCGTCGTTGAAGCGGGGGGCTGCAGTCTTTTTTCCTTTGCTGGCCATGTCTCCCGGGCAGCAGTGGTGAGCTGGTGGTGATAGGCTCTTTGCTGGCGGCCACCTTTTAAAGATGGCGGCCAGAGTGATGCAACAGCGGGGTGATGGCGGACGGGAAAATGAGAGGTCCCTTGCCATGGAAACGGCGTGTTTCACAGGAGTGAATAAATAATGAGGTGGGTTTGGGATGATATAGCATGAAAACCTGCCATTTTCATCAGTGGGTAGGACTCCATTTTACCCGCCCGCCACCAAACTTAGTGCAATCCTGGGAAAATTACGCCCATAATAATGAAAATCCAGCAAGAAAATTGTGTTTGACCAACATTATTGAATTTTTGAGGAGGTAACAGGGAGAGTTAATATTGGTAATGCAGCAGATACAATTTATCTGGATTTTCAAAAGGTATTCAATAAGGTGCCTGTAAAGAATAATTTCTATTTTCTTGAACTGTGGCTTTAAGATTGGACTGTGCCTTTAAAAACTATCATGGCTGCAGTTTAAAAGAGATGTTCACTGGAGCAGGAAGAAGAAAATCTACAATGTTGCTATCTCCTGGAACAGTGCGTTCCAGGTGTGGACCGAATGGTGATGGAAAGGAGACCTGTTTTAAGAGGGGACTGCCTAGTTTCAGCACTTTTATTGGCTCCTGGCAAGTGGCCAGGTTCTCTTGTGAGGATAGGGCAGTAGATCAGCTCCTTGTCTGAAAAGAGGAAAGTCCTAAAACATCTCTCTCCTGTGTTTTGCAAGACTCCAGTAATCCTGCCTTAGTAGCTAGCTGGCTCTTCCTCACATCATCGTATCCTACTTTCTTTGAGAAACCACTGTCAGGAGGAAAAGGGGAGAAATCACCAGTGGAGGCATTAGAATCAAGTTTCAGCCAGAGAACCACAGACTGCAAGTGCTGGGAGACCACCTCATGTCAGCCATAACAACCTGCAAGAAATTTGGAAGAAAGCAATCAAAGTCAACCCATCTAATCCTGAAATCAAGGTTGGTGCTATTGAATGTTTTATCTCACTCTTAAAATCCATGTTTTGTGTGTTTGTGTATAGCGGTTTAAGAAGTGGTAGAGTTTAAATTATAGAGTTAAAAGTTAGCAGTTCATATTTCTTTCTTTTGCCACCGGTTACAGGCAATTTGTTTAATAAACAGTTATTTATTTGTTAAGTTTACAAACCTGGTGCTTGTACTGTTTTAACATAAATTAAACAGGTAAAATTGGGGCAACTTGGTGGTCTGATTAAAGTTTTCGCATTTGTCATGGCTCGGGGAGCAGTGGGGCTTTATACTACAGCGCACTATCCCCAGTGTGTTGTGACAAAGTTTGGGGGCTCGAGTCTGGGTTATTTTGGAACGACGACGATTTGGGTGTAGATTTAGTAGGTAATAAAAGCTAAAAGGAAACACTAGGTTGTACTATCAAAAATATGATGGTACTGGAAACTGCTATAGCTCTCCTGCAAGTGCAAGAGATGTCCCTGACGATTTTACAAGCCAGGTTAATCAAATTGGCATGTAAATTAAGAGTACAATTGCCTGCTAAAGCTAGGAACGCAGAAGTAATTAAAGAGATGGCACAGCATTTGAAATTGGAAGGAATACCCAAGAGACTGAGTTCTCCAAGAGGTGGTTCATTGGAATAGGCTCAAATCCAGTTGCAAATGAAAAAAAAAAAGAACTAGGCAGCAGAAAAAGAAAGAAAGGCAGGAGAGAGGAAGAAAACAAGAAAGGGTATTAGAAATGGTGAGGTTAGAAAAGGAGGAAAGAGTAAAAGAGAGAGACAAATAATTCCAGCTTAGAATGCTGGCAGTTAAAAAAGAGATGCTAGTTGATGAGGCAGCACTCATTTCTAGATCAGGACTCAGCGGGGAGATATTTAAATTTGTACAGGCTCTTCCGAAGTTTGAGGAAAGGGATGTTGAAGCATTCTTTGTTTCATTTGAGAAGATAGCTAAACAGATGAACTGGCCAAAAGAAAATTGGACACTGCCCATGCAGGGCAAATTGACAGGCAGAGCACAGGAAATTTATGCTTCAGGAGGTTTCCGGGATTATGATGTGGTGAAAAAAGCCATTTGAGTGCATATGAGTTGGTCCCTGAAGCATACAGCCAAAAGTTTTAAATGTTAAAGAAACAGCCTGGGAAAACTTACATTAAATTTGAAAGGCTTAAACAAAGCAATTTTGACAGGTGGATAGAGCATTAGGAGTCGAAGCTACCTATGATGTCCTCAGAGAGACCATTCTCTTGGAAGAGTTTAAAAATTCCCTATCTTTTGTAATAAGAACCCATGTGGAAGACCAAAGGGTTGCAACTGCTAGACAGGCAGCAGTAATGGCTGACGATTATGAGCTGATCCAGAAAACCGAACCTTTTTTCCATCACCCCCATAAATTTGAAAAGGATAGAAAGTGGGAGAATGAAAGGAAGGCAAGCAGCCAGGGTAAAGAGTAGATAGCTGGGAATACTTTGAGATCTCTTCCCCAGATCAGGAAGGAGGGTGGAGGTGAAACTCGAAGGCCAAAGTGTTACCACTGTAATAAAGTGGGACACATTCGTTCAGAATGCTGGAAATTTCAGGGGAAGCCAATGGGGCTTATTGGAGTTCATAAGAGTGAGTCTGAAAAGGGAACTCACAAAGAAAATGCCACGGACCAAATTGTAGCTTTAACTACAAATAAGAGTCTGGAGGTAAACACTGCTGTGAATGCAGGTGAAGTGAATAAGGTAGATGAGAGATAAGGCTTTCATCTAAAGGGAAGATAACCCCTTTTTCATCAAATGATACAGCTAAACCCATAACTATATAAAGGGACACAGGAGCTACTCAAACTCTTTTGCTGGAGAAGGACCTAGTTTTCCCTCCAGAGAGTTCAATGAAGGCTAAAGTATTAGTATATGAGATAAGTGGAGAGTATATCCCGGTTCCATTGTACAAAGTGCAATTGGAATGTGGTTTGTTGTCTGGATCGGTGGTTATAGGAGTGGTTAAGAAATTACCCATGGATGGAGTGGATCTACTTCTGGGGAATGAATTGGCAGGAGTGAAGGTTATAGCTTCACCCATAATCACAAAAAGTCTGAACGAGGCTAAAGAGAGAGAACAATTACAAGAACTGGTTCCTGGTGTTTTTCCATTGTGTGTGGTGACCAGTGCAATGGCTAAACAAAGTCAATCACCAGAAGTCAACGTAATACCACCAGCAGATGTTAGAGTAGCCAAAACTTTATTTAAGGATGAGCATAATTCAAAGGAAGTGTTTGGCATGTCTTCCTTAATTGAGGCTCAGAAAGCAAATTCAGAGTTAAACAAGTTAGCACAGTTAGCTCACATTGAAGTTGAGGCTGAAGGAATTCCGGACTGCTATTACCTTATAAATAGAGTTCTGATGAGGAAGTGGAGACACCTTCACAGACCTGCGGATGAGGAATGGACGGTTATTCATCAGATAGTGGTACCGCCCAAATATCATAAGGAGATATTGCGAATAGCACATGAGATTCCCAGGCAGGACATGTAGGAATACGGAAAACCCAAGCATCGATAAACAGGTATTTTACCTGGCCAAAACTTCATAAAGACATAGTGCAATTTCGTAGAACATGTCATACATGTCAGGTAGTAGGTCAACCTGCCCATGTAATCAAACAAGCACTTTTAATGCCCATACCAGTTTTTGAAGAACCATTCAGTCGGATATTAGTAGATTGGGTAGGGCCATTACCCAAAATGAAAACAGGAGCATGTAAAGTAGCACGAGAACAGACTAATGGAAAAGAGTTGGTGAAACAAGTCAAAATCCAGCAGATGTGATCCAGAGCAAAGTAACGGTAAAGAGGTGAATCCAGAAGTAGAGATTGCAAAGAGTAATAGCAAAGAGAGAGCAAAATGGGCCAACTTGAAATCTAAAAGTCGAGAATGAAGTAAAAGCAGACAACGGGAAAAAAGAGCTAAATTAAAATCTAGAAGGAAAGATAGAGAACAGAGTAAAGACAAACATGAAGGAAAAAGGGAACAATCTAGAAGTAAAGATAGGGTAAAAGAAAAAATAAGGAAAGGGAAAAGAATGCAAACTCAAGAAGCAGAGGTAGGGAACAAAAACACAAAGAAAACTGGATTAAACCTAGTAGTAATGACGTGGAACAGGTCAAGAGTAAAGGTCAAGAAAAAAAGAGCAAAATCCAAAAGCAAGGGAAGGGACAGAACTAGGGAAAGAAGGCTAAAGGAACAGCGATAAAGAACAGGAAGAAGAGAACAATAATAAAGAAATGCTAATCTACTAAACACTATTTACACATAATCCGCTAGTGTTCATTGAGAAATTTAAAACTCGAAATGCGAAACTGTTTAGATGGAGTCTATTGATTCAACCATTCAATGTAAAGATTGTTCACATTGCCAGTAAAGATAATGTGATTGCGGATGCATTGTGCCGTGTCTAAATTACTGGAATCAGTTAATACTTAAGATTGTATAAGGGGGAAGGATGGATGAATGAGTGTAAGTCTCGTGTTTGTTGTATATGTATCACATACCCATTTTTTTAAACGCTGTTTCATCTTTTTAAGGGTGGAGGCGTATAAAGAACATATTTTTATTTTTTCTTGAACTGTGGCTTTAAGATTGGACTGTGGCTTTAAAAGCAACCATGGCTGCAGTTTAAAAGAGATGTTCACTGGAGCAGAAAGAAGAAAAACTACAATGTTGCTATCTCCTGGAAAAGTGTGTTCCAGGTTGGACAGAATGGTGCTGGAAAGGGGACCGGTGTTAAGAGGGAACTGCCCACTGACAGTGTTTTGATTGGCTCCTGACCAAGTGGCCAGGTTCCATGTGAGGATAAGGCAGTAGATCAATCTGAAGAGGAAGACCTGAAATCTCTCTCTTCTGTGTTTTGTAAGATTCCAGTAATCCTGCCATAGTAGCTAGCTGGCTATTCCTCACATCACTGTATCCTACTTTCTTTGTGAAACCCCTGTCAGGAGGAAAAAGGGAAAACTTTTAAATAAGGAAAAGAAAAATTTAAAGACATGTCCCCTCATTTAACAGTGTCACATGAGCTGGGACATGTCTATGACTTTTATTAAAGATTTTTATTAAACTTTATAAACCTTCATGAAACCTCATCCCACCCTTAAGATTCGATGGGCAGCTCTGTTAGTTTAATTGGTATTTAAATGGCCTTAATAGGCCTTTGACAGTTCGGCAGGCGCGCAGCCGACTCCAGTGAATGCCCACTGAACTGAGGATCAGAATGACGTGCGGTGACATCGGGACGCACGCCCAACGTCACCGCGCATCACTTTACGCTTCGGCGAGCGGGGCCCAACCCCGCACGCTGACCCGAAGATTCTGGTCTTGAACTCCGGATTAGTGCTATTGAACTGTTTTATCTCACCTTTAAAATCCATGTTTTGTGTGTCTTATGTGTGTGTGTGTGTGTGCACGTGTTTGTGTATAAGGGCTTAAGAAGGGGTAGAGTTTAAGTTGTAGAGTTAAAAGTTAGCAGTTCATATTTCTTTCTTTTGCCATTGGTTGCAGACAATTTGTTTAATAAACAGTTGTGTACTTGTTAAGTTTACAAACCTGGTGCCTGTATTCTTATAACCTAAATTGAATAGTTATGTAGAATTGGGGTGATTTGGTGGTCTGATTAAACTTACATATGTCATGGCTCAGGGAGCAGTGGGGCGTTGTACTACAGTGCACTATACCCAGCGAGTTGTGACATGTCCCATATTAAGCCTATGAATAAGGTCAGAGAACATGGAGTCAAGGGACAAGTGGCAGAATAAATTGCTAGCTGGCTTAAAGACAAAAAGCAGAGAGTGGAATTGAAGGAGTGGCAGAAGGTAGGAAGTGGTGCTCCACAAGGATCAGTGCTAGAACAACAGTACTATTCACAAGTTACATTAATGATTTTGAATCAAAACAGAGGAGAGAATTTTCCCTCCGTCGGGGCGGGGGGGGGGGGGGTTGTGCGGGGGCGGGCACAGGAGGACGCAGACCCAATTGGGTTCGTGCTGCCATTTTACGTGGGCGGACCAATTAAGGCCTGCCCAGCGTGACGTACACCCGGAAGCGCTGTGCTTTAAAAACTTTAATAAAGGAAAAAGATTTAAGACGTCCCCTCATGTGACAGTGTCACATGAGCTGGCACATGTCAATGAGCTTTAATGTAAAAATTTATTTAATTTATAAACACTTTATGAAACCTCATCCCGCCCGTGGATGAGATTCCATGAAAAATGCGAAGGCCGCCTGAGTTGTTTGCCTGCCCACCAACCTTAAGGTTGGACGGACAGCTTTCTCAATAGGGTTAATAATTAATTAATGGCCTTAACAGGCCTTTGACAGTTCGGCGGGCACATAGGCGAGTCGACTGTGCTCCCGCCAAACTGAAAATATAAATGATGCGCGGCGATGTCGGGACGCACGCCCAACGTCACCCCGTGTCATTTTACGCCTCGGCGAGTGAGCCCCGCCCCCGCTCGCCGAGCCAAAAATTCTCCCTACAATTTCTAAATTTGCAGATGACACCCAATTTGGGGTGTTGGATAGTCAATACTGAGGGGGACTGTAACAAATTACAAGAGGACATTAATAAACTTACAAATTGGGCAAATAATTGGCAAATGTTGTTCAACACAGATAAATGTGAGGTAATACATTTTGGTAGGAAGAATAGGGAAGTCATATATTACTTGGAAGGTGCAAGTCTACATGGGATAAAGGAACAAAAAGATTTGAGAGTACAAATACACCAATCACTAAAATTTGTACCAAAGGTCAGCAAGGCCATATAAAAACAAACCAAGTACCAGTCTTTATAACTATGGAGAGAGAATTGAAAAGTAGGAAAGTTATGCTAAGAGTGTATTGAACCTTGGCTAGACTGTACTGCTTGCAGTTCTGGTTGCCACATTATAAAAATGATATTGTGGCACTAAAAAAACTGCAGAGAAGATTTATAAAGATGACACCAGATATGTGTGGGTATATATGTCAGAAAAGGATTGACAGGACGGGTCTCTTTTCTCTTGAAAATCAAGGTTCAGGGTTGACTTAATAGAGGTTTTAAAAATTATATGAAAGGCTTTGATTGCGTGGAAACAGAGAGAATGATTCACTTTGTGGGGAAGAGCATAACTAGAAGCCACCCACATAAGATAGTCACCAAGAAATGCAATAGGACATTCAGAAGTAACTTCTTTGCACAAAGAGTGAAAAGAATGTGGAACTCGTTACAAAAGGGAGTGGGTGAAGCAAATAGTGTGGATGCATACAGGAGGCTAAATAAACATATGGGGGTAAAGGGAATAGAGGGTTACGATGGTGGCATACATAGGATATCTAAATCTATGCAATCCTGAAGTTTAGGTTTTATGGAATCCAGCTGGACATCAGCTTGTCATCATTCACTAAGATAAAAAGTAGTGAGAAATTAAGTAAACATACACATTTAAATAGTGATTGTATGTTTTGGTAAAATAGTTACTTTTTATATTTTCTCTATTTTATGAGTTGATTTTCCCACTAACTCAACTGTCACAAAACCATGCAACATTTCTAAACCTAATGGGCAGCAAGTAACCTACTGCTGGACATCTTAAAATGACACTTAACCCACTAACTGACATGCAAGGTCATTTTTCTCTCTTTTCATATTCCTTCCTCAGCTGCGATTGATGCCTCCCCAGTAGCCCTAGAATCAAAAATCTGAGCATCATGTAAACGACAATTCAATCATAATTATATTTCTGGTTGACCCAAAGGAACACAATTTTGCATTTAATTTGTCTAACAGAGATGATTTGTGTGATATTAATTAACATGACTCTATCAAACCTAGAACTCAATTCAAACCAGTAAACTCATTATAAAAATTAACAGTCCAAGAGAAAATTTGACAATATAAGATATTTTTCTTTTGCTGGATTCAGATTCAGGTCCATTTAAGTAACATTATGCACAATTTTACTAATAAATTCCATCTGCCATGTTCTTACTCACCCAATTAACTTGTCTAAATCCTTTTGAAAATTCTTTGCATTCTTCACACAGCTTACTTTGTACATAACTTTCAATTGTCAGCAAATTTGGATACATTACATTCTAGACTCTGAACTAAATTACAGATATAAATTATCAATAGCTGAGGCCCAAACACTGATCTATGTGGTATCCCTCTAATTACAGCCTGTCAGCCCAAAAATGATCCACAATTCCCATCCTTTGTCTTCTTTGTCCAGTAATCATTCCTAGATCTATGCTAATATATTACCCCCAGTCCAATGTATCCTAGGGGAGAATTTTCTCCCTGCGGGGTAGTTGTGCAGGGGCGGGCACGGGCAGGCGCACAGCCGATCGGCGCCTCCTATTGGCTGGGCGCCACCATTTTACGTTGGCCCACCCAGCGTGATGCACGCCCACAAGCTGAGCACTCCCTGTGTGGGCAGGGAGGAGGGGGGGGTGGGGGGCGGGGAGTTGCCTGAGTCGGGGAGTGCGCTCTTTCGCGCGAAAGAGCACAGAAATCTCCCTGAGGCACAGAGGTGTCTCAGGGAGGTAGGTTACTTTCACTTATAAAACATTGAATAAAGGTAAAAATAAAAAAATTAAGGACATGCCCCCTCATGTGAAACTGTCACAAGAGCTGGGACATGTCCATTAATTTTATTAAAAATTTTTCAAATACTTTAAAAACGTTCATGAAACCTCATCCCGCCTGTGGATAAAGTTCCATGAAAAATGCGAAGGCCGCCTGGGCTCTTTGCCTGCTCACCAACCATAAGGTTGAATGGGCAGCTCAGCTAATTGATTTATTAGCTTTTTAAATGGCCTTAATAGGCCTTTGACAGTTCAGTAGGCGCGCAGCCGACTTGGCTGTACGCCTGTCAAACTGAAAATGTAAATGACGCGCGGTGACGTTGGGACGCACGCCCGACATCACCGCACGTCATTTTATGCCTCGGCAAGCGGGCCCCGCCCCACCCCTGTTCACTGAGCTGAAGATTCTATCCCTAATTTTGTGTAATAAACTCTTGTGTGGTACCTTATCGAATGTTTTTTGAAAATCCAAATACACTGATTTCACCAGCTCCTCCTTATCCACCTTATCAGTTACATCTTCAGGAAACTCTAACAGAATTGTCAAATGTGATTTCCCCTTCATAAATTAGTGTTGACTCTGCCCAGTCTGCCCATGATTTTCCAAATTCCCCGTTATCACATCCCTAAATATAGACTACAGCATTTTCCACTCTGGTATATTCTCCATGGCAACGCCACTTACCAACCAATCAGCACTCCCTTCATATACTGTATAAATTGTTGTTTTACCCTTATATTGGTATTCTTGCAAAGTGTCCTGATGAGTGCAAGACAAATAGCTTAGACATGTCTCTCTTTTGAGAAATACTCATTTTCTATTCTACGGGTCTCAACTATAGTTCCCTGTTTTCTCCCTTGCCCTTTCTTGAATGGTGTGGTTACGTTTGTGATTTTCCAATCCATGGGGACCATTCTAGAATCTAGAAAATTATGAAAGTTCAAAACCAATGCCTCCACTATCTCTGTAGCCACCTATTTTAAAACCACCCTGTGGGTCATTAGATCCTTGGGGTTTGTCAGCTTTTAATTTCATTAATTTCTCCAGTACTATTTCTGTACTAATACGAATATCATTAGGTTCCTCATTATCATGAGACCTTTGGTTTCTCATTACTTCTGGAATATTTGTTGTCTGAAGGCATATACAATGTATTTGTTTAAAGTGTCTGTCATTACTTTGTCCCTCATTATAATTTCTCTTGTCTTAATCTCAGTGGAACACACATTTAGTGCTGGATGTTATGGTGGCACGCTGATGGCAGGTCCCACACCCGGAAGTCAGTAGTGTCCTGACTTCTGGGTTCGCCGTGCTAGAGCATGCAATAATATGCTAATTTATG
The DNA here is from genome assembly GCF_964194155.1 of Cetorhinus maximus. Lineage (NCBI taxonomy): Eukaryota > Metazoa > Chordata > Chondrichthyes > Lamniformes > Cetorhinidae > Cetorhinus > Cetorhinus maximus. The sequence continues at coordinate 85,919,437 of NC_135880.1, read as the reverse complement.
CCTATTAGCTGGAAGGGCGGGTGACAATAGCCTTCCCACACAATGTGTTCTAGAAGGCAGAGGTTAGGCACTTAAACTCGCTGCCGTGACCAGGAACCAGATCAGGCCAGCACTTTAAAGGGCCACCAGTCAGCGTTCAGTGTCAGTTAAGCCCTGAAAGCATCCTGGAGAGAAAGGAACTGTTGAGTAGAGAGGGTTATGGTCCTTTGCAGTCTATCAAGGTAAATAAATGATAATTATTGTTTATGTCTGTCACCCATCTGCAGCCTCACAATAAGCCATAATTGAATAATTCAGCAAGTCTACCAACTGTCGATACTGAAGGTTTGTACATTTATGTTATCTTTCCATTCATAGCTAGGCATCTTTCCATTCATAGATATGCACATCATTGGAGTAAGGGGAGAATAGCTCCAGAAGGAGCAAATCTGTCCCCAGGTTCACGGAGATGGTGCTCGGTACACTCCTCCATGCAATGGAGGCTAGAAGTGAGCGTCTCATTCTGAGAGGTGGCAAGAGGAGGGACCATAGGCAGGCGTGCGCTGTGTGAGCAGAGGTGGCCGAGGACATCTCGAGTGTGGATGTGGTCAGGAGGAGCTGGAGTCAGTGCCAGAAAAGATGTAATGACTTTGTGTGTCAGCAAGGGTATACTCCCGTTCTGGCCTCTCATCATCCTCCAAAGTGTCTCCTTGATGATTACATGGGCATAATCAATGGTTCCTTGCACCCTGGGGAAACCAACAATTGCTGCAAAGTCTTGGGCCCTCTCTATCTGGTTTTGAACATCGGTGGTGAAAGCTGTGTAATTTCCTGCTCTGTAACATTGCATTAGTAAAGATTTCATGCTGTGGTGTGCTGCCAGCTGGGCTATCCCTGCAAGGTCCCTGGAGACTGCTTGAAAAGACCCTGTAGCAAAAAAGTTGAGCGCCACTACCACCTTCAGGGCGACAGGCGTCGGGTGGCCCCCAAGGCAGTTTGATGCAATCTCTCCAGAAAGTAGCTCACAAAAGGACGTGTCAGTTGCCTGCGAGATCCCCAGCCTTCTTCTGCACCAAGTTTCTGTCACCTCAAGACAGCTGGAGTGCTGCCTGTACACCGACAGTGCTGCGCAATGTCTTTGTTACCTGCGAGGAGCTTCTCCGGGCTCTGCCTGACCATCAGGACCTGATGCTAGTCTGTCCCCATCCAGAAAAGCCACTTCCTCCAAGACCTCCCTTTGATGCCTAGCTCCTCTCACCCTTCTCCTCCTTCTATTCCTCCTAATCCTCCTTTCCTCCTCACTGGAGGATGTGCCTCCTATTTACACCACAATCCCCTTCTGTGTAGGAGAGATTATAACATTCACCCTGGGTTGAAGGTGAGAATGGAGGTTTCTGAAAACCCCTCCCAATGAGAGGACAGTCCTTCTAAAGAAATGTAATCCAAAATTCTGCAAGGCCTGCTTAAAGAGCACTCCCTGCAACCAGAGCTTATTAAACTGCAAGTCTGAGACTCTGCACTCAGCTACAATATAAAAACCCGCCCTAACAAGACTGCCTTTAAAGAAACGAGTTTCACACTTGATGTGATTCAGATCTTGAAGGTGCTTTATTGACTTCAGCCTGTATTATTGCACTCTGTGCGCTTGCTAATTGCCTCAATAAGCATTTAAATGGACATTTAAATAACGTGGATGGGTTCCTGACCTCTTGACCCGCCCGTGCATGTTATTATTTAAAATGAGCATGATGACATCAGGAGCGCCGCCCAACATCATCACACCCAATATTACGCTCCTCAGAGCGGGAAACAGTCACATTCTCAGAGCATAAAATTCAGCCCTTACTTTTCCTAATATCTTCCTTTTTACATAGGTATAGAAATGTTGACAAAATGTTTTTTTTTTCTCCAGCTAGTCTACTCTGATATTGTCTTTTCTCTTGCCTTATTAATTTTTTGGTCATTCTTTTTTGAAAATTAAAATTCTTTCAATCCTGAGGCAAAATACTCTTTTTAGCAACATTTAACCACATGGACTGCAGCGGTTCATGAAGGCAGCTCACCATCACCTTCTCAAGGGCAATTAGGGATGGGCAATAAATGCTGGCCTAACCAGCAACACCCACGCTGTGAAAGAACTTATTTTAAAAAGCCTCTTCCTTTAATCTAATACCATTCTTATCTTCCCTTCTTAACCACAGTTGGAGCACTTTGGGGTTTTTACTCCTTTAGGGGATGTCACAACGTTGTGAATGATGAATTGATTCTGTGAATGTTTTGCATTGCCTATGTACCATCTTATTTTTTAATCTAGTTTCTCAATATACTTTAGCCAATTTGCCCTTCATAACTAAATAGTTTGCTTAATTCAGATTTAAGGCCCTAGGGTGGAACTGTCCCAGATTTGCACAAAGTGCAGTGGCGGGTGGGAAAAAAGTTGTTTTACCTGCCAGCTGCAATGGTAGCTTTTTGCATTGTATCATTCTAATCCCACCTCATTAATTGTGCATCCACAGGAAACATGCCGTCTGGCTGGCAGTCAGCTTCCTATTTGCCTGCCACGCCGTTACCTTGTCACTTCCTCACGTGGAGCGCCATATTTAAACCATAGCCGCGCATACGCTTCTCAATGCTTGCAGCCCAGGACTATTCCGGTGAAGACATTGTCCCAAAAGCCTGGAAGAGCGCAGCCCTCTGATTCAGTGATGCATCCCTGGGATGCCTTCTGGACACCATGGAGGCCTGCCGTGATGTCCTTTACACCTGCTCTGGCTGCAAGATGCCCATCAGCCTCACCACTCCGACTTGGGAGGCGACGGCAGAGTGGTCAGTGCCAATGCTGCACATAAGATGTCAATCATCCAGTGCAGAAAATGGATGAATGATCTCAGCCGTGCTGCCGAGGTCAGGCAACCATCTCATCAATCTCAACTCACCCATTCACAAGGTCATCACACATTCACTGGCGTCTCACTCACTGCCAGCTCAAGGGATATCACCACTCACACTCTCACACACATCCTCATACCTCCATCTGGCCTTATCTCCTCTGGAGACTGCCTCCTCAGCCCTCAACATCTTGAGGCCACTTGCACAGATCAACATGTGCTCCCACACACAGCCTGGGATACCCCCTTCCGCAGTACAGCCCTCACCTTGCAGCTTCTTTCCTTGCCTGAGGCCACTTCTCCCTCTTCCCTAACCAAGCCCTAGCCCTGCAGCTATTGAAAAGCCACCCCCGCCTTACAATTGGGCTGGTAGGTAGAGACCTGCCCATGAGTCCCCCTAAAAGTGATATGGTTCTGCCTGCAAAGCCTGGCGCTGAGGGCCGCGAATGCTGCCCGAAGCAATGTAGGCAAACGATCCTCGAAGTCCTGAGCGAAGTGCAGCTCGCCAGGTGAACATTGCTTATGTACAGTTGTGAAATACGTTGGTGTACAATCACACCGACTTGCCTGGATGATCCAGCATGGGATGATGATTCCGGCAAGCAAGGCTTAAAGAGGATTGTCAAAGGATATGACGGGATATAGATCGGTTGGAGACTTGGGCAGAGAAATGGCAAATGGAGTTTAATCCGGACAAATGCGAGGTAATGCATTTTGGAAGGTCTAATACAGACAGGAATTATACAGTAAATGGCAGAACCCTTAAGTGCATCGGCGGGCAGAGGGATCTGGGTGTACAGGTCCACAGGCAGCCCGCCATTGACAGGCAACACAGGTGGATAAGGTAGTCAGGAAGGCATATATATGGCATCCTTGCCTTCATCGGCAGGAGTATTGAGTATAAAAGCTGGGAAGTCATGCTGCAGCTGTATAGAATCTTGGTTAGGCTACATTTGGAATATTGCGTGCAATTCTGGTCGCCACATTACCAGAAGGATATGGAGGTGTTGGAGAGGGTGCAGAGGAGGTTTACCAGAATGCTGCCTAGTCTGGAGGTTATTAGCTATGAGGAGAGGTTGGAGAAACTCGGATTGTTCTCACTAGAGCGACGGAGATTGAGGAGCGACTTGATAGAAGTTTACAAAATTAAAAGTGGCATGGACAGAGTAGATAGTCAGAAGCTTTTTCCCAGGATGGAAGAGTCAATTACTAGGGGACATAGATTTAAGGTGAGAAGAGAAAACTTTAGAGGAGATGTGCGGGGCAAGTTTTTTACGCCGAGGGTAGTGAGTGTCTGGAATTCGCTGCCAGAGGAGGTGGTGGAAGCAGGTACGATAGTGGTGTTTAAGAGGCAGCTTGACAAATACATGAATAGGATGGGAATAGAGGGATACGGACCCCGGAAGTGCAAAATGTTTTAGTTTGACAGGCAATATGATCGGCGCAGGCTTGGAGGGCCGAAGGGCCTGTTCCTGTGCTGTACTTTTCTTTGTTCTTGTTCTTATAATGAGATGTTGAAGTATTGAAATTAAGTTCCTGATGTGCAGTGGCAGGAGACGCAGCCCGCCATTGACAGGTGGAGCGGACGATTGCAAACGGTTTCACGGATGGCATGAAACTGATCTTTGGCCATCTCGCCATATTGACCCCACCCTCACGTGCCATGATGCCCAACAGCCCTAATTTTGTAGTTAATTAAATCACTTTCAAGCCCAATATAAAATTATATTATATTATGGTCACTCTTCTCCAGAGGTTCCTTCTTCTACAAGGTTATAAATTAACTCTGTCTCATTGCAGATTACTAGATCTAAAACCATCTGTTCCCTAGTTGTTTTCTTGACTTACTGATCTAGAAAATCACCTTGAATACTTTCCCTGAACTCAACCCCAACACTAAAGCTGCAAGTTTGGTTTAACCAGTCTATATGACTATGTAGCTAGTTTTTTGTTTAACATCTTGAGCTCACCAGAAACAAATGAGAGATAATCCGGAATAATTCAGTGCATCTTTGCTGTTTTGCGCATGAACAGAATTATAAAAGATGTTTTTAAAAATTGAAGTATTGCCCTGTTCAGTCACACTTATTATGCAATTTTAAGTCTCATTTTAATTTTAATATTTCTACTCATCTAAAAATATCCAGCTATTCCATCACTACTTTTATTTCATGTTGGAAATGTTTAATCTATGTGCTAACAATATCCTAGTTGAAGATTTCTCCTGCCTTGTGCCCTGCTGATCCACCATTTTTTTTTCTGCCCAATGCTCACCACTCATTTAAATGAACTGAACTTGAGAAAAGCTTGAGTTCAGCTGAGTCATGTTAAATGTTTACAAAAGGCTCAAAATTTGCTGGGGTGAGTAATATTATTGGGGAACCTCCTCTACGATTCTTTTAGTTTAGTTTGGTCAGGCTTGTTGCCAAAAAATCTTTTATCCCACATCCAGGGCAATTCAATCCATTTGAATGTAATTGTTTCTTACGTTATATTTCGCCTAAAGTTTATTTGCTATGTAATCATAGCATTCTTTTTCTTTTCTTCTAGTCCTATATATAAAAAGATTTTTCCGCATCTAACCCTACGCTTAGCCATCAATATGATTTTTTAAACGATAATTATATTCCTCTGCCTTGATTGAGTCAATGTTGTGGCTCAGTTGGTAGCATATTTGCCTCTGAATCATAAGGTTCTCAGTTCAAGTCCCATTCTAGGGCTTGAGCAGAAAAATCAAGGCTAAAACTCCAGTATAGTTAAGGGAGAATTGCAGTGTTGGAGGGACCATCTGTTAGAATGATATGTCTGCCTTCTGGCTGGATGTAGACAGAATGGCCTTGACAAGGTGAATGTTGAAAGGAAGAGTGTGGGTGAGTCCAGAACTAGGGGCACAACTTTAAAATTAGGGGTCACACTTTTAGGACAGAGATGAGGAGAAATGTTTTCTCTCAGAGGGTTGTACAACTTGCCTTACAAGTCAAGAATATAAAAAATTGCCTGAAATCAAATCAGCTTTATTTAAATTTAATATCCTATATAAAAACCTTGACGTTAAGTCACTTTTGTTACATTCTTTCCTTGTCTTGAGCACAAGTAGTACTGTTAAGCTTATTGCTGGAACAAGAGAACATAGAAACATAGGAGTAGGAGTATGCCGAGCAGACCCTCAAAATTGTTCCACAATTCAGTTAGATAACGGTTGACCTGTACCTCAACTCTATCTACACACCTTTGCTCCATGATCTTTGACAACCTTACCGAACAAAAATCCATCTTTCACAGTTTCAGATTGACTTGGCCTGAACAGCAGTTTTGGGAAGAGAGTTTTAGACTTCTACTAGGTTTTCTGTGAGGAAGTGCTTCCAGACAACACCCCTGAATGGCCCAGCTCTAATTTTAATCTTGTGCACCTTTTATTCTCGATGCACCCACCAGAGGAAATGATTATTCATGATCTCTCAGATTTTTCTCGAATCCACTGGGCACAATTTTGCCGTCGGTGAGCAGGGGGCGGGGCCCGTTCACCGACGCGTAAAATGACGGAACCCCCGACGTCATCCCGCCCCATTTAAATTTTCAGGAAGGCAGCAGCGCAGCCAAATCAGCTGCGGGCCCGCCGACCTATTAATGGCCAATTGAGGCCATTGACAGGATCGTTTAAACAATTAAAGGACCTGCCCATCCAACCTTATGGTTGACGGGCAGGCCAGGAGCCCGGCGGCAAATAGAGAAAACATGAAACCTCATCCAGTTACGGGATGAGGTTTCATGCAGGGTTTTAACAATTTAAATAAAGTTATAGTGTAAATTATGAACATGTCCCATCTCATGTGACATTGTCGCATGAGGGGGACATGTTAGGGAAGTTTTTTTCTATTTTTAAGATTTTTCAACGTGGAAGCGATCTCCCTGAGGCAGCATTTAGCCTCAGGGAGATGTGCGCTCTTTCATGTGCATGCACGAAAATGCGCATTCTCGCTTTTGGGGAATTCCCCCCCGCCCACACAGGAAGCGCATAGCAATTCCTGCCGGACGTCACGCTGGGCGGGCCTTAATTGGCCCGCCCACATAAAATGGCGGCGCGGCCCACTTCTCCGGCAGGGATCGGCTCCCCACCCACCGGAGATTGGGTCGGGCCCGCCCACCTGACAGGCAGAAACTTCTGCCCACTATTACTAAATTATCAGACTGCTTATCTGACATCGAGTACTGGATGAGCAGAAATTCCCTCCAACTAAATATTGCAAAGACTGAAATAATTGATTTTGGTCCCTGCTCCAACCTCTGTCCCCTAGTTCTAGCTACTGACTCCATCCATCTCTCTGGTAACATTCTGAGATTAAGCCAGTCTGTTCGCAGCTTTGATATCTTATTTGATTCCGAGATGATTTTTTGGCCTCATATACGTGCCATCACTATAACCACCCATTTCCACCTCCTTAACACTGTTTGACTTCATCGCTGTCTCAGCTCACCTGCTGCTGAAACCTCATCCAAGCTTTCAGTTCCTCTAGACGTGACTATTCCAACACGCTCCTGTCTGGTTTCCCACATTCTACCCTTCAAAAACTTGAGGTCACTCAAAACTCTGCAAAACTCAAAGCAAGTCCCATTCCGCTATCACTCCTTTGCTCAATAATCTACATTGGCTCCTGGTCAAGCAACATCTTGATTTTAAGCTTCTCATCCTCATTTCAAAAGCTCTCCATGGCCTTGCTGCTCCCTATTTTTGTAATCTTGTCCAGCTCAACAACTCTCCAAGACATCTGCGCTCCTTTAATTTTGGACTCTTGCGCATTCAAAATTATAATGATTCCACCATTGGTGGCCATGCATTCAGTTGCTTAGGCCCAAAACTCAGGTATTTCCTCCCTATGCCTCTCCACCTCCTTAAAACATACCTCTTTGACCAAACGTTTGGCCTTCTGATTTGACACATCCTTATGTGATTCATACTCAGAAGGAAAAAACAGTAAAAACTGGGAAATAAGAATACTGTCCAAACTGGTCTTGTACACCTTAAAATGGAATACCAGTAAAATGAGGAAATAAGGGTACTGGTCTGACTGGTTTTTTCTTCTGGCTACTTTGTTTTACAATGCTACTGTGAAACGCCTTCATATATTTCATTACATTAAAGGGGCTATATAAATATAAGGGCTCAGTTCTTGACTCCTGAGACAGGTGCGCCGAGTTGGGAAATTTCCCAGCTCGCTGACCACTCCTTGTGAGAAAATATTTGAATGGCTGAATTTTTGCTCAGGTTGGAGGCGGGGGGAGCGGTGGAGGCAGGATGCCGAGATCCTGTCAAGCCCGCAAATCCCGGAAGCAATAGTAACGCGGACGTGGGACCTGTATGGGGAGCACATCTAGGGCGCGATATGAAAGGAGAACTTGTAAGGAGTTTCTGCTCTGAGGCAGGAAGTGGATGCAAATGCTGCTGATTCTGGGGGGAGATATCAATCAAGAGTTAGTTGAGCACTAATTATAATAGTTGTCCAACTGGTTGCTGATACTGGAAGAGATGGCGCATCATTGGTTTTCCATAGGAAAATGTAAAGATTACTGCTGCCTGTTTACCTTGTAATGAAGGAGCACACTCTATAAAGCTCTGGAAAAGCTTCACAAGACACAGCCATAGAGATGACAGCATCTTAACATTATCAGCTCCTCATAAAATTCTGTATTCACTCAGATTACCATAATGCCTCAGAGGATGATTGCTAGACACTGCATTTAGAACCTTTACCTGACCATTTACCCTCTTTCTGCTCATCTCTCAGGGTGCGGCCATGTAACTGAGCCTTGTCCAGGACTGTTACTGCTGCACACTGTCATGGAAGATCATTGTGACTCAGGGGGAGGAAGCCAGCAAGGTAGTTTGTGTTTGGGAGCACTGCATGCCATCTTTGGGTGAGGGCAACAGATACCAGGCTTTCCTGCTTCATGCAGCCCTATTTCCATGCTCCCTCACCGACCCCTAACATTAGACCTTGCTGAGCAAGAGAACATGGTTCATGTATGAAAACAGGCAGATATTCTGTGTGAGACCAATCAAAGCTGAAAGCCTTATCCGACCATGCTATTTTTTAAATTGTTGCTCCAGAATGTCACAAAGGATGCCAAGAGGTGGAGGTAGTGTGAGGTGACCCACCTCAGTGACTAGAATCTCCAGATCCTTGTTGAAGAAATCCAGAGATGTCAGCCTACAGTCACCAAGAGAGCACGGAAGAACATATAGCCCCCACCATGAGCACTCCAGGACACCATGTCAGATCTTGGATACAGTACAAGAAGAGGTTCAGTGACCTGCTGTGCTCCACCAAGGTGAGTTGTTTGTCAGAAGCATACAGAGGTCCCTGTGATTGTTGACACTGAATCCTGCCTTATTGTGAGAGACTTGGTAGTAATGCACTGCCATGTTCCAGAGCTTTGTCCCTGGTGGCACTACATAATAGGGTAACGTCACTCTGTTTGTATTTTCAGGACAAAAGGACCCACAATGCCAGGGAGATGGCTCGGATCAGAGTGGGTTCATGAGGCTACAGGCAATGAGAAAGGTTCAGGAGGTAGCCATAGAGGTAGCTTCATTGCAGCACTGTAGCATTAATGAGTAGATAAGACACACCCCGTTTTAAAGCACTGGCTGCTATAAGGTAAGTTTAAAGGACCAGTGTGAATGTTAGCGAACGGGTGAATGTAACGAATGGGTGAATGAATGAATGGGCAAGGTGGTACGATGACAAGGTGGGTGAGGTGGATGGTGGACAAGGTGGGTAGTGTGGCAGTTGGGTGATGTGGCAGGTGGCTAGGGTGGTAGCTGGGTAGGGTGCCAATTAGGTGAGGTGGATAGGAGGGTGAAGTGGCAGGTGGATGAGGTGGCAGTTGGATAGGTTGGTAGCTGGGTAGAATTGCAAGCGGGTGAGGTGGGTCGGGGGTTGTCAGCCCGAGTCGGGATGGGTAGTTAGGTTAGGGGATAGTCAAGCAATGGAAGGGCATAGTTGAGTGGCGGGGGTTAGTTTGGTGGTTGGAAGGTTAGCGTGGTTGGGAGGGGTAGTCGGTTGGGGTAGGGGTGTTGATTGGGCCTGTGGTCAGGGAGTTAGGGGGGTAGTCAAGTGGTTGGGGGTTAGCGTGGTTGGGAAGGGTGGTTGGTTCGGGGGTTTGGTCAGGGAATTGGGAGGTAGTCAAATGGTCAGGGGGTAGTCAGAGTGGTCCGGAGGGTGTTGGGAGTTTGTAGTTGAGGGTTCAAGCGGGGAATCAGGAGAGTCAGTGTGAGGGATTGGAGAGCCAGTTCTGTAGTTACCCAGGAGTTAGACTAAGATTTTTCTGCCTAACATTTCCTGGGTATAAATCAGAACTATCTGAAGTCTCCGACTCTAACTCGGAGTCAGAGACTTTTGCAGAGCATTTCAGGGAGCAGCGGAATTGCCCTTCGGAGGTTCAAACTTCCTGAATAATTCCCATGAAAGTCAACATGTTGGGACATCCATTGGGTCCCGACATGAATCTTGAGCCATATGTCCGGTCTCCAATGATCCAGAGCTCAGAAGGTCTGGGTCATTGTTTTGTAATAGTTAAACAACTGAGGCAGGATTAACAATATGGTCTTAAATTTTCATTTTAATTTGATCCTATGACACTGGAAGGGCTGAGCAGTGATAATCACTTATAGAGGCAAAATGCATCACAGATAAGTTATTGGTAGCTGGGGCAGCAATCAGGGCCTTGGAGCCTGAGTATTATGCCTCGGGGTTGATAGAGTGATTGGGACGAGGGGTAAGGGTCAGAGTGGGTATGGGGAGTAACCAGTAAAGGGAAATTGGGGGTCAAGGTCATGGTGGTCGGAACTGGGGACGAAGAGCGCTTGACAGTGAGGCAGGTTAAAGTTGTGGGAATCAGGTTCAGAAGCAGAGGCTGGGATGGTGATTGTGGCAATTAATTTATCTTTCTTTTCATGTAGGTGATATTTAGGGTTGGCTTCCCTCAGGGCAAACTAAAGTTGCAGTGGGGTTCTGAAGCAGGTATTGGACCATTTACTTACATATACAAATAGCCTAACTCCTGCTTCAGCTGTGGGTAAACGATGACTCTTGTTTGTCCTCACCCAACATGGTGTTGGATGGTGTGAATTGTAGGCATGCTTCCTGACTGCCATTTTGTGATCTTAGGGAACCTGAAAAAAATGTGCCATGCAACCCAATTTAACCCCCCTCCCATGCATGCAGCAATTTATTTGTCTGAAAGTGATCTAAGATTTTGTAAAGCAAATTATTTTTCATTAATAGCACTTCTTCTAAACAGAAATCTAACATTATCTGAAACTTTTTCATAATGCAGTTCCACAAGAAACATACATGAATGGCCATTCTGCCTATCTTAGATTATCCATCTAGAGCGAACATAGAGTCACGATATATGCACTTTTCTCCAATAAATAACCATTCTGTCAGCTATTCCTCCATTATAGAAAGTATTAAGGACTCTCTTTGATACATGCCAGGAGTGCAAATAACAAAACTGTGCACTCCCAGTGCATAATTTTAAATCCGTTAAAGTTAATGGATGGAAAATTGTGAGCTGAAAATTTGCATATTTGAGGTCTGTGTGCCAAGGTGCAGACTTGCAACCTATTGTCTTCATGACGAGATCTTGGAGAAAATGATACCACTTAAAAATACTGGAATATGGCAGAAGATGAAAAATCTAATTTATATATTGGATGGTAATGTCTAAAAGCAGTAATAATGTCTCTGCAGTTGTAGCTTGACAACCTTCCTTTATTTTTAGTGAGATTAAATTAGCAGGCACAGGTACTCTGATGAAGGGTGAGACCCAAGAAATAACAATGCTGTTTCTTTCATTTTACACACTGCAGACCTGTTGTACATTTGCAACATTTCTTTTTTATTCCTGATCTTCAAGAGTTACAGTTTTTACTTTTATATTTGTAGCCTGGTGGTTAGAGTGCTTAAAGGACTTTGTTTTGTATCACAAATAATTTATTGGTATTGCGGTTTAGCAGGAAGCCAGTTCAATCTTTGGTATATCTAATTTAGTTCTAGCATCAGGGTAAGATCAGATTTATATTGGTTATCTGTATATACCTGCTTTCCCACTAGCTCAAGGCTTTCTCTATTAGAGACAATGTTTGTGGCTGTTGGAATGCTATTATATGGCAAAACCTTGGCTGCCTCCCACTTAATGATGTGACAGAAGAGTTCCACTTGCAAAAACGTAAACCTTGAACTGATTCCTAACAATATTTTACAAATTTGCATTTTCACGGTGGTTCAATTGATTCCATTTCTGATTATAGAAATTGATAAAGGTCTACTCTACCCACACTCTTGATATGAAAAATATCAGCGTTGCTTTGGGATGTGAACTATGCAAACACTTTTGTCCATATCTTTAACAGCTCATTGTATGGTAAAAGGAGAACTAGATAGATCTTGGTGTTTTTCTCCTCTAGCAATTCCAATGTCATTAAGATCCCATACCAATAATCCTTCAAACTGCACTCTAGTTAAAGGGGTAACAAATTCATGAACCTGGTATTTGTTGGCAACTTCCATCACTTGCCTACATGAAAACCTTAAAACTCCTTCTCCTTCTCTGTCACATCTGTATTGATGATGCAGCCTTTCAATACTCGCTCTTCCTTTTCCCTCAACCAAGAACTCATCCCCCACCCCTCAGGGCCTTCAGCCATGTCCGTTCCATTTCAGGCATTTCTGCTCTCACCCTTTCCTCTCCCTCCCAGAACCATGATAGGGTTCCCCTTGTCTTTCCCTACCACTCCACCAACTTCACTATTCAATAGATCATACTCCCCCATTTTCGCCACCTCTGGCATGATGCCACCGCCAAACCCTTCTTCTTACAGCGTTCTGAAGGGAACATTCCCTCTATGACACCTTGGTTCACTCCTCCATCACCCCCAACAACCTTTCCCGAGAAAGCAGACAATGCTGGAAACGCTTGGCAGGTCTGACAGGACCTGTGGAGAGTGAAATAGAGTTAACGTTTTAGGTTGATGACCTTTCATCAGAATTGGAAAACATCTGTAATGGGGTTAAAGTAAGTGAAAGGGGGAAGGATGGGGCAAAGAACAAAAGGGGCTGTCTGTGATAGGGTGGAAGGCATGAGAGATTAAGACTGGAATTTTCCATCCCATTTGGCGTTGGGCGTCATGGCGGGAGTGAGCAGACAATATGGCGGGAAGATCAAAACATGAGGGTACATGTGGTGGGAAGACATGAGGGGACATGTTTAAATAAATTTTCACTTTGTTTATTAAAAAGCTTTCACAGCCAGTCAATCTCCCCGAGGCAGATCTGTGCTTCAGGGAGGTTTCTGCGCTCATTTGAGCGCATGCGCGATGGAGCGTAGGCCCTGACTCTCCCTCCTCCCCCTGCCCGCACAGGTAGCATTGAGTGCTACCGGCCACGCATTACGCTGGGTGGGCCTTAATTGGCCCGCCCGCATAAAATGGCGGAGATCGGCAACGCGCCCATCCCCACCCGCTCCTGCCCAGACCACCCGCCATAAGAAAAGTTTTCCCCATAGTTTACAGGAAGCAGAGGCAAAGGTAAAAAAGCAACGGAGGCACCTGGCTCAGCAGGGGGAGGAACAGCACCCTCAAGAAGAATGGGCAGCTGGGGCTCCTGCGCACGCAGCTGAAGAGCCACAGTGAGTCATTGCTGGTCGGCGCCAAGCTAGACCCAGGGTCCAAAGATAGCACTTGTCATTCCTGCAGCTGACTGAGAACCAGTGTTGCCGAAGACTGTGCATGTCCAGGGAACTGGTTGCTCACATCTGCCACCTGCTGCAGGTTTTGAGGCCGCGGGGACATGGAAAGCATCCACTGCCAGTAGCCAAGAAAGTGACTGCGGCACTCGATTTTTACGCCAGTGGGTTCTTTCAGGGATCCACGTGTGACCCCTGTGGAATATCACAAGCCTCCACCCACAAATGCATCCAGGGGGTCCCAGACACCATATTCGTGAAGACACAGCTTTGTGCATTTCGCCCAGAATCAGGAAAGCCAGGATGCCAGAGCACTGGGATTTTCCCAGATCCCAGGTTTCCTACAGGTGCAGGGTGCCATCAACTGCTCTCACATGGTGCTCAGATCTCCATGGCAACAAGCGGTCAACTATATCAACCCCAAGGGCTTCTGCTCACTGAATGTTCAGCTGCTGTGCCACTACCACAAACTACAGGTTTGCGCATGGTTAGCAGGGAGTGTCCACGATTCCTACATTCACAGTAGGTCTCAGATCCCGGACATCTTCCAGGGTCCAGAGGGGCTGCAGGCTTGGCTCCTCAAGGACAAGGGCTACCCACAGAGGACATGGCTGATGACGCACGTGCAGCAGCCTCAGGCTACAGCAGAGAGAAGGTACAACGAGGCTCATGCTACAACTCGCACTTTGGTAGAGCAAGCCATTGGAATAGTGAAAATGAGGCCCGTAGCAGTCTGGTGGAGCCCTGCAATACAGTCCATAGAGGGCGTCTCACATCATCATTGCCTGCTGCACCCTTCACAACCTAGTGCTGCAACGAAAAGAGGAGCTGGCTGAGGAGGAGATGGAGGAGCTGCACGTCTCCTCCAATGAGGAGGATGCCGATGGGAATGAAGGTGAGGAAATCCTCGAAGGCGAGGATGGTGGCATTAAGGCCATCGCACGGGCCGCACGAGGCAGGCATGCTTGGGCGGCCTTCATAGCTGCTAGATTTGTGGAGGAAGATGATGATGACACGCAGTGAGGAGACACCATAGATTCTCACATTACTTCTGTGAGTGTTTGACTCCTGTCGGGTTAATGGCAGCATACATGTCCTCTGTGCTAAGGCTCCTGTCAAGGAGACGCAGCGAATCCCCATAGTCCCTAGGTTCCAAGAGGATGTTGACAACATGCAGTGGGGACACTCCACAGATCCTCACATAGCTTATGTGAATGTCTGATTCCTGTCTGGCTGAAAGCAGATCACTTGTGTTCTGTGAACCGGGTCATATAATGGAGATGCAGTGGGGAAACTTTAACTTCTCCTGATCCTATGGCATCCTTCGTGAGCTGAACCCTTCAGGACTACCCAGTCACCAGACCCAAATGCTGATGAGATGGGGGCCAGCTGTACCTCAAAGGTGCTGGGAACACAGAGAAAGAGTGACAAGACTCTGTGCTGCCGGCCCAGGACATTCTGGCAGCAGCAATGAGCCTCATTGAGGTGCAGGCATGATATGTCCAGTGACAGTGAAGGTGCACCATCAGTGTGCTGGAAAGGTTGCACAAAGCACAGGGAAGAGGCCCTGGACTGAGACACCTGCCTTTATCTTGTGCAGGGACCAAGGTTTCGCATCTGAGTGACATGAACACTGCTCATCAGAATAAGGAGCCATTGACAGGGAGACATTGTTGAGAATTTATTTGTAACAGTGAACATTATGTGCAAGTAATTAACACCCATGACCAGGTTGTGCAACTACGGGACTGGGGTGCTTTGTTGACCCCTTTAATCACATTTTGGTTTGATGTTTGTAAGGTTCCTTTAAAGTTTTTCCTTGATTTTACAGCTGACCTGACTTAGGGGCTGTGCTTGATTTCTCCCTTGTTTTTGTTAATTTAGTTTATTGTTTTGACTCGAAAAGAGTTACGTCTTCTTCACCTACCTAACCCTGCCACTACGTCTTGGTGCTCCCCTGACATCCACAGTGGGGGTGGAGGCAGCCTGCTGACTGTCACACCCTGTCTGTGATGACCTTGATGGGCATCTGCTGGAGGGCCCCAGCCTGCTTTCGGAGTCTTGCTGTGTGGTAGTGGCACCCTCCACGGCCTGTGGAGCTGGAGTTGCTGGGGATATAGTAAGAGGGGATTCGAATGGGATGGACACTCCCGGAGTCACCTGTGTGGATGGTCTTGGGGTGTGCACCTACTGATCCTCTTCCCTATGCAAGCCCGAGGGCCCCTGGCTGACTCCTTGAGGGGAAGGGGGAGCTGGAGTGGGATTGAGCTGCCCAACACCCCTCTCCCATTGACATTGCTGGAGGTCAACTATGGTGTCAGCGATGGAGTTCAGCCTGAGCAGCAGTGCAGGAGCAGTGTCCTAGGCCAAGGTCTCCATGGCAACCGCCATCCTCCCAGTGTTGACCTCAGTGTGTTGGCATGCCGGCACTATCACCTCAGACTGGAGGCAGATAGACTCCTCCAATGTGCTTTGTAATTGAAAGAATGCAGCGGACATCCCTTCCTTATGTTCCCTAGCTTGCCTTTGCAGCTCCAGCAACTGAGGTATGATTGAGTCCAGAGGCTCCTCATCTGACTCAGAGTCTGAAGATTTCTGGTCTCCAGCAGTCCTCCGAGTTCTGGAAACCTGGGAAGTCCCTGCTTTCACCTGCTGTGGATCAGACGATGCAATGTTCTCCCCAGATTGTGATCCTGAGGCTACTCTAAAGCTAGGTCCCACTGAGGTGTGTGTCTCTGCACTAGTTGAGGGTGTGGGTGAGTGATGTGATGGGTCTTTCATGAGGATGTCATCAGAATCCTCTCCTGAAGTTTCTTCGGGGTTTGAGTCGAGGACCTGCATCGTGGACCCTCTCGGCAGTTTCCCAGATATGCCTCCGAAAGCAAGGAGGGATAATTAGCGCGTGGCTGGGGACTGCGGAACACAGGGGAAGTGATTCTCAGCATGGTTGTCTGATGGATGTTGTACTGCTGGATTCTCGCTTGATTGAGTACTGCCGATCTCACCGTCAGTGCAGGAACGGATCAGATCTTCGCTGGCCTGCTGGATGGCTCTGTTTTCAAATTCCGTGAGAACTTTGATGTCAGGCATTCCTCCACCAATCCGCGGCCTCTCTCTTTTGTTGTGTGCCAGCTTGTCCTGCATGAATACAGATGGAGAGAGTGTAAGCAGGACGCCTGCCAGGCCAGATGATAAGAATACCTGGCATGTGTGGGTGGTGAGTGCTGCCACAGGCGGGATGAGGACACAATCCACAGGGCAAATGAAGGTGTGAGAGAGAGTGAATGGTGATGTCCCTTCAACTGACAGTGAATGAGATCCTTGTGGATGTTTGATGGGTTTAGAGTGTATGAGTTGAGAGTGATGAGAAGAGTGAGTTACCCCTGTGGAACAGAAGAAATCATTCATCCTCTTGCAGCACTGGGTGGCTGTCCTCTTTTGCAGGGCATTGGTGCTACCCACTGCTGCCATTGCCTCCCACGCAAGATTGGTGATCTTGCTTGCTGGCCTTCGACTAGAGCAGTGGGTAGAGGACATCACAGCCAGCCTCCACTGCATCCAGTAGGCGCTCAAAGGAGGTGTCACTAAACCTGGGGGCAGCAGGTTTCCTCACTTTGACAGTTCCCAGCAGCTTTCTATCCCTTGAAGAGTGCTAGCTCTTTGCAGGAGCGGCCTTTAAATATTGTGCCTGGTTTACTGAAGGACTGAGATGACGACAGGGTGGACAAATCAGAGGACACCCCGCCAGCGACCCGACTTGTTTCCCGGGAATGCATAATTAATGAGGCGGGAATGGGATGATATGGCACGAAAACCTGCCATTACGGCCAGCTGATAAATGTCCTTTTTCTTGTCACATTTAGTACAAATCTGGGATGATTCTGCCCTAAATCTGTATTCCTTTTTCCTCAAATGAGAATCACCTCCTTTCCCTCCAACCTGGTTGACAGGGATCTCAAACGTGTGTATTCCATTACACAGACTTCTGGATGACACTTTGCGGAACACCTCCGCTCAGTCCACAAACATGACCCCGAGCTTCCAGTCATTGGTCATTTCAATTCGCTGCCTTACTCCCACTCTGACCTTTCTTCCCATGGCCTCCTACACTATTCCAATGAAGCTGAAGGCAAGCTTGAGGAACAGCATCTCATCCTTTGTTTGGGAACCTTACAGCCTTATGGACTCAACATTGTTGAACAATTTTAGATCATAAACTTTGCCCCTTATTTTCTTTCCTTTTTCTTCGCTGGTTTTGTTTCTTCTCTCTTTGTTTTCCTTTTTCTTGCTTTTGTACAATAACTGTTTGTGATTCTGTCACTGATACTCCTCTAAACACACCTTTTGTTTTTTACTTGTCCCTTTGTCGTTCCCTTTGACCTTGCACCTTAAATCCTTATGCCATTTAATCTCTCCTGCCTTGTTGATTAAAGAATTGCCATTCATGTAAAGCTGGGAGAAATCGAGTAAAGACAGTGATGAGAAAGCTAACAGAAGAGAAGACTTCAGTAAATCAATTATACACTGATGCCCCGCAGTCTCTGAAGGAGGATCATTGTTAGGTTCTTCTTCAAAGCAGTTAGTGCTTCCTCCCCAAGAATATTCAAGTCCAGGCTTTTGTTGTGCAGGGTACAATTATAAAGACGCATGGGGCAGAAATTTACCCCTGTTGGGGGGGTTGTGCGGGGGCAGGTGGGGGCAGGTGCGAACCCGATCGGCGCCCCCGATTGGGGCCACACAGCCATTTTACGTGGGCCAATTAAGGCCTTCCCAGCGTGACGCATGCCCAGAAGCA
This sequence comes from Cetorhinus maximus, assembly GCF_964194155.1. Classification (NCBI taxonomy): domain Eukaryota; kingdom Metazoa; phylum Chordata; class Chondrichthyes; order Lamniformes; family Cetorhinidae; genus Cetorhinus; species Cetorhinus maximus. The sequence continues at coordinate 85,901,026 of NC_135880.1, read as the reverse complement.
CTGAGCACTCACTGTGCGGGCAGGGGGGGATTCCTTGAGTCAGGGCCTGCATAGAAATCTTCTTGAGGCTGGAGCTGCCTCAGGGAGAATAAGTTCGGAATGAACGTTTTTATTAAAGACAGAGAACAATTATTTAGACGTGTCCTCTCATATGACAGCATCACATGAGCTGGGACATGTTTATCAAATCTTTGAAAATTTCTTATTCAATTAATAAACCCTTCATGAAACCTCATCCCACCCGTGGATGAGGTTCCATGAAAATTTGTGAAGGCCGCCTGGGCTCTTCGCCTGCCCACCAGCCTTAAGGTTGGATGGACAGCATTCTTAACTACTATAATTACTTTCTTAATGGCCTTAATAGACCTTTGACAGTTCGGCAGGCGCACAGCCGAGTCGGCTGCACGCCCGCCGAACTGAAAATCTAAATGACGCGCGGTGACACCGGGACACCCGCCCGACGTTGCCGCGCGTCATTTTACGCCGCTGCTCGCTGACCCAAAAATCCTTCCCATGAGCTACAGCTTACCTCACAGCTCCTTCCAATCTGTCAAGGCAGTGAAAGTACTCCTTGAAGATCCAGTTAGTCTTCTTTCTCAATGGCAACTCCAGTAGAGATTTGTTTCTACTCTGCTGCTTCCTTTTCATGAACTCTATGTCCAATCTAAAAGGCAGAGCAGGGCCCACCAGAACCTCCACTCCAGCTTTTTTTTTTATCAGGAATACCATTGAAACTATTTCCTGTCCTTGTAGCAAAGGGAGAATGGTCTGACCCCAGGCGTTTCAACAAGGTTAGCAGCAATCATTCTTATAAATCTGGAATATCCAAATCAGAGTCTAGTGATCTATATAGCAACCTGATTGGAATTTTGAGGTGCAAATGGAGCATGTACCTTCAGAAAATTGTACATTTTCTTTGACAGTACCAGGGGAAACAAGAGTGCTCTTCCTGGGCCCACAATAAAATCTCTGACCCATGCAATGCCCCGCAACACCCCGACACTCCTCCTGGGATACGCCATCTCCCTTCACCATCAGGATACAGCTATTGGATAGTTCAGTATGATTTCTTGACCTCCTACAACCAACAACATACAGTAGCATGTCCACTTGATAAAACACGCACTTCACCTTATCCTTTTAAAGATATGCTATAAATGATTATCAACAAGAACAAGAGATCTAGATGAAGGTTATTCACCAATAGGAATTCAAATTCCCTCTGAGGACAAGTCAGGAACAGAAATGAGATCTCATTGGAAATAATAAAAAGCTTTAAATGTCTGTATGATAGCGGGCAATAAAAGCTGTTTGGGGATTATATTAAATTAAAGACTGCTCTGCCTCAAATCTCTTTTAAGTAATATGATTCCACTATATAATCCACTCTTCATTTTAATATTGGCTACTGGAGGCTTATGTTGATTGTGTGGCAGAAAATATGTCTGAGAGTTTGGAGTTTTGATTAATTGAGGCTGAAAAATTATTTTTTAGTCTTGGCAGCAAACTACACTCAACTGAGCTTTATCTGAGCGATTTGTTCTGTTGGCAGCATTGATTGTAATGAGTATTAAAGCAAGAAAATTCAAACAAATTGTTGAAAAATAGACATTTGCTAAGGGATTGTAAATTTGTGAAGTCTCTATCAGCCATTATTTAATTCTTAAAATGTTTGCGATAATTACATTGCAGGCCTGAGAGTGAGTATATAAAGTATCTAAATATTCTGGCTTGGGCAATAGTTTAGGCCAGTTTTGAAATTTCAATGCAGGGAACATCCCCAAAGTCCAGAGATGGAGTCCCAATGGTCACAACAAATTGGTACTCAGGCCTTAGCTACAGAAAGCAACTAGATCTTAACATCTGTCATGCTTCCACAGGCAACTTATCTGCTTAAAGATTACAATTTTAGACCATCTGCCTCAGCAACAGTGGCATTCAGCTAAGTTCCAGGAAGGAGGTGGGTGGGTGGACGGACAGTGGATCATTGCGGGCAGATCCTGAAGTGCTGTGGGCTTGAAGGGACTCCTCCTCCTGGCTCCACATTAATCATTAAAAAATGAACTGCACTTTTTCAGTAAAAATGCTGCTAGGCCACATCCACTTCCAGAAAAACTGAGCACAGCAGGGCTAACATTGGCATAGATGAGTTGTCTCAAATGGTCTTTCTCTGTGTTGTATATTTAATGTCATACCATGTGTGTAATCTGAGGAATGGACATACTGCACTAATGTATCCTTTTATTTTTCTTTCCCATAGGTCCACATCAGCTGGAGAACAACCGGGCATTGAAGAAGGGACAGGGCAAGAGGGCAAGAATCAGGAGCATCAGGGGAGGATGAGAACCCAAGTGCGGAAGGTGGGAGGATAGTGCGGTCACCTTCAATGCACCTTACCTGAAAGTGCTGCCTTATCACTTAATCTTGGCCCCTCTCACTCTGCGAATGTACCCACTTTACGGTTGCCAACCGTGATTAAATGTATTCCTGGAGATTTCTTCACTCAACTTGCCCCCATTCGTTGGCCAACACAACCATTCTTGTGACACATATTCTTCCTATATGCCTATTGAAAAGCAAATAGACTCATTACCCAATTAGATGATGCTCAACTGTCAACCAAACAGCCTTTACTCCCTCATTTTCCATATTTTCATATCTGGTAAAGAGAAATGTTCAAAGAAAATTTAAAAACACAATTATTTTTAATGTCCTAATGATTTTTCTCCAGAATTGCACACAACAGTTACCTGGAGATTGATCTTCAATTCCTGGAGACTCCAGGCCAATCCTGGAGGGTTGGCAACCATAACTCACTTCCCCACTCTTGGGCAAACTAACTGCCTCAGTGGGACTAATGAGATGGCCTGTGAGGGAGTTTATGGGCTGACCGCAATACATCAGGGGATTAATGAGCACTAGGAGGGGAAAAGATGCATTCCAGCCCACTACAAGCCATGGTAAACATCAGGCCAAGTTGGAAGTGGGACCAGAAGGTTGTAGATGAGAAGAACAATGCTGCAGGATCATTGTAGATATCTGCAAACTTTACGGTTCATAAACTGTCATTTAAATCTGATCAGTGCAATGTTCTACGAGGGGCTTGAGACTTTAGGGTAGAAACTGGATAAGCTTTACCAGGAGGTTGGTCAGGCTAGCCAATATCATGCAGGGGCCTGACAGCCATTCTACATCTGATGCCCATTTCCCCACAGTGCGTTGCATGTTGTGTTGACAGTCATTGTTTCTGAATGACATACTGCTGCTGACTCAAAAGATTGTTGAACTTCCCAGGGTCAGTTGTGTAAGCCAGCCAAGACCAGGCTGCTCAGGAGCCACTGAAGCAGCCAGCACTAGTCCCAACAGGGCAGGCAGCTATCTGAAGTTAAACTACATGTATGTCCATGTCCCTTTCAGAGCTGCATCATGATGTTCTTCACATCCGAACTCCCTGATCCCTGTTGCATTAGCAGATGCAACAGGGATTGCATAATGTTCAACACCATTTGGGACTCCTCAGATACTGAAACAGTCCATGTCCAAATGCAGCAAGACCTGGACAATATCCAGGCTTTGGCTGACAAGTGGCAAGTAACATTCGCGCTGTACAGATGTCAGGCCATGACCATCTCCAACAGGAGAGAATCCAAGCATCGCCCCTTGATGTTCAATGGCATTACCATCACTGAATCCCCCACTATCAACATCCTGCGGGGGGGTTACCATTGACCAGGAACTGAACTGGACTCCCATATAAATACTGTGGCTACAAGAGCAAGTCAGAGGCTAGGAATCGTGCAATGAGTAACTCACCTCCTGACTCCCCAAAGCCCGTCCACCATCTACAAGGCACAAGTCAGGAATGTGATGGAATACTCCCTACTTGCCTGGATGAGTGCAGCTCCCACAACTCTCAAGAAGCTTGACACCATCCAAGACAAAGCAGCCGGCTTGATTGGTACCCCTTCCACAAACATTCACTCCCTCCACCCCCAAGACACAGTAGCAGCAATGTATATCATCTATAAGGTGCACTGCAGGACATCTCAAAGGCACCTTCAACAGCACCTTCCAAACCCACGACCTCTATCACCTAGAAGGACAAGGGCAGCAGATGCATGGGAACACCACTACCTGCAAGTTCCACTCCCAGTCACACACCATCCTGACTTGGAAATATATCGCCGTTCCTTCACTGTCGTTGGGTGAAAATCCTGGAACTCCCTTCCTAACAACACTGTGGGTTTACCTACACCACATGGACTGCGATGGTTCACGAAGGCAGCTCACCACCACCTTCTTCAGGGCAATTAAGGATGGGCAATAAATAGTGGCCTAGTTAATTGGTCCACATCCCATGAGCGAATTTTTTTTAAAAATCAGACAAATGGGGATGCCCTTGTCACTCATAAACAAAGAAATGCATGAAACATTGTATCAGCTCATTCACTAGATTGGGAACTTTCAGAACTTTCTTGATACTTCCTTTCCTTTCAAGTATTTTTGCCCATGTTTTTGAAAAGCACAGGACTGTTCATGGGATTTGGTTTCATTGGTGAATCTCCTTTATGTGGAAGACAAGACAGTATCAGAATCCTCTTCACCATCATTTATCCACTGGGAAGCAAACATAAATGGAAGTGCATTTTTGCTTTCCTTTTCTTCAGGGTAAGAGGTCAGTAAAGATCTCTAACATTGTCCTGGCTTAAGGTCATCAAACTCAGAGCGGAGCAGGGAGGAGAGCTGAGGGGTTTCTGGTTTCTTTGTTCAATAAGTCACCATACATTGCATTCACCTGCTGAGCCATTGATGGAGCTTAATGAGTGCCACTTCTTAACACACCTGACTTTAACCATTAGATTATTTAAAGAGAATAGATTTTGTATGATCGGCTAATTACCTACCTGTGCCGTGACAAACATAGCAAATAAATAATGCAGTCTCCTCTACATTGAAGAGATCAAACACAGGCTGGGTGCCCGCTTTGCAGAACACCTTCGGTCTGTCCGCAAGCATGACCCAGACCTCCCTGTCGCTTGCCATTTCAACACTCCACCCTGCTCTCATGTCCACATGTCCATCCTTGGCCTGCTACAATGTTCCAGTGAAGCTCAACGCAAACTGGAGGAACAGCACCTCATCTTCCGACTAGGCACTTTACAGCCTTCCGGACTTAACATTGAGTTCAACAACTTCAGATCATGAACTTTCTCCTCCATCCCCCCCGCCCCCCCCTTCCAATCCCCCTTTTTAAAAATTATTTATATATATTCTTTTAATATATATTTTTTCCCACCTATTTCTATTATTATTTTTATATTTATTTCCACCCATTGTTTTATCTCCACCTTTTAGCCTATTTCAATCCCTTCCCCCTACCCCACCCCCACTAGGGCCATCTGTCACTTGCTTGTACTGCTTTCTACCCTTAATGTCAGCATTAGCACATCCTTTAGCTAATATCACTACTGTCAACACCCCCTTGTCCTTTTGTCTATGACATCTTTGGCAATCTCTCCTTTGCCTCCACCTATCACTGACCCTCTATCCAGCTCCACCTGTCCCACGCCCATCAAACAGCTTATATTTCACCTCATTTCCATTTTTCTTTAGTTCTGATGAAGTCATACAGACTCGAAATGTTAACTGTCTTCCTCTCCACAGATGCTGTCAAACCTGCTGAGTTTTTCCAGCTATTTTTGTTTTTGTTATAGCAAATATCCAGCTGAGCTGTGGATGATTCACTATTGATGTGTCATGCTATATTATTAAATATAGAATGCCTTCAGCTTTGCTAAGTTGTGTTTTTACTGAATGTAAACTGTATGCCAATATGTAACATCATGGTAATCCTGCTTTGCACTCAAAACAGAGAATAATATAAGATAGCATGTTAAGTAAGCCTTAACAGGTTATCTCACCTGGGTGTGATCAATCTTTTTCTAAATTCATTTTCGGGATGTGGACTTTGCTGGCTGGGCCAGCATTTATTGCCTATCCCTAGTTGCCCTTGAGAAGGCGGTGGTGAGCTGCCTTCTTGAACCGCTGCAGTCCATGTGGTATAGGTACACCCACAGTGCTGTAGAAAGGGAATTCCAGGGTTTCGACCCAGCGACAGTGAAGGAACGGCGATATATTTCCAAGTCAGGATGGTGATTGACTTGGAGGGGAACTTCCAGGTGGTGATGTTCCCATCTATCTACTGCCCTTGTCCTTCTAGATGGTAGTGGTCACGGGTTTGGAAGGTGCTGTTGAAAGAGCCTTGATGAATTCCTGCAGCGCATCTTGTAGATGGTGCACAATGTTGCTACTGTGTATCGGTGGTGGAGGGAGTGAATGTTTGTGGATGCGGTGCCAATCAAGTGGGCTGCTTTGTCCTGGACCGTGTCAAGCTTCTTGAGCGTTGTTGGAGCTGCACTCATCCAGGCAAGTGGAGAGTATTTAATTAATCATTTCATTGCTATGAATAACCATCCTATTTCATTTATAGATGTAGACCCTCTGAGTTATGACTTTTTCCCATTTGCAGAATCACTACAGCAACTCATTGCTTTGGGTGAGATACTTCAATTTCTTTTCTTGTAGATATATGGAAACTAAGACTTAGAAGTTGATTTGTACAGACCTGCTACCATGAACTGTGTGCAGGAAACAATCACTGCACCCTAATAGGTAAGTCCAAAGCTCAACCAGTATTGGGCCAAGGGACTCACGTACATGAGGCTGGTAAGCTGCAGAAATTTGCTGAGAATCTCCAAACAACTTGCCAAGAATGATGATTTGTATCTTGGGCTGCTGCGTGGCTTGTTGCAACCTTTAGCTAGGTCTTGGATCAGGGAGTGGAGGGACCAATTAAATCAGAGGTGATGACTGGGAGAAGGTAGGGCGATTGGGAAAGATGGAGGGAGTGCAACAACCATAGGGAAAGATGGGGGCTTGCAAGAACCAGCTGATGTGTAAGTGAATGAGAGAGTGAGGGAGGAAACAATTGATAAAAAGGACAAGGTAGTGATTGGGGAAGAGAGGGATTCAGCAATTAGGAGAGGGAAGAAAAAGGTGATTAGGTGTGGAGGGAGGCAATGATTTGGATAGCTAGCATGACAGCAATCAGGAGGGGATGGGTGAGTAATAGCATCTCTTCATGTCAATACAATTAGTGCAAAATTTGGGATTATTTTGTATTTAGGTTCAAACATTGTTTTTTCTGCTTCGCATAAATAAAACAAATAATAAACCAGCCAATTTTCAGATGGAACTGAAATGAGGAGAATGGTAGAAACAACTGATAGTGTTACAGTTAAAGGTTTACAGAAGGATCAGTTATGTGACTGAACCGATAAATAAATCATTAAGTTTAATGGGGACAAATGTAAAAATTTCCAAACCGAGTGATACACCCCGCTACAAAACAAATTGAATGTTTCAGCAACATGATGAAGCAAGTATGAAAGAAAGAAATGGGGTGTCAGGATAAGGTGGTAATTTTCTGCTTTTATGTTGGAGGCAGAAGTCACACTGGCAGATATATCAAATGCCCTGTCCACAATTTGACAATGGCCAGATCTTCCGGTTTCCGGATGGTTAGTGACCAGGCATACCCCAGAAGATGCACTACTGGACTCCTTGGCGATCCTAATGCAAGGACTCCGTGGAAATTGCCTGGGAAGTTTGAACTTCCAATGAGCGATTCCTCTGCTCCCCAGGACCCTCTGAAAAAGACTCCACCTGTGAGTTAGAGTCAGAAACTTTGGACAGTTCTGGCTTACTTACCTGGATAGTTACCCAGGAAATGTTAGACAGAAAAAATACCTAATCTAACTCCTGGGTAACTACATAACTGACCCCCCAATCATTCACATTGACCCCCCGGTTCCCACCCCTGACCCCCCATCTCCCCTGAACCCGCCGACTCCTGTCCCATTCCAACCTGACTAGCCCCCAACCCAACCTGACTAGCTTTTGATCCAACCTATCTCACGATCCAACCTGTCTTGCCCGCACCACCCAACATCCCCCGCTACGTGCACTGACTACTCTTGACCCACCTATGCATTCACCCACATGCCACCCTACTCACCTGCCACTCTACTACCTCACCCACCTGCCACACTACCCCCTTAGCTACCCTAATCCCTCATCTATCCTATCCCCTTTCCCACTTACCTTTCTTACCTCAACCACCCTACACCCTTACCTTACCCACCCTCCCCCCATACCCACTCAGCTTCTCTCTGTAGCTTTTCAAACAAGCTTAGTTTTATGTCTTGGGTAAATGGGTTAGTTGGCCAACCGAACTCTAACTGCAGGCCTTCCTATATCCTCCTCAATAGCTGCTTGTAATCAATAACAGGGAGATACTGATGTAAGAATAAACAGTGATTGTTTATTGAGACATAGGGCAGAGCACCAGATCATACGTGCTCACTCAGAAACCTCCAGAATTAGACTTACAGTTCTCAGTTGCCCACGCTGCACAGTGATTCATCAGTGCTGTAACATGATCAGTACACTTGCATTCTCTTAAAGGGACAGGGTACCTCACTTTACCACACTTGGGACATTTAAACTCTTTACTCAACAGAATATGGTAGCTAGTGCTCTAAAAAACAGGTGTGGCTTCTGCACAGATTCTCTCCACTGCTCAATCTGAGGTTTCCTGCCCTGAGTCAGTTCTGCAGGATCCTCCATCAGAAGATTGGTCAGAAAAATCAGACGAAGGTAAGTGTCTTTTTTTTGTCTGATCAGAGTTGGAAATAGGGGCTCTGACCCTGTCGGAAGATTTGGGCCTATATGCACTGCTGTTAGACAAGGATCCCTTTTACAAACATCATCCCTATATTGTCAGAAAAATATCTACCAACTTTCTTATAATGCTTCACATTGCCTTGGGCAAATCACTTGTGGAACACTTTATAATAATAGGCACACATACACAGGGGAGAACACACAAAAGAACAATTAGAATGACTCAAGGTTTAAAAGGTTGAATTACAAGGAAAGTTTAGAGAATCTCGAGCTTTGCAGCCTAGAGCATGAGTGCTTTAGGTAAGTAAATCCAGAATATTACTTTCAAGATGGTAGGATTATAGGCCACAGGACCAAAATTAAAATGAATGAAAATAAAAAAAAACTATTAAGAAGTACATTCTTAAATCAGTGATTAAGGGAGGCACTAACTTACAGTTAGACAGCCAACTCCCCTAACTGCAATTACTTGTGATGTCCACCAACTATCTCATTCATAATAAAAGCAATAGATTATAGATGCTGGAAATATGAGACAAAAACAAACTTGCTGGAAATACTCAGCAGCATCTGTGGAGAAAGAAACAAAGTTAACTTTTTGACTACGGCAAGTTCCCTGAAGATGAACCAGGAGCCTGGAACAAGGTGAGTCTGGGGTCTCACTGCGATCAGGCTCGCTGAGGAGTTAGGGTAGACAAGGCAAGGGGAGAGGTGAAAAACGGGGCAGGAAAGTGGTGGGGGGGGGGGGTTCAGGGGCAGGTAACCTTGGGGCTCCTCCATTAATTGTCCGCTTAAGGGCCTCAATTGGGTTACGCCCCTGACACTTCCCCAACACAGGTTTAACTACCACAGTTTGTGGGGAGGGGGAATGGGAATGGGTATGGGTAGGCAATGGGCATGTTTTAAGCAACCAACCTGTAAAACCCTCTACCTGATCTAAAGGTTCTTCTGCCTTTACTCTGGATAGCAATGACACAACAACTTGGATGAAGTTTCACCAAAAGTGATACACCTTTATTAGGCCACTCTTTCTCTTATCCTTTTTTTTGCTATGGCCCTGTGGCATATAAGATAAAGCCTGTTTTTAGTCCATTTAATTGGTTTTCAATTACATCAGTCTCTTTTCCCTTGTTCTTATGTCCTGGGCCTCTCACAAGGTCATGCTTGAAGGAATAGAACCAGCCTGACTCTGCTTTGTTATCTCTTACACTGTTATCAATTCCCAGGCTGGTAAAGATAAACATCTTTATTAACTCTAACAAGCATAAAAGGGGTCTACCTTTCTCACAGTTTGATGCCAGTTCTCTTGCACAATTTAATTCATTTTGTAGACCTTGCTAATTCTGGCAAGGTTTTGACTTGACTAAATTGACCATCATGCTTTGTGTATTGCGCCCACAGTGCAGTTCATCTTCGGTCTGAGCTTTTCTGTCACCTCGATGTTCCATGTTACCACCATGAGATGGACTCCGCACACACAGTTACACCACAGCCAGTCTACATTAATTAATATAAGAGAAATAAAGAAACTGTTACATGGTGAAAAAGCATTTGTACATTAAAAAGGTAACTAATACATTGGCTTACACACCACCTGCCATCCATCCTCCCAAGGGGCTGCAAAATTTAACTCAGTGACTGAATGCCGTAGGTACTTGTGTTTCCCTTGGAAGTACTACACAGTTTCAATCTTCCACACACTATAGCTAGGATTTTCCGTGCCCGCCGGTGTCAGGCGTGTTCGGTGGCATGACCGGACAATATGGCGCAATCGGGTTCATGATGGCGTGAAACTAGTTCATGATTGTTTGCTCAGCCCGCCAATGGCGGGCCGTGTTTCCTGCCAATGGACGACGGGAACCTCATTGTAATACATCAGCATATCATTATAAGGCTAGCCCGCCGGACTCCTCCTCCCCCTGCTGTTTTCCCGCTAACGTGTTTCACAACAGCACATAAGTGACATGCACCTCATTCGGGACTTCAAGGTTTGTTTGCCTACCTCGCTTCGGCCGGTGCTTGTAGTCATCAGCGCCAGACTTCACAGACAGCACCACATCACTTTAGAGGGGCTCACGGGCAGGTTTCTACCTACCAGATCAGCCATATGTGGGTGGCTTTTCAATGGCTGCAGGGCAAGGTCTTGCTTGGGGAAGGGGGAGAAGTGGCCTTAGGCAAGGAAACAGGCTGCAGGATGAGAGCTGTACTAGGGAAGGCGGGTATCCCAGGATGTGTGCATGGGCACAAGTTGATCCGTGCAAATGACCTCAAGATGGTGAGGGCTGAGGAGGCAGTCTCCAGAGGAGATGAGGCCAGATGGACTTGTGAGGGTATATGAGAGAAAATGGGTGGTGATGTCCCTTGAGCTAGCAGTGAGTGAGATGCCAGTGAATGTGTAATGACCTTGTGAGTGAGAGTTTAGAGTGATGAGATGATTGCCATACCCTGGCTGCACGGATGATTTCATTCATCCTCTATCTGCATTGGATGACCAACCACTTCTGTGCTGCATTGGCACTGATCACCAATGCCACCACCTGCCATGCTGGATTGGTGATGCCGCTGCCCATCCTGTGGCCAGAGCAGGGGTAGAGGACATCACAGCGGGCCTCCATGGGGTCCAAATGGCATTCCAATGATGCATCATTAAACCTGGGGGCTGCAGTCTGTTTTGCTTTTCATGGACATGTTCCCTGCAGTGATTGTGGGCTGGAAGCATTGAGATGTGTGCACGTGGCTGGACATTAAATATAGCGCCCGCCGTGATAAAGCGGCGAGGTGATGGCGTGGCAGGCGAATTAGAGGCCGCCTGCATGGAACCAATGTGTCCCCTAGGAATGCATGAGTAATGCAGCGGGTTTGGGACAATACGGCGTAAAAGCTTGCCATTGTGGCTGACGGGTAAAACATAGTTTTACCCTCCTACTACCGCACTTAGTGCAAATTTGAGACAATTCCACCATATGTTTTTTCATGCCAAAGGGGTAATACTTGTTGGGCCATAATTTGCACGCCCCAAGCAGCTCCGATGATCGGAAGTAGTCAGTGTAATTTTCAAAGGCAGGTAAGTATGTATTTATTTCTTCTAATTCCTGCGAGCCATCTCTTTCCGACGCTAGTTGGAAATTACGGCTTATTATTTATTAAGTTGTGCCTTCCTTTCTTGAAGATCTGCCAATGGCTGCAGGGCAAGGTCTTGCTTGGGGAAGGGGGACAAGTGGCCTCAGGCAAGGGAACAGGCTGCAGGATGAGAGCTGTACTAGGGAAGGGGGTATCCCAGGGTGTGTGCGCGGGCACAAGTTGATCCGTGCAAGTGACCCCAAGATGGTGAGGGCTGAGGAGGCAGTCTCCAGAGGAGATGAGGCCAGATAGACATGTGACGGTATGTGTGTGAGAATGGGTGGTGATGTCCCGTGAGCTGGCAGTGAGTGAGATGCCAGTGAATGTGTAATGATCTTGTGAGTGTGAGTTTAGAGAGATGGTTGCCATACCCTGACTGCACGAATGATTTCATTCATCCTCTATCTGCATTGGATGATCAACCGCTTCTGTGCCCTCAATGGTAGGCCCTGGGAGTGAGCTGCCCTGCACAGATCTTGTCTGGCCTGAGTCGGAATGTTGAGTGAGAAAGGATAGCCTGGATTTCCAGGTAAGTACTTTTGAACGGAGTGGCAATCTGACTCAATTGCCACTCCATCGGAAGTTGTGGCATTATTTCCAACACCTTGGTAGGATATTGCTGTCCTTGTAGCAATTGAAGACAAAATATATAGTACTTATTGTAATGGCATCTAATCCTGACAGCCAGGATATAGGCTGCTGTCACATGTGGGTCCACGATACACCAGCCTCTCAGGTCACAGTACCACATCCATAAGATCATAAGACGTAGGAGCAAAAGAAGTAGGCCATTCGCCCCATCGAGTCTGCTCTGCCAATCAATGAGATCATGGCTGACCTGATGATCATCAACTCCATTTTCCTGCCTTTTCCCCATAACCCCGATTCCCTTACTGATTTTAATCTGTCTATCTGTCTTGAAAATACTTCAGGACCCAACCTCTACAGCCCTCTACAGTAAAGCATTCCACAGATTGACTACCCTCTGAGAGAAGAAATTTCTCCTCATCTCTGTTTTAAATGGATGACCCCTTACTCTGAGATTATGCCCTCTGGTCCTAGACTCTCCCACAAGGGAAAAACAACCTCTCAGCATCCACCTTGTCAAGCCCCCTAAGAATCTTACATGTTTCAATAAGGTCACCTCTCATTCGTCTAAACTCCAATGAGTACAGGCCCAACCTACTCAACCTCTCCTCATAAGAAAATCCCTCCATACCCGGGATCAACTTAGCGAACCTTCTCTGGATTGCCTCCAAAGCTAGTATATTTTTCCTTAGATAAGGGGACTAAAACTGTTCACACTATTCTAGATGTGTTTGAACTAGTGCCTTGTATCGTTTTAACAAGACTTCACTATTTTTATACTCCATTCCCTTTGAAATAATAGCCAACGTTCCATTTGCCTTCCCTATTACCTGCTGAACTTGTATGCTGGCTTTTTGTGATTCATGCATGAGGATTCCCAAATCCCTCTGTGCTGCAGATTTCTGCAGCCTTTCTTCAAGTAAATAGTATTCAGCTCCTCTATTCTTCCTGCTGAAGTGCATAATGTCACATTTTCCCACATTATATTCCATCTGCCATGTTTTTGCCCATTCACTTAACCTGTCTATATCCCTCTGTAGATTCTTTGTGTCATCCTCACTACTTGCCTTCCCATCTATTTTTGTGCCATCCGCAAACTTGGCAATATATCAAGTCATTGATATATATTGTAAATAATTATGGCCCCAGCACTGATCCCTGTAGCACTCCACTAGTTACAGGTTGCCATCCTGAAAATGTCCCCTTATCCCAATTCTCTGTCTTCTATTAGTTAGCCAATCCTCTATCCATGCTAATACATTACCCCTAACACCTTATGTGTGGTACCTTATTGAACACGTTTTGAAAATCCAAATATATTACATCTACTGGTTCCCCTTTATCTATCCTGCTTGTTACCGCCTCAAAGAATTCTAATAAATTTTTCAGGCATGATTTCCCCTTCATGAAGCAATGCTGACTCTGCTTGATTATATTAGGTATTTCTAAATGCTCTGCTATTACATCCTTTATAATAGACTCTAACATTTTCCCAATGATGGCTGTTAAGCTAATTGGCCTATAGTTACCTGTTTTTCTGTCTACCTCCTTTTTTGAATAAGGGTGTTACATTGGCAGTTTTCCAATCCTCTGGGATTTTTCCAGAACCTAAGGATTCTTGGAAGATTACTACCAGTGCATCCACTATCTCTGTAACTACATCCTTTAATATCCTAGGATGCAAACCATCAGGTCCAGGGAGCTTAGTGGCCTTTAGCCCCATTAGTTTCCCCAGTACTTTTTCTCTAGTGATAGTTATTGAACTTATTTCCTCCACCCACTTTTGCCCCTCGATTATTTAGTATTTTTGGAATGCTATTAGTGTCTTCTACCGTGAAGACTGCTGCAAAGTTTTTATTCAACTCCTCTGCCATTTCCTGGTTCCCCATTATTATTTCCCCAGCCTCATTCTCTAAGGGGCCTATGTTCACTTTGGCCTCTCTCTTTCTTTTTATACATTTAAAGAATTTGATCTTTGCCACATTGTATGTTTTTTTCTTTCAATTTGATACTATCCTTAATTTCCTTGGTTAACCATGGTTGGTTTCCTAGAATCCTTCCTCCTCATGACCCAGACCTCCCTGTCGCTTGCCATTTCAACACTCCACCCTGCTCTCATGCCCACATGTCCATCCTTGGCTTGCTGCGTTGTTCCAGTGAAGCTCAACACAAACTTGAGGAACAGCACCTCATCTTCCGACTAGGCACTTTACAGCCTTCCGGACTGAATATTGAGTTCAACAATTTTAGATCATGAACTCTCTCCTCCATCCCCCACCCCCTTTCCGGTCCCCCTTTTTTCCAATAATTTATATAGATTTTTCTTTTCCCACCTATTTCCATTATTTTTAAATGTATTTCCATCCATTGTTTTATCTTTACATTTTAGCCTATTTCAATCCCTTCCCCCCACCCCACCCCCGCTGCGGCTATCTGTACCTTGCTCGTCCTGCTTTCTATCCTTAATGTCACCTATTATCACATTCTTTAGATATATCACCACCTTCAACACCTCTTTGTCCTTTTGTCTATGACATCTTTTGGTTATCTCCAACTATCACTGGCCCTCTATCCAGCTCTACCTGTCCCACCACCCCCTTAAACCAGCTTATATTTCACCTCTTTTCTATTTTTCCTTAGTTCTGCTGAAGAGTCATACGGACTCGAAACGTTAACTGTGTTCCTCTTCGCAGATACTGTCAGACCTGCTGAGTTTTTCCAGGTATTTTTGTTTTGGGGCTGGATATATTCCAGGAGATGTCAACAGATGTGACATGACACAAAGCCAATGACATGGTGGGAACTGGTGAATTTCTTCACCGGCCCAATTTCTCATCCACCATGCCATCTTACCCAACTTCTCTTGGCTGCTCTCCCAGATTCAGTTTCTTTGACATTTATTTCTCTTTTTGTTTTCTCCTTTCTCTCCCTGCAACAACCACCTTGGAGACTTTTAAATGTTTAATTCTGACTTCCAACACGAGTTGTATTCGGTGTCCTGAGAAGAAAACAAATAAAACTACACTTACACTATTAATTCAGTCAGCACAGTGTATCAAATTTGACAACAACTGCAACTGATCTGATGCTGAACTTTATTGAAGTCCTTGGACTGCCCTCCCAATTCAATGAGATGAATAATTTAACAGTGCCTTGAACTGGCAGACAGATATCAGCGTGTATACAGAAAGCTCTATCTGTCTATCTTGCCTCTGACAGATCTACTTGAACTAAGGTGTGTTTGAAATGTCAATATTTAACTGTTTGAATCTCACATCCACACTTACAGCACAAACCACCAGAGCCGTGCACTTCACCCGAACACCATTTGTAGAACCCGCAAGTATTCAGCACGTGAACCAAGTCCAAAGCACAACACCGGTTCAGAACTGTTTTAGCCTAGGTCTGTCTCTGAGCTCACTTTCTGCTGCTGTGCAACCTCTTGGTCGCGTTTATCGATCTGAGATTTTCTAAGCACCGAGTGAGGTGAATTATATCTTTCTCGAAATGTATGTCTTTCCCAAGATAATGTAAGTCCCGTGTGGGCTGGGCGCGATCGGCTGTGCGCCGCCATTTTACGTGAGCGCTCCCCGTGCGGGTGGGGGGAGGAGGGAGAGTCGGGGCCTGCGCAAAAGAGCGCAGAAATCTCCCCGAGGCACGAAGCTGTCTGAGGGAGATTATTTTCATTATGAAAACTTGAAAAATAAAATAGAAAAAATTATTCAGACATGTCCCCTCATGTGACACTGTCACATGAGGGGAAGTCAATGCATTTTAATGAAAAATTTTATTTGATTTATAAACCCTTCATGAAACCTCATCCCATCCGTGGATGAGGTTTCATGAAAAATGCGAAGGCCGCCTGGGCTGTACCTTAAGGTTGGACGGGCAGGCCAGACAACTAGTTTAATTAGTTGTTAAATGGCTTTAGTAGGCCTTTGACAGTTCGGCGGGCGCACAGCTGACTCAGGTGCACGCCCACCGATCTGAAGATCGAAATGTCGCGCGGTGACGTTGGGACACACGGCCGATGTCATTGCTTTTCATTTTATGCATTGGCAAGCGGGGCCCGCCCCCGCATGCCGACCAGAAGATGCAGGCCAATGTTTATATCACAAGTTTGTTTATTCTATTTCCAGCAACAGGATAGGGAAGGGTCAAATTGAACCATTTTACTTTTAAAATCTCCTGGATTGCTTTTAAAAGCCACTGGGAGATTGATGGCGAATCCAGTGGACTCCTGGTCATTCCGGGAGAGTTGGCAACCCTAACAGACCACGGATCATAGGCCTGACTCTAATTTTTAGACTTTGGACCGGATTTTGGCTACCGAGGTGGGTAGCTTGAGTCGGGAAATTTCCCAACTCACTGGGCCGCCTCAGTAAAAAACACCATGTCCAGGATTTTCCGGTCCCGCCCTTGGTGGGTGCCATGGCAGGCGGGAGCAGAAAATATCGTGAGAGCCTAAAAATCTGTTTTACGTCAGTGGGAAAACAGGGTCCTATTGTCCACTCTGGCCTTCTAAGGTTGAGCACGTTTCCTGATGCGCAATGTTGGGAAGGTTATTTGAATGCATTTAAAAATGATGAGCGCTCATTGTAAAGCCTGCTTGTCGGTATCATCCCCCCCCATACTGGATCGAGAGGTCACATCGGTGTCTAATTAGACTGGTGTGTTTCACAACAGTGGGCAGAATTTTACCGACGTCACTGCGCGCCATCGCGATATTTCAGTGGACAGGCGCGCGATGATCTCGGATGCAGACCCGCCATTAATTATCGGGTGACTTAAGGCCTTTGAGGCACCAACACTCAGCAATTTTTCAGGGCCCGTGTGATCTTCGGGTAGGCAGGCAGGTAGGACACATTTGTATAAACCTCACACACGGGCGGGATAAGAGGGGTCAGTAGGGTCGTGAATGTGCTCAGTCAGTTATTTATTTTTGAAAGTTAATGATACTTGCCTGCGTGAGCAGAAGTACTTCAAAGCTCATACCAGCTGCTTTGACAGGACTCAACCTTCAGGTCAGCACTCTGCAGTGAAGATCCTTTTTGGGGCCTGCAGGTTTCAGGAAGCCTCCCTTAGTCTGGGAATGGGAGTTGTGCTCTCCACTGGAGGCACCTCCTCTGAGGAGGGAGGGCCAGAAGTGTGAGGAAGCCAGGAGTGCACATTCAGCCTCCGAGACCACAGAGAATGCCACTATCCCGCTGTCAGGGTATACAGGCAGCGAAGCAGCTACCTCAATATATCTGAGGTGCAGTGCCAAAGGAGGCTCCATCTCTCAAGGGAGACAGTCAACTCTATCTGTCAGATGATAGGCCCTGAGATCTCTGCTAACTGTGTGGGTGGGCACCCCATGCTAGTGGCTCTGAAGGACACAGCTGCTCTCAACTTCTATGCCTCTGGCTCTTTCCAGGGCTCAGTGGGTGATCTTTGCGGTGTCTCCCAATCAGCTGTTCACACTTGTATCAAGCAGGTGACAGACACTCTGTTCAGGCATGCACTGACCTTCATCAGGGACCAGGCAAGCCAGACACAGTGAGCCAGAGGCTTCACGGCCATTACTGGCTTCCCCTGCGTCCAGAGTGCAATAGTCTGTACACATGTGGCCATCAAGGCGCCAAGGCAACAGGAAGGGTCTCCCAGATCACCATCACCTGCTGTGTATTTGTCGCTGATTTTAGTGATTGTGCACTGAGAGAGCTGGGTACGCACAAGGCGGACAGGATCACACACGATCTCTGAGTAAGGTCTCAAAGGTAGGAAATCCTGCCAGATGACAGTGAGTAAATGGAGTGTGAGGATCTATGGCCCTTCTCTCAATGGAAACGAGACTTTCACCTTACAATAGTGCAGACAAGACAGCTGAACACCTTAGCCTAAATCTTAAACAGGAAAGAATAAGGAATACTCCAAGCAGCGCATCACGTGAATGAGGTTGCTTACACAATCAGACTGGAAATTAAGGATGAGGCATCAACGATGTTGAAAATTATAACAGTACGCACACGCACTGTGGTGATGTGGAAGCTGACAACACCTACCCAAAGCACCTGCTTTCGACATCTGCAATAAGCGGCAGTAGGGACCATTGTGTCACACCTGGTGGATGACAACACAGCTAATCAAAAAGAGGCATACACAGAAGTTGTGAAATGGGTGATTTACTATTCTCATTAGTGCAAACTACACAACATGTGGTTATCACTCAGGCCACCATTGTGCTTCTAATATTTTTTAAACTTTCCTAACCCGACCGCTATGTTTTGGTGCATATCTGACATCCAAAGTGGAGGTGGAGGCAGCCTGCTGACTGCTACGTCCTGTTGACTTTGGCTGGCGTCCTCTAGAGGGCCAAGACTTGGATGTCCCAGCCTGCTTTGAGTCTCCTGCTGTGGTGCAGGTACACCCTCCAGGAGCTGGAGGCGTTGGGGTCACAGGAAGAGGGGATTGGGGTCGGCTGGACACTCCCGGAGTCACCTGAGTGGATGGCACAAGGTGTCCGGATGCTGGTCCATATCTTTATGGGTGGCCGAGGGCCCCTGGCTGACTCCTTGAGGAGAAGGGTAAGCTGGAGTGAGATTGATTTGCCCTCGTCCTCTCTCACGTAGCCAGTGATGGATGCCACCAATGGCGACAGCGATGGAGTGCAGGACCCATGTCCCGGACCAAGGTCTCCATGGTGGCCACCATCCTACCAGTGTTGACCTCGGTGCATTGGCATGCTGGTGTTATAACCTCAGGCTGAAAGTGGACGGACTCCTCAATCATTCGTTGCAATCTGTGCAAAGCAGCTGACAACCTTTCCTAATATTCCATTAACTGTGGCTGAAGCTCCACCAACCGAGGTGGGACCGAGACGGAGTCTTGTTATCAGACTCGGGCTCAGCAGAATCCAGGCCTCTAGCAATCCTCCGAGTGCCAGCTACCTCGGATGTCTCTGCCTCTGCCTGCTGTGGACTAGATTTTATGCTGTGCTCACCACATTGTGACCCCGAGGCTACTCTAGAACTAGGTGCTACTGAAGTGTATGTTTCTGTGCTGGTGAGAAGTGTGGGTGAGTGCTGTGATGAGTCTTCAACAGTGCTCTCCTTTTCTTCTACTTCCGAAGTAGCTTTAGGGCTGGCGATGAGGGCCTGGCTGGATGATACCCTCGGATGTTTTCCAGAGGTGCCTTTAAAGAAGGTAGAGATTACTTAAGGCTGGCAAGCGACTGGAAAATAGCAGAATGGGCTCATAGTATGGTTGTCTGAGGGATGAGCTGGTGCAGGTTCCACACTCGGGTTAGCACTGCCCATCCCACCATCATCACATGCACAATCCCTGTCCTCTCCGGCCAGCGCGATAGCATGCTCCTCATATGGAGTGAGGGTCTTAATTTCAGCCCTTCCACCCAAAATCTGGGAGCTCTCTCTCCTATTGCGTGCAAGCTTGTCCTGCGTGAAGACAAATGGAGGGATTGTGAGAAGGACACATGCCAAGGCAGATGATAAGGATGCCTGCCTTGTGTGTGTGTGTGTGTATGTGGTGAGTGGGGCAGTGGATGGGATGAGGATGCGATGTACATGGGAGTTGAGGCCAGACGGAGCTGCAAAATTGTTTGTGAGAGAGAGTGAGTGATGGGCTTTCAGCTGGCAATGTGTGGGGTGTCATCCTGCTAAATCCTGATGGGCTTGTGAAAATGTGAGTTGAGGATGATGATAGTTCACTTACTCTGCCAGAACAAACAAAATCATTCACCCTCTTCCTGCGTTGGATTGCAGACCTTTTCTGCGCTGTGATTGCGCTAACTGCTGAAGCCACCGCCTCCCAAGCCGGAATGGTGGCATTGGTGGAACTCCTCCGGCCATCACTGTGGTAGAGGATATCCCTGCAGCCCTCAACAGCGTCCAGCAAGCGGCCCAGTGAAGCGTCACTGAACTTGGGAGCCACACTCTCCTCGCCTTTCAGGGCCATTTCTTCCATGGGGCTAAAAGCAAAATACTGCGAGTGCAGCGAACCTCTGGAAGCTCTAAAGAAGAGTCATACGGACTCAGACATTAACTGTTTCTCAAGGAGTCTTACAAATAAGGCAGTTTTTAAAAATTCATTCATGGGATGTGGGCTTCGCTGGCTGGGCCAGCGTTTATTGCCCATCCCTAGTTGCCCTTGAGAAGGTGGTGGTGAGCTGCCTTCTTGAACCACTGTAGTCCATGTGGTGTTTGTACACCGACAGAGCTATTAGGGGGTTCCAGGATTTTGACCCAGCTACAGCGAAGGAACGGCGATACATTTCCAAGTCAGGATGGTGAGTGACTTGGAGGGGAACTTCCAGGTGGTGGTGTTCCCATCTATCGGCTGCCCTTGTCCTTCTAGATGGTAGTGGTCATGGGTTTGGAAGGTGCTGTCTAAGGAGCCTTGGTGAATACCTGTAGTGCATGTTGTAGATGGTACACGCTGCTGTTACTATGTGTCGGTGGTGGAGGGAGTGAATGTTTGTGGATGTGGTGTCAATCAGGCGGACTGCTTTGTTCTGAATGGTGTCCAGCTTCTTCAGTGTTGTATGGGCTGCACTCATCCAGGCAAGTGGGGAGTATTCCATCACACTCCTGACTTGTGCCTTGTAGATGGTGGACAGACTTTGGGGAGTCAGGAGGTGAGTTATTCGTCACACGATTCCTAGCCTCTGACCTGCTCTTGTAGCCACAGTATTTATATGGCTAGTCCAGTTCAATTTCTGGTCAATGGTAACCCCCCAGGATGTTGATAGTGGGGGACTCAGTGATGGTAATGCCATTGAACATCAAGGGGCAATGGTTGGATTCTCTCCGGCCAGCGCGAAAGCGTGCTCCTCATATGGAGTGAGGGTCTTAATTTCAGCCTTGGAGATGGTCATTGCCTGACATTGTGTGGCGTGAATGTTACTTGCCACTTATCAGCCCAAGCCTGGATATTGTCCAGGTCTTGCTGCATTTGGACGTGGACTGCTTCAGTATCTGAGGAGTCACGAATGCTGCTGAACATTGTGCAATCATCAGTGAACACCCCCACTTCTGACCTTATGATGGAAGGAAGATCATTGATGAAGCAGCTGAAGGAGATTGTGCCTAGGGCACTACCCTGAGGAACTCCTGCAGTGATGTCCTGGAGCTGAGATGACTGACCTCCAACAACTACAACCATCTTCCTTCATGCTAGGTATGACTCCAACCAGCAGAGAGTTTTCCCCCTGATTCCCATTGACTCCGGTTTGCTAGGGTTCCTAGATGCCACACTCAGTCAAATGCAGCCTTGATGTCAAGGGCAGTCACTCTCACCTCACCTCTGGAGTTCAGCTCTTTTGTCCATGTTTGAACCAAGACTGTAATGAGGTCAGGAGCTGAGTGGCCCTGGTGGAACCCAAACTGGGCATCAGTGAGCAGGTTATTGCTCAGCGAGTGCTGCTTGTTAGCAATATTGATGACCCCTTCCATTATTTTACTGATCATGGAGAGTAGACTGATAGGGCTGTAATTGGCCGGGTTGGATTTGTCCTGCTTTTCGTGTACAGGGCATACCTGGGCAATTTTCCACATAGCCGGGTAGATACCAGTGTTGTAGCTGTACTGGAACACCTCAGCTAGGGGCGGGCAAGTTCTGGAGCACAAGTCTTCAGTACTATTGCCGGAATGTTGTCAGGGCCCAAAGCCTTTGCAGTATCCAGTGCCTTCAGCCGTTCCTTGATATCATGTGGAGTGAATTGAATTGGCTGAAGACTGGCATCTGTGATGTTGGGAACCTCCGGAGAAGTGGATGGATCATCCACTCGGCACTTCTGGCTGAAAATTGTTGCAAATGCTTCAGCCTTATCTTTTACACTGATGTGCTGGGCTCATCCATCATTGAGGATGGAGATATTTGTGGAGCCACCTCCTCCAGTGAGTTGTTTAATTGTCCACCACCATTCATAACTGGATGTGGCAGGACTGCAGAGCTTAGGTCTAATCCGTTGGTTGTGGGATCGCTTAGCTCTGTCTATCACTTGCTGCTTTGCTGTTTGGCACGCAAGTAGTCCTATTTGAGAGCTTCACCAGGCTGACAACTCATTTTTAGGTGTTCCTGATGCTGCTCCTAGCATGCCCACCTGCACTCTTCATTGAACCAGGGTTGATCCCCTGGCTTGATGGTAATGGTAGAGTGGGGGATATGCCAGGCCATGAGGTTACAGATTGTGTTCGAGTATAATTCTGCTGCTGCTAATGGCCTACAGTGCTTCATGGATGCCCAGTCTTGAGTTGCTAGATATGTTCAAACTCTATCCTATTTAGCACGGTGGTAGTGCCACAACACGATGGAGGGTTCCTCAATATGAAGGCGGGACTTCATCTCCATAATGACTATGCGGTGGTCACTCCTACTGATACTGTCATAGACAGATGCATCTGTGCCAGGCAGGTTGGTGAGGATGAGGTCAAGTATGTTTTTCCCTCACCACCTGCCGTAGGCCCAGTCTAGCAGCTATGTCAATTGGGGGAAGGCCGATTTCAATAAGGTAAGATAGGTTCTGGCCAAAATTGACTGGGAGCAGCTACTTGTAGGAAAATCTACATCAGACCAGTGGGAGTCATTCGAAAAGGAAACAGTGAGAGTTCAGGGCCAACATGTTCCTGTAAAGGTGAAGGGATATAGAGGATTGGATAACGGGACAAAAGGCTTATTGCAGATACAGAAGGCTAAAAATAGCAGAAACCCTAGAGGATTATACAAAGTGTCGGGGGTACTTAAAAAAGTAATTAGGAGAGTGAAGAGTGGGGCATGAGAAAACACTGGCAGGCAAGATAAAGGAAAATACCACGGTATTTTATAAATGTGTTAAGGGCAGGAGGATAACCAGGGAAAGAGTAGGGCCCATTAGGGACCAAAGTGGCAATCTGTGCAGGGAGCCAGGGGACGTAGGCGAGGTTTTAAATGATTATTTTCCATCTGTGTTCACGATGGAGAAGGACAATGTAGGTGCAGAAATCAGGGAGGGGGACCGTGATATACTTGAACAAATTAGCATTGAAAGGGAAGAGATATTAGCAGTTTGCGCAGGCTTAAAAGTGGATAAATCTTGAAGCCCAGATGAGAGGCTATGTGAGACAAGGGAGGAGATTGTAGAGACTCTGACACTAATTTTCACATTCTCTCTGGCTATCCTACAACACTATGCAAGAGGAGGACAGGGCACCTTGACCTTCCTCCAGGTGCCCCTTCCCCTCAAGGCATCAGGCAGGGGCATTTTGGAACTCAAAGGTTGGAGGAGCGGAAGTTACACGCACCTGGGACCTCCTCTCAGGACTCTCTGTAGGAATCCTCTTTGTCTGCGACCCCTTCAACCCCATCCTTTGTGGCTGTAGAGGGAACAGTTGCCCCCACAGCAGGACAGCCAAATCAAGCCAGGGCCCTCCAGACCTCAGGTATCCAGAGCCGCCAACGTCACCCAAGGCAACAGGACCAACTGGTCAACAGGCTTCCTCCACCCCTGCTGCACATGTCAGGGGTGCATTTAGAAGAAGTAGTACGAAAGAAAAATTAAGTTCTGAATTCACAAGTGGTTACACGAGTGCACTTTGATTGTTAGACCGATCACACTTTAGTAAATATCATTCGCTTGCACTTTAATCATGTCTGATGCGGTTAATTTGCATTAGCACCAATGCCTGTGCGCTCCCCCCAACCCCCTAACACCTTCTGAGGGACATCCCATGTCTCCCAGTAATCAGGCATGTACAGGGAGGCAAAGGTCTTTGCCCAGGGCTCTTACATAAGAACTAGGAGCAGGAGTAGGCAATTCAGCCCCTCGAGCCTGTCCCGCCATTCATTATGATCATGGCTGATCTCATTTCGGCCTCAACTCCAATTCCCCGCCCTCTCCTCATAACCTTTCAACCCATTACTAATTTAAAATCTGTCTATCTCCTCTTTAAATTTATTCAGCTTCCCGGCATCCACTGCAGTCCGAGCTAGTGAATTCCACAGATTCACGACCCTTTGTGAAAAGTAATTCCTCCTCATCTCTGATTTAAATCTACCACCCCTTAGCCTAAAACTATGGCCTCTCATTCTAGAATGCCCCAGAAAGGGGAACAGCCGCTCCACGTCTACTTTGTCTATCCCCTTTAGCATCATATACACCTCAATTAGATCTCCTCTTATCCTTCTAAACTCTAGCGAGTATAGACCTAAACTGCTCAATCTCTCCTCATAAGACAAGCCCCGCATCTCTGGAATCAATCTAGTGAACTTCCTCTGAACCGCCTCCAATGCAACTACATCCTTCCTCAAGTAAGGGGACCAAAACTGTGCACAGTACTCCAGGTGCAGTCTCATCAATGCCTTGTACAGTTGCAACAACACTTCCCAATTTTTATACTCTATTCCTTCAGCAATAAATGCCAAAATTCCATTTGCCTTCCTTATTACCTGCTGTACCTGCATACTAGCTTTCAGTGATTCATGCACGAGGACACCCAGATCTCTCTGCACTGAAGCATTCTGAAGTTTCTCTCCATTTAAATAATAAGTCGCATTTTTATTCTTCCAACCAAAATGGATAACCTCACACTTATCCACGTTAAACTCCATCTGCCAAATTTTGGCCCATTCACCTAACCTGTCCATATCCATTTGTAAATTTCTTATTTCTTCATTGCAACTTACTTTCCCACCTATTTTGGTGTCATCTACAAATTTAGCTATAGTACCTTCCATCCCTGAATCCAAGTCATTAATATAGATTATAAATAGTTGGGGCCCAAGGACCGAACCCTGTGGCACCCCACTAGTTACAGCTTACCATCCAGAAAAAGACCCATTTATCCCGACTCTCTGCTTTCTGTTGGTTAGTCAATCCTCTATCTAAGCTAATATATTACCCCTAACTCCGAGTGATTTTATCTTGTGTATTAATCTTTTGTGCGGCACCTTATCAAAGGCCTTCTGGAGTCCAGATATACTACATCTACAGGATCCCCATTATCCGCTTTGCTTGTCACATCTTCAAAGACCTCTAGCAAATTACTCAAACACGATTTACTCTTCATAAAACCATGGTCAGTCTCCAAATGCCCCATTACTACTTCCTTAATAATGGATTCCAGCAATTTCCCAACGACAGACGTTAAACTAACTGGTCTATAGTTTTCTACTTTCTGCATCCCCCCCTCCCCCCACTTTTTGAATAAGGGCGTTACATTAGCATTTTTCCAATCCACTGGAACCTTTACAGAATCCAGGGAACTTTGGAATATTATAGCCAATGCATTCACTATCTTCGCTGTCACTTCCTTTAAGACCCTGGGGTGTAGGCCAACAGGCCCTGGGGACTTGTCACCCTTTAATCCCAACAGTTTGCTCAATATTTTTTCTCCAGTGATGGTGATTGTTCTAAGTTCCTCCTCTATATCCTCTGCACTACCTGTTACTATTAGGGTGGTACTAGTATCCTCCACTGTGAAAACTGAGGCAAAATACTTGTGAGTCATGTATAAGAATCTCCCGCACACACTGAGCCTTTGCCCTTCTACATGCTGGTGTTCCCCTTCATTCATCCAGTTGAGCTGACCTGCACCTCCACCCACCTCCGATGACCCAACTCCCATGTAGCATCTCAAGATCTCCACCACGGGGTTCTGCCTAATTTCGAGAAGCCATGAAACATTTGAAGTTGAATCTAATACCTTTTACCCTCCCCCCATCCCCTACACCCTCCCATCCCCAATAACCATTAAACCCCCCAAGGAATTAATTGTGACTCCCCACGGTCATACTTCAACCCTCCCCCATCACCTTCCATCCTGTATAGGTAAATGTAGAAGTCCCCAACCTAACGAAAAGCCCATCCCCGTTATGATAAACATGCCCCCACCTCATCCTGTCGAACTCCCAAATTACCCTTCTGCATCCCCTCCAACAATCTTCAGTGCCCCTTCACTCAACATTGCCAGAACCCTCAACCTCCCAGCCTACCAGTTCTCGCTGCCCACTTTAACCTCCACCATTTCCTCCTACCACTGGTATCCTCAGTATGCCCCCCAGGAATCCTCCACTGACTCTCCCTCTGAACCTCTTTTCCCCTCTACATACTCCCATGCCCCTTCATATCTCCACAACCCCCGTCCCCCTTCACACCTGCACAACGCCACCCCCCTCGCCCCCCGCGGCCCGGCCCTGCCGGGCACTCCAGCACGGCCCTTCCCACCATCCCACTCCAGTTCACCTCACCCATTCCACGACCCCTACAGAATCTCTCTCTTTCCCCTACCACCTCCAATGCCACCGCACCCCCGTCCCCAGGTCTCCACACCAACTCCAGCTCTTCATTCCTCTCCACCCTGTCTATTCTTCCCCCCACCCCTCCACACCCAGCATATTAAGCTCCAATGGTTGTTTGGAAATGAAGACCAAAACCAGACAGACTCCTTCAGACAGAGTTTTATTGCTGTTCATAAAACTCTCTACAGATAGAACTAGTCTCACCTGTCATCCTGTTTATTCTTTTGAGCAACTAAATAAACTAAATTAAAGAAAACGAGGGACAAAGTAAGAAGCAGCCCCTTAAAGGGGTACTGCAAAAGGAAAACCTAATCTAAAAGGAAACTTACAACATCAAATTTAAATGTGATTCAGGGGGGTCAATAAAGCACCCAGTCCCCGTGGTGCCCACCGGGTGTTATCCCTTTTATACAACCAAATGGGTACTTAGGTTGTTAACTAATAATTAACAATTGAACTCCTTTAACTGTTTCCTTCCCCAACAAAGCACAGACCCTTGCCGCTTACCAGTACCTCCTGCAGCCTTCCACCTTCAGCTTGAAGATCCAGCTCCTTGAAGAAGTTGCTGGTTGAAGAAATGAAACCTGGCAGAAGCTGCAGCACCAAGAACAACCACCTCCTGCTTCAAGAAGGCAACTCACCACCACCTTCTCAAGGGCAATTAGGTATGGACAATAAATGCTGGCCTTGCCAGCAATGCCCACATCCATAAATCAATAAAAAAAACAGCTAGAGATAGGTGGGGCCTAGGACATTACCCTGAGGAACTCCTGTAGTGATCAACGGGGGCTCAGGTGATTGGCCTCCAACAAACATAACTTCTTCCGTTGTGCTAGGTATGGTTCAGAAGCTCCACGTCGTGGCGGAAATGATGTAGGGACATTTAAATTTATCAAAGAACTGTCAAAGCTATAAAACAACTGTCAAGCTATCAATTTAACTCTGCTGGGCTTTAAATAAGAAAAAAAGTCTGGAGTTCAAAGAAAAATCAGTTCTCGATATTTAAATCCGTCTTTTTGTTGATATTAGCCTGAGGGTTATCATTATATGATTTGTGCTGCCATGACTTATTTTACAAACTAACATTATCACAGTGGGGTGCTTGTTAAGTGAGCAGTTTGATTGACAGCTCGAAGTGGTTATTATAACAAACATTTCTATTCTATAAGAGATTAGTTGAAGGAATTTCTATGTATTGAATGTTTTTTTATCAATGAGAGTGTTTTTTCAGCAGACACATAACCTTATTTTATGTCAGCACGGTTCCTGAGGTTTGCCCATGGTGGATGCTAGCTGAGTTGGCATGGAGGGGGTAAGGGTGGGTTGGGGCATGGTTTGGCACTAAGCTGAATTAGGGACTATAAAGGAATGTGGGCAGCATGGGGCTATGAGGGGTCATGGAGAGTAGGTAGAGGGGAATAGGGTGGCATAAGGTGTATGAAGGACCATGGGGTGCATGAGGTAGCATGGGTTGGCATGGATGGGGAATAGGTAATGTATGGGCGGAGAGGGCTTGAGGGCTGATTTTTGCTTTAATCATTTTTAAGTTAAATTCAACAAAATTGAACAAAGGCAGACCTTCCGCCCGCCCACCTCCGCATCCGGCAGTCTCTTCACGCATTTCGCGGGTGACTGGCCCAACTTCTAGTCCAGCCCACCCCACTAGAATGAGAATCAGAACTGCGGGTTATGATTTTTAAAGGCCGGGTTTGCAGAGTTGGGAATTCTCCCGTCTCTGTGCACCTAACCCGGGTTTGAAAATCTAGCCCTATGACTCCAACCAATGGAGAGCTTTGCTCCTGATGCCATGAACTTCAGTCTTACTAGAGCTCCTTGATGCCACACTCAGTCAAATGTTGCCTTGATGTCAAGGACAGTCACTTACACCTCACCTCTGGAATGTAACGCTTATATCCGCATTTTAACCAAGGCTGTAATGGGGTCTGGAGCTGTGAGGTGCTGATGGGATCTAAACTGAGCATCGGTGAGCAGATTATTGATGAGCAGGTGTTGTTTGATAGTACTGTTGATGACCCCTTCCATCATTTTGCTGATAACTGAGATTAATTGAAGAGGTGATAAATGGCCAGATTGGATTTATCATGTTTTTTGTGAACAGGACATAGCTGGGCAATTTTCCACTTTCTTGGGTAGATACCAATGATATGACAGTAGTACTGAACAGCTAAGCTAGGAATGAGGCTAGTTCTGGAGTACAAGTCTTCAGCTATACAACCGTGATGTTGTAGCGGGCTATCGCCTTTGTGTTATCCAATGTGTTTAGCCACCTCTTGATATCATGTGGAGTGAATTAATAGGCTGAAGGCTGGCATCATGATGATGGGGATCACAGGAGGTGGTCAAGATGGATCACCCACTCAGCATTTCTGGCCCAATGTAGTTGGTTGCCTTGTTTTTTGCACTCACATTCTGGACCCTGCCATCATTCAGGATGGGGATGGTTATGGGAGCCTCCTGCTCCCAATAGTTGTGTAATTGTTCACCATTATTCAAGAGGAGATGTGGCTCATACTTAAATTTAGTATAAGTGGCTTCTAAATACCAATTTATGGGGCCTATCTTAATTGGAATATTAGCTTAATTTTATACATATTCCAGTGAAAATATGCTTGTTCATTCTAGCAGTACAGACTACAGTTACATATTGAAATTTTACTTCTTTAATTAGTGGATCAACAGAGGTAAACACACAAGAATACAAGAAATGTAGGTTTTGAAGAACCATTCAGCCGATTAAAGCTCATCTCTCTGGTACCCTTATTTTGAACTTCTCAATGTTTTCATCTCCGCTTGTGTGCCTGGAAGATTATTCCAAACTTTAGTCCTTTTTGAGGAAAGAATCCTTGGTTTGAACAGATACAGCCATTGTTACATCTCTAACAGGTGTCACACCTGAAATTGTGTCTAAGATACATCACACTTCAGGACATTATGTATTGAAATATTACATGTCAACACAGCAAAAAAAATCATAGGGCTTAACTAATTATTTTTATTAATCAACAGAAAACCATATAATCAATTTTCTTTCGAGGTTTATTGTTAACAAAGCAACAAGTGCCAGAGGACTATCCAATTAAACTCTTCAGATTGCTTCTTCATGCTCTTTCAGTCACATTTTCCTTAAGTACTTAGGTCAGTGTATAGAGCTAGAAACTATATAGCAAGCATGTAACATCAAACAATTCTGAAAAATTACATTATCATACCTAGCACAAAAGAAGATGATTGTGGTTGTTGGAAGTCAACCATCTCAGTTCCAGGGCATCACTGCAGGAGTTCCTCAGGTTAGTGTCCTAGGCCCAACCATCTTCAGCTGCTTCATCACTGACCTTCCTTCCATCATAAGGTCAGAAGTGAGGACGTTCGCTGATGATTGCACAAAGTTCAGCACCATTTGCTACTCCTTAGATACTGAAGCAGTCCATGTCCAAATGCAGCAAGATCTAGACAATATCCAGGCTTGGGCTGACAAGTAGCAAGTAACATTCATGCCACACAAGTGCCAAGCAATGACCATCTCCAACAAGACAAAATCTTACCATCACTCTTGACATTCAATGGCATTACCATCACCAAATCTCCCACCATCAACATCTTGCGGGTTATCCTTGACCATAAATTGAACTGGACTAACCATATAAATATTGTGGCTACAAGGGCAAGTCAGAGGCTAGGAGCCCTGCAGCGAGTAACTCACCTCCTGACTCCCCGAAGCCTGAGCACCATCTACAAGGCACTAGTCAGGAGTGTGATAGAATGCTCTCCACTTGCCTGAATGAGCATAGCTCCAACAACACTCAAGAAGCTTAACACCATCCAGGTCAAAGCAGCCCACTTGATTGACACTCCACCCACAAACATTCATTCCCTCCACCACCGACTCACAGTGGCAGCAGTGTGTACCATTCACAAGATACGCTGAAGGAACTCACCTAGCCTCCTTAGACAATACCTTCCAAACCCATGACTGCTACCATCTAGAAGTTCAAGGGCAGCAGGCACATGGGAACATCACAACTTGGAAGTTCCCCTCCAAGCCACACACCATCCTGACTTGGAAATATATCGCTGTCGTTGGGTCAAAGCCCTGGAACTCCCTCCCTAACAGCACTGTGGGTGTACCTACACCACATGAACTGCAACAGTTCAAGAAAGCAGCTCACCACCACCTTCTCAAGGGCAATTATGCATGGCTAATAAATGCTGACCTATAGAGCAATGCCCACATCCCATGAAAAAATATTTAAAAGAACATCCTTTCCTACTAACAAAATCGGCCATTTCAAATTAGAAATGCTTGCAAGATGTTTCCATCAAGTGGACAATGAGGTCTGAATGTTGAATTATGTTAATCTGCAGTGACTTCAATTTTCATTTATTATGGAGCCCTTTTCCTCTCCAGTGTCAACAAAGGCACTGTCAATGTAATCTGGGGTCCGGGACTTGAGTGGAAATTTCACTCTGCTCTTGGATGCTGGGACAAATCCTGTGTGACCAAGTTGCATTCTAGGAGTTAGGATTTACACCAAATCTCTGGAACAACATTATCTAAAGTGTGCTGTGGCAGCCAGGCAAAATGTTTGCAACTTACTATGAAATGCGAGCAGTAGCAAAAAAAGTTAGAGCTAATTCTTTCTCAACTTTTTTGCTTGTTCAAGATCATAAGTAAAATTCTGAGCCAATAAAGTTTGTTTAGAATGATGTTGGCTTTTTGTCTGTACTGGGTCCAAAGTGGGATGTTTCTGAGCCTGATGCTAACCTCGGACTTCAGAGCATGTTTAGCTGCCGGTTATTGGGAGAATCCACTGTAAAGAATAGCCCTAATAAGCAATGCTACACATTGACAACTTCAGCATGAATAACAAATCCAACATTAGGTGTAATGGAAAACATATATTTAATAATTACCTATCTACTCAGAAAAAGGAGCATAGTTTTGTAAAGAGAGAAGGCAGGAAAGGGAGTTGGCCAATCAATCCCTTTATCAACATCCAATTCACTACCTTAAACATCATCAGCATGCACTGGCAGCAGTATGTACTATCTACAGCAGCAATGCAGCAACTTGCCAAGGCTTGTTCAGTTGTTCCTTCCGAATCCACAACCACTATAACCTAGAAGGACAGGGCAGCAGACGCATGGGAACACAACCACCTCTAACTTCCCCTCCCAAGTCATACATCACCCTGAGTTGGAACTATGTTGCCATTCCTTCACTGTCGTTGGCTCAAAATCCTGAAACTCCCTTCCTAACAGCACTGTGGGTTATCTGCGCCACATGGACTGCACCTCATCAATGAATATTAGACATGGGCAATAAATGCTGGCCTTGCCTCCATACCAAAAACGAATTTTTTTTTAAAATGGGTTGACCAAAAAAATGTAAATAACTGAGCATAAGAGGTTTTTTGGGAGAGAAGAACAAACAATACGATTTATATTTTAAGCAAGTTTTCTAAAGTGGTAAGTAATATTACAAATTTATTTGTGAGGTTTACATTTATCAGTATGATCTGTAATCTTTTTACCTCAAGTTAATCATATGATACTAAATTTATTTTATTACATTTAATTTGCCATTGGACTCGGAAAATATCAAGAACTCTACTTCAGGTCATTGTGAACTGTGAATGTCACAGGGTATCCACTAATCTTTCCTAAAAGTGTTTCATACTAATTTAGTGCTGTGCCAGAAACCATTTGCATGTTATGAATCAAGTATTACAGAGCTTTATGGCCTATGGCTGACTCCATAAATAATTAACAAGATTATAAAATAAACTTAAATTCTGCTGGAAACCTGAAATAAAACCAGAAAATGGTTGAAACAATCATTGGGTCAGGCAGCATCTCTGAGGGGAGAAACAAAGTTTATAAGGGGAACGTTAATCCAAACAAATGGCATGTTTGGGTTGCTTGGGGGATTTAAGCATTAAAAATTTGAATCCCATGCCCATTTCCGGTTTTAGCAGAGGCAGGATGGGGGATGAGCAAAGAGGCGGGTTGGTACTTTAAGTATTATAATGAAGTTGAACTTCACATGTGGTCACCATTTGAAATTTCATGCTGGATAGCTGGGTTTGCCGAGCATTGGGAAACCCGGGGATTGCTGGATCAGAAGCTAATTGCCCTTCTACTTATGTGCTGGATCCTGCTGCGGGAGATTCAGCGGCCCAGTCAAAAGTCCATTTACTTTTGATGGGATTGGATGATCCTGGTGGTGGGCGGGGCTGGAAAATCCCACCCGGGATCTTTAAATTTAATCAAGGCTGAATTAGATAGATTTTAGATAAATAAGGGAGTCAAGAGTTATTGGGGGGCAGACAGTAAAATGGAGCTGAGACCACAACCAGATCAACCGTGATCTTATTGAATAGTGGAGGAGGTTGGAAGGGCTAAATGACCTACTCCTGCTCATAAGTCCAATATTCCTTCCCCAGACCCTGAGATCACCCTCTTCCCCTGCATCCTGGTTGGACATGGAACTAGCTGGGTCTGCAGCCTCCTCTGGACTGTTGCCCACCAGGCTGGATTCCCAGTCAATCAATCAGGCTGGCTTCTGGGCAAGGAATCTATCAGTAACATCATACACATACTGTGAAGTTAGAACTCCACAGAGTGCATGGGAGCCCCAATATGTTAAGATGTTAACCATGCCGGTAATGAGTTCACAGCTGAAAATATTTTCTAATGTTACTGTTAGTGTACATACACCTGAGATATTTTATTCTGATTAGTTCAGCAACAACAACAGCATGCATTTCATATAGTACCTTCAACATAATAAAATGTCCCAAGGCATTTCTCAAGGGCATTATCAAACAAAATTTGACGCCAAACCACATAAGTAGATATTTGGACAGATGACCAAAACTTTGCTCTAAGAGGTTGGTTTTAAGGAGCATCTTAAAGGAAAGAGAGATAGAAAGACAGAAATGTTTAGGGAGGGAATTCCAGAGCTTGGGGCCCTGGCAGCTGAAGGCACAGTCACCAATGGTGGAGGGTTTGAAATTGGGGATGTTCAAGAGACTATAACTGGAGGAGTTTAGATACTTCAGCATGAATGAGAGTTTCAGAGCAGATGAGCTGAGGCTCGGGGGATTTAAGCAACGGTGTGGATATGTGGTTGGAAGTACATCAGAGGGTCAAATATGACACTGAAATTGTTGACAGTCTGGTTCAGCCTCAGTGAGTTGCCAAGGAGATGGGTGGAATTAATGGCTAGAGACAGAATTTGTGATAGTGACTGAACAATGGGTGGGATTTTCCAGCCCTGCCCGTCTCCAGGATCATCCAGTTCCACCGAAAGTCAATGGACTTCTGGCTGGGCCGCCGCATCCCCTGCGGTAGGTCCCCCGAGGGGCCTGGAAATCTCAGCCTATGGCTTCCTTTTTCCCTAAAGTTTAGTTGGAGAAAATGTCTAGTCATCCAGTGCTGGATGTTGGACAAACAGTCTGACCATTTAGAAATAGGCAAAAGTGTGAGATAGTTGATATGCCTAAAAGTCCCAACATTAACTGATGTCTGTAATCTTAAGAACTTTATTTATTGCAGAATTTGGTGTTGAAACCATTATCAAGAGTATACTTTGCTCTCTTTTTTGTACTGTTTATCACAAAAGACATAGAACAAGTCATTAATTGTTCAAAATGGTGAAGATTAAATCCGACTGTGAGCCTCAGAAGGAGATATTTTTAAAAGCAAACAAATTTATCTCAAAAACAAGAAATACATGCAGATGTTTAAAAGGAAAAAGACTGCAAGCAGCCTTATCAAAATCCTTCAGATCTGTTTAAGGATCTTAGTCAAAATGGAAAATTATCTTTTTCTCTTTTTAAAATTCATCAGCCTGATGTTCTGGATGTTGTCGCACACCAACTGGGCATTGAGTGAATGATAACATATGCTGTCTCTGTAAATCTCACCATTGCAACGCAGCACCCACAAGATCAATTCTATGCATTTGATGGCTGCCTGTATAATGAGGAAGCCCGTTATCTTGGGAAAACTATGTGCCGAGTTCTCCTGTTTCTCTCTGCTTAGAGAGAAGGTAATGAAGGACCTACTCCTGGTGTGCAGGGCCTTTGGGATCTCCTGGATGTAACAATGGATGATGAACTGCAATACTTTTGCAATGTTGGCTGTTCCAGCCTGGAAGAATCCATTGGGGTAAAAATTAACATCACAATCACCTTGACAGTCATTTGCAGCCCTGTCCTTGCCCTGATCTGAGGCCACAGGTCCAGTTCCAAGAGGTGGCAGAGTTTTGTGAACATGTCCTTGGTGAAGCACAGCTGCTAGGCGCACTGCTGGTTTAGATGGAAGTAGGAGAAGTGCTCCCTCTAGACCTTAGGTGGAAATTCTCTATCCTCTGCCAGAAGCTTAACTTGTCTGCTGCCTCTGCTCCATCTCTGTCTGATGATGCCGCCCAAGCAGAACTGTATCTACAGCTGCTTGACTGGGAGCAGGTGGTGTGGTCAGAGGCCTTTCAGAAGCACACACACCCTTGCAAACATCTACCACCACTCCCTGCTGCCTTAACCAACTTTCGACAAGGCCTCTAGCAAGGCAATAACTATGCAAAAGAAGATAAATAGGTAAAAGCATCTCACCTGCAAGTTGGATGGTGGTGCTTTTAAATAGTGTTGGTGGGTGCCCCTTGTTCAGTTGTGTGTGTTTAGGAGAGGGCATTAACTAATGGAGCAAGTTACAAAATGACAGGGCTGATGTCAAATCAACACTGACAGATGCCACTCTGCATACTTCCAGTGCATGCACAGAAGTCCACGTTATCACTCTCTAGAACAAGGCAATTGGAACAGGTCATTGGTGCAAGTGTTCAGGAGTGGCCCTTCACCATCTTTTACCTCAACCAGCTGCCGTAGCACCAAAACCAATGGCACTATCGAGCCACATTTAGCAGACTATGGCTTTTTCTAATGACTCTAGTATTAAGGACCATAGTGGTAATTTGTGTGTGGAGCCAGAAGACGTAGGTAGGATTCTAAATGAATACTTTGTGTCAGTGTTCACAAGTGAGAGGGACGGCGTGGGTATGGAAATCAGGCGGAAGGACTGTGATATAATTAAAGAAATTAGCATAGAAAGGGAGGAGGTTCTAAGTGGTCTGGCAGGCTTAAAAGTAGATACATCTCCAGGCCCAGGTGAAATGTATTCCAGGCTATTGAGTGAGGCAAGGGAAGGGATAGCAAGGGTGCTGGCAATAATTTTCAATACCTCTCTGGCCACAGGAGAGATGCCAGAGGACTGGAGAACAGTCAATGTGGTAGTTATTCAAGAAGGGAGGAAGGGATAAACCAGGGAACTACAGACCAGCCAGTCTAACCTCAGTGGTGGGGAAAATATTGGAAGCAATTCTGAGGGGAGAATTAATCTACACAAGGAGGTAGGGATTAATCAAGGACAGTCAGCATGATTTTGTTAAGGGGAGGTCATGTCTAATCAATTTGATTGAATTTTCCGAAGATGTGACCAGGTGTATAGATGAGGGTAATGCATTTGACGTAGTCTACTTGGACTTCAGGAAGGCTTTTGATAAAGTCCCACATGGGAAACCGATAACGAAGGTAAGAGCCCATGGGATCCAAGGCAATTTGGAAAATTGGATCCAGAATTGGCTGAGTGGCAGGAAGCAGAGGGTGATGGTCGAGGGTGTTTTTTGTGACTGGATGCCTGTGTCCAGTGGGGTTCCACAGGGATTGGTGTTGGGCCCCTTGCTGTTTGTGGTATATATAAACGATTTAGACTTGAATGTAGGAGGGTTGATCAGTAAGTTCGCGGATGACATGAAAATTGATGGGCTGGTAAATAGTGAGGAGGATAGCCTTAGATTACAGGAGGATATAGGCAGGCTGGTCAGATGGGCTGATCAGTGGCAAATGGAATTTAATCCGGATAAGTGTGAGGTGATGCACTTGGGCAGGACAAATAAGCACGGGAACACACGATGAATGGTAGGACCCTGGGAAGTACCGAGGATCAGGGGGGCCTTGGTGTGCATGTCCACCAGTCCCTTAAGGTTGCGGGACAGGTAGATAAGGTGATTAAGAAGGCATATGGGATACTTATATTCTATGCCTCGGCTAATAAAGGTAAGAGCAGGGAGGTTATGCTGGAACTGTATAAAATGCTGGTTAGGCCACAGCTAGAGTATTATGTGCATTTCTGGAATCCACATCATTGGAAGGATGTGATTGCACTAGAGAGAATGCAGAGGAGATTTACCAGGATGCTGCCTGGGCTGGAGAGTGGTGTGGGAATCTGGAACTCACTGCCTGAAAGGGTGGTAGAGGCAGAAACCTTCATGAAATTTAAGAAGTATTTGGATATGCACTTGCGATGCCATGGCATACAAGGCTATGGGCCTAATGCTGGAAAATGGGATTAGAATAGTTAGGCACTTGTTTAACCACGCAGACTCGATGGGCCGAAGGGCCTTTTTCTGTGCAGTAGACCTCTATTCTCCATGACAATGCTACCCAAAAATTGTGTACAATGATTTTTGATTATAAGAGACAAGAGAATAAAATAGTTAAAGTTATATAAGACTGTCAGGAAAGTTGATTATTACTTCAACAATGATGGAAATGTGTGTTATACTATCCTATCTTAGCTGCTATGATAGCAGCAATCACTTTTATCATTTGGGAGAAGAGAAAAAAAGGCAAAGGTGAAACCTGCTGAATGTATATTAGTAATATCGACTGCAGACTTTGTGATAATAATAAGGATTGGTTGTCTTTTGCATGCAACCTAAATGAATAAAATTGTTGAAATAGATCTCACATTTTAAAAACAGTCTGGGAGGGGCATCCGCTAACAGTAATCACTGAATCCTCAACTTTAACAAAGCTAAATGCTGTAACCACCAATGATAATCTAATAACTTCAATTCAATTTGAATTAGCGTATACACTGTAACAAGTCTAGGCTGTATGCCTTCCTTTGTCTACCAAATGAAATTAAAATACAATTAAAAATAGCTCTCAAAATAACCCAATGACATTTCATAAAAGAAGTTGGGGTACAAATGAACCCTACTGCCCCCATCTTTAGGACATGATATGGGCCAGAGATCAGCTGATCTGCTTTGCATTATATTTAAATATACCCACCAATATTTGGGCAAATGTATCTATGCACCAGCACGTCACTTGTAGTGAAAAAAGCTGAAAGTGGCAGGGACATGTAAAGTAGTTACGGAATATCTCAGGCATAACTCCAGTAGAAAATCTAGGCCAAAGGGGGTAATTTTACTGCTTGCTTTTGTTATCTGAATCAATAGAGAGAAAAACAAGAATACTGCAAGAAGGCAATAAATTTATGGTAGATTATTTCCTCTCTGTGTTGTGTGCATCAGCAACACACTTCATCTTGTATTTCTCAGCAATTTTTCAACTATGAGGTTATTTTTTTAAATTAATTTACGGGATGTGGACTTCGCTGGCTGGGCCAGTATTTATTGCACGTCCCTAGTTGCCCTTGAGAAGGTGGTGGTGAGCTGCCTTCTTGCTTAACTGTTATATTGTCAGTTAAAATCTAACGCATATCCCTAACACAGCCACTGATAAATTCAACCAAAAAGAAGCACTCAGAGTACAATTAAACTTGTAATGTACATGGAGACACAGGAAAAGTAAAGCTTTGGCTTCTATATATCAGGGGTGAGTTTCACCAGAAACCTAAACAGTGTGTAAATTAAACATTAGTACTGCAGCTACAAGGGCAGGTCAGACACTCAGGAATATGCAGCAAATAACTCACCTCCTAACTCCCCAAAGTCTGTCCACCATTTATAAGGCATAATTTAGGAGTGTGATGAAACACTCTCTGTTCATCTGGGTGAGTGTAGCCTAACAACAAACAAGGAGCTTGACACTATACAGGACAAAGCAGCCTGCTGGATTGGCACCCCACCCACTACCTTGAACATTCACTCCCACCACTACCAACACACAGTGGCAGCAGTGTGTACCATCTAAAAGATGCACTTCAGCAACTCAACAAGGCTACGTCGGCAGCACGTTCCATACCTGCGACCCCACCACCAAGAAGGATGAAGGCAGCAGACGCATGGGAACATCATTCATCTACAAATTCCCCTCCAAGCCACACTCCATCCTGACCTAGAACAATACCGCCACTCCTTCAATGTCACTGTGTCAAAATCCTGGAACTCCCTTCCTAACAGCACTGTGGGTGTACCTACACCACATGGACTGCAGCAGTTAATGAAGGCGACTCACCATCAGCTTCTCAAGGGCAATTAGGGATGGGCAATAAATGCTGGCCTAGCCAGCGATGCCCACATCCCATACCAGAACAAATAAAAAGGTGAAGCAACACCAATATTCCTGGATTAGGGACCACACTCGAGGCTGGTTGTTTCCACTGAGTTCCATGAAGTGCAACACTGATCAGGTTCAAAATAGATGGGAGGGGTTCTTCCAACAAAAGAGTCTGAAAATTTTGAATTCAGGTTTCTTCAGATGGTAAACAATTATTACAATGTTTTCTTTTCATTAAGCACACAGATACCTGCATTTATTGTTAATTGCTTCACACAAACCAGGTTGCCAACCCCACCACCTCATAAATTAAGGCACAAACTCTTAAAAACCAAGAGATTTGGTATATAAATGATAAATTGCAATTTGTTGCAAAGATAAGCTAATAAAGATTGACCGTTTGTTTATAAACTTTATTAGTGGCTTTTTAAATTTCTAACAGGTCAGAACTCTCCACAAAACCTTTAATACTGCATCTGAAAAAAATAAAATTTCTACCTGTTAGCTCCACATTAGGAGGTTCTCTGGCCTCTGAGCCAGAATCTCCAGGTTCAAGTCTGTTGTAGGGTGGCCGAGCTGTACTATTAATGATAGAGTTGACCGGCAGACACTTCTAGGATGGAAGCATTAAGTTTATTTACAATATACTCAGTAGCAACTACACATGCACTTCCAACTCCAACTCTACACTGGCTCCTAGGTAGCCAAGCTATTCTCCTATTGGTTACTACAGATCATGTGATCTTCCTTAACAAGTGTTATTCTTAAAGGTGCATTACACAGTAAATAAAATCAGAATTACTACATTCTTCCCCCTTTGGGCTATATATATCATATTTTCAAGTACATGAATTTCAGGACAGCATAATAGTTACACTGGATAAGGAATTTACAAGCTTAGTCTTTCAGGTGGTTTCCTGGTATGTGTGGAACGTTACAGCACCACAACTTCAGATTCTTTGTCAGGAACCTCCTTTTCCGGAGTTGCCTGCACATCAGGTGCTTCAGTGGGCACTTGCAGTTCTGTATCCTCAACTTTTACGGAAAGGTCAGACATGTCAGTCCTGGGTTGAGTATCCTCAACAGGAAACGCAGACCCGGTCATGGTCACTGGTGGAACCATAACGTGGTGATTTGTCTCTCTCTTGTTGATAAAGAATCTGTCTAACTCAGTCAATGACCCCATCCCCACTGCTTTCTGGGGGAAAGAATTCCAAAAACTAAAGACACTCTGAGAGAAGAAATACTTCCTCGTCTCCATCTTAAATGGGAGACCCCTTATTTTTAAACCGTGTCCTTGAATTCTCGGTTCGCCCATGAGAAGAAACATCCTTCCAGCATCTACCCTATCAAGCCCCCTCAGAATATTAAGTGTTTCAGTAAGATCACTTCTCATTTCTCTAAACTCCAAAGAGCATGGGCCCAGCCTGCTCAACCTTTCCTCATAAGACAACCCTTTCACGCAGGCATCAGCCTAATAAGCCTTCTCCAAACTGTTTCCAGTGCAAGTAGTAAGACCAGAACTCTACACAGGTGCAGTCTCACCAATGCCCTGTACAGCTGCAGCAAGGCTTCTCTACTTTTATATTCCTTTTCCCTTGCAATAAAGGCCAATCTTCCACTTGCCTTCCTAATTACATGCCATAGCTGTATGCTAACTTTTTGTAATTCATGTGCAAGGACACCCAGATTCCTCTGTTATGCAGCATTCTGCTGTCTTTCTCCATTTAATTAATGTGTTTTTCTATTCTTACTGCCAAAGTGGACAAGCTCACATTTTCCCACATTATATTCCATCTGCCAATTTTTTGACCACTCACTTAACCTATCTACATCCCTTTGCAGACATTGTGTATCCTCCTCACACTTGCTTTCCTCCTTATGTTCATATCGTCAGCAAATTTGGCTACAATACGGTCGGTGCCTTCATCCAAGTCATTAATATAGATCAGAAATAGTTGAGGGCCCAGCACTGATCCCTGTGGCCCACTAGTTACAGTTTTCCAACCTGAAAGTTGTGATTGTTTCAAGTTTCTCCTTTCCATTTGCTTCTTCATGTTCTACTATTCTTGGGATGCTATCTGTGTTTTATACTGTGAGAACAATTAAAAAATACTTGTTCAAAGTTTCTGCTATTTTCTTGTTTCTCATGTTTTCTAATCTCACCCTCTAAGGGACCAATGATGACTTAAGCTATTCTCTTCCTTATTAAAGTAGAAACTTTTACTGTCTGTTGTTATATGTCTTGCTAATTTTCTCTAATGCCCCAACTTCTCCCTCTTTATTATTTTTAAGTAATCCTTTGCTGATTTCTAAAATTTTTCCAACCTTCTGGCCTAACACTAATCTTTGCAGCATTGTGCGCCTTTTCCTTCAATTTGACACCATCCTTAACTTCCTTAGTTAGCAGTGGATGGCACATCCTTCTCATAGCATATTTTCTCCTTAAATAGCATTTTGACCTATTTTTCAATTCCACTTTAGACAACTCTGTCTTCACACCCTTGAAACTGTCTGTATTTAAGTTTAAGACACTAGTTTCAGACCCAGATTTTTCTCACACTCAAACTCGATTTGAATTTCTATTATGTTATGATCATACTTACCAAGAGGATCCTTTACCACGAGCTCATAATTAACCCTGGGTGGAATTTTCCATTCCCATTGGTGCTGGGTGATGTGAGCAAACAATATGGTGAGAAGACCAAAAATTGGTTTCACGGACGTCATGAAACCAGTTTGCAATCGTCCACTTAGCCCATCGATGGCGGGCCATGTTTACCGCCATCGAACATTGGGAATCTTATTGTAATACATCTGCATATCATTATAAGGCCAGCCCGCCAGAATCATCCCTCCCTGCTGGATCGTCCGCCCAAGTCAGCAGGAAAACACGCCGATGCAAAACACGTCTTGACAAGTGAGACCTGCAGAAGTTGGAACTTATCGCCAGGGCCTTGCTCACATTGCAGATGTCCAAGTAGCAGAATATTCTGGAGCCCAACAGCAACAGGACCCTGGAGGACCATCCATGGCATGCTGGATGGATTCTCATGGTCATGGCTCCGCCGTAAAGCAGCTCACGGAAGGTGGAAAGTCACCGTGGAAGGTGTGCTCACAACGGATAATGGTTGAGTGGATAGAGAGGAAGATTTAGCTGTGTTTGGGAAAGGAGGATGTACCAGGGGATTGGAGAGGAAGGTCTAGGATCAACTGGGAGAGAAAGGTGCATCGGTGGGGTGTGGGGGGGTGGTGAGGTTGGCAGGGGGGAATGAAGCTGTCAAGGGGTGATGTTGGGAGAGGGGAACATAGGTGTCAGGGGAGGGTGAGGTTGGTGGGGGGGAAGAAAGTTCTCAGGGGAGGCTGCGGGGATACTACAGATGCAAGAGGGGTAACGGGGAGAATACGGCAACTGAGGAGGTAGGTGTAAAGGGGGTGGAAAGTGTACGGGAAAGAGTTCAGACGGGGGAGGAGTGCAGAGAGGAGAAGGAGTCCAGAGGCAGGAAGGAGTCCAGGGGTGCAGAGAGGGCAGGGAGTAACTGTCTGGGGGAAGGAATGTGTGTGGAGGGGGGAGGGAGTCCTGGGACAGGAAGGAGTCTGGGAGAGAGGAAGGAGTGCGGACAGGGGAGGGAGTAAGGCTGGAGTAAGAAGTAAGAGTGTCTGCAGGAGTCAGGAAGGGGGAAGGACTAAGGTGGGGGGAAGCCAGTGGGGTTGTTGCCTGGGGGGGGAGGGGGTGGGGGGGGGGTGGTGTTGCAGGAGAAGTTCCCCGGGGGAAGGAGTCCCAAGGGGGGAAGGGGTTCCAAGGGGAGAAGGAGTATGGAGGGGGGCTGTCCAGGTGAATGTGCAAGGGAGGTCTCTGATTGCGGCCTCCTGGGGAGCGAACTGAGGGTGGGCCTGGTATGAGGGAATTATGAGAATGACCGAGGGCAGAATGAAGTGGCAGGGTGCAAGGTGTTCTACCGACAGTATCAGCAGAAGGGAAGGTGAGGGTGGTTAGTGGGAACTCGGAGGCAGACATGGACCCTGGGGGTGGGAAGGAGGATGTCGGGGAGGTTAATGTGGATGGGGGTGGGATTTTCAGGAAGGAAGAGAACTTGCACGTTCATCTGGACATCCCCGAAAGAAAAGGGTTGTGGCTGGTAACTCATGTAGGGGAGGTGGAAGGTAATGCCGGGGGCAGGGGTCAACAGTGATGGAGTAAAGGAAATGGGTGACTGGGGAGGGGAAAAGATGGGGTGCACAGGAAAAACCGTAGCAGGACCATGCTTGCCAAATCGAAAGTGAAACGAGAGTTGTGGTGGGCGATATCAGGTATTGCATGGGAGTGTGATCAGGCGGAGATGCAGGTCAGCTCAGATGGTCAACTGAAAGTGCACCCCAGCAAGCAGCATTGAAAATGCTCAGGACATTGAGATCAGTGTGATGGCTATCATATCATACTCATTTATTTCTATTTGTGCCGTCAGTTCATCCTTCTTGTTATGAATGCTGCAGGCTTTCAGATAAAGAGCCTTTAATTCTGTCTTTTCACCAATTTTCCCTTCTCCGATCTTATTTGCTGATGCATTCTTATGTTTATAAGCTCTATCCCTTCCTGCTGCACTCTAATTACTTACATTATTACCCTGCACTATTGCCTTGGCCTTTCTATTTAACTTTCCAAATCTCCTCTAATGTGAACCCTCCCTCCGAGTATTCAGTTTAAAGCCCTCTCTACAGCCCAACTTATACGATTCACCAGTACACTGGTACCAATGTGCTTCAGGTGAAGGCCATCCCAGTAGTACAATTCCTTCTTTCTCCAGTACTGATGCAAGTGCCTCATGAATCACAACCTATTTTTCCCACACCAACCTTTAAGCCATGCATTCAACTCTCTTATCATACCCTATGCCAATATGCTCACTTCTTAGGTAGTAATCCAAAGATTACACAAAAGACCTTTGTGGTTCTGCTTCTTAATTTAGTACCTAGCTACTCATACTCCCTTAGCAGAATCTCCTGTTTAATCCTATCTATGACATTGGTACCCAAGTGGACTGAATCTGAATCCTCCCCTTCCACTCCAAGTTCCTCTCCAGCCCTGAGGAGATGTCCTTAACCCTGGCACTGGGCAGGCAACACAGGCTTCGGGGCTCATGCTTTTGGTTGCAGAAAACAGTGTCTATCCTAACCATATTGTCCCCTACAACAACTACATTCCTTTTTAATCCTCCCACTTGAATGGCTCCCTGAACCATGGTGCCATGGTCTTTTTGCTCATTCTCCCTCCAGTCCCTGCTCTCATCCCCACAAACTGCAAGAACCTCAAACCTATTAGATAATTGCAAAGCCTGAGGCTCCTGCATTGCTACCTTCTGGTCCCCATACCTGCCTCACTCATAGTCACACTT
Organism: Cetorhinus maximus; assembly: GCF_964194155.1. NCBI lineage: Eukaryota > Metazoa > Chordata > Chondrichthyes > Lamniformes > Cetorhinidae > Cetorhinus > Cetorhinus maximus. The sequence goes on along the minus strand of NC_135880.1, from coordinate 85,856,574 downwards.
TCCTGTCCCTGACCATGGGGCTGAGGTGGCTCTTGTTTGATGTCAGCCTTCTTTTTGACAGTGTGTCCCATTGATATTTGCAAAAAGTAGATTGTCTGCCATGTGCGACTGCCCTGAGGGATGTTAATGTTGCATTTGTGGCTCTTGGATGGGTTAGCCTTCATCATCTTCTTCACTATCAGCACCACTTTATTCATTCTGCACTAAATTGCTGTGATAGATTTACAGAGAAGGAAGATTAAAAACTAAGAATGGATGACCAACATCCTCTTGGGATTAAGAGAACAGAAAATGGCCTGGAAGATTGTGTCTCATGGTGTTTCATAGGGATGCCATCACGAGAGTGTCTGTGTTGGGTCAATCACTAGTAAGTTCGTAGGCAACAGTAAGGTGTCAGCGTAAGAGATTGTCGTCTCTCATGGCAAGAACTGACTGCCTCTGAACCAGCTTCATGAAACAATTGATTTTGATTTTGAAAGAGCTGCAAAAGCTAAAAGAAGACTCAGAGGAAGCTGTTTAAAGGTGGAAAGAGGGCAGGAATCAGAATTTCCTGATGTTCAAGGTATCCTACGTCATCCTGCACAGATTGTCAGAAAAAGTGAGTTAAACATAACTCTGACTTCACCCAAAACGGATGTTGATCGTTAGACTAATTGATTTATATCTACCTGGTTTATTCTTCTCTTCTTCATGAACAAAGGTGTTACATTGGCTACTCTTGAGTCCCCTGACATAATTTGGATATCTAATGAAGATTGAAAAATTCTGCCAGTATCCCATTAAAGTTATGGTTAGAGACTGAACTTTTATGGCCTAAAATTGCACTGCCTTTCATTCTTGAGCAGTCCTATTCTCTCTTTAGCTATGTTTGCAATAAATTGATGTCATCTGCCATGTTTTTAACAGCCCCCTTTGGTCTTCTTTCATTCCTCACTCACTTTCCTCCATAATTTTTACTTGCATGCTTGGCTCCAATTTTAACATATTTGAAGTTTTATTTGCATTTTATTTTATCTCTATTATCCATGGAGCTAAACCCTTTTTTGCACTTTCCTTTTTAACTACATGGAAGTATATCTATTTTATATCCATATTTGGTGAGTTATCAACGCTGATCTGTCATGTGAATAGTTAAAAAGTGTCAGCTTGGCTTAGTTGTAGCATTCTTGTCTTTAAGTCAGATGATTGCAAGTTCAAGCCCCAATCCAAGACCTTTGTACATAATCTAGGCTGACACTTCAATGTAGTAGGGAGGGAGCCCTGTCCTTTAGGTGACACTTTAAATCAAGGTCCTGAGTGTCTGCTCAGGTGTGCATAAATGATCGTTCAACCAAAACCGATTAACTGATCCTTTATGTAATTACTAGATATTTGTAAATTGCTGTACACTAGTTAGCTGTCACGTTTCGCCAATTTAACAACTTTGATTACACTTCTAAAATATTTTATTGGATGGGAAGTTCCTTTAGAGATCTGGGTGACATAAAATAATTATATAATAGGGAATGATAACACAGAAACAATCTATTCAGCCCAACCAGGCTGAATTTTTTTTATTCGTTCATGGGATGTGGACCTCACTGCCTCAGCCAGCATTTATTGCCCATCCCTAATTGCCTTTGAGAAGGTGGTGGTGAGCTGCCTTCTTGAACCACTGCAGTCCGTGTGGTGTAGGTACACCCACAGTGCTGTTACAAAAGGAGTTCCAGGATTTTGACCCAGCGACAGTGAAGGAACAATGATATACTTCCAAGTCAGGATGGTGTGTGGCTTGGAGATAAACTTGCAGGTGGTGGTGTTCCCATGTGTCTGTTGCCCTTGTCCTTCTACATTGTACTGGTTGTAGGTTTGGAAGGTGCTGTCGAAGGAGCCTTGGTGAGTTCCTGCAGTGCATCTTGTAGATGGTACACACTGCTGCCACTGTGAGTCGGTGGTGGAGGGAGTGAGTGTTTGTGGATGGGTGCCAATCAAGTGGAATGCTTTTTCCTGGATGGTGTCAAGCTTATACTGTGATGTAGGAGCTGCATTCAGCCAGATAAGAGAGGAGTATTCCATCACACTCCTGACTTGTGCCTTGTAGATAGTGAACAGGCTTTGGGGAGTCAGGAGGTAAATTACTTGCTGCAGGATTCCTAGCCTCTGACCTGCTCTTGTAGCCATTTTATTTATTTGGCTATTCCAGTTCAGTTTCTGGTCTGTGGTAACGCCCAGGGTGTTGGTAGTGGGGGGCTCAGCAACGATAATGCCATTGAACTTCAAGGGGCGATTGTTAGATTTTCTCTTGCTGGAGATAGTCATTTCCAGGCATTTGTGTGGTGCAAATGTTACTTGCCACTTGTCAGCCCAAGCCTGGATATTGTCCAGGTCTTGCTCCATTTTGATATGGACTGCTTCAGTATCTGAGGAGTCATGAATGACGCTGAACACTGTGCAATCATTAGCGAATATCCCCACTTCTGACCTTATGATGGAAGGAAGGTCATTGATGAGGCAGCTGAAAATGGTTGGGCCTAGGACACTATCCTGAGGAACTCCTGCAGTGATGTCCTGGAGCTGAAATGACTGACATCCAACAACCGGAACTATCTTCATTTGTGCTGGATATGACTCCAACCAGTTTATGCTGCACACAAGTCTCTTCCCTTTCCACCTACCTCATCTCAGTCATTCAGCATATATGCCTTTCTACTCTTTTTACTCCCATGTAATTCTCTAGTTTCCCTTGGAAGCATCTAAACTGTTTATCTTAACCATTTGGTGAGATCAACATTCTAACTACTCTCTGAGTGAAAAGAAAGTTTTTTTCCTTACTGGATTTATTAGTGACTATCCTGGATTTAATTCTCCAAGTTTTGCATTCATCAACAAGGGGAAATATTCTTTCCAAATATATACTGTCCAATCTATTGATAATTTTAAAGGCCTCAATCAGATCTCCTCTAAGTCTTTGCTTTTCTAAAGAGAACAAAAATAATCTTTCCCTAAAGATGTAACCTCTCAATTCTGGTACCACCTTTCTAAATCTTTTTCTTGCACTTTAGAACATGATTATTTCTTTCTACATTCCTTGATAATTTGATTTCATAATTTCTCCTGGCCTCCCTGTTGGTTTTGTTAACTTCTTTTCTTAGTTCTTTGTCTGTCCTCTTCCTAAGTCTCTAACATCAGTTATATGCCTTCTTCATTGGGTTTAATTTTTGTTATAATTCTTTATGTATCCACAATGCCCCATAATTAGTTTACTTGCTTTTGGTTTTGAGTGGAATACATTTCTCTTGAACTGCAGTCATTTCCCTTTTAAAGATTTCTCATTGTGTTATGTCTCTTGGTTTTTCAAGATTTCCTTCCAGGTCACCTTTAGTCCCATTTCGGCATAATTTGCTCTTTTTCAATCTATTAACTTAGTCTTTACGAGCATACAAAATAGGAGCAGGAGTAGGCCACTCAGCCCCTTGAGCCTGCTTCGCCATTCAATAAGGTAATGGCTGATCTGATTGTAACCTCCTGCCTTCCCCCAATAACCTTTCACTCCCTTGTTAATCAAGAATCTATCCACCTCTGCCTTAAAAATATTCAAAGATTCTGCTTCCACTGCCTTTCGAGGAAGAGAGCTCCAAAGACTCATTACCCTCTGAGAGAAAAAAAATTCTCCTCATCTCTGTATTAAATGAGCGACCCCTTATTTTTAAACCGTGACCCCAGTTCTGGATTCTCCCACAAGAAGAAACGTCCTCTCCACGTCCACTCTGTCAAGACCTCTCTGGATCTTAAAGGTTTCGATCAAGTCGCTTCTTACTCTTCTAAATTCCAATGGATACAAGTCTAACTAGGCCAACTTTTCCTCATAAGACAACCCGCCAATTCCTGGTATTAGTCTAGTAAACCTTTTCTGAACTGCTTCTAATGCATTTATGTCTTTCCTTAAATAAGGAGACCAATACTGTACACAGTGCTCTAGATGTGGTCTCACCAGTGCCCTGTACAACCGAAGCATAACCTCCCTACTTATGTATCCAATTCCGCTCACAATAAATAACATTCTATTAGCTTTCCTAATTACTTGCTGTACCTGCATACTAGCCTTTTGTGATTCATGCAGCAGGACACTCAGATCCCTCTGCATCTCAGAGCTCTGCAATCTCTCACCATTTAGATAATATGCTTCTTTTATTATTCTTCCTGCCAAAATAGACAATTTCGCATTTTCCCACATTATACTCCATTTGGCAGGTCTTTGGCCACTCACTTAACCTGTCTATGTCACTTTGTAGCCTCCTTACATTCTCTTTACAACTTACTTTCTTACCTCTCTTTGTATCGTCAGCAAATTTAGCAACCATATCATCTGTCCCTTCTTCTAAGTTATTTATATAAATTGTAAAAAGTTGAGGCCCCAGCACTGATCCCTGTTATGCACCACTCATTACATCTTGCCAACCAAAAAATGATCATTTATAGCTACTCTCTGTTTCCTGTTAGCTAACTAATTTTGTAGCCATGCCAGTATGTTAACCCCTACACCATGAGATTTTATTTTCCACAATAACCTTCCTTCGATGTAGCACCTTATCAAATGCCTTCTAGAAATCAAAGTAATCTTGCTCCTTATGTACATGAGACGGTATTTATTTCTATTTTCTCTACTGGTTAATTTGTATGAGAGGAAAAAAGCCGAGTTCAATCTAGGAGCAAAAAATGGTAAATTCCTCTCCAGCTCTTTTTTGCAATCAGTTAGCCCCATCAGTGGCAGCTACTCCACATCTTACTCTCAATAATTTCACATGCCCATTCTTTCTGCAGCTCTCTTATGAAAGGCTCCTTACCATACATTTTAGTAATGTATTCCAAATGAATACATTACTGTGCAGACTTTGTGCTTTGTACTTTGTGCAGAGAAATACTTTTGAATATTCAAGCTAACTAATACCTAGATAAAAGCAAAATACTGCGGATGCTGGAAATCTGAAACAAAAGCAGAAAATGCTGGAAAAACTCAGCAGGTCTAACAGCATCTGTGGAGGAAAAAAACAGAGTTAACGTTTTGAGTCCTTATGACTCTTCTTCAGCTCAGATGCTGTTAGACCTGCTGAGTGTTTCCAGCATTTTCTGCTTTTCTAACCAATAGCTAGTTCTTCTATTCAAATCGTCTATCTGCACAGAATTCAACTCCTTCATCATTTTGAAAACTCAATCTAATTTCCTTTAGTCCCACATTTCTCTAATGAAAATAATTTTGGCTCACTTAGCCTTTCTTGATAACTAAGAACATTAAAAGACTTTGTTCATCCTCCTCCAGAGCCCTGCTATTTTTCTATCACACAAGAAGACCAAATTGAGCACATTACTTCAAGTATATGAAGAACTTCTATAACCTCAGTATATTTTCTTAATTTTAAATTGTACTGCCTCTACAATACAGCTTAAAAGCCTATTTACTTTTCCAAAGACCTTGTCAGTCTGCTTGGCTTCCAGAGATTTATCAGCTATGCCCCTGAGGTTCCTTGCCGACTTCCTAAAGTGCTGCAAGTACTCATGCATGGTATAAAGATGTTTAGAACTTCCCAGACCCAAACACATAACACTGTATATTCCATACTGAAGATTGTCATCTACACGTGGGGCTGAATTTTACGTGCCCACTGACATCGGGCGTCATGACGGGCGTGAGCGGAGAATATATCGGGAAGGCCAAAAATCGGTTTTGAGACGTGATGAAACCAGTTCCAACCATCCGCTCCACCCATGAATGGTGGGCTGCTTTTCCCATAAACTTCATTGCAGTACAGCTGCATATCATTATAAGCCCAGCTCGCTGGAATCACGCTGGATCATCCAAGCATGATGGTGTAATTGCGCACTGACGTGTTTTGCAATAGCATATATAAGGTGTGCACCCGGGGAGCTGCATTTGAGGGGAATTCGGAGGTGAGTGCACAGTAACGTTGTGCAGTGTTCGCGAGGGTCGCCTGTTGGACTTCAAGGTTGAGGCACCGCGCATTCAGGCGAGGGCACAGGCAAGTCTCATTTTCCTGGCTGCCTGACAGCACGGTGCCAGTGCAAGGGCTACACTGCGGTTGAGGCGACTTGTGGGGAGGCAGGGGTAAGGGCTGTGCTGTGGCTGAGGCGAGTTTGGTGGGGGAAGGGCTATACTGCGGTTGAAGCAAGTTTATGGGGGTGCAAGGGCTGCACTGCGGTTGATAGTAGTGCACAAGCATGTGCAGGGTGCGGGAAGGGAAGCGGCCACGCATTAGGGAAACCTTGTATAAAGTGACCATTCCACCGCAGCTGAGACAGTTCAAACACAGCCACATTGACATGCTTGGAGTTGGGCCTCTTAGCTTATCTGCCCACTCAAGCAATGCAGGGCCATGAAAGGGCCACCAAATGCTCCAGAACTTTTCACCCCTGGAGCACAGACTGCAAACTAATGAGTGTTTTAGTGGATTGCAGAACAAGTGGATGACTAGAAAACTTGTACAATCTCTTTGCTAAAGCTGGCTATGGAGCAGTCACTGGTAGAGGTGCTCACAGCCCCTTGCAAAGTCATCATTCAGATTTGGACCAGTCTCCTCCATGGTTCAAGCTAACAGTGCAGCCTTGCAGTGTGGGTTAAGAGAATGCCTGTGCCTGAGCTGAGAGCACAGTATGCAGTCCAGTGGGCAAAGCTGCCACCAATCAGTCGGGTGGAGTGGGGCAGAGGTGGGTGGGGTCTCAGGCAGCCATGCAGCACACTAAACTCTGGCCATCCAAGTGGTTTCCAGCACTCTCTGGGATGCGTTAAGGGGCCATCAGATTTAACCAAGAGAGGTTCTTAGTACACCCAAGCTAATCCACACGTCTCTCTCTTTCATCCTGCAGGAGGAGTACATCAGGAGCTTGGAGCCTGCTGACCTAGTTGTATGCCTCATGGCTTACAGAGAGTGGTGACAACGGAGAAGAGAGAGATGGAGGCACCTGGCTGGGCAAAGGAAGGAGCAACATCCTCAGGAAAATGGATGCATGGGGCTCCCGCACACTCTGCTGAAGAGCCACAGTGAGCCATTGCTGGCCGGCGCCTAGCTACTCAGGGTCTATAGACACCCCCTTTCATTCCTGCAGCTGACCAAGAATCAGTGTTGTCAAAGGCTGCACATGTCCAGGGGACTGATCAGTCACATCTGCCGCCTGCTGCAGGATTTGGCGCCACGGGGACATGGAGGGCATCCACTGCCAGTGGCTGTGAAAGTGACAACGGTGCTCAATTTTTATGCCAATGGCTCCTTTCAGAGCTCCACAGGTGACCTCTGTGGGATATCGCAAGCCTCCACCCACAAATACATTCATGAGGTCAGGTACATCATATTCCCGAAGGCACATGACTTTGTGCATTTCGCTCAGGACCAGGAAAGCCAGGATGTAAGACTGCTGAGATTTGCCCAGATCTCAGGATTCTCAGGTGCAGGGTGCCATCAACTGCATTCACGTTATGCTCAGATCTTCAAGGCAACAAGTGGTCAACTATATCAACCCCAAGGGCTTCTGCTCACTGAATGTTCAGCTGGTGTACAACCAACAAAAACGCATCCAGTAGCACTGCGCATGGTTCCCAGGGACTGTCCATGATTCTTACATTCTCAGTTGGACACAGACCCCTGACATCTTCCAGGGCCCAGAGAAGCTGCAGGGTTGGCTCCTCAGGGACCAGGGCTACCCACAGAGGCCATGGCTGATGACATGGCAGCCTCAGACTGCAGCAGAGTGAATGTACAATGAGGCTCATGCTGCAACTCGCACAATGGTGGAGCAAACCATCAGGATGCAGAGAATGAGGTTCTGGTGCCTGGATCGGTCTGGTGGAGCCCTGCAATATAGTCCACAGAGGGTTTAATGCATCATGGTTGTCCGCTACACCTTTAACAACCAGGTGCTGCAACAGGGAGAGGAGCTGGCTGAGGAGGAGATGGAGTCCTGGATCTCTCCTCTGATGAGGAGGACATCAACGGGGATGAGGATGAGGAGGTCCTCAAAGGTGAGGATGACAGTGATGAGGCCATCACATTGGCAACACTGAAACAGCAGAATTGTGCCTTGTCCAATAAACAAACCTTTGCTTTTCTTGTCTTCAGCTCTCTGACCTTTCCAGCTCTATAACATGTACAGTAACATAGGCCGGAATTTCCCAGCCCCCCCCGTGGCCCCTGTGGTGGGGCCAGCGAGCCATTGAAATCTCTGTTCACATCGGTGGGACTGGCAGATCCTGCCTACATGAGGGGATGGAAAATTCACAAAGACCTGTTTCAACACAAGGATCTGTTCTGAACTTCCAAACAGAAAACTGGTTCATTTGGAGACAGCCTTGTTTGCTTCCTCTCACATGAATCCTTGCTGTGTTCTGAGCTGCCAAACAGAAAGGTAGGCTAAAACCAAATCACTGCAATTAGCTTTTTATTTACCCTTTGTTTCTTAGCTTTTCATCCCCATGGAAATCTCAGGTCACATGGGAATTTCTTGGAACCTAATTATGTCATAATCAGGAAACCAATTAACCTTCTTTCAGAGTACTTCCCAGTTGACCTTGGTCTGGAAGAGGATATTGCACAAAAGGAAAATACAGGCTTTTTGCAAAGCACATCAGTCATCACAGAAGTCCATGATGTCCTTATACACTTCTTGAAGTATGTACCCTCTGTTTTACCTGAGGAACATACTAAATTTCCCTGACCATGGGTGGAATTTTATGACAGCAGCATTTTACAGTCCTGCCACAGTCAATGGAGTTTAGAATGGCTTGCTGCATTTTACTGCCCTGTCCCGCCGTGATGGGGCTGTAAAATTCCAGTCCATAAGTTTAATTTTTAATAGCCGACATTTTCCTCTTTGTTAAAATGAATTCCAACTAACAGCATGCTCCTCATCTTCACTGAATCTTCTTTCACATCTGAGCTCACCTGAAATCTGGCACTAATTCAATTAGCTGCAGCAGCAACTTGCCTAACCAATTGTAGTCTGGAGATACTAAATCACTCTTACCCAGATGCTGCTACACATGATAATTGGATCCTATCCCAGGAGTATGACTGAAAATGAAATCCATGAGTTTATTTTCCCGAGCATTTTTCATGCTGAGTAAGAACACAACTACTGACAGCGTCAACAAATATGCTGCCTTGCCTCCCTCTGTGCTTGGCTGCTCTACATCAGTCGACTTATGGATGGGTAATTGAAAAACCCCATGAAGACAACAACGCCATGTCACCATTCTAATCTGCATAGTGTTTGTACCAGATCCTCTCCTAGCTGATGGATTTTTTTAACCATTCCAATTCCATGCCTTTGTCTTTGACACTTCATTGTACCTTTTCATTTTACAATTGAACCTAAATATGTTATGGTTGCTGTTCCCAAATTGCTTTCCTATTCTCACATTAATTATTCATTCCATTTCATTCTCTAGAACTAAAGCAAGAAATATTTATTTGTTTATTGGACTAGGCTGATAGAGGAAACAGTCCTAGATATTTCAACCACATGCATTACTTGTAATTTAATCTACTTGGAGTCACTAAAATTGCCCACTGCTATTGCAGTATTGTTCTTACATGATTCAGAATTGTCTGCAGATATTCTCACTCTATCTCAGCTCTATTGTTTGGTGGCTTGTAATGCACACTGTGAATTGTACTATTCCCCTCCTTGTTCCTTAACTCTAGCCATACTGGATGCAGTTTTAACTTAGAAAAGTGCATCAATTTGCGTGGGATAAGGGATATGTCTAACCCTTGGATTTCATTTTCAGTCATACTCCTGGGATAGGATCCAATTATCATGTGTAGCAGCATCTGGGTAAATCTGAGTGATTTAGTATCTCCAGACTACAATTGGTTAGGCAAGTTGCTGCTGCAGCTAATTGAATTAGTGCCAGATTTCAAGTGAGCTCAGATGTGAAAGAAGATTCAGTGAAGATGAGGGTTAAAAAGCAGGATGAACATAAAGGTGGCAGGAGGGTGGATTGAGCCCACCAACTTCCAGGCCTAACTCAGAAGAAGAGGTTTGCCTATGAGCTGGTCATTTCTGAACTGGAGCAAAAATTGAACATACTTTTAAATTAAAATGTAGAATCCATGGGTTCCCTGGCTTCCTGAAACACAACATCAATAGAGAGCACTGATTAAATCTCACGGAAATGTAGCAATAAAAACTCAGTACCCATAGCTGCTTCCTTATCTACAAGTGGGAAAGGATTTGTTCAGTTTGTTTCAGTGTTTCTGAATCACATCAAGATGACTGGCCTCTTAGCTGCCGATTGGACCCCAGACAAGGAGCAATATGACTAGCAGCAGTGGCCAGCATGTTCAGAGATGTGCGGCTGGACAGCACACAGGAAAACAGCTGAAGGGAGCAATTCACAGGAGGCACTACCCAGACATAGGGTGAAAATTTACACCAGCGGGACTTAATGATCCCGCCGAAGTCAATAAACTTTTGAATGGCTTGCCGTATTTTACAGACCTGCCCCCACTGTGACGGGACTGTAAAATTACACCCATAGAGTCTATAGACAGAGGCTCAGTTTCCTTACATGTTGGAATAACAGTGGTGCAGGAGGCTCTGGTTGTCATATCAGATGGTAACTGACACCTGCTTGATGTACCTAGCAGCCATACATTACCACAAGTTGACAAAATGACCACCAGTCTCAACTTCTTTGCCTCTGGACCTTTCTATGGCTCTGCTGGAAGATAATCCAGAACCTCCTAGTCAGCGGGCCCACAATGCATAAGACAGTCGACTGTGAGGCTGTTTGTCAGCACCAGCAAACCTGTGAACTTTTATTGCAATGACACTAGAGAGAAGGAGTGGTTGCTTGGATTTGCATCTTTTCCCGAGCTCCCAAAGGTTCAGTTCATTGCTGACACACATATAGCAATTTAAGCACTGCCAAATCAACCAGGACTATTCATGAATTGCAAGGACTTCCAGACCATTAGTGTCCAGCTGGCGTGCTATCACAAGGTTACATTTCTGCAGTTATGTGCAAGGTTCCCGGGGGCTGTCATGAAGCTTTGTCCTATAGCAGTCCAAACTCATTGATGTCTTTGGACCTGCAAACACACTTAAAGGGTGATTGCTCAAATCAAGGAATAGCCACTTCAAACTTAGCTGACGTCCATAGGAAATCTGATTAACGAAGTCCAACAGAACTACAATGAATGCCACAGGACCAGCAGATGTGCAGTTGAAAAGGCCATTGGCATGCTGAAGAAGCTCTTTAGATCTGGAAGCACCCTTCAGTATGCACCAGCCAGGGTATCGAGGGTGGCCATGGTGTGCTGCTCTCTGCATATGAGGCTTGGAGCTGCAGGAGGACTAAGGTGCAGAGCGCAGTTTGTCTGTGATGATTCTGAGGAGAAGGAAAATTAGGAAGCAGAGGTATAAGACATTGATAAGGACAGTGGAGCAGCAGCTACTCACATCTCTGCCCAGATGGCAGGAATACCCTTATTAATGCAAGTTCGCTAAGGTTGGGCGAGTGGATCAATGTTAGAAGCACATGCAACAGTCACTCTTCCAGCCAAAATGCTCCCCACTGCCTCTCCTTCCCTCCCGCCACTGATACAAGGTGCTGAATTTTCTCATGGGCTTCGGAAGTCGGATGTGGGACCAAAGTGGGGACCTGAGACTGCACTTGTTGGCAGTGAGATCTGATTAGCAGTCACCCGGGAGGTAGCCTCAAATTGGCTGCCTCCACATTCACCCATAATGAGGATGGCATGTGGGTTCTCAATGCTGCTGGCCCAATTGGAGAGCTGGCAACTCTGGAGCTTCGGTAGCTCCACTGGGAGAGATGAGTGCTGCTGAGACAGGTCAGGGGCATGATGTCACCTCAACATGGAGGCACCATCACTGGGCTGCACAGCAGTGAAAAAATAAACAAACTCTAGGCCTGTGGGTCTATTGTGTTAGAGGGGAAACCCTGCCACTGGATTGGGATCGCCCATGATGGCTGCCTTTCATGTTCATGGCTCTGCCAATTGGGCATGGAACCTAAATGGTGCCTTATCCAGCGTAACTGTCTGTCCACCTCCATGGAGTGGTCAGTCAATCTGATTCCCAGCCCACCTCTGGGAGAGACCCCCAGTGTCAGAAATGTGCTGATGAGCCATCCTGATGCTGCTCCCCGCTATTTTCTTGCCACCCCCACTTCCAATCCCACCATAATGGGGCTGGAAATATTGCCCAAGAGATCCTGCAAATAATGAATCATTCCATGTGCATTCTCCCATTGATTGGGGTCAATTGTGTCTTCCCACTCATCATCGAACAAGTTAAAAGATGACTTGCCAAGATGGAAAAGTGGTCCAAAGGAATAATGTTTATGTGATTGATATAAACAACTGAAACTGCACAAATTAACATTTTCTCATAAAGCCATTTGAAAACCTTTGTGCAACTTCAAAGCTTTACCCTTTGTTTTCCTGTCACTCCTATATGTTGCACCCCTGTGGCTTCAGTAGAATTCGAGGAAAGCTGCTCAGATCCCTGCTCTGATTGCTGAGATGCCCTTGGTCAACAACCTCTGGATGTGGGATTTGTGATGGCCCAGCCAAAGACTGCTCAATCTGCACCTGCACAGGAACACTCAGCCATCAGAGCATGAGGCTGCAAGTTAGTTACTGACTGACATTGGTGGGAAGTGACAAAGGAGTGGAGTGATTGGAGTCGCCACTTCCATTTCCCTTTTCACCATCATTCCTCTCACGACTCAGCTGCATTTCACTGCTACCGTTCTGCTAGAGAGAATTTATTGCACTTCTTTGCAGTCCTGTAAAGCTAAGGCTAAGGTATCTTTCGTTCCGTTTTAGGTAGCAGACATGTTGTTACCCAGAGTCTACACAGCTGAGGTCAAGGTGTGCATGGATTTATTTGATTGCAATGTTTGATATTCCATTGAGCTGTTCATTCCACACATGGAAGAATACATCATCACAATGCTCTGTGACATTAAACCACTCATGCTTGAGGTGAATTCCTCCATTCTGTCTGCATTGTGGTCAGTGTGTTGGGAAGGCATGTTAGCACATCACATATCCTCTGTTGCTGCTCAATGATTCTCCTTTTCATTGATAGCCCTTGGGGTAAGCATCACTTTCCAGCTGAGCAGAGCCCAGGGAGCGCTGCATCCTCCAATGTAGACTCTCCATTGCTGTGCCTGCATCCATGATTTGCCCTCACTCTCAGTTAATATTGGAGCCATCAGTTCTGTAGAATCACAATCTCCTATTGTTAAGGTCTAGTGTTGCAACGTTTATTGCTGTGATTTCCCCTCTTTATTTCCTAAAACAGTTTAACTGTCAGCTGTGCTTCAGCTGGTAGAGCTCTTGCCTTTGAGTGTGAAGGTTCTGGGTACAAGTCCAGGGCTTGAGAAAAAAAAAACAAGACTAGTGCCATTTTTTGGATTAGAGTTAAACTGAGGCTCCAGCTGCCTGCTCAGGTGGATGTAAAAGATTCCATAACACTATTTCGAAGATAACAGGGAAATTATCCCCGGTGTCCTGACCAATATTTATCCCTAAATCAATATCACAAAAACCAGATCATCTGGTCATTATCACGTTGCTGTTTGTGAATGCTGGCTGTGCACAAATTGGCTGCCCCATGTCGTACATTACAACAGTGACTACATTTCAAAAGTATTTAATTGGCTTTGAAGCACTTTGAGGTCTCTGGTGGTCATGAAAGGCACTATGTAAATGCAAGTCTTTCTTTTATAACCAGGAATTTTAAGGGGCTAAATGTCTGTGAGTGTTCTCCTATTTAGAACTTATGACAGATGATTAGGAGAACCTCGTAGAAATTCAACTCCTTAGATGTTCTGAGCCCTGTTCAAACCAAAGTTACATTTTTGTTGTTATAACTACTATGTCACACTCTGATGAAGAGTCATACGGGCTCGAAACATCAACTCTCTTTCTCTCTCCACAGATGCTTTCAGACCTGCTGAGTTTTTCCAGCATTTTCTGTTCTTGTTTCAGATTTCCAGCATCCGCAGTACTCTGCTTTTATGTCATACTTCTCCATTGTTACTAATGCTTCCAACTCTACAATTATATTTTGAATGCTTTCACATATTTCACTCAATCCCATCTCTTTTTTTTTGGAATGCTGGCATTTATTCTTTTCCTAATTTTATCATTTGATGCCAGCCTTGCTTAGTCTATTTAACTCAGAGGTTCCCCACACCTGTGACTCCTCACTCCCATTGCTGTCCTACTTCTCTATTTCTACTCATAACCTGTCAAGTTCTGCCTCTTGTATGATCACATTATGGGGATTATAAAACAGTAAACAAGCACACTCTCCACCTCCCTGCCACTGATCCAACACTTTCTCCACTTTCTCAAGCAGTCAATTGCTATTTGAGCATGGCAATCCTCCATGTTGGGGCCTCAATGTTGTGATACTTGGTGCAAATGTGTTGCCCCTAGATGCATTAAAATCAACGGTGGCCAGATTTTGTAATCCTCACATATCATGAGGTTTATTTGCATTGCAATCCATCTAAATCTAATTGATTAAAGGTTTGGTTCATATTTGCCCAATCTCCCAGCAGTACCCAACTCCTACAAAATCAAATTCTGCTTACTTGCCCCCCAGCTGCTTCAGCTTGGAAACTCCCTTCTATTAAAATCAAAATCTCCAATGAAAACTGTACTTTTATATCTGCATTCACTCAACAACCGCTATACTACACAGGCAGAAATTTAAACTTGATAGAAGTGGAAAGAACTGCCCGAAACATAGCTACTGCTGAATTCACAGAAGAATTGAGCTTCATCGAGACTAAACAAATAGTCTGAAATGATCTTTTCTGGTCCTGTACATTTCTATGTTCCTATTCAATGACATTATAGCCTCAGCACTCCATTATTGCACATTCTTGCCCTTTTCATACCTCTGAATGCTCCATTATCTATGAACTTGCTGCAGTTCCTTTCGTTTTTGCAAATGTCGTATTCCCTGATTCATTTTGGAGAATTTTATTTTGAACAGGACACATAATTATTCCTGCAACTATTTAATTTGATCTGAAAAAAGGTTTGGGAAATGAATTTTTTCAGGCTTTTTCCATTGTAATAATTCACGAAAAAGCTGCAGAAACCTCAAAAAAACAATGCTAATGCTGTATACACTATTTTCCTGGGGTTGGCTAGTTAGTGGAATACCCTATATTGAAATGGAAATGGAAAGTGCTGGAAATACTCAGCGTGCCATGCAACATATAGGGTGTGAGAAACTGAGTTAAGGGGTTGAATTTTCAAATGGCCAGAGGTGGATAGGCTCACCAAGCTGGCACGTTTCTGCCTTTGGGCTATTTTTGAACATGCCAGTTTGGGAGTGAAATAGTCCACAAGTAGCTGGTAGGCAATTAGGCATCCTGAAGGGCCTACTCGGGCCACTCGGCTGATACTAACTGATTTTTTTTAGTCAGCTTATAGGACCCATGCTGAGGCCAAACACTGGTTAAAAGATGGCGGTGACCTCCTAATGGCAGAAGAGGGGGCCTGTGCCCTATCCTGCAATTTAATCCGCTCCCCCCAGAGCTGCAATTGGCAGAGAGCCACAGCTGTGACCACAGGCCTCTGTTTGCAGGGTCTATCCCTCCACAATGACGGCCTGGCAGCTGTGGTCTCATTGCAATTTTAAGTTTTTATAAAGTCTTCAGAGGGTGCCTCAATCTTGAGGAGCCTCTCAGTCCCCTACCTACATCAGCAGCTCTCACCTCTGGCGGTGGGACTGCTGACCTGTCAGGACTGGAGGGCCTCTATTGGCCCTTTAGCCTTGCAAGACCACCTGCTGCCCCTAATTGGATGGGGCTCCCAGAACTCGCCATTTAATTGGCCACCTCCTCAAAAATTGCTTCAAGCATCTTGCAGCCAGCTATTCCAGGTGCCTGAAACAGAATTCCACCTGTGGTATCAGGACCAGGAACCTGGAACAAAACATTTCAGTGACCTTTCATGAGAAGTGGCTTAAATCCTTCCAGAGCCCTCTGTTCTGATTCTCTGCACAAATGCTGCCCTACATTAATTTCCATTAATTTCTTTTATATTTCAAATTTATAGCATCTGCAGTATTTTGCCTTTATATCATTACTTTAATGAACTCTACTACAACTTAAAGTCACAGCTTTTTCTTGTATGCACATGCAGCCTTACTCATTAATCCTGAATATGCTACTCAGCCTATGACAGCTATAATAATAGCTGTCTTTCTTTTGTTTTATATGGAGACATAGCAAACTCAAATGTTGTGCAGCAGACATGTTTGTCTTGGTAAAAAAGTGAATCACACAAGGATTGTGAATCTTCATGCCAAAATGTTAAACAAATTTGTAATGATTTAGTGCCCTATTGCATGACCAAATCAAAGAACTATCAGATGAAAAGGGACAATTTCTCTGATATCCTTTAAACTGCAAAAGGCATCTGATATGAGTTTTCCATATAATTAGCTATCGTGTGTACTACATACAATATCAGTAATTTGCCAAGAAAAAAAAGACTGCAATTCATATTTGTTATGTGTGCTGCTCGTATTATGCAGGTTTTCTTTGG
Organism: Cetorhinus maximus; assembly: GCF_964194155.1. Lineage (NCBI taxonomy): Eukaryota > Metazoa > Chordata > Chondrichthyes > Lamniformes > Cetorhinidae > Cetorhinus > Cetorhinus maximus. Next base: position 85,839,979 of record NC_135880.1, on the reverse strand, counting down.
GACAATGATTATCTGATACTTAATATTAAAATTGGTGATGTGACAGTGTGAATATTTATGGATGCTATTTAGGTCTCTGAGATGCTATAGATTACTTAATGCGTCTAAACATGCATCCAGAACAAAACAAATTAGAGGAATGAGTGCTATATTATTGGGGCACTGTAATATACTTGCCTTCAGGATGTTGTCACACATAATCTTTAACATATTGTAACAGCTTTGGGTTTGTTACCTCAACAGACGACAGAATGATGTGTGACCCTGATCACAAGTTGTCACCTTTTCGATAAGGTATTAAATTAACAACACATTCTTTGTACGTTTAATATGTTCAGGGATTCACTCTGAAAACAGGCATGTAAATCATAAGAATGTATCCAGTGTGTTGTGAACAAAGTGATGATGTTCATCATTCTGTAGTTACAAATCTGTGGGTGTTGTACAGATTAGAGCTGAGCATCAAATCTGCATTACAGTCACTGGAACATGGGGGAAGATATAAATAGTAGGAAGTTAATTGATTGAAGTCAAATTTTGGGATTAAAAACTTGCACCTCATCTCTTCAGGTCTGTTTCATGTTAAGGGCATTTGAATTATAATGGTGGCGGCTTAGTGGTATTGTCACTGGACCAGTAATTCAGAGGCCCAGAGTAGTGCTCAGGGACCTAGGTTCAAATTCCACCATGGAGATGATAGAATTTGAATTCACTCAATCAAAATCTGGAATTATAAGTCTAATGATAAGCATGAACCCACTGTTGCCAAAAAAAATCATCTGATTGGCTAATGTTGTTGACAAAAGGAAATCTGCTATCATTACCTGGTCTGGCGTACATGTGAATTCAGACCCACATGTGGTTGACTCTTAAGCATCCTCTGAAATAGTCTAGCAAGCTACTCAGTTGTATCAAACTGCTATAAGGAATGAAACTCTACAGGCCATCCAGCATTGACTCAGGCACCTGAAACTACAACAGCAAATTTAGCCCTGCTGGACCCTGCAAAGCCCTCCTTAATAACATCTGGGGGTGGTGTGTGCCAAAATTGATGAGAGCTATTTCACAGGCTAGTCAAGCACAGCCTGACATAATTATTGTGGTAAAGTGGAATACCATATACCTTTAAGAGAATGTAAGTGACTAACCATGTGACAGTACTGACCAATCAATGTACAGCGTGGGCTACTGGTTAACTGTAAGTCTAGAGCTGGAAGTGGTTATGGGTGCATGGAAGGATTTAGTGCTGTTCCCTCTGTTGCAATAAACAATCACAGTTTGTTCTTATGTCGGTCTCTCTCCATTGTCGGTAGCAACCATCAACTAACAAGTGTATATGAAACCGTGCAATTCGAGTTTACTTAATTAGTGAATACATAGGGCAGAATTTTGCCATCGGGGCCCGCTTGCCGACGCGTAAAATGACGCGGCAGAACCCCCCACATCATCCCGCCCCATTTAAATTTTCAGGAAGGCGGGGGCGCAGCAAAATCAGCTGTGGGCCCTCCGACCTGTCAATGGCCAATTGAGGCCATTGACAGGATCATTTAAACAATTAAAGGACCTGCCCGTCCAACCTTAAGGCTGGTGGGCAGGCCAGGAGCCCCGGCGGCAAATAGAGAAAACATGGAACCTCATCCAGTGGCGGGATGAGGTTTCATGCAGGGTTTTAAAATTTTAATTAAGTTATAATGTAAATTATGTACATGTCCCATCTCATGTGACATGAGGGGGACATGTTAGGGAATTTATTTTTTTCTATTTTTAATATTTTTCGACGTGGAAGCGATCTCTCTGAGGCAGCACTTGGCCTCAGGGAGGTGTGCGCTCTTTTGTGCGCATGCGCGAAAGAGCGCACTCTCGCTTTTGGGGAATCCCCCCCCGCCACCCACACAGGAAGCGCATAGCAATTCCCGCCGGACTTCACACTGGGCGGGTCTTAATTAGCCCGCCCACGTAAAATGGCGGTGCGGCCCGCTTCTCCGGCAGGGATCGGCTCCCCGCCCGCCGGAGATTGGGTCGGGCTCGCCCACCCGACAGGCAGAAAATTCTGCCCATAGACTCAAGACATAAAACTTATACTCACAGAATCATATCTTCCAGACACCCTCATCACCATCCCTGGCTATGTCCTGTTCCACCTGTCATGATAATAGTTGATTGTGATATTGGACTCCAGTGTTAGATACTATACAGTACTCTGTATGAGATAGAGGGTCACCTGACCTGGGGTTTGAAGTCAGATAGCACATGTTGGAGCCTGTCTTGATAGAGTTCAATTACTGCAGGTATATGTGTTTATGTTAGGAAAATGTGTTATCAATAAAGTTAGCTGCGCTACGATGTTGAAAACCTGTGTGCATCATTGAAACAAAAAAACAAGACACCACTGACTGGACAGGCCCAGCAGAGGTGGCGGCACAGTGGTGTACAGTTGGGAGGGAGTTGCCCTGGGAGTCCTCAACATTGACTTCGACCTATGAAGTCTGATGGCATCAGATCAAACATGGGCAAGGAAACCTCACATTGAGGATATCCTCCATCATGCTGTGTGGCACTGCCACTGTGCTAAATGGGATAAATTTCGAACAGATCGAGAAACTCAAGACTGGGCATCCATGAGGCGCTGAGGGCCATCAGCAGCAGTAGAGTTGTACGCAACCACAATCTGCAATCTCAAAGCCCGGCATATCTTCCACTCTGCCATTAGCAACAAGCCAGTGGATCAACCCTGGTTCAATGAAGAGTGCAGGAGGGCATGCCAGGAGCAGCACTAGGCATACCTAAAAATAAGATGTCAACCTGGTAAAGCTACAACACAGGACTACTTGTGTGCCAAACAGTGTAAGCAGCATGCAATAGACAGAGCTAAGCAATCCCACAACCAATGGATCAGATCTAAGCTCTGCAGTTCTGCCACATCCAGTCGTGAATGGAGGTGGACAATTAAACAACTCACTGGAGGAGAAGGCTCCACAAATATCCTCATCCTCAATGATGGGGGAGCCCAGCACATCAGTGCAAAAGAAAAGGCTGAAGTGCGAAGCGCATGATCCATATCAGCCTCCTCCGGAGGTCCCCGGTTTCACAGATACCAGTCTTCAGCCAATTCGATTCAATCCAAGTGTTATTAAAAAACAGCTGAAGGCAATGGATACTGCAAAGGCTATGGGCCCTAACAATATTCTGAAAATAGACTTGTGCTTCAGAACATGCTGTGCCCCTAGCCAACTGTTCCAGTACAGCTGCAACACTGGCATCTACCCGGCAAGATGCAAAATTGCCCAGGTATGTCCTGTACAGAAAAAGCAGGACAATTCCAACCTGGCCAATTACTGCCCCATCAGGCTAATCTTGATCATCAGTAAAGTGATGGAAGGAGTCATCGACAGTGTTATCAAGCAGCACTTGCTTAGCAAAAACCTGCTTAGTGACACTCAGTTTGGGTTCCACCTAGATCACTCAGCTCCTGACCTCATTACAGCCTTGGTTCAAACATGGACAAAAGAGCTGAACTCACGAGGTGAGGTGAGAGTGACTGCCCTTGACATCAAGGCAGCATTTGATCGAGTGTGGCATCAAGGAGCCCCGGCAAAACTAGAGTCAATGGGAATCAGGGGGAAAGCTCTCCGCTGGTTGGAGTCATACTGAGCACAAAGGAAGATGGTTGTGGTTGTTGGAGGTCAGTCATCTCAGCTGCAGGACATCACTGCAGGAGTTCCTCAAGGTAGTGTCCTAGGCCCAACCATCTTCAGCTGCTTCACCAATGACCTTCCTTCCAACATAAGGTGGGGATGCTCACTGATGATTGCACAATGTTTAGCACCATTCGTGACTCCTCAGATACTGAAGCAGTCCAAATGCAGGAAGACCTGGGCAATATTTGGGCTTGGGCTGACGTGGCAAGTATCATTCATGCCACACAAGTGCCAGGCAATGATTACCTCCAACAAGAGAGAATCTAACCATCACCCCTTGACATTCAATGGCACCCACTATTAACATCCTGGGGATTACCATTGACCAGGAACTGAACTAGATAGCCATATAAATACTGCGTCTACAAGAGCAGGTAAGAGGCAAGGAATCCTGCAGTGAGTAACTCACCTTCTGACTCCCCAAAGCCTGTCCAGCATCTACAAGGCACAAGTCAGGAGTGTGATGGAATACTCTCCACTTGCCTGGATGAGTGAAGTTCCAACTACAGTCAAGAAGCTTGACACCATCCAGGACAAATCAGCACACTTTATTGGCACCCATCCATAAACATTCACTCCCTCCATCACCAACACACAGAGGCAGCAGTGTGTATCATCTACACATGCACTGCAGGAACTCACCAAGGCTCCTTAGACAGCACCTTCCAAACTCATGACCTCACCACCTATAAGTTCCTCTCCAAGTCTCACACCTCCTAACTTGGAAATACATCGCCATTCTTTCACTGTCGCTGGGGCAGATTCCTGGAACTCCTTCTCTAACAGCACTGTGGGTGTACCTACACCACGTGGACTGCAGTGATTCAAGAAGGCAGCTCACCACCACCTTTTCAAGGGCAATTAGGGATGGGCAATAAAGGCTGGCCTAGACCGCGATGCCCACCCATGAATGAATAAAAAAAATCAAGCATAAACATCAGATGTGAATTATTTGTCTTAGCTCTTTTTGGATGTGGGCTTTCCTAAAAAATGGCAGATTTCTCTACAAGAAGATGGCTTACCACCACCTTCTCAGGGGAGCTAGGGATGAGCAATAAATGCCAGCCTTGTCAGTAATGTTGACATTCCAAGATGAATAAAAAAATAGCATTAGGCCTTGAATACCTGAGTAGAAAATAAACCAAACATATTTGGTGACATGGCTATTGGTTCCTGGTTGTGTAGCCTATCTTATCTAGGAAGACTGTGGTCTTAATCTGGTAGTTACTTAAAACAGATTTATTAACACTATGTTTAAGATAGGTTACAGAGTATGTATGTCTCTCATGAGTACAGACTGTCCCATTCTCTTTCCTGAGAGTTGCGCACATGACTGCTGATGTCACTGTTACATCATGGTCTACATCACTCATTACCATAAATATTCTTTTAATCCATTATACGACAATATTGAGGGCCATTTTCATTTCACTACTATCTCATTATTGGACGTAAACATCTTACACTGTTTCTCGTTGCAGTTTAGATAGCAGAGTTGCTTCCTCAACATCCTGGGCAGATATTGCTTCCTGCTGAGAGCCCTTCTTTCTCCCGTCCCACCCACTCCTTCCTTATCCATGTGTTTGTCCTGCTCTGTGTCGCTTCTGCTCATTTTCCCTATCATAGTGTAGACCAGGGAGAATGCCTACTGCTACATGTATTTCTGTGAATAGGCACTTTATGCAGAACATTTGAAGTCTGGAGAAAATCCTTCAGCATGTGCCACACCACTTTTTACGGGCTTTGGCAACTTTGAAGAAAGGTAGAAACAATCAAGCACTTCTACAATTACAGCAACAGCCAGTGGAAATCAATCATTAACTAACCTGTAAGTAGCTGATAATCCTTTTAAATATTACTGGTTAGAGGGGGTCCTTCCTGCTGCTGTACATGCCTGTCAGCTGTGTGTGTTTAGGACATAGTACTAACTGGAACGTTGATCTTCAAAATAGCAACTGACATCAAATCAATGCTACATGCTGAATGACATCATAATCTGCCTGGTTTGATGGACAGTCCCTGCATGCATGCTAGAATCTTCAGTAAAATAATATCTGGTGCATCTCACAGTTGAATGATGTACATGAGCTTCCGATGTCATTCTGGAACCAAAATGCCCCTGGTTGGACTGAAAGACTAGGTGCTAAGGACTTGAATTTTGCAGCTTGCAGCATCAGCAGAGCTTCTGTGTCTAGGTATGTGTCTGTGTCTGTCTTAATTGGATTAAAGCCAGCCTGGGTGCTTTGATGTATAGTTGTTTTGAGATGTTAATTGGGTGAACAGTAAGGAGAACAGTAAGGTAAAGTATTCAGTTGCATTTGTTGAATAAGCCATTCAAGACTGTGGGTAAAATCTTGCACCTAGCTAGAAGAAGCCAAACAATGGGCGGGATTTTCTGCACCTGCCTGCCGCCGGGATCTTCCAGTCCCGCCGTAAGTCAATGGACTTCCAGCTGGGGCGCCGCCTTGCCCGTGGTGGGTCCCACCCGCGACGGGGCTGGAAAATCCCGCCCGATGTGTTAAGTTTTTCAGCTCACTAATAAAATTGGTGCTATGAAAGGGGTTCTATTGTTACAGGAGCTGAAGTTCAAAAGACCTAGGGCAGAAATTTTCACTTGGTGGGCGGGCACACGCCTGATCCACTCGAGCGTGAAATGACACGCGTTGACACCAGCCGAGCATGCTGGCATCAACGCGCAGTCGCATGATAGTTCGGTCAACAGGCTTGTGCCAGAGTCGGCAGCGCGCCCGCCAACAATTTAAAAGCCTGCTAAGGCCCATAAATAATCAATTAAATTAAAATTTTCACTGCCAGTCCAACCTAATGGTTGGCAGGCAGGCAAAAAGGCCAAGCAACTTTTGCATTTTTTTGGAAACCTCATCCACAGGCGGGATGAGTTTTCCAAAAGCAAATAATAATAAAATAAAAGTTTTAACATTTATTTAATAACATGTCTCTGCTCATGTGGCAGAGTCACATGAGGGGACCTGTTTTATTATATATTTATTTTCTTCATTTTCTTTTTTAAAAACGGTTAACCTTAATTGGCCCGCCAGTGTGAAATTGCAGTCTGGTCCCAAACGCGGGTAGCAGGCAGCTTCCCAACCACCCCCACTCGCCCCCGTTGAGCCTACCTGCCAAGGTCAAAATTCTGCCCCTAATGATACAATGGAAAATTTACATTCAAAGGGAAAGCTTGGTATACAAAGAAAGGAGTTTGTATGCATCAGGCAGAAGCATTTAAGACCTAACCAGCCTGTATACCTCGAACCAACTCGCAAAGGAATTTCATTTGGAATTCACAAGGTCAAATGTGCTTTGCCTGGTGTCTATTTAAAGTCTATGGGTTACTGTTGCCTTAGTGGAGATTTACCTGGGGGTGATTAATTTGTGGATTTGTTAAAAAGTTATTATAGTAGTAATTTGTAGCTATGTGTATGTGTTTAATTTGTTGTAAAATTAATAAATGTTTGATTTAGTTTTATATAAAAACCATGAGGTCCGATGGTCTTATTCCTCCTGAATTCAAAGTCTGCATCTCGAAATTACAAATTGCAAAAATGGATTATGACAGTTGTTTCAACTTTCCCTCTGGGATTTGAACAACTCAGCCTTACCAACTGCTGTGTCATAATAGTGAGGCTTAGAGAACAAATTCCAGAGTGTAGAGCCTACATAGGTAAAGACATAGCCATCATTGGTGGGGTTAAGGGAGTATGTAAGGAAGTACACAGATGAACTGAGAGTTCTGCAGGGTAGAATTGTAGGGATGTATAGTTCATTATGTGTATTGCTCATTTGAGGCCAACGTACTTGTCTGAAGGAGCACGTGCCGGAAGAGGGAGTCATAAGATAAAACAGCCATGTTCTAACATCATGTGCAGTTCTGAGTTCTGACTGTTTTCTATTAAGAACTTTACAATGGCAACGAGGATGTGTCCAGACAATTTAATGGCAAATCTTCGCATGCAAGATTCCTACACAAATCAAAAACATTCCTGAACTGTATGTTGACCATTTCACTGATATCGGCAAAATGATACATGCAAGCTGCATGTAGACCCTGGTGTGCCTATAGTCTTGCAACAACGTAATGAATGCTGTTTTATGTCAGAAAGCAGACAGAGAAGGAACTTCAGTGCCTACTTGACCTTGACATAATTAAGGAAGCTAGAGATGAGCCCACACCTTGGGTTTTACCGATGCAAGTCATCAAGAAACCCAAGAGTGAGAACAAAACCAGAATCTGTGTTGACATGCAGTTGCCAAACCGAGCAATGCAATGAGAATGACACTTGACACCGACAATCAGTGATGCCATAGACAAAGTGAATGATGAAAAACACTTTGCTAAACTTGACCTCAATGTAGGCCACCATCAAATCAAGCTTGCAAAAGAAGAGTTATTTTACTGTGTTCTCCACTCACATTGGGCGTTTTCCATACAAGAGACTCAACTTTGGATCAACTCAGCAGCTGAGGCACTTCAGCATTTGGTTCAGTTTGCATTTCAAGGACTTGAACATACAAACATTTGAACATACGAACTTGAAAAACTGGCTCATGACACCTCTCTGCCACCCAAGAACAGAGGCCGAGCAGCGGCACAACAGGAGCCATGCCTCCACAAGGCCCCTGGTAGAGAGAACCATGTGTCTTCTCAGGATGCACTTCCGATCCCTGGACTGCTCAGGAGGTGCAGCCCCAGAGTGGGTGCCACTGATAGTGGTTGCATGCTGTGCTCTCCACAATCTGGCACTGGCAAAGGGGGACCCACTGGAGGAAGAGGATGTTGACACAGCTGCACAGGCCACAGATGATGAGTCCAGTAGTGAGTCAGAAGAGGAGCACGGTGAGGGTGTGCAGTCAGACCTCGGTAAACTCCAGGGTGGCAGGGACACCAGGGGCGCCTTGATTCAACGCTCCTTCAGCTAGGCTGCCAAATAAAAACTACTACCTCATACCAGGGCTGCCGCCTCCATCCTGGATCACAGAAATTACCCTTTCCTTGGCCCCCAAGTTACACTCAGTGCCTGTGCAATAAAATTTTAAGCCTCCCACGTCCAGCATTACATACTGGCCTACCCTGCACCTACAAACTAAATGAAGCATACTCAGGCCAATAACACAAAAACAAATGAAATTTAATTGTGGAACTCACATAGTATTGAATAGAACAATATCCAGTGTTTGTGGCCACACCATTAAAAAAAGAAAAACAAAATGGGGGAACAAAAGATCACCTGTGACCAATTCCTCTTGTGCTTAAGGCGCTTTAAACTTATGTTTATGGGTGCTACATCTAGGTGCTCCCCCCTTGCTGGCACTGGCAATGAAGACAGCCTGCACATTCTGCTGTCTTGTTGGCCTTTATGACCTTGGCGGTTGTCGTCTGGCCAGTTGTGTTCGTGCTGGCCCCACCTGGGAGGGAGCAGCCAGTGCCACAGCTGGCATCTCTCCAGTCATCGCAGCCTCATCAGGTGAGATGGTCGCTGGCAGAGGGGTGGAGGAGCTGCTGCCATCATCCAGTGCACCCTGAGAGGAGCCTGAAGAGGCGACAAGCAGCTCGTGCGCCAACGTGAGGTTACTCTGGACGTCCCTGCTCACCATTGATAGATGAGCATCTAGCTGGGATACTGGGTTCCCCATCCATCTCATACACGGACACTGACCAGCTGAGGTCAGTGCCTGTGTGAGGGCTTACAGGTCTGAGCACAACCCCAGGAACCACTGATTCTGTTCCTGGAGCAGCCTCTTCATGGGGAACGTATTGCGCTCGGCCATGAGGGTCAACGCAGTGTTCACGCTCCACAGGCACTACTCCACAATGGAGACCATGGCATGAATACCCTCTTGGATCTCCGCCAGATCCTCCCGTACACCCTGCTGGACCTCCAGCATCTGCTGCCTAATGGGCGACTCCAGAGGTTCATCATCAGCCTTCGACTGAGCAGCGTCCTGGTCTCCAGCAGTCCTCTGACTGCCGGCGCACTGGGCTCTCTCTGCCTCCACCTGCACCTCAAACGAGTGCGAACCTTTCTCACCAATGATCGCTGAGATACTAGCCACCAAATTAATGCCCACCAAGTTGTTGGTATCTGCATTGGTGCCTGGTTCAGAGAGTGGGTGTGACACAGGTGCTTGGGGAGCATGGTGGCCCTCTGGGGTAAGGGGTGGCCGTTCAGAGTCTGGAGATCAAATGCCTGCTGGTGAACCTAAAAGGGAGAAGAAGGACATGTCATTAGTTAAAGTCATCACACTGTCACTGTGCATGCCAGGCAGCCTGGTGAGACAATGGAGATCTGCATTATGGTGCTCTCAGCTTTCAGTAATCAATGGGGATTTCAGGTTGGAGGCTCACATCAATGAAGAGACTACACTAGAATGGTTGCACAAGCCAAAATTCTTACCTCAGTGCACTGCACTCTTACCTTCATCTGACACCCCAGCCTCACTGCAGCTGGTTGACCAAGGTACATGGCGCCTCTCGAGCTCCAAGGTCTTCTGCTCATACCAGGAAAGGATGAGGAGCTATGGGGGTCCTCCGCCAGTTCGCGACCCCTCAATATTGTTATGGGATGTCTTCTCCTGAAAGGACAGAGGTGCATTGATCCACTCTCTACCTGCAGTGCCATTGCAGCCTGGCCAACCCCAGCTGAGGAGCACCTTGCAGAGCAGATCCAAGTCATGGCCCTCGAGGCACAAGGCACTCAGTCAAAGCAGCCAGGGCTCAGCCCCTTGGCCAGCTCTGGTGTTTTTGACAGTTGGCACTCAGATGCTCACATCCCTGAGCAACACGGGGAGATGGCCAACCCAAAACAATTCAACACACTGACCCATGCCAACATGGTACTCGCCCTTCCTGAGTGCAGCAGGTCATTGAATCGCATCCAACACTGCACCCAGGTGCACCACACCACGTCGTGACTGCTCACCCGGGCTGCCATCTCCTCCCATGCCTTCTTTGTGAGGTACGGTGGCCTCCTGCTACCATCTCTGGGGACAAGGGTGTCCCTTCTGCCAGCCACCTCCTCCAGGAGGGCAGCGAGGCACTTGTCGGGAAAACTGGGGGCCGAGTGCCCAGCTGACCTCACTCCCCGCCTGGTCTCTGCGTCTCCATTTACAGCCATGTCACTGCTGCAACTCCGATGCGGGCAGCCTCCCTGGGGCTGCCTGCGCCGTTTTTGAACCGGCCGCAGGGTTGCCATTGGACCCGGAGGACAACAGGCCCCCGCCCCGGCTCGCCCTTTCTCGAAGGTTCTCCAGCCGGTGTTCATGCTGGGCGGGCCTTAATTGGCCCGCCAGTGTGAAATCGCGGTCCGGCCCCGGTCGCGGGCAGGGCTTGGCTTCCCAATTGCCCCTGCCGAGCCCGTCCAATGAGGGCAAAATTCTTTCCCTGGTTTCTGTCATTGGCCACAGCAGCTGTTTTTTACCGTCCTCACAAATGGTCTCTGACAGCTTGGCCATTGACACAAAATGGTTTTCAACTTTCATCCATTTATGTATCATTGTGACAGAATGGCCTTTCCTCCCCTCCACACCCATTCTTTGGATTCCATTCCACAGCCAAGAAGTCTGCAAGTCCTTGGAAAATAATTATTGTAATTATCGAATAAGGGAAACCATTAATCCAACAGGAAAGATCTACTGCATGTTAATGCCTTCTTAATGAAATGTCCCAAAATGTTGTTTGCATTTCAATGTCTTATCCAGACATGTAGGCTAACTTCCAGGGCCTTGTGCATTTCTTTGTACATTGACAGAAAAGAAAATGGACACCTAATCTTTCAACTCCATTTTGTTGCAAAAGCATTCTACATTCTCGATTTTGTTTTTAAAAGTAACGTGTCAATTTTCCATAAATCTGTGGGTGTAGATTGCACGAGCGTTACCCAGATCAAACAACAGTTGTCAGCAAGTTGCACAAATGCCTATTTTGACCCTGAGAAAACCACCCAACTAGCCATGGATGCAAGCCTGGTTAGCTTAGGTATAGTTCTTATACAGAAAGACAAGACAGGTAACCCTTTAGTTGTTGCAATGGCAAACAGATCGATAACATTGCCTGGACAGCAATGTTACGCACAGCAAGAGAAACACTCTCAATGCATGAGGTAATTTAGACTTTCATCTCTACTTGCATGGAAGAGAGATTGAAGCGATAATGATCACAGGCTACTGGTGATCTTGTTTAACAATCCACATAGCAAACTACCCACCTAAATAAAACATTGGATATTCAAACTACAAGAGTATAAGGTATCTACCTTCCACCTGAATATCTTGCGCTATCTTCCGTTCTTCCAATTTCTAAACAATATAACAAAAAGATTCAACACAAAACTCAGTTGTGTGAACTAACACATCATCCAAACTGCTGTGAACAAACCCAAAGGAGATATATAGTTACTGCATTAAAACTTGTGTTTCTGGTGTGCAGCACACTTCGTTCATTGTTTCTCTTGTCTTGCTCACAAATTTCTATTGTATCCTTTGCAACTATGAATAAGTCCACAAAGCCTGCATTCAATATAGAAACATGGAAAATAGGAGTAGGCCATTCGGCCCTTCGAGCCTGCTCCGCCATTCATTATGATCATGGCTGATCATTCAACTCAATAGCCTGCTCCCGCTTTCTCCCCATGTCCTTTGATCCCTTTCACCCCAAGAGCTACATCTAACTCCTTCTTGAAAACAAACAATGTTTTGGCCTCAGATACTTTCTGTGGTAGAAAATTCCACAGGCTCACTGCTCTCTGGGTGAAGAAATTTCTCCTCATCTCAGTCCTAAATGGTCCACCCCGTATCCTCAGACTGTGACCCCTGGTTCTGGACGCCCCCACCATCGGGAACATCCTTCCTGCTCCACCCTGTCTAGTCCTGTTAGAATTTTATAGGTTTCTATGAGATTCTCCCCTCATTCTTCTGAACTCCAGCGAATATAATCTTAACCGACTCAATCTCTCCTCATATGTCAGATCTGCCATCCCAGAAATCAGTCTGATAAACCTTTGCCGCATTCCCTCTATAGCAAGAACTTCCTTCCTCAGATAAGGAGACCAAAACTGCACACAATATTCCAGGTGTGGTTTCACCAAGGCCCTGTACAATTATAGCAAGACTGCTCCTGTACTTGAATCCTCTCGCTATGAAGGCCAACATACCATTTGCCTTCTTTACCACCTGCTGCACCTGCATGCTTACCTTCAGCAACTGGGGTACGAGGATACCCAGGTTTCATTGCACATTACCCTCTCAATTTATAGACATTCAGATAATAATCTGCCTTCCTGTTTTTGCTACCAAAGTGGATAACCTCACATTTATCCACATTATGCTGCATCTGCCATGCATTTGCCCACTCACTCAGCTTGTCCAAATCACACTGAAGCATCTCTGCATCCTCCTCACATCTCACCCTCCCACCCAGCTTTGTGTCATCTGCAAATTTGGAGATATTACATTTAGCTCCCTCATCTAAATCATTGACATATATTGTGAATAGCTGGGGTTGCAGCACCGATCCCTGCGGTACCCCACTAGTCACTGCCTGCCATTCAGAAAAAAACTTGTTTATTCCTACTCTTTTTTTCCTGACTGCCAACCAGTTTTCTATCTATCTCAATACACTACCCCCAATCCCATGCACTTTAATTTTACAAGCTAATCTCTTATGTGGGACTTTCTCAAAAGCCTTCTAAAAGTCCATATAAACCGCATCCACTGGTTCCCCCTTATCAACTCTACTAGTTACATCCTTAAAAAATTCCAGTAGATTTGTCAAGCATGGTTTCCCTTTCGTAAACCCAGGCTGACTCTGTCCGATTCTGCCACTGTTTTCCACGTGCTCAGCTATTACATCTTTTATAATGGACTCAAGAATTTTCTCCACTACCGACATCAAGCTGACTGGTCTATAATTCTCTGTTTTCTCTCTACCTCCCTTTTTAAATAGTGGGGTTACATTAGCTACCCTCCAATCTGTAGGAACTGTTCTAGAGTCTATAGAATCTCGGAAGATAACCACCAATGCATCCACTATTTCTAGGGCCACTTCCTTAAGTACCCTGGGGTGTAGATTATCAGACCCTGGGAATTTACCGGCGTTCAATCCTATCAATTTCCCCAACACCATTTCCATACTAATACTGATTTCTTTCAGTTCCTCCCTCCCACTAAACGCTGTGTTCCCCAACATTTCTGGTATGGTATTTGTGTCCTCCTTTGTGAAGACAGAACCAAAATATGTATTTAGTTGGTCAGTCATTTCTTTGTTCCCCATTATAAATTCCTCTGTTTCTGACTGTATGGGACCTACATTTGTCTTTGTCAATCTTTTTCTCTTCGTATACCTATAGAAACTTTTACAGTCAGTTTTTATGTTCCCCGCAAGCTTACACTCATACTCTATTTTCCCCTTCTTAATCGATCCCTTGGTCCTCCTTTGCTGAATTCTAAACTGCTCCCAATCCTCAGGTCTGTTGTTTTTTCTGACCAATATGTATGTCTCTTCCTTGGATCTAATACTATCTCTAATTTCCCTTGAAAGCTATCGTTTGGCCACCCTTCCTGTTTTACTTTTGCGCCAGACAGGAATAAACAATTTTTTTCAGTTCACCCATGCACTCTTTGAATGTTTGCCATTGCCTATCCACCTTTAAGTAGCATTTCCCAATCCATCAAAGCCAACTCGCGCCTCATACCATTGTAGGTTCCTTTATTAAGATTCAGGGCCCTAGTCTTAGAATCAACTATGCCATTCTCCATCTTGATGAAGAATTCTATCATATTATGGTCGCTCATCCCCAAGGGGCCTCGCACAACTAGATTGCCAATTATTCCTTTCTCATTACACAATACCTGTTCTCTAGTTGGTTCCTCAAGCATTGGTCCAGAAAACCATCCCGTATACACTCTAGGAATTCCTCCTCTATGGAATTGTTACAAATTTGATTTGCCCAATCTATATGCAGATTAAAGTCACCCATAATTACATATTTTCCTTTATTGCATGCGTCTCTAATTTCCCAACATCGCCACGACAGTTTGGGGGTCTATATACAACCCCCACTAATGTTTTTTGCCCCTTAATGTTTCCCAGCTCTACCCATATAGATTCCACATCATCGGAGCTAATATCTTTCCTCATTATTGCGTTAATTTCCTCTTTAACCAGCAATGCAACTCCATCGCCTTTTCCTTTTTATCTGTCCTTCCTAAATACTGAATACCCCGATAAAAGCAAAAAACTGCGGATGCTGGAAATCCAAAACAAAATTAAAAATACCTGGAAAAACTCAGCAAGTCTGGCAGCATCTGCGAAGAGGAACACAGTTAACGTTTTGAGTCCGTATGACTCTTCAATACCCCTGGATGTTCAGTTCCCAGCCCTGTTCACCCTGCAGCCAGGTCTCCATAATCCCGACTATATCATACCTGTTTACATCTATTTGCACGGTTAATTCATCCACTTTGTTGTGAATGCTCCTCATGTTAAGGCACAGAGCCTTAAGGCTTGTCTTTTTAGCATTACTTGTCCCGTTCCCACTATTTTTCACTGAGGTCCTGTTTGATTTTTGCCTTGATTTCTCTGCCTATCACTTTTCTTATTCCCCTTTCTGTCTGTTGTTCTTGTCCTTGATTCCCCCTCCTCTGACTCCTTGCATAGGTTCCCATCCCCCTGCCACTTTAGTTTAAACCCTCCCCAACTTCTCAAGCAAATATTCCCCCTAGGATATCAGTCCTGGTCCTGCCCAGATGTAACCCATCCAGTTTGTATTGGTCCCACTTTCCCCATAACCAGTCCCAATATTCCAGGAACCTGAAACCCTCCCTTTCACACCATCTCTTCAGCCACGTATTCATCTGATATATCCTGCCATTTCTACTCTGACCAGCACGTGGCACTGATAGTAATCCTGAGATCACTACCTTTGAGGTCCTACTTTTCAACTTACTTCCTAACTCCCCATATTCTGCTTTTAGGGCCTCATCCCTTTTTTTACCTATGTCGTTTGTACCAATGTGCATCACGACCACTGGCTGTTCACCCTCCGCCTTCAGAATATCCTTTAGCCGCTCTGAGACATCTTTGATGCTAGCACCAGAGAGACAACATACCATCCTGGAGTATCATTTGCGACCACAGAAATGCCTTTCTATGCCCCTTACAATTGAATCCCCTATAACTATTGCATTCCCATACTTTTTACTCCTCCCCTGTGCAGCGGAGACAAGCATGGTGCAACAAATTTGGCTGTTGCTGCTTTCCCCTGAGAGGCAATTCACCTCAACAGTATCCAAAGCAGTATATCTGTTTTGCAGGGGAATAGCCACAGGATATTCCTGCACTGCCTGCCTAGTCCTCTTGCTCTGTCTGGTGGTCACCCATTCCCGTCCTGCCTGTGGACTCTTCCTGCAGTGTGACCACCTCTCTATACATGCTATCCACAATACTCTCCACCTCGCAGATGCTCCACAGTGTCCCCAGCCACCACTCCAGCTCTGAAACCTGGGCTTCCAGGAGCTGCAGCTCGAGACACTTCCTGCACACATGCTGGCCCCGGGCACTGGAAATGTTCCCGCCTTCCCACATAGAGCAGGAAGAGCACACCACGGCTTTGAGCTCTCCTGCCATGACTTACCCCTTTAAATTAAATTAAACCTTTTGGAAGGTACCTAATGTCAAATAATATCAATTACTCTAGGGTCCTTCTTCCCTGCTCCTCGTTGTTACAGAATATAGCCCTTACAAACGATGAACCACAAAATAAGATCTTAAAAACTATAAGCAATAATGGTAGTAAATTCTTACCCAACCGTACTCATGGTACTCAAAGGATCACCTTGTTCCCTCTTCACTGAACCTCCTAAGTCATCAAACGCCAACTTAAGCACTCTACTGCAGCCCAAAGCAGCACTCCAGTGCTCCAGTATGTTCAATGTTCATGTTTAATTCAATAAACAGTGTCATTTTTAAAAAAGGAATATTGTAAGTTACATTGCAAATTATGTGTACATTTGGTAAAATAGCATTTGCGTTGCTTTTAAAAATGGACCAATTACCAATTTTAAATGGAAATGAAATTCAGGGGAGATGTATAACAAGAAGTTGAATCAATATCGCCTGTTTTACACAATCATCCAAAGGCAAAAATTATTCACAGCATGTCTAGGCCAGGAGTATCACACAGCATGGCTGAGGACATCAGCCCTCAGATAGTAACCTTCCCACAGTGAGTACAGGGACATCATTCCTACAAGACCCTCTCCTTGCAGCAGTGCATCTGACCATTATGCCACTCCATAGATCCCTCTTCATCATGTCGGCTCTGGCCTTGGCAATTGTGACAGCGTTCCTCAACATTTATGGATTTCCAGGTTGCCAGGGCATCTGTGCAGCATTAGTCAGGAAGCTGTCTTGTAAAGATGACAGGTGCCCTCTTTCATAGAGCAGCTGAATTCCACAAATTGGGCATCACGTCTCAGGCAGCAGAATTGTAGAACTAAAGAACATCTACAGGATAGCTGGATTCCTCAGAGTGCAGGGTTCAATGATGACACATATGTGTCATTGAAGGCAGCAAGTGAGCAGCTACTGCCATGTGAATAGACAAGGGTTTCTATTCTGTTAACATATTGCGCATCTGTGGTACAAACCAGGCCTTGTCCTTACACATCCTGCAAAGGGTGTCAGAGGGTAAATTCGAGAGAATGCTGCCATTGACTAATCAACTGCAGTGACAGAACCTCAGCATTCTCTTCTTCTACTCACCTGAACAGATGGTACCAATGCTATCTCTTGGGGCCAACAGGATCTTGAAAGAAATGTTCATCTGTGTGAATAAGTCCATAACCATTTAAAGAATCAAAGAAATTTACAGCATAGAAAGAAGCCATCTGGGCATTCATGCCTCTGCTGGTTATTCAATGGTTTATTCAAATGGTAAGGTGAGAGGAACTGCCCTTGACAACAAGGCAGCCTTTGACTGTGTGGCGTCAAGGAGCCCTAGCAAAACTGGAGTAAATGGGAATCAGGGGAAAACTCTCCACTGGTTGGAGTCGCACCTAGCACGAAGGAAGATGATTGTGGTTGCTGGAGGTCAATCACCTCTGTCCCAAGACACAACTGCAGGGGTTTCTCAGGGTAGTGTCCTAGGCCCAACCATCTTCAGCTGCTTCATCAATGACCTTCCCTCCATCATAAGGTCAGAAGTGGGGATATATGTTGATGATTGCACAATGTTCATCACCATTCACAATTCCTCAGATATCAAAGCAGTCTGTGTCCATATGCAGCAAGACCTGAGCAATGCAATATTCAGTATTGGGCTGATAAGTGGCAAGTAACATTCATGCCACACAAGTGTCAGGCACTGACCATCTTTGACAAGAGAAAATATAACCATTTCCCCCTTGACATTCAATGACATTACCATCACTGAAATCCCACTATCAACATCCTGTGGGTTACCATTGACCAGAAACTGAACTGGGCTAGCCATATAAATACTGTGGCTACAAAAGCAGGTCAGAAGCTGGAAATTCTGCAGTAAGTAACTTACTTAATGGCTCCCTATAGCCTGTCCACCATCTAAAAGGCACAAGTCAGGAGTGTGATGGAATACTCTCTACTTGATTGGATGAGTGCAGCTCCACAATACTGAAGAAGCTCGACACCATCCAGGGCAAAGTAGCCCATTTGATTTGCTCCACATCCACCACCTTCAAAATTCACTGCCTCCACTACTAACACACAGTGGCAGCAGTGTGTACGATCTACAAGATACAGTATAGCAAACTCAGCAAGACTCCTTTTACAGCATCTTCAAATTGGTAACCTCTACCACCTAGAAGAACAAGGGCAGCAGATGCATGGGAGCACCACCACCTTCAAGTTCCCCTCCAAGCCACTCATTATCTTGATTTGGAACTATATCAACATTCCTTCACTGTCACTGCATCAATATCCTGAAACCCAACAGCATTGTGGATGTACTACACGACAGGAACTGCAGTGGTTCAACAAGGTGGCTTACCAACATCTGCTCAAGGGAAAATAGGGATAGGCAATAAATGCTGGCCTAGCCAGTGATGCCCACATCCCTTGAAAGATTTTTTTAAAAAAAATTCCTGACTTTCTGTAATGTTCATAAATAACAAGTCATGAGTCAAGTGCCCAGTGTATTTCAAAGAAAACATTTATTATATTTCAAGATAAAGAGATTAAAGGTTGCAAGTCTAGCAGTGTGTTACAATTGTAATGGGAGAGGTGAAGAGAGGGGATTTGGGAGTGTCAGGATGATGGAATGAAGGAAGTCTGGTAAATGCATGTATTGGGGGGTTGTACTGTAGACTGATGGGTTTGGACTGTGTGTATTTTCTTATGAGGGTGAATAATGTAGCGATGCGCAGGGAGGAAAGTGTGATGACGTGCTACTTTTGCTTGCCCTCATGAAGACTTTTCTCTTTCTCCACTGTTGATCAGACCTAAGTATGAATTGCCAGTGGCAGCTCCTTGCAGGGATCAGAGATGTTGGTGCGCAGCTTGGTGAAAGAAAGACCCATGACTGTGAGGATCTTGTTTTATGCCTCTTGGATTAGAGGTTGGAGTTCTTCACCATACAAGTTGGCTGTGGTTTGACCTGTGCTATCAAGTGGTACTGGCTTAGCAATAACCTGCTCACTGACGCCCAGTTTGGATTCCGCCAGGGCCGCTCAGCTCCTGACCTCATTACAGCCTTGGTTCAAACATGGATAAAAGAGCAAAGCTCCTGAGGTGAGGTGTAGTGTGAGTGACTGCCCTTGACATCAAGGCCTCATTTGACCAAGTGTGGCATCAAGGAGCCCCAGCAAAACTGGAGTCAATGGGAATCAGGGGGAAAACTCTCCACTGGTTGGAGTCATACTTAGCACAAGGGAAGATGGTTGAGTTGTTGGAGGTCAGTCATCTCAGCTCCAGGACATCACTGCAGGAGTTTCTCAGGTATTGTCCTAGGCCCAGTCATCTTCAGCCTCTTCATCAATGACCTTTCTTCCATCATAAGATCAGAAGTGGGATGTTCGCTGATGATTGCACAATGTTCAGCATCATTTGCGACTCCTCAGATGCTGAAGCAGTCCATGTCCAAATGCAGCAAGACCTAGACAATATCCAGACTTGGGCTGACAAGTGGCAAGTAACATTCGCGCCACACAAGTGTCAGGTAATGACCATCTCCAACAAGAGAGAATCTAATCATCACCCCTTGATGTTCAATGGCATTACCATCACTGAATCCCCCACTATCAACATCTTGGGGGTTACAATTGACCAGAAACTGAACTCAACTAGCCATATAAATACTGTGGCTACAAAAGCATGTCAGAGGCTAGGACAAGTAACTCACCTCTTGACTCCCCAAAGCCTGTCTACCATCTGCAAAGCACAAGTCAGGAGTTTGATGGAATACTCCCCACTTGCCTGGATGAGTGCAGCTCCCACAACAGTCAAGAAGCTTGACACCATCCAGGACAAAGCAGTTCACTTGATTGACACCACATTCACAAACATTCACTGCCTCCGCCACCGAGGCACAGCAGCAGCAGTGTGTACCATCTACAAGATCCACTGTAGGAATTCACCAAGGCTCCTTCGACAGCACCTTCCAAATACACAACTACTGCCATCTAGAAAGACAAGGGCAGCAGATAGATGGGAACATCACCTGGAAGTTCTCCTCCAAGTAACACACCATCCTGATTTGGAAATATATCACCATTCCTTCACTGTCACTGGGCCAAAATCCTGAACCTCCCTTCCTAATAGCACTGTGGGCGTACCTACACTACATGTTCTGCAGGAGTTCAAGTAGGCACCACCACCTTCTAAAGAGCAATTAGGGATGGACAATAAATGCTTGTCTAGCCATCCCGTGAATGAATAAAACAAAACCCTGCAGAGTTGGCATGGTGGTGGGCACAGCTGCCACATAATATGGCATGATGATATCAATATTCATTGGCGGTGTGGGTGAGAGATGCTGTCATGTAAGTTGGTGCATGTATATTTAAAACCACTTGCTAGCTCCTTACCTACTGTTGCTGGTAGTCAGCACAGTTTGTCTAAAGCATTGCACAGTTTTGCACAGATGTTTTGTGTGTTTGTTTGTTTGTCAGTAACTTACACAGGTGCACAGTTTCTACATTCAAATTACACCAAAGTTTCTGAAAGAATATTTAACTCAACAGCTCTAGTAACTTGCATGAACTCATTTTCCTGGTGACTAGCATAACTTCCCAACTCAACCATGCCTTAATTATAGCATTAAGGAAATTTAGAACAAAGTAGCATGAAGGTAATAATAGAAATGATAGTGGTTGCACATTAACCTCTGGCTTTGAAGACTGAAAAATCGGATATTTATGGATAACAGCGCTCAAAATCAGGTCAATAAGAGAGGATCTTTAAAGATTGTCATACAGAACATAACAACTGACTAGCAGGTTACCTCATCATTATGTCGATTGCCATTGAATGTGTATTGAAATGCATTTTATCTCAACACCTCCAGATCAGGTTCTTAGAAGACCTATACTGCTAGAAAAAAGTGATTTAATCCGATAGGATAACACCAAGGTAAAAGACTCCCTTGCAGCAGATGTTCATCTGAACACCAGGGCTCAGATGTATACCTCCTACTGCTTCTGCTGAGTGCTGAAAGTAGATTCAAACCTATAATTAGATCAATGAGGGAATGGATGTTTGACGCAGATTCAAGTCACATTGCTGAAACACCAGAGAATATAGCTGCACCTGTTTTTCCATGAGGCTCACTAATTTATTCATTGTAAAGTCACAAGGCAGCCACCTGCTAAAACTGATTTTCATTTCATTCCTACCAAAGAGAATGTAACAGTTCTTTAGAATATAATGCCTTAAGTTTAATTTTAAATATAATTGGAGCTACTTAAAAAAGTGTTAACAAAAATAAGTTTTAGTCACAAGCCCGTGTGCAAGGAATACATGAAGTTGTACAAGTCAGCTTATTCTCGAAGTGGTAGTAGAGTACTCATTGAAATATAGGTTGCAGCATCTGCAGTCTTTTCCATATAATTAAAAACCTTATGCTTTGCACACATCCACAGTGTCGAACCGTTCAAATTTAGCACATGTCAAGGATGTCACATATCCATGTGGCAAAACATTGTGCTTTGTTCAGATATCCACTATTTCACAACCTATTAGGTTAACTGTGCTAATTGGTCCCAATATTCAATTGGCTAAATATGAACATATTTCAAATAAATTATTGTCACAAAAAGGTGGGCAAGATTATAATTAACAATCACCAACTACCACAAAATCAATCAATCAAATCTCATTTTTTCTCACTCAAGACATGATCTTCTGCTGATAGATTATTTTCAGGCATCAGAACCATATTAGGTCCCGTCCTCACACAGGTCTGCAATGCGCCCTCCAGCACAATCTTCCAGAAGGTGACCTGCTGAGGCAGGTAGCTGATCGCGAGGGTGCATCAAAATAGAGGGAAATACCAAAGCTGGTAGGACCATCACAACGGAGGGCAAAACCCTCTGGAGGATTCATTTCAGCTGTAGGTTTGGCCTTTCATCCTGTGGCTGAGTCACTAGGGCATGGAGCCTCTAGCCCTGATGGCTCCCAGCCTGTCACATGGAGGCTGCCTTATTTGATCTGCCTGGCACCGCACTCAGCGGGGGCCCACTCCAATGCCAGTACGATCCTGTTGGAGTCCTCACTGTTCCCCCACTATTAGACACTAATTTATCCTAGGTGGCTACCCACCACCAGAGTAGCCACTGCCACGTTCACCCATTTTTTTCTATTCAATCACAGGATGTGAGTGTCGCTAGCAAGGCTAACATTTGTTGTCCCTCTCTAAATGCCTTTGAAACCGAGTGGCTTGCTCGGCTATTTCGGGGCAGTTAAGAGTCAACCACATTGCTGTAGGTCTGGAGTCACATGTAAGCCAGACTGGGTAAGGATGACAGATTTTCCTTCCCTAAAGGACATTAGTGAACGAGATGGGTTTTTACAACAATCAATGATAGTTGTCATGGTCACCATTACTGAGACTAGCTTTATACTCTAGATTTATTGAGTTTAATTTACACCAACTACCATGGTGGGATTTGAATCTGTGTCTCCAGAGCAATAGCCTGGGCCTCTGGATTACACATCCAGTGACATTGTCACTATTCCACCATCTCCCCATAAGGCAAGATCAACTGGAAAGCGTCAGGGTGCTGACCCAACACCCTAATCTCTGATTTTGCTCCTGGTCCAGTTTTCAAACCTATCTCCACAGGACCGGGAAGATTTTCTTCAAATTATAGTGTCAATGTTGTCACAAACCCTAACATAGGTGCATAGATAAAATTATATTAAAATAAATAAATTAAGAAATTACACAATCTTTAAAACAACTAATCATACTCATGAAATTGACATAACATAGTAGAATTGCTTCCAAAATATTTATCTGGTACAGGACTTCTCACACCTGTTGTTTCTCACGGCATCAACTGGGAGGGATTGACTTCCTGATGACAAATTCTGCTTGTGAAATGGAAATATATTACCAGGATACTGGCTTGAATCCTCTCTTGTGGAATTGCTTACCCAATGCAATAAAAACTGAGGCAGGGGTGGCAAAACCCACTCCAAAAAATAAGAATATTTCATTTTACTAGTGTCTTATGTTCTTATGTTTTATATTGTTTAAGATGGCAACTAAAGTTTCTGAGCTAAACGCATTATTTATGGATGGTGATTTTGGGGGGGACTTTTCTGACTTCTCTAGGGCCAGAGGGTGTGTGTTGATGTTAAACTCAGTAACCGCAGTCAAAAGGAGTTATCTAATCATGTCAACCATGGTCAATTACATCCTATTCTAAACACAGGTCATTGGAAACTCAGCACTGGTGGAGAATATATTTTATGACCATGTTTAAAGTTTTGTAGAGGGATGAGGGAAGAATAAATAAATAACAAAAATGTTTTATATCCTTACTGGAAGATATGGAAAGAAATATAGGTAACAGGTAATTGTAGTCTGTCAGAGGTAGCTATTGTTGTTATTATAATGATATAATTATTGGACTTATTTACTGTACAAGGCACAAGGCACTAATTGCTCACAAGAGATTTGATAAACATGTTGTGGGTTCATTTATTAAGACTAGGCACATGTGAACAGTTATACATAGGAATAAAGCATGAAGACATCAGAGCTGTGTGTGTGCTTTGCTCAAAGCAAAAGTGAAACTAAGAGTGAATCGCAAGACACACTTTCCTTCTAGTGATGTTATGTTGCTATCCCTTAAAGGCAGAGAACAACATCCCCTTTCTTTTCAAATGTACATTCTAACCTTCCAAAGAAGTATAACTATTTATACTACACGTGTTCATGTTTAGTTACCATTACATAGGTGCATAGAACTGATGAATCTATGAGTCTCTAAAGCTTAAAGGTAATCTGCTGGTACACCCAGATCTTTTAATGGTAACTTTGTCTGGAGGTTTCTTTAATTGCTCACAGTGATCTGTGGGATTGTATTCTTATATGTTGTTCTTGGTTGCATTTGGGATCTTGTCCTAGAGGCAAGTGGACTGTATGGTGGTTGATGAGCTGGAATGGATCTGCTTTGTCCTCAGTTATGCCTCGCTGTTGCACATTTGCATGTCATGACTTCATAGCACCTTAGTTCTGAACAAATCTTTGCCAACTTAGCTGGTTGCCACAAGTCTTCTGTGGAATCCTAGATGCGAACTCATTGTTCCCAACTATGAACTTGGCAATTCTGTACCTGCATTTTTATTGTCCACATTGGTCATCTTCTATCGTAGTTTTAGAAGTCGCTCTCTAATTCCTGAGGGAGTAGAATGTGCAAGAGTAGGTAAATTGGTATGCACTGGTTTGCCAAATATGAACTCTGCTGGTGATGGAATAGTTGCACTTAAAGGTGTCATTCTCAGAATTAACTTTGCAATGTGCAGATCTTGCTTGATCTGTCTACATTTGAAAATTAGGGATTTCACTATGTGAATCATTCATTCAGCTAGGCCGTTGGATCTAGGGTAATGAGGAGAAGAAGTAGTGTGATTGATATTCCACTTCTCACACATATTCTGAAATGGCTTACCAATAAATTGCAGACCGTTATCCATAGTGATCTATTTAGGCACACCAAATGAATTTTAAGTAGCACTCAGAGTGTGCGACAGTTGTGCTTGAAGTATTGTGCAATTGGCAAATAATGGGGTACTGGTAAAGTCGTCGACGATGACGATGAAGTTAGTGCCATGGACATGAAAGAGGTTGGATGTGAGTTTGGACCAAGAATGGGTAGGAACTTCATATGGAATCAATGGTGCTTAGCGCTGACTTTGCATTTGCTCTTTGCATGACTGGCACTTATTGACGCTGACTTCAATATCATTGTTACCTGGCCAATAGACTGCCTCTCTTGTGAGCCTTCTCATCCGATCTATGCTGATGTGTGAGAGATGAAGTTGTTGAAGAATATCAGTTCACAAATATTCTGGTATGATGACCTGCCTTAAAAAATGTATCCCCTGGAGATGCTTGCCCGTCCCCAAAAAGTTAAAAAGGTCTCATGTGTTGATGGACATATTGAACTGAATCAGGCCACCCTTCGATTATGGTTTTCCAGTTTCTGTATTGTAGAATATTTCACTGTTTCTTCTTGTAGCTGCTGGCATTTGCATTGAGCAAAATGTACCAGATCAATATGGAGAACATCTTCAAGTTTGATGTCAATGAAGTCAACTTGTAGATCCAAGAATATATCTTTTGTTTTTGCTGGGGTAGACAATATAATAAGTGTATCCAATGTTACCTGGCTTGTACCTAATCTCACAGTTGTAACATTGAACTTTTAACAATAGACATTGCAATTTTGGCAGTGCACTGGTCAATGGTTTTTACCAAATCATCTCCAGTGGCTTGTGGTCAGTCTCTAACTGCCAAAGAAATAGGTGTGAAAATGAATGATTCCAAACACTAAAGCTGATGTTTCCCACTGGATGTTGGAGTAGTTGGATTTTGCAGCAAATGCAATTGGTTTTCCTTTTTGTAGTATGCATGCTCCCAGACCTTTCTGTGAGGCATCTATCTCCAGAGTAATTGTCTCCCTAGGATCATAAAATTGCAATGTCAATGCTTCTGATAATGGCCAGTTCAGTGCTTTGAAGAGGTATTGGTGGTCTTCATGCCACAGTAAAGACAGATCCTTTCTCAACAATTCCATTAGCAATGACGATTTTTGAGTGAAATTGGGAATGTTTGGAGGCAAGAAATTAAAGAGACCTAGACATTTTCGAAGATTGTCCTTATCTTGAGGAGCTGGCATGGCTTCAATACCCTCTGTTTTACTTGGGTCGGGACATATGCCAGCATTGGAAAAAATAGAACTGAAGAAATTGATTTGTTGTACGTTGATGTTGTATTTCAGACTGTTGAACAACAACCCTTCATTTTGTGTGACTTGCATCAATAAGTGCAGATTATAGTCAGGTTTTGCTCTTCCTGCAGCTGCAACATTATTTGTGACAGAGATGCATCCTGGTACAGGGCATGTAATGCGGCCCATGTGAGCTTGAAAGAGATATTGGCTAACTGTCACGAAACTGCCATATTTTTCATAATGTTATTGTGGGGCATTGTAAAGGAGGCTTCTGTTTGTGTGCGTGTGGGGGGGGGGGGGCGGGGGAGGGGATCGGTGTGTAGCTGATTTAACTGAATTAGAGTCAGATAGACTGCAAGGTTGAAATTATCAAAAGAGTTAGGTGTAAAAAGGATATTTGAAATGCTAATGAGTGAGCTAGGGTAAAAGTCTCAGCAGATAGGGTGTGAATGAAATTTGCATGTTAAGATAAGTGGGGAGTTGCTTGGTTTTCAAAGAAACATGATAAAGTTTTACAACTGAATGGATAAATAGGGCAAGGTTATTATGTTTATTTTTCCCAAAAGGAAAAGGCCATATTGGCAATTGGGGAAACAGCCTTTAGCCACTTTGCAGAATTCTACTGTTCCAGTAACCAAAGTTGTGTTAAAAAGCCTTTGGAATTCCACTGTCCAGTGGGTGCAGTGGTAACTTTGCTGGGTTGCCTCTCTACATTTAAAATCTATTTTGGACTGTTGCCTTAAAGGGGGCGTGTAGTTGGGAGTCAGGTTAATTAGGAATTTTGGGGTTTGTTACAAAAAGATGCAATGGTGTAACTGTAATCTTGTGTATGTGTTTTAATTCTGTTAGTTTGTTAATAAATGTTTTAATTTAATTTTTAAAATCTCTGAAGGTGTTAGTGGACTCATTACTTCTGTATTCAATGCAAAAACCTTCTCATAATGAATACAAATTGCAAATCCATTGTGATAGTGTAGCTAAGTTTCCCTTGTGGATTTGGTCAGCCTGGCAAATGCCACCTGCTATATTATAACATAACAGATAGCCCAAAAGGAAATCGTAGAAAACAATATCATCCGAAAGGGGTACAAAATGTAGTAAGCTCCTGGAACTTCTGCTTCAGATGTACTGACCAATAGCCATGCTTGGCATCAAGCTTTGAGAAGAATTTTGCATATGCAGATCTCAGGTTTAACTCTTCTAATGCAGGTATATTATAAGGACAACATTTCAAAGCAGTGTTTAAACATCATGGATTGAGGCATAATCTCAATAATCTGTCCTTCATTGTGACACATGTGTTTGAGCTGCACAAATATGTGTGCTCTTGTACTGTTCAAACGATTCTGTCTTTCTCCATTACGCCTAGTTTGACCTTGAATTTATGAATGCAGCTCTTACGTGGTGGATCAATTGATGAATTTGCATTCTCCTACAAGTCTTCAGCTCCCTTTAAAGTGTCAATTTTGTTGAAACATTCTGGACGCTATATCATGAGCTGAGGTGATATAAGTGGTTTCTGAGGTTGATCTGCCTAGTGATGTCTGACTGATTCTATGGATTGTTACTAGTGTGAGGTCACAACATGCCCATAGACTTGCAATCGCTGGGCCTTTTAGTTTCCATGATGTAGAACATCTGTGATACCCAGGAGGATTGATTGTACTTGCACTCCAGGGCTATGGATCCTCTACATGGGATTAGTGAACCATTGTCTGCTCAAAGTTTCATCGCAGTAAATTTCACCATGGCTTTGCAAAACTGCCGATACATGCCTTTTAGAATTCGCAAAGCTAATTTTTTGGCACTTGCCGCTGTGTTAATCTTGGCCAATAAAGAATAGTTGCCAACTTTCTTAGGACAGATTTTTCTAATCTTTACAAACACATAGATGGTTTGAAGGTGTCTATATTTTCCACAGGATTGACTGTGTGAGACATGTGCACCACTCTTTGTCTCATTGTGAACATCATTGTCATTTACTGGTTTGTCAATCACCTCATGTGTATATTTCTGATAGGAAACCAAATGGTCATTCTTATTGTTTGAAGGCACCTGTTGTGTATGGTCTGTTTGGCTCTTTGTAGATGCATCAGCCTTTGCTCTAGTGCACTGCTGCTACCAATAGCCCCTTCTGCCACATGCCTTGCAGACTTGATGAAAAGCTGGGCATTTCCTTGGTGCACGCAGAAGGCCACACTATCTGCATGCCTTGCTAGGTTTAGGTGTCCTAGTAAGTGGGTCAACAGTTGGGATTGTGCTTATGACCTGTAAGCATTGTCAACCTGCGAGGATCGCTTCATACTCACATCCATCTTTGAGTGGCTCTTCAATGCGATATGTTTTGGGCTTGTCTAGCAGCTCTTTCTGGAATGCTTCCATGGGAATGGATGCAATCAAAAACTCAACAATTCTGTCTGCTAGGTTTGCATTTGAAAAATCATAATATGTACCCTTTTCTCTGCATCTGCTGGCAAAGTGGTCTATGGGTTCTGCTAGCTGTTGTCAAAATGACATGAACTCTAATCGATGAATACAGAAGTTTAAACTGATTCCGAACTGGTCTTCCAATGTAGTCCATGGGAAGAATTCTCCCCCCGCCGGGGGAAAAGTGCAGGAGCGGGTGCGTGTGGGCGCGCCTTTGATTGGCGATACACCAATATGTTGGTGGGCCAATTAAGGCCCGCCCAGCGTGACATCTACCAGGAAGCCTATGCGCTCCCTGTGCGGGCAGGGGGGAATTCCTCAGCTGAGAGTGTGCTCTTCCGCGCATTCACACGAAAAAGCTCATTCATTTCCCTGAGGCTAAGTGCTGCCTCAGAGAGATCGGCGCCAAATTTAAAAATGGTCAAGGAGCAGAAACAAAATTCCCAGACATGTCCTCTCATGTGACACTGTCTCGTGAGTTGGGACATGTCCACCACTTTAACTCTAACCTTTATTAAGTTTTTAAAAACCCTCATGAAACCTCATCCCACTTGTGGATGAAGTTTCATGCTTTTTCTGAAGCCCGCCAGGGCTCCCGGCCTGCCCGCCAACCTTAAGGTTGGACGGACAGGTCCAATAATTAAGTCAATTACTGTTTAAATGGCCTCAATTGGCCGTTGACAGTTCGGCGAGCACACAGCTGATTCGGCTGCGCCCCCACCAACCTGAAAATTAAAATGACACGGGGTGACGTCATCGCGCATCATTTTACGCGTCAGCGAGCGGGCCCTGCCCCCCACTCACCAACCTAAAGGTCCTGGCCCATATCTTTTAGGGGTCCTTTCGCTTTTCTGCTGTTAATTCTTACGTGTTCAGCCTGTGTTAACATTCATTCTGAATGACTTGGGCAATTTTTTTATGGCTTGCTTGTCTGGTTCAGATACACCTGATTCAAGAAACCATAGCTCTGTACGCTGTTTAAACATTTTGAATTCGGATAGTAGGTCAGCTGCACCCCCAATTCATACTGGGGGATTTTGTGGGCATTCTGACAATATCCCTTTGTCCATCCTTCTTCTGTAACCTCTGGGATGAATGTCGCGGTAGCTGCTTTTGGATGCTTTTCTGGAGCTCTGCCCATGAAGGTAAGTTGTGGCAGGAATGCAACACAGAGTAATGGTGTCTTGCTTTTTATAAAATTTATTGTTCAGCAACTGCCGAAGCTAATGTTATAATCATAACTTTCTCTGCCTGATTTTTTTTTGTTTGACTCTCCCTTGCTCGCTATTGATCTGGCCAACAACCTGAACACTTGCCTTTCCCAACTGAGCTTACATGATGTTGGTCCTCTTAATGCACTGTCCCAGTGCATGAACAGGCTATCTGCTTACCAACTCTTCATTTGAGCACTATCTCGGCATTATATCTTCAAAGCTTTTCTTTGTAATTACCCACTACATTTTCAACAGCATTCAATGCTACAACTTCAATGTTGTCTGACCAAAATGTTGAGGGCCTTTTCATGCCATATAGCACGAGTTAAGCCTATTCATCATGTCGTCCCTGTATTTAATCTTGCTGCCAGGCTGTTTTATCACCACTGAGCACCATGTTTTGTTATTATAATGATACAATCTTTGGACTTATTTCTTGTACATAAGACAAGGCACCAATCGCTCATCAGGGATTTTGTAAACACGTTGTGAATTTATTAACTCTAGGCACATGAGAACAGTTATACATAGGTATAAAGCTTAAAGACATCAGAGCTGTGTGTGCTCTGCTCGAAGCAAGTGAAGCTAAGACTGGATTGCATGACACATTTCCCTTCTAATGATGTCACGCTGCTATACCTTAAAGGCATATTACAACAGTTATTACAAATCTTGTCTATTACTTACATTTCCTGTCCATGCTAACTTTATTTTGCTCCTCATAAATTGAGAACTGCAAATTTTGGCTTGATTTTCACTACTGAGATGCAGAGCTCAAGTTGGGAAATTTCTCGACTCAGTAGACCCACCTCGGTAGAAAGTGGTCCATCAGACCCAATTTTCACTCCAGGTGGGTGAGGGCAGTATAAAGTCAGGAGTGCCTTCCCCAGAAGCAGATCGGAGGTGGCCACAGGGGTGGTCGAGTACCCAGCAATCTCAGCCAACTATGCATAATGAGGCTTGACTGAAAGCCCATACTCCCATAAAAGGATTAACTTTGTTTACACAGGTGCAGAGAAGTGAAAACTTTGTTTGATTGACAGCTTTATGATGTTATAATAAGTTATTTTTTCTATGATTTCTTTTGTCAATGACTCAATGTTTAACTGCACAAGATAAAGTGTTGTCAAGAGCTTATAGCTTCTGTTATTGATAGTTTAAATGTTTGGTTACAGAGTTGTAGGAACAGCATTTTTTAAAAATAAAATTATGAATGGGTGGCTTTATTAAGCAGTTACACACAGGCGACTGATTCATTGGTTGTATGCAGAGTGCACACTAAATAAATCACAGAATTGTTACTGCACAGAAGGAAGCTATTCAACCCATCATGTCTGTACCAGTTCTCCAAATGTGTAATTCACCTAGTGCCATTCACCACCTTTTCCCCGTAACCCTGCAAATTCTTACTTTTCAGATAACTAGTTGAATGCCTCAACTGAATCTGCTTCCACCACACTCTCTGGTAGTAGATTTCAGATCTAACCACACTGCATGAAAAGCTCTTCATCATGTCGCCAGTGCTTCTTATGCCAATTACGTTAAATCTGTGTCCTCTCCCTGTGATCCTTTCATGAGTGGGAACAATTTTTCCCCATCTAGTCTGCCCAGGCCCCTCATGATTTTGTACACCTCTATCAATTCTCCTCTCAGCCTTCTCTTTTCCAAGGAAAATAGTCCCAACTTTTCCAATCTATCTTCTTAACTGAAGTTCTTCATCCCTGGAACCATTCTCCTGAATCTTCTCTGCACTCTCTCCAATGCCCTCACACTTCACATCTTTCCTAAAGGTTGGCACCTAGAGTTGGACACAATACTCCACTCGAGGTCAAAACATCTTTTATACAAGTTCAACATAACCTCATTGCTCTTGTACTCTATATCCCAGTTAATAAAGCGTAGAATAATGTATGCTTTATTCACTGCTTTCTCAGCCTTTCCTGCCACCTTAAATGACTCATGCACATATACACCCAGATCGCTCTGTTCCTGCATCCCCTTTGAGTTGTACCCTTTATTTTATATTGTCTCTCCATGTTCTTCCTACCAAAATGAATCACCTCACACTTCTCCACATTGATCTTCATCTGCCATTTGTCCACCAATTCCAACAACTTGTCTATCTCCTTTTGAATTTTGACACTATCTTCTATACAGTTCACAATGCTTCCAAGTTTTGTATCATCCACAAATGTTGAACCTGTGTCCTGTCCACCAAGGTCGAGGCCATTGATATATATCAGGAGGGGAAAGGGTCCCAACACTGAACCCTGGGGAACTCCACTACAAACTTTTCTCCAGTCCGAAAAATATCCATTAACTACTAATCTCTGTTTCCTATCACTGAGCCAATTTTGTATCCATGTTGCTACTGTTCCTTTTATTCCATGAGCTATATAACTTTGCTCACAAGTCTGTTGTGCGGCACTATGCTAAATGCCTTTTGGAAGTCCATGTACACCACATCAACAACATTACCCTCATCAACCTTCTCTGTTATCTCTTCAAAAAACTCCAGCAAGTTAATTCAACATGATTGTCCCTTAACAAATCCATGCTGGCTTTCTTTAATTAACCCTAATTCACCCAAGTGACAAGTTGGCATGGAGGGTATGAGGGGCCATTGAGGCTGGGGGGAAGCATGAAAGTACATGGGGGGTTGGGGGCATGTGTAAGTGTCAATTTTTTATTGAGCATTTTAATTTAATTTAATTCTTAATTGTGCCACAAAGCAGACTTTTACAGCTTCAATGGATACCGAAGTGGTAAAGTGGTCCTCAAGTTCCTTCGTTGACAACAATTATTTCAAATTCTGCCCCAAGAGAATCCAGTGCATGACTAGCTAGCAAAGATGTCACTCAGAAACCTTATTTTTAACCCCTAAATTATCATTACCTCAACTCAGACCAAGTCTGTCTAATTTTATAATTGGTTTAAGTTAATTATTGAATTGTTTTAATTGGGATTTAGCTATATGTATACATTGTCCATTCAAAGGGAAATGTATCTTTCATAGTGTCTTTTCTTATCGAATGTTGTACAATTGTCTGATCGCAACTCTGAGATGGTGAAGGCTAGTCTGAGCTTAGGACATAATATCTGATTTGATGCTCATCCAAAACTAGGATCAAACAGCAGCATTTTAGTACTTTTTAAAATTTAACATCTTTTGAATATAACCCAGCCTTAATAGCTTCTAAATTAATTACTAATTCTTCAATTATAACTTAATCAATGTACACTACTTGTCAATAAACTATTTCTGGCTGGTTAGTAGTTCTTAATTAATACATGTGAGTGATTATAAAGTGCAGAGTGCAAAATGGCCTCCTGACTTTGTTAGCTTATGACAGTGAATATAATATAAAAATAGTCTATAAATGGTCAAATTACACTAAAATCTACTACATAGGCCTTCTTACTAAGGCCTTTTTGGCCCTACCTTTCAAAAGATTCCTGAATCCGGACTCTATGGTACATGACTTCTCTGAGGGGCCATGAACCACAATACATGGAAAAGCTAGCCCTTGAAAATCGCAGGGCCTTAGAGATGTCGACCCTGACAATGGAACAAGCTGGATCAGGAGTGCAGGGTGCAGGCTCGCTACCTGCACCCTTATCCCACTCTACCAAAAATCCTGGAGTCCTGGAATTGGGCCCCCTTGCCATTTTTAGATGGCTCTGGAATCCTTACAACTCCGCGGAAATCCGGTCCTTTGCATCAATGCTTATAATGGAACAGGTATGACAGCTACCTGCCTTGCCATAATTTCTGACTTTCTGGCACTAGATGGTGCTGTTGTGCTACCTCCATGACCACCCCGCAGCCTGGCCCACCCATTCCACCTCATCATAACTCCCAGCTCCCTGGCCTCTGCTATTGTATTTTTATGAATTAAAATGGCTCCAAATAGGAACAATCTTGAAAAGTTTCAAATCTTTTTTATGCATTAATACTTTTTTAAATGCCTTCATTTCTCTGCCTCTATAAGATTCCAACAATCCCTGCTCTATTCACTCTGCAACCCAACTAGCATTGTTTGCTATTTCATAGAAGGCCTATTCCGCTCCAAGGAGAGGTCTCTCCACTTGCTTGACTTGAAATTGTTTTATCCTTTCCTATCCCATCCTTAACAGGCTTGGACTCTATGATCCATTACCATGTATACTTGAGTCTCAACCACCCTCTGAAGTAACCTAACAATCTGTTAAGAGCTCAAAGACTACAGTCTTTCTAGTGTATTGTCTTTATTGAACTGAATGTAAGATGGCTGCCTGCAGAAAGTCCCTCATGGCAGAGTTCACATGACTACGGCAAGCCAGATGGGACAAATTGTAATGATTACATTTCAAAACCCAAACATCCCCCTTTTCATAACGAACAAAAGACACCAGCATCCCTCTTTTCCTAATGAACAATAGACAAATTTGCATGAACTATCATGTGTAACTGTGAGTCACCCAAGTCACCCATTATACCACATCTGTTCTCATACATTAACAAACTGTTCATTATTCTCATCAGTCTCTGCACATGCATTGCATACATAGTTGTTAAATCATGCAGGTCTCTAATGGTATGCTTGGGATAGCCATTGGCTGTTCGTCTGGGTGATGTTCCCTCTCAGGGGAGTGTTGTTCCCCTGGCACTTTTTGTTGCCGTGATAACTGTTGCTATTGTTCCATTTCTGTTGTTGGGGACTTTGTGGACCTCTGGGTGTGACAATCATTCTGTACTCTATGCAGCTGTTGAGATCCCATCTTCCTGAACGGCCACCTGCAGTGAAGGTACAACTTCTCTTGTTGCTCGTATATGCCCTAAGGTTGCGCAGGTATCATTGGTCATTTATTTCCACCGCACAAGATCAAGACAACTGCTCTACACATGTCCCAAGTTGCCATATAGGCTGACTGTTGTTGAGGGCATTGAAGGTTTGCATTCTGGTTGGCTTTCCAATGTTCAACTCTCGTAATGGTTTGGCAATCTGGTCAAAGTGAAATTTGGTTTTCTGCTATTTCACCTTGTTTTTTTTACTCACACCTGTTACTACTTCTGGTTTCAGTAGCTTTTTTGCTATTGGAAAGGTAGTTTGTGTGTGCCATGACATTAATCTTTGGACTGGGCTACTTTCTATGCCTTGGTGTGTTTCTCCACTCGAGAATTGCCTCGTGTGTATCTGTACTAGATTTGCTCAATTTCTTGATGATTCCTTTGGTGATTTTCACTGCCGCCTCAGCCTTTACATTCGACTGGGGATGGTGCAGAGATAATGTACAGTGTTGCATTTCCTAATCCTATGTCAATGGCTGAATTCTTCACTCGTGAACTGAGGGCCATTGACACTCATCACAATGTCTGGAATGCAGTATCGACTAAACTGTGCTTTCAAGCATTCTACTATCTCTCCTGTCGTCATTGAATGCAGCTAATCTACCTCCCAGTAGTCAGATTAGTAGTCTACAGTAACAAGATAATTAGTTCCTGTTATAATTAAGAGGTCTACTACCAGCTTCATCCATGGTCTGTCTGGGATGTCATGCATCACCAGCGGCTCTCTAGCGTGTTTAGCTTAGTACTCATTACAAGCACCACACTGGCCAGTGTAGTATTTAATTTAATTGCTCATGTTTGGCCAGTAGAGCACTTCCTTGCCTTCCTCAGACTTGATTCAATTCCTTGGTGGCTTGTATAGATGCACTTCAGCATCTCTCCTCTCATCTCCTTATGTATGATGGTTCTATTTCCCTTGTTCAAGATGCCTACTTGGGCTGTCAATTCATCTCAGTATGCTCAAAATGCTCCTGTGACCACCTCCTTGATGCTCTCAGGCCATCCCTTCATCACTATATCTTGCAGCAGTTGGAGAGTTGTATGTTGCTGGGTAGTTTGCTTGATTTGTGCAAGGCGCTTATCTGTCAGATTCAATGGGCAGAATTTTACGGCCACGTTTCGGTGGGGACGGGGCAGTAAAATGCGACGAGACATTCTAAACCTCATTGGCTTCAGCAGGAACGTAAAATCCCACTGTCGTAAAATTTCACCCAATGTCTCTACTGGGTTGATGACTTCTAGAGCATATTGCACGCTGTTTCATGTTGAATCTGGAAGATTTCACATTCTGTTGTAAGATCTTCAACTTTCTTCATTGGGAGTGCTGCTCTCGACAGCATGTCAGCAATGTACATCTGTTTCCTTTGCTTGTATGTCATGTCCAGATGATATATCTGTAAATGAAGTAATGTTCCTTGCATACGCTTTGGAGCAGATAGTAGTGGTTTGAGAAAAATGCTTTGAAGTGGTTTGGTCGGGCTCCGTTATTATTTTGTCTCTCCCAGGTATTGGTGAAAATACTCACAAGAAAATACAATAGCCATGCACTCTTTCTTGATCTGAACGTAGCATCATTCAGTTTGTGTTAATGCCCTGGATGCAAATGTGACTGGTTGTCCTTGCTGCATTAAGGTTGCTCCAAGACCTGTCTCATTGGCATCACACTGCAAGGTGACTTCATCATTGACATCAGAATACTTCAGCACTGGCGTTGTTCTCACTAGTTTTTTGATTTTAGTGAATGCTCTGTCATGTTCTGTGCTCTAATATCATGGTATCCTTGGTAGTGAGCTTGTGTTATGGTTCACGCTCCAACGACAAATTAGGTAAAAATTTTGCTAATTTGTTCATGAGTCCAATAAACCTTTGCACTGCTGTTACATGTGTTGGTTGCTGCATTGCTGCTACAGCTCTCACCTTGTCAGGATCCAGGCAAAGGCCTTTTGCTGTCAGTACATGACCTATGTATATGACTTCAGGAATCTTCAATTCCAATTATTTATTTTTCAGCTTCGGGTTCATTTGGCAAGCTCTCTCTATCAATCGTATTAAATTTTGATCATGGTCAGCTAAGGCTTCTTCCATTGCATCTCCATATCCATATGCTAGTAGATCATCTACTGTGGCGTCTACTCCAGGAAGATCACTGAATATCTCATGCTGTCTGCGTTGATACTCTCCTGGAGATGTGGAAATGCCAAATGGCATGCACAACCATCTGTGTCTCCTAAGCAGTGTCCAGAGTGTAGTTAGAAAGCTGCTGCTTTCATCCAGCTTCACTTGCCAGTAACCATATTTCGAATCTAGGGTAGTAAAGGTTTTTGTCTTGGCAAGCTATGGCAAAATTCCTTCGACAGTTGGTATTCAGCACTTTATGTAGATTCTTTGAGTCTAAGCATTCTCTCAGCTTTCCAGGTTGCTTCACTGCTGCCATTGCTGCTAATTCAGTCTGTAAGAGTTGTCACTTTCTTGATTACTCCCTTCTCTGCTTTAATCTTGTTTTTTAGGCTTGACTTGAGGGCAGCTGGAACTCTTCTTGGCAGATGCTGAGTTGGTCTTACACTCTCATCTACTTCCAGATGATAGTCTCCTGGTAGACATCGGAAACCTGTAAGTATATATTTGTACCCCTCTAGGATCTGTTCAGCAGTCAATGGTTTTGTGTGCTGTGACACGTTGTAAATCTCTGTTGGCACGTCTAAGGTTACCAGTCCAAGCTGTAGATTTGCTCCAGCTGAGACGAGTGGCTGCTGCGTACCTTCTATGATCTGGAACTCCAGGTCTTCATTCTTGCCGTTGAATTGGGTTCTCAGATTAATTTCTCTCTTGGTATGAGCATTATGCCATCGTATAGCCTCAACCTTATTTTCAAAGGCTTCATTTTTGGATTGCCATGTTGAACCGCTTTGCACAGGCCTGTCAAGATCATGATGTTACATGATGCACCAGTGTCTATCTGACTTTTTATTCACTTGATGCTCTCTTTCTGCAGTCAGCACTCTAACTGTCACAAATCATTTATCGCCTTTGGACTTGACAGAACAAACCTGTTGTATCGTGTATAGTGCTTCATCAGACTCTTCTCCTGATATCTCTCCAGTGGCCATCTGTATAGGCTTATTTTGCTTCTTTATAGCCAAACGCTTGTGTGCAAAATGATTCGGCTTCTTGCAGTTAAAAATACTCCTTTCCCCATGCTTGATAATCCTTCTTTTCCTTTGTATGATGTCTGCCACAGTATTTGCATCCTACCCTTTGTCTGCGATTGTTCTGCTCTTTCAGCCTGGAATGTCTCTCAGCATGATATACCTCCTGGTCTGTTCTGCCATTCATATGCTCTAGCTGATATTTTATAACCTCTGGGTTTCTGCTCACGTCTATCACTTTCTTGAGAGTAAGTTTCTCCTCTCTCATTGGATTTGCTCTCACTGTAAGATCTCTTATGCCTAAGACAATTCTATCTTTAATGAAATCATCTTTCAGTTGCCCAAAATCACATGATTCTTCAAGCTGTGTTACTGCAGTCACATATTGATCAAAGGACACTTTTTCACCTTGTGCCTTAATGTTGAACACACACCATTCATAAATTGTGGTTCACTTGGGGTTCAAAGCATGCCTTCAAGGCTTTCAACATTTATGCAGTCTGTTTTTTTTTTGTTCTTCATATATGGCAACATTTTCCCCCCATTGGAGGGGGGGATGTGCGGGAGCGGGTGCAGGCGGGCGGGTTCCCGATCGCTGCCCAGTCGGGGGTTTGCCAATTAAGGCCCACCCAGCATGATGTCTGACTGGAAGTACTATGTGCTCCCTGTGCGGGCAGGGGGTGCCGCAAGCGTGCAAAAGAGTGCGCAGATCTCCCTAAGGCAAATGGCTGCCTGAGGGAGATCGGATCACATTTGAAACATTGAATAAAGATTAGAAAAAAATTACTGACATGTCCCCTCATGTGCCACTGTCACATGAGCTGGGACATGTCAATTTCTTTTATTTAGACATTTAATGCAAATTTTAATACCCTCATGAAACCTCATCCTGCCCGTGGATGAGGTTTGATGTTTTTTCGGAAGCCTGCCTGGGCTCCTGGCCTGTCCGCCAACCTTAAGGTTGGATGGGCAGGTCCATTGATTAATTCAGTTACTTTATTAATGGCCTTAAGTGGCCGTTGACAGGTCAGCGACCTGAAAATGTAAACGACGCGGGGTGACATCGGGACGTCTGCCCAACGTTACCTTGCATCATTTTACGCGTCGATGAGCGGGCCCCGCCCCCCACTCACTGACCGGAAAATGCAGCCCATAGACTTAGGGTA
Source organism: Cetorhinus maximus (assembly GCF_964194155.1). Lineage (NCBI taxonomy): Eukaryota > Metazoa > Chordata > Chondrichthyes > Lamniformes > Cetorhinidae > Cetorhinus > Cetorhinus maximus. The sequence continues at coordinate 85,801,048 of NC_135880.1, read as the reverse complement.
GAATACAATTTGTAACAATCTTTCCCCAGCAGCATTAAAAGTGTTGCTACTCATATTGGCTCCAGCTTGTAAATTAAATCTGTTGCAATTTTGTAGTCTTGCCACTGCAAGTGGAAAAATTGCCAGTTCTACCACATATCTCCTTTCATTTTGACAGAAGTTGGGGTGGAAAATTTACAGCCATTTTTATTTCAACCAGTATTTTACTTGCAGCCTTCTGCTTGTGTTAGCTTTTCCTTGTTTGTGTTTTTTCTTTTAGCAGGCTGGAACATTCCAGTTTTCCTCTTTTGGTGGCTGTTGTTTCTCTTCCAGCTTTTCAAAACTCAATCTCAGATCTGTTCCTGGCACCAAATTAAAAGTTCAAAGACTACAGTCTTTCTAATTAGTGTCTTTATTGAACTGAATGTAAGATGGCCACCTGCAGGGAGTCCCTCATGGCAGAGGTCACATTACTACAGCAAGCCAGATAGGACATGCCGCAATGATCACACTTCAAAACCCAAATACAATCCACTGCTTGCATCAACCCACTATTTGCAGTTCAAGAAAAGGTCCCTCGCCACCATCTCAGGGCACCTGGAGATGGATAATAAATGCTTGCCTAATCAGCAACAACCACAAACTGAGACTGAATTTTTAAAGTAATGTTATCTTTTGTGTTATGACCTAGTATAAAATGAGATGCTAATCCATATACTGCTAAGATGGAGTTCATCAGTGTTGTAGGTTACAGTATTGTTATTTTACTATTCTTGACCTTGTGTTTTTTATGCTGTGGAAAATTGGTTCAGAAATCTTCAGAGGGCAGAATCTCCTGTTCGGCAAGCAGGGGGGGGCGGGGCCTGCTCGCTGATGTGTAAAATGACACGGGGTGTCGCTGGGCGTGCATCCCGAAGTCACCTCGCGTCAATTATGTTTTCAGTCTGACAGGCGTGCAGCCGATTCAGCTGCATGTCCGCCGGCCTGTCAACAGCCTATTAAGGCCATTAATAAAGTAATTAACATAATTAATGGACCTGCCCATCCAAACTAAATGTTGACGGGCTTCTGATAAAACATCAAACCTCATCCATGGGCGGGATGAAATCTCATGAGGGTATTAAATTTTTTATAAAATGTTTAAATAAAAGAAATTGACATGTCCCAGCTCATGTGACAGTGGCAGATGAGTGGACATGTCAGTAATTTTTTTCCCCTTCTTTATTGAAATTTTCAAACCAGAGCCGATCTCCCTGAGGCAGCACTTTGCTTCGGGGAGACCTGTGCGCTCTTTCACGCGCATGTGTGAAAGAGTGCACTCCCGGCTCAGGGAAATCCCCCCCACTGCCCACACAGGGAGCGCATAGCACTTCCTGGTGGACGTCACATTGGGCAGGCCTTAATTGGCCCGCCCACGTAAAATGGTGGCGCCGATCGGGAAACTGCCCGCTTGTGCCTGCTCTCGCACATCCCCCCCGACGGGGGGGAAAATGTTGCCCAGAGAGTCGTTCATGCCAAGGAGCATCAGCTCTGGATTGGAACTAACTTGGGTCAAAGTTACAGCATCACAAATACGCATAAAATGACCAGATTTTATTCGCTTCAGAGGTTGTGTCATATGCTTGTTTCATTATATGGAGAAAAGGTCAAGCATAATAACTACAGAAGAACAATATGAACATAAGAAATAGGAGATGTGTTGGCCATTTGGCCCCTCAAGCCTCATCTGCCATTCAATCAGGTCATAGCTGATCATGTACCTCAGTCACACCTGCCCACATTATCGCCCACACAGGACAGTTCAACTTTCTGAACGTAAGCTGATGTGATGCAGAGATTTTCCGAGAGCTTAAGTCAGCAAATTTTATGGAACACATGCATCATTGTTCAAGACAGTTTGAAACAACCTTGTTAAACTGAGTATTTGTCTTTGAAAGACACAGCTGGGTCACTAACTATACATTTGTAGAACATAATTATATTATGTTGACAACTGCAACAAGCTGGACTAGTGCCAGTTCACAGTGTAGCCTATCTCTGCGGATTCTGTTTTTCTCTGGTCTCTCTTCCAATCTGCCATAAATTTTACATGCACTGCATTTTTTAATGGGTGCTATTATTGCTTAATTGGTTTGCCCTTTGTGTTTATACTTAAAGCGTGTTATCCTAACTTTGATTTTATTATTTGCTTGTTTGTTCCAATTATTTTCTGGATCCATCATGGAGTCATAGAAGTTGCACCACAGCAGGAGTTGCTTGCCCCATTGTACCTGAGCTGCTGCTAGGTCTTTAACTGGAGCTATGTATTATTATTTCATTTTTCCTGCCCTTTTCCCAAATACTCTTATGTTCTTTTGAAATGTATATCCAATTCCATTTAAAATGATGGTAAATCTCTCCCTCAATAGCCATTGCATTTCCTAATGGCATTTTGTGTGAAAAATTCTAATTATTTATTTCATTCTTCTAATGATATTGCCCAGGATATAGCCCCAGTAACTTATTCATCATCTGACCAACACATTAGTTATTGTTAGACCACAATAGCACAATTCTGCTGCACCCACTGCTACATATTTATTAATTGTATTTACAGTCTCTTCCCTTCACTTTTCTTTTACCATTTAGCATTTTTGTAGAAGCTTTATGACCTTAGGATAATATCGCAAAGTGCTTTATAGCCAGTGAAGTACTTTTTGAAATGTAGTTTCTGTTGTAATGGAGGGAAATGCAGCAATCAATTTGCATGCAGCAAGGTTCCACATAATGAGATACTACGTTTAGTGTTGCTGGCTCAGGGGTAAATATTGGCCAGGACAATTCCACTGCTCATCTTTGAATAGTTAGCTCCAGTTGAAAAGCAAAGCCCAATTGGCTGCTTGTTGACATGCACATTTCTTATACACTCTCTTCAGTGAAGTCGTCACATGACCTGTGCTTCTCTACATCCTACGGTGGGGAAAGTAATATCAGGTGGCCTTCTTAATGCTATCTAACTCTCCCTTTGCTCCATTCTGTGTTGTTTTTCTTTTCCTCCATGAGGGCATACAAGGCCCATAGGTAATGCCAAACCTGCTCCTGAGAAGTCATGACCATGGATAAGGTGTGAATTTTTTTTATGGATCTGAACCTGTCATAAGTAGTGAGAAGTGTATCTAGGCCTTTGGGAGTAAAATGCAAAAACATCTCTGAAAAATGTGTTTCCCAGCTGCAGAAATCGCTAACGATATTCTCTGCACTCTCCAGGCTCTCGGACTCTACATTCTTGCCTGTTTCAACTGATCACAGTAAAAGCTGTGCCTTGTAATTCTCAGTCTAAGTTAACCTGAGTGCATATCAAATGTAAAAGCAGGAAACTTGGAGTTGCAGCACCACTGGCCTTTGTTATACTATACCTGAATGAGGGCACTTGCAACTTGGCAGGTGAATTGCAGTGCCAAGAATGCAAGAAAGCTAGGAAATTGATTTTTATGGTGCATAATGGATATAAATGACTTTTACTTAAGTTGCTGACCCAAGAAAATAAAGTACTGAAAATATGCCAAAAATAGTGAGTAGATTCACCCTGCTGGTTTTTGACTTAATCTGTCATTATTGATTGGTGACCCCAGTGTTACCCACTGCATGACAAAAGTCCATTGACTTTTGGCGGGACCAGGTGATCCCAGTAGTGGGTGGGGCCAGAAAATCCCACCCTATGTGAATGACAATTAAAACTTTTTGTACTATTTAGAGAATCTGTCGAGAAATGAAACCAGGGACAATCATAATTTAAGACAAATTTGTTCTTTATCATCCATTGTTGTCTGCTCTAAGCCCAACCATCTTTATCAATGATCTTCCCTCCATCATAAGGTCAGAAGTGGGAATGTTCACTGATGATTGTACAATGTTCAGCACCATTCACTATTCCTCAGATACTGAAGCAGTTTGTGTGCATATGCAGCAAGACCTGAACACCATCCAGGCTTGGGCTGTTAAGTGGCAAGTTACATTCATGTCACAAAGTGCCAAGCAATGACCATCTCCAACAACAGAATCCAACCATCTCCTCTTGACTTTCAATAGCATTTATAGCTGAATCTCCCAATAGCAACATCCTGGGAGTTACCATTGACTAGAAACTGAACTGGAACAGCCATATAAATACTGTGGCTACAACAGCAGGTCAGAGGCTGGGAATTCTGCAGAGAGTAACTTTTCTCCTGATTCCCAAAGCCTGTCTACTATTTATAAAATGTACAGTTTTGGTCTCCTTATTTAAGAAAAGACAAAATTGCATTTGAAGCTGTTCAGAGAAGGTTCATGCAGCCGATTACTGGAATAAGGAGATTATCCTATGATGAAAGGTTGGATAGGTTGGGCCTGTTGGAGTTCAGCAGAATGAGAGGTGGCCTTATTGAAACATGTAAGATCCTGAGGGGACTTGACAGGGTGGGTGCTGAAAGGATGTTTCCCTTATGGGAGAGACTAGAACGAGGGGACACAGTTTAAAAATAAGGGGTCTCTCATTTAAGATGGAGATGAAGATGAAGATAATTTTTTACTCTCTGAGAGTCGTAAGTGTGTGGAACTTTCTTCCCCAGAGTGCGGTGGAGGCAGAGTCATTGAATATTGTTAAGGCTGAATTAGATAGATTCTTGATGGACAAGGGGGTCAAGTGGTATAGGAGGTAGAAAGGAAAGTGGTTTTGAGGCCACAATCAGATCAGTCATGATCTTATTAAATGGTGGAGCAGACTCGAGGGGCCAAATGGCCTCTCCCTGCTCTTAATTCAAATGTTCGTAAGTATGTATCTATAAGGCACAAGTCAGGAATGGGATGGAATACTCCCCACTTGCCTGGATGAGTGCAGCTCCAACAACACTCAAGAAGCTTGACACCAGCAAAGACAAAGCAGCCTGTTTGATCTGCACCCTATCCAGCACCTTCAGCATTCAATCATCGACGCACAGTGGCAGCCGTGTATACCATTTACAAGGTGCACTGTAACAATTCATCAAGGCTCCTTCAACAGCGCCTTCTAAAGTCACAGTCCCTACCACCTAGAAGGAGAAGGGCAGCAGATGCATGGGAACACCACCATCTGCAAGTTATCTTCCAAGCCACACATCAATCTGACCTGGAACTGTATCAGAGGGTTGTTAGCCTGTGCAATTCTCTTCCCTTGAAAACAGTGGAGGCTGGGTCATTGAATTTATTCAAGACTGAATTAGAGTTTTGTTAGATAGGAGAGTCAAGGATTACGGAGCAGATAGGAAAGTGGAGTTCAGACTACAATCAGGTCAGCCATGTTCTTATCGAATAGCAGAGCAGGATTGAAGGACCGAATGGCCTACTCCTGCTCCTAAGTCTTATGTTCCTTTGTTCATTCACTGTTGCTGCATCAAAATCCTGGAAATCCCTTCCTACCAGCATTGTGAGTGGACCACATGGACTGCAGTGGTTCAAGAAGGCAGCTGACCACCACCTTCCCAAGGGTAATTAGGGATGGGCAATAAATGCTGGCCTAGCCAGCAACATCCACATCCTATGAATGGATAGAAAGAAAATTGTTATCACTTTGCCTGAGGATCAAATGCTGATATAGGCAAAATTGTCTTGTAGCTACAGTAGAAGCTATCTTCTCTTTAATCTTAAGAACACACTGAGCTGGCAAAGATTTTGTGGTTGTAGTCTGTCAACAAATTGTGCCCTATAACTGAGGCAGTACAGTTGTGAATCAACTAACTTTCTAGAAAGGTAGCAAATTCCCTGTGTGTTTTTATTGGCAGTTATTGATGTTTCATCTGAAAAGTTACATGAGCTTTGAGCTGTATTAGAACAAGCCATGTGTTATTCCAAATCGGCATTAAGTGCCCTGGGCACACTTTATTCCATGCTCAGGAGCGGCATGCAGCCTCAGATTCCTCAAGTGGTGTGTCTGCTGGAAGGTGAGTACCCTGGGGCCTGTCCTGAGGATTGAGAGTGACACTCACCTTGCAAGAACTTATCAGGTCATTGAACCATATCCAGCACTGCATCCATGGTCTCCAGGTGATACTTCTACAGCTCAGAATTGCATTGATGCCCCGCAGGCATGTTTTGTCAGTGTGGGTGGCCTTCTCCAGCCACCCTCTGGGAAACAATTTCCCTCCTCTCCCTCACAGCCTCTAACATCCACCCTTCCCTGGGTTCCAGGCCTTCGGCTCTCATGGGATATCTTGAAGATGACAGCAGATTGAAACAAACAACAGCCACAGCTATGGCCACCATGGTCTGTTTAAATTGGGTCTGAATTTTAAAAGTTCTGCCTTTATGCCTGCCCTCAAAGCCACTAAGTGGGCAGTGAACCCATCTCCATATGAATTATGGGGTCGCCCCTTGAATATCATGCATCATATCTGTTTCCCACTGGGGATGGGTTTGTGACCTGGAAACCATCCTGGCTCATGTTACCAGCCCCTAACACGAAAACTCAGCCCTAGCTCTTCTAATTGCTTTTTTTGTAACCAGAGACCACCATCAACTCTTCAAACTATGAACTTTTCCTGTGCTTGCTCATAATAAAGGAATTGAAGCTTCAGGGAGGTTGCAGAGGAGGAGCATCGGGATAATACCAAATCTCAGGGCTGTTAGTTATCAGAGTGGGGTCTAGACATTAGGGCTATATACTGCAAGGAAGAACATGCTTAGAGGGGAGTTGATTGAGATTTTTTTAAATAATGAGGGGTTTGGGACATAATCTGATTAGATAGGTTATTTGAAATGTATGATGACTAAATATATAGGTCTAAAGGTCATGTCCATAACAATTGGTAGATGCCTGGAAATATTTCTTTTGGCAGGGAGCCACTACTCTTTTGAACAACTTTCTCTGACAGCTGATGAGTATGGGAAATGGAAACTTGACAGGTGGGCTGACCAGAGAAGGTATTGCCAACATTGTAAACCTGTTTGTGGAATTCAGCAGCATCAGCCTGATCTGTTATACTGTGGTACAATGCTATGGAGCTTTCTTATGATTTAATTAAGCTCCGGCAGACAGCAACTGTGCTGGATAAACAATACAGGAAATAATTAATGTGAGCCTGTGAGTCGCATTTAATAAGATGCAATTCATTTAAAAATGTTTCAATTTGTAATTGAATTTGGAAATAATTATTGTTTCAAAAACTAATGTGCATATTTAATTTATGGCATTGCTTATTTAATCACTGTTCTTAAATTTTACTGCTGCAGGAATTTGCATTCAAAATGGTGGGTGGAGTGCATACCTGTCCCATGCTGGAGGCTCATTGCTTGCCATATTGGATCAAGCTGCTTCATGGGCTTCACAATAAAGATTGTCACTAAGCTGTAACACCTGTTGCAGCAACAATGCAGCTTCAAATCAAGGTATGGACAGGACTTATCAAGATCACTGTGGCCCTCAACCTTTGTGCAACAGGCTCCTTTCAGGCTGCAGCGGGTGACATCAGCAAAATATCCAAGTTTGTTGTGCACGTGCATATAAGGGATCTCACCGAGGCTCTCCACACTTTCCCAATATACAGAATGAAGCAGGACAAGAGAGCACTAGATTTCACCCACTTTGCAGCATCCCCAGGAAACATAAACTGTAATCATCTTCCACAGTGTGCTCCCCATCACCATCCTCACAGCTTTGTCAGTAGAAAGGCATATTCCACTCTCTCAGCAACCCCTTTGTCTGTGACCACAAGCTGTGCATAATGCTGCTCTGTGTGCAATTTCCTACTATCAATCATGACTCTTATAGCCTGTGCCAGTGCTTTGTGCTGCCTCTATTCTAATTAAGCCATCAGGTCACAAGCTGCCTATTGGGGAATTCGGACATGATTTATACTTCCTATCAGGGATCCAGCTGCACTGCTGATTTACAATGAGAGCTACATTGCCTCCATTCATCATACAGCAGGCATGTTCAAGCAATGCTTCCACGAATGGACCATTCTGGAGGAATTTTGCAATAGAGTCCTGAGCAGGTAACCAGACCTTTGGTCATGTGGTGCTAGCAGCAGGAGGAGGAGGAACAGTAGAATAAAAAGGAGGAAGAAAATAAGTAGTATCAACCACCATTGACCCGAGCTGCCAGGGCTCAAAGTCAACTATCGACAAATGTTCTGTGTGATCCTTTCCTCCCATTCTCAATACACATTCTCATAATTCTTAGCATCACCTTATTACCATCCTCCAATTATCTAGCCTGATTGCTCTCACTTCACTACAAATATTGATATCAAAATTAAGTGCAGAAAAAAAAAATAGGTCCAGAATTTGTTGTAGCAGGGATATATTGAGCTGACAAAGGTTTGTATGTCTTGATTTGCCATAAGTGTGATGTGTCTCTGCACACTCTAAATCATCATTTTTGTGCCCAAGAAGTTGCTGAAAACACAATTGATAACAGTGCAATGAGAGAGACAGGGCATCTGTGCAGAGTGTGCAAGGCAGCCAATGGATTATCTCCTTAACAATGAGATTTAAGGATAGGGAAATAAACATAGGATAGATGTAAAATGGTGGTGCGGAGGCGATCGTGGGCAGCGATCGGCTCCGTGCCCTCCCCTGCTCGCTCCCGCCCAGCCCACCCGCCATAGAAAAAGTCCTGGCCATAAACAGGGCCGATTGTTTCATACATTACAACAGTGACTACACTTCAAAAGTACTTAATTGGCTGTAAAGTGCTTTGGAATGTGCTGGCATTGTGAAATAGGCTAAATTAAGGAGTTTTTCTTTTGTTTTTTTATGTGACATTGGATTCTCAAATTCTTAATCTAGTTTTTTAGAAGTGGCCCTCTAGCTGTATCACAGTTCCATGTCTGAGACACCTGTGCAGCAGTGATTATAAAATTATTCAATTTAATATTATTAATCAAACAAGGGCTATTAATAAGGTAATGTTTATTCCTGATTTCAAGATTGCTAATTTAAATAAACTGACAAAGGGCTTGATCAAAGTTTGGGTAGAGAAACAGATGCTGTGAAAAACCAACCTCAAGTGAAAGGAAGCCATGTATGTACCTAAAAGGACACGTAACAAAATTAAATCAAAAATGGCTAACCAAAAATGTTCAAGGGCAAAATAGGAGGAGGCTAATATTCTACAGGTTGTAAATCAGAATTCACCACCAAGATAATGGCAAGACTGATGGTGCTTGTTTTCATTTATGGGGAAGGGATATAACAATTTCAGGTAATGAGCAAATGTGATAAGTAATGACCAAGACACCAAAGAGAACTCCCCTGACCTTCTTCAAAATGGCACCATGAGATCTTTGGATCCACCTGTGAGGGTAGGGAAGCTTGGTTTAATGTCTCATCCAACCCTGCAGCACTCAGTTCACATACTAGAAAAGCAGAAATATTTAGGGAGTGTGAGGGACTAAGAGCTCACCCTGTATATTTTTATAACATATATAGATTTCCTCTTTACTATTTTGTGAATTTAAAGACTGAACAAGATCCTTAAAATGGCTGAGCCTATGTCTGTCTGTGACCCCTGAACAAAAGAGGCCACGTTGCAGTTTCAGGGAAACCCACACCTCGTTATCTCTGAGGGGTCACTAACAACCACCTGTGGACCGCATGGCCCAACTTCAAAGAGAGCTATACAAAGGCCATCTGCATTTAAAAACCCAGGCTGGCCAGAAGGAGTCTGATGATCTGCTAAGACAAAAGGCCCCGCAACATTTCTTTCAATTCGTAATGGCTGAGACATTTAGCAATCTTCGAAACCCAGCTGCATTCCAAATGATGGATACACATCCTTTGTTGGAGACCAGGTGGAGAAGTGGGGATCATGTGACATAGGCATCTGGCTTGTTGAACAAGTTAACATTGCCTTGCTAAACTGAATAGCTCAATCTGCTGTTTTAATCATCTGACTAGCAGCCTCACAGCAAAGGACTCTGCCCAGGTGGAACATCAGGCCCTATCTATACTGCTTCTGCTGGAAATTCTGTACCATTGCCTACAAGACTGATTCATCTCTGCGTGTCTATCTCATCTCGTGAAGTCTACACCACCGAGGTGACCAAGGTGCTTTACAAAGGAATAAGGAGAACAAATGCTGAGCATCGTGAGAAAGTCGAGGCTGTGACTTTGGCAATGTTGAAATTGTGGGCTTTGAGTAGGGCTTTGAAATAAGCTAAGAAGGAAAGAAGCATCAATATTTTTGAAATGAGTTTCAGAAAGCAAAGCTGGGGCAACTGAAAGCTTGGCCACCGATGTTGGGGTGAAGGGAAGGCAGAGTTGGGTGACTGAAGGGTGCAGTAGGGAAAGTTTTACTGGAGAAGGTTGCAGAGAGCAAGGTGATCAGGAAATTTGAAACTGAATATTAATTGAGGGATTTGAGGGATTTGAGTTGGGAATTCAGTAGAGGTCAGAAATGACAGGGTTGGGTAATCAGGTAAGTGAAACTTAGGATGTAAGCAACCTTGAAAATTTTGGAGTTTGGGTAAGGTGGATAATGGAAGATCATACATGATATAAACCTAATTGTGTTTAAGGAGAAAATTATTTCTTGTCACTAAATGTCATTTCGATACGATGACATTCAAAGATACACATTTTGCTTGAAAGCTGCAAGATGGATAAACAATGTTATGTTGAAATGTCCTTTCATGAGAAGCAGCAAGGGAAATAATCAGCTGTGATTGTTGGTGACAGCCTCAACTTGTAGGCATTCACTACATTTAATCTGATTCAATTGCTAGACATTAGCTTAACATTTTTATTCACTAGACTAGAATTAAATGTATTCACTGACATGAGATTCTCCTAACTCATCAGAGGTATGTTCAAAAGCATAAAAATGTCAAGCATGTCCAAAATCAATTACATTTTTGCAATGATTCCTTGGTATTCTCTTCCATGTTTAAATTGACAATTAAATAAACTGGGTCATTTTTTGAGATGTTTTTATGGGAATGAAATAAAGCTACAGTCAGCATGATGTAGCTACAGCTCAACCAAATGGAGCAGCAAAGAGCTTCAGTAAGCTGAACTACCATTTGGACTCATACAAAATATGCATTGGAGTTCCGGGTCATACAATTATTGCATGTTATATTAATTGAATTAACAAAAAGTGAAAGCAGTGAAATGGATTATTGGAATAAAGGGTACAATTAATTTCAATTTAAACACTTCTTGTAGGTGACATCAGGTTTAAGATCAATTTCTAACAATGCCTTTATTAACTTTTATAAAAGATAAAGCATTGATCTTTGCTGTGATTTCTTCTACACTTTGCTGTTCGTATTGTGTCTGGTTAATATGTGTCTTAGTATTAAGTCTCAGATCTATGATTCAGCATGTTTGCTATAAGATGAAGGTTAATTATTTGCCATTGATAAGATCAGAGAACAAGTAATGAAGGAAGTTGTATTTTCCCATCAAGCGTCATAGCTAAGTGAAACAAATGTACTAAAAGCCTGATTTTAAATTGTACTCTTGCATATCTAACAAGTAAACCTTGTTACACATAATTTCTTTGTTTAAAACTATTTTTATGTTATTGGGAATTATTAGGAGTGCTGTTTGTGATCGTCAAGAGTGATGCAGGTAACAATCTATTTCAGTGTATGAAGTAGTTTTGATTCACACAAGGGGCCTATCTGAAAAAAAGCAGGTCCCATTTTTGCACTAAATACTTAGAAGGTTTGCGGTATGGATTAGGATGCTGCTTTTGGATTTGCGTAGAAATAGTCATAATAGATTGTGCTGATTTGGAATGCTCCACTTAATGGAGCACAACCATAGTACCCCTGGGGACATGTCACCATTGAGACATGCAGCTGCTAATGAACAGGAGCAGATGACATTGACCATATAGGACAGCAGTGCCATATCGTGCTCTCTTTTGCTCATGTAGGAGAAACCAGTACACAATATGTGGGAGGGTGGCCGAGTTATACTACTAGCGATAGAGTTGACCTGCAGGCACTTCTTGGGGGGAAACTTTAAGTTTATTTACAATATACTCAGCAGCAACTACACGTGTGCTTTTAACTCCAACTCTAACTCTACACTGACTGCTGAGGTAGCCCATGCTACTCACCTATTGGTTACTACAGATCATGTGATCTTGCCTAACACATTATTCTTAAAGGTACATTACACACTAAATAAGACCATAATTACTACATGCCTTCCCTTTTAACTCAGCTATACATTTTATATCCACAAGTACATATTTTTCAAGACAACATAATATTTACACTGGGTAAGGAATTTACAAGTTCAGTCTTTCAGGTGGTTTCCTGGTACATGTGGAATGTCACAGCTCCACAACTTCAGATTCTTTGTCAGGAACCTCCTTTTCTGGAGCTGCCTAAACATTGGGTGCTTCGGTGGGCACTTGCAGTTCTGTATCCTCAACTCCTACAGGAACATCAGAAATGTCAGTCCTGGGTTGAGTATCCTCAACAGGAAACGCAGACTCGATCATGATCACTGGTGGAACCAAATATTGGTAATTTGCCTCTCACTTCCTTAAATGATCCACATGTTTACGGATGATCTGGCCTTCCACCTCCACATGGTAAGATAGAGGTCCAGTCACCCGGTAACCACTTTGGTTCTTCCCCGAAGCTTTTCACATGCACCGGCTCTCCCATGGTAAATTTCCTCTCATGACTATGCCAGTCATGTCTAGTTTTCTGACTTCCCTGACTCCTTTCCACCTTCCCCTCTAAATGTGGCATTATTAAGCTCAACCTCGTCCTGAGATGACATTTCAACAATAACTCCATAGGTGTGATACCTGTTGTTGTGTAATGAAAAAGAAAGCGTGCTAGCTTCGTTGCCAAGGAAATGCCAGTTAGGTTTCTCATGCCTGTCTTGAACATTAGAACCATCCTTTCAGCCAGACCATTTAGGAAGGGTAGTACAGTGCAGTTTTAACATGAGCGATACCGTTGAGGCTGATAAACCGTTGAAACTGAGCACTCGTAAATGCAGTGCCCTTATTGGAAACAACTACTTCTGGTAATCCATGAATGGCAAAACTCTGATGTAGTTTCTCAATTGTAGCACCAACGTTGGTGACTTCACATAATATAGGTCCAGCCATTTTGAATGAGCATCGACAATGGGCAGAAACATTGTCCCCAGGAAAGGTCCAACATAGTCAATGTGCAACCGCACCCAGGGTCTACTTGGCGACTCCCACGGATGTAATGGAGCAGTCACCGGCAACTCTTGCGGTTGCTGACATTGCACGCAGTGCTTTGCTAAACTCTCAATTTCACCAGCCATCCCAAGCCACCATAGATAGCTGCGTGCTATGGTCTTCATTCAGGAAGTTCCTGGATGGGCACTCTGTAGTTCAATTAGAAGTGGTTCTCTTCCCTTTAGAGGGATTATCACTCATGCTCCCTACAATAAGATGCCATCCTGGCTGATTATTTCATATCTTCTGTTGAAGTACGGTTTCATTTTGTCAGATACGGGCTCCTGTGACCAACCATGTAACACTTGATCTCGTACTTGAGATAGGACTGGGTCCTGACTCGTCCAATCTCTGATCTGTCGAGCACATACCAGTGAGGAATCCAAGAAATTTAAGAGTAAAACAAGTTCCTGTGGAACTGGGACGTGCTCATCATTTTATTATAAAGGCAAGATACTAAGGGCATCGGCATTTATGATTGGATTGCCAGGCCAATGTACGAATGTGTATTTGTATGCTGCCAGAATTAAAGCCTATCCTTGTATTCTTGCCGAGGCTATGGGTGGTATAGCCTTGACCTCATTAAACAATGCTCGCAATGGTTTGTGGTCTGAAACAATTGTAAAATAGCAGCCGTGTACATACTGGTGAAATTTCTTCACACCCAAGATGATGGACAGGCCTTCTTTTTCTATATGTGAGTATCCCTTTTCCACTATGGTGAGCCTTCTTGATACGTAACATTTGGCTGTTCCGTGCTGTCATCCGTCCGATGAAAGCACTGCTCCCACTCCATACGGAGATGCATCACATGTCAGCACCACTTCTTTCGTCTGGTCATAATGCACTAATAGATTGGACAAGTGCAACAGTTGTTTCACCTTCTTTCTGGGGCGCCTCCCAAGACCAATGTTGGTTCTTTTTGAGTAGAGAATGCATTGTAGATAAATTAGGTAAGAACCGCCCACAATAGTTGATCATTCCCAGGAATGATTTGAGCTCTGAGGTGTTCTTTGGCACAGGAGCCCCTCTTATGGCTCTCACTTTCTCCTCAACCGGATGGAGGTCCTGTGAATCTACACGGTGACCCAAATCGATTGCCTCACTCGCTTGGAACGTGCACTTTTCTTTTTTTAAATGCACCCAGCTTGCAAGAAATGTTTTAAGATTTCTTCTAAGTTTGCCAAATGCACTTTTTCAGTGAATCCTGTCTCCAATACATTGTCTAAATGGACTACAACCTGGGGCAATCCCTGCAGTAGGCTTTCCATTGTTCTCTGAAAGATGGCACAAGCAGAGGAGACACCGTCTCCTTTGTGGGTTATTAATTGTGACAAATTCCCTGGAGGCATTATTCAATTCTAGTTGTTGATAAGCATGACTCATGTCAAACTTTGTGTAAGTTGTCCCTCCTACCATATAAGCATATAAGCCTTCAACTTTTGGAATGGGGTGGCTGTCTATCTTAGCTACTTTATTAATCATCAGTTTGTAGTGTCCACAAATTTGGACGCTTTACTTGGGTTTAAGGATGGAGACTATGGGTGCTGCCCATTCTGAGAGCTGAACAGTATGCATAATGCTCAGTTTCTCAAGTCTGTTCAGTTCAATATTGGCTTTTTTTCACAGGGCAATGGCATCAGTCTCGCCTTCATGAAGCAAGGGGTTGCTTCTGGATCCACATGAATCTTGGCCTGCAGGCCCTGGATTTTCCCCAGTTCATCCTTAAAGATGGTGGTGTACTTTCTAAGGAGCTCTGGTAGCCCACTTGCTCTCAGCTGGAAAACTTCTAACTTAATCTCCTTTAACCAATTTCGCCTCAGGAGGCTTGGCTCTTCACCTGTTACCACCATCAAATGTAGCTTTGCCGATTGGCTTCCATAATGGACAGTTACTCTGCTTAAACCTTTTACTTCAATGTCTTCACCCGTGTTTGTTTTTAGCTAGGTGGTTGTTTCTTCTAAACTTAATTAATGTTCACCATTATTCAAATATCTGAAGGTATGTTCCCCAATTGCTGTAATAGAAGCTATATTTCCAACTTTCAGGTTAAACAACAAGTAACTGTTAGAATTTATTGTTTCAGGTTCTTCTACATCATAGATTTCACTAGGCTCCCCCTTTTGTTTGAAAGACTGCTTGAATCTTTCCTTACATTGCCTCATCATATGTCCATTTCTTTGACAAAAGCAGCATTCGATTTTTTTTTAAACTGCCAATTGCTAAAAGACTGATTGATTGTTTCTACCTCTATTAAAATTATTCTTCAGTTTCACTGCTAAGTTATTTTTCTTTATTCTTCGGCTGTTTCCCGCTTCTTGGCAGAGTCTCGCCTTTCTGGGCCTCTTTCGGTTGAGGTTTCCCACCCGATGTGGAGGGCGGTGCCATTTTGAGCACCTTGTATTGCTTTTGAATCACTTACTCTGCTTTCCATGGCCAGCACTACCTCTAGTGCCTTCTTGAAATCCAGATTCGCTTTGGACAAGAAATTTTTCTAAATAGTGTCCCTCTTTCACACCATACACTAAATTATCTCAGAGCATGTTGTTCAGGGTCGTACCAAACTCAAAATGTTCCATCAGCTGCTTCCAGTTTTCCACGTAGCATGCAATTGTCTCACCTGGGGCTCTATTTCACAAATTAAACCTGAACCTCTGCAGCGTGACTGAGTGCTTGGGTTGAAAGTGACCCTTCACGAGGTCCACCAATTCATCAAAATTCTTCAAACCTGGGACATTGGGTGTGGTCAAACTTCGAATCAAGCTGTAGGTTTTGCTCCCACAAGTACTCAAGAGGATCGCTTGCTTCTGCTCTTCCCTTGTAATCTCGTTCACTTGAAAAAAGAACGTGAGGCATTCTATATATTGAAATCAATCACCTGTGGCTGGTTCAAAAGGATCAATTTTCCCAAATTGTGGCATTTTGAGAGGGGATTACTTCTTCAATTCTAACAGAGCTTGCTACTTACAATCACTGGGCGAGGTACAGTGCCAATTTTTTTTTAACTTGATTTTTTCTATTCAATCCTGTATTATCCTTGCTGCCAGTTTGCTGTAGGATGGCTGAGTTGTACTATTAGTGATAGAGTTGATCCTCAGACACCTCTAGGGTGGAAACTTTAGTTTATTTGCAATATACTCACCAGTAAGTGCTTTCAACTCCAACTCTAACTCTACGCTGACTGCTGAGGTAACCTGCGCTACTCTCCTATTGGTTATTACAGATCACGTGATCTTGCCTAACAAGTATTATTCTTAAAGGTACATTACACACTAAATAAAACTATAATTACTACACAATGCAAAGGAAAGAGCCTAAACTGGAGTAGGCATCCCCTACTTTCAATTGCAAACTTCCATGGAGGATTGAGCAGTGGAAATAGTCAGAGTTGCTGACCAGGAGGAAGTTGGCACTGTCAAGCTCATGGTGGAGATGGTAATTGTAGAGGGAAATGCAATCATCAAGGGGCTCATTGTACTTCACTCCATCTGACAGCATGCCAAACACTGAGTTACATTGGGAAGCCACTACACTCCAGAGGCTTCTGCGGTCTCCTCGATATTGGAGAGACCAAACGCAGACTGGGTGATCACTTTGCAGAACACCTTCGGTCTGTCTGCAAGCATTACCCAGACCTCCCTGTCGCTTGCCATTTCAACACACCACCCTGCTCTCATGCCCGCATGTCCATCCTTGGCCTGCTGCAATGTTCCAGTGAAGCTCAACGCGAACTGGAGGAATAGCACCTCATCTTCCGACTAGGCACTTTACAGCCTTCCAGACTTAATATTGAGTTCAACAACTTCAGATCATGAACTCTCTCCTCCATCCCCACCCCTTTTCTGATCCCCATTTTTCCAATAATTTATAGTTTTAAAAATATATATTTTTCTTTTCCCACCTATTTTTAAATTTATTTCGATCTATTGTTTTATCTCTCCCTTTTAGCCCATTTCGATCCCTTCCCCCCACCCCAGCCCCACTAGGGCCATCTGCCACTTGTCCTGCTTGCTACCCTTAATGTCCCCATTAGCACATCCCTTAGATAATATCACCACCGCCAACACCCTTTTGTCCTTTTGTCTATGACATCTTTGGCAATCTCTTCTTTGCCTCCACCTATCACTGGCCCTCTATCCAGCTCTACCTGTCCCACCCTCCTCTACCAGCTTATATTTCACCTCATTTCTCTATTTCCTTAGTTCTGATGAAGAGTCATATGGATTCGAAACGTCAACTGTGTTCCTCTCCACAGATGCTGTCAGACCTGCTGAGTTTTTCCAGCTATTTTTGTTTTTGTTTCAGATTTCCAGCATCCACAGTATTTTGCTTTTATCCCAGTGTTGCCTAGGGTGCGCATGTCGATGGAACTGGTTGGTCACATCTGTCAGCTACTGCAGGATTGGGCGCCACAGGGACATGGAGGGCATCCACTGCCAGTGGCTGTGAAAGTGACCATGGCACTTAATTTCTATGCCTGTGGCTCCTTTCAGGGCTCCACAGGTGGCCTCTGTGGAATCTCACAAACCTCCACCCGCAAATGGATCCATGAGATCACTGATGCCACCTTTGTAAGGGCACACAACTTGGTGCATTTCGCCTGGGACAATGGCAGCCAAGATGCAAGAGCGATTGGATTCACCCAGATCTTGGGTTTCCCACAGGTGCAGGGTGCGATTGACTGCACTCATGTGGCGCTCACCTCTCCGTGCAGGTGTGCACATGGTTTCCAGGGAGTGTGCTCGATGCCTACATCCTCAGTCAGTCACATATCCCTGGAGTTTTCCAGGTTCCACAGAGGCTACAGGGTTGGCTCCTCGGCAACAAAGGCTACCCGCAGAGGGTGTGGCTGATGACACCCATGTGGTGGCCTCAGACTGCAGCAGAGCGACAGT
This sequence comes from Cetorhinus maximus, assembly GCF_964194155.1. Lineage (NCBI taxonomy): Eukaryota > Metazoa > Chordata > Chondrichthyes > Lamniformes > Cetorhinidae > Cetorhinus > Cetorhinus maximus. The sequence continues at coordinate 85,782,997 of NC_135880.1, read as the reverse complement.
ATAACGGATCTCATGCTGCAGGTTGCAACTTGGTGGAGTAGACTATTGGGATGCTGAAGATGAGGTTCCGGTGCCTGGACTGGTCTGGTGGAGCCCTGCAATACAGTCCGCAGAGTGTATCACGCATCATAGTCATCTGCTGCACCCTTTACCTGGCGCTCCAATGGGGAGACGAGCTGGCTGAGGAGGCGATGGAGGAGCTGCATGTCTCCTCCAATGAGGAGGACGCCGATGGAGATGAGGGCAAGGAGGTCCTTGAAGGGATGAGGCCTTTGCACTGGCTAGATGTGTCAGGCACTCATAACTGTTAGATTTGTGAGGGACGATAACAACATGCAGTGAGGTGACCTCATAGATCATCACAGTGCATCTGTGAACGTTTGACTCCAGTCTGGCTTATAGCAGCGCGAATACCCTCTGTGAGAATGCTCCTGTCATGGAGATGCAGTGGAGGCCCTAATAGTCACTCAATTACAGGATGATGATGATGATGATGATGATGACATGCAGTGAGGATACTCCATAAATCTTCACATACATATGAGAATGTCTGATTCCTGTCTGGCCGAGGGCAGATCTCTGTGATCAGCATCATATCATGAGACACAGCCATGAAACTTTAGAAGTATCTGACCCTTTGTCGACCTTCAGCAACTGAATCCTTCAGGAGCTGGACCACAGCATCACTTATTGTCACAGTTGCTGAAGACATGGGAGCCAGCCCTCCATAAAGGTGCTGAGAGCACACTAAGAGAATGAGAGAACACTGTGGCACCTGCCCATTACATTCTGGCAGCAATGACCAGCACCGCCGAGTTGCAGGCATCAGTAATGTTTCCAGGGAGTGTGAGGCCGGGCGATCACTTCGGTCTGAAGGCCGCACAGAGCAGATGGAAGTGGCCCTGGACTGAGACACCTGCCTTTATCTTGTGCAGAAAGGTTTCACATCTGAGTGACAAGAACACTGCTCATCAGAACAAGGAGCCATAGGCAGGGAGACATTCTTGGGAGTTTATTGACAATAGTGCACAGTATGTACAAATCATTAACACCCATGCCAAGGCTGTGTAACTAATCCTCCTTAACTTTCCTAATCCTGCCGCTACGTCTTGGTGCTCCCCGGGCACCCACAGCAGAGTTGGAGGCAACCTGCTGACTGTGATGCCCTGCCTGTGATGACTTGGGCGGGCGTCCTCTGGAGGGTCGAGACTTGCAGGGCCCAGGTCTGCTTTAGGGGTCATGCTGTGTGGCAGTAGCACCCTCCTCGGCCTGTGGAGCTGGAGCTGCTGAGGTCACAGGAAGAGGGGACTCTCATGGGTTGGGCACTCTCTAAGACACCTGGGTGAATGACCCTGGGGTGTGCACCTGCTGATCCTCCTCCTAATGGGTGCCAGGGGGCCCCTGGCTCATTGAGGAGAAGTGGAAGCTGGAGTGAGATCGAGTTGCCCAGCACCCCTCTCATGTACACATTGTTGGAGGCCAACTGTGGCATCAGCGATGGAGGTCAGTCTGTGCAGCAGTGCAGGAGCGAAGTCCTGGACCAAGGTCCCCATGGCGGCCTCCATCCTACCAGTGCTGACCGCGGTGTGTTGGCATGCCGGCGCTAACACCTCAGAATGAAGGCGGACGGACTCCACCATCGTGCCTTGCGGAGTGCAGCGGACATCCCTTCCTGATGTTCCCGAGCTTGCCTTTGCAACTCCAGCAACTGTGACATGACCGAGTCCATCTGAGTCGAACTCAGCAGTCCTCCAACTGCCAGAAACCTGGGAAGTCCCTGCCTCCGCCTGCTGTGGATTGGACAGTGCAATGTGCTCACCAGATTGTGATCCCGGGGCTATTCTAAAGATAGGTCCCACTGAGGTGTGTGTCTCTGCGCTGGTGGAGGGTGTGGGTGAGCGCTGTGACGGGACTTCAGGAAGGGTGTCTTCAGATTCCTTTTCGGAGGTTTCTTTGGGGCTTGATTGGAGGCCCTGGGTCATGGACTCTGTCGGCTGTTTCCCAGCTGTGCCTGCAAAAGCAAGAGGAGATAATTAATGCATGGCAATGGCCTGTGAAAGAGGACACATCACTCACAGTATGGTTGTTTGATGGATGTTGCACTGCTGGATCCTCACTTGGTAGAGCAGCACCGACCTCACTGTCATCACAGGACTGGTCCAGATCCTCGAAGGCCAGCTGGCTAGCTCTGTTTTTAAAGTCCGTGAGGACTTTGATTTTGGACTTCCGCCACCAGTCTGTGGCCTCTCCTTCTTGTTGTGTGCCAGCTTGTCCTGCATGAATGGAGATGGAGAAAATTTAAGCAGGACACCTCCCAGGCCAGATGATAAGTATGCCTGGCACGTGTGGGTGGTGAGTTTTTAAAAAATATTCATTCATGGGATACGGGCATCGCTGGCTAGTCCAGCATTTATTGCCCATCCCCAATTGCCCTTGCTCAGAGGGCATTTAAGAATCAACCACATTGCTGTGAGTCTGGACTCACATGTAGGCCAGGCCAGGTAAGGACTGCAGATTTCCTTTCCTAAAGGACATTAGTGAACCAGATGTGTTTTTATGACAATCAACAATGGTTTTGTGGTCATCATTAGACTTTTAATTCCAGATTTTTTATTGAATTCAAATTTCATTATCTACTATGGTAGGATTTGAACCCAGGGCCCAGAACATTACCCTGGGTCTCTGGAATATGACTCCAGTGTTACAACCGGTCCCCGGGTGAGGTTCCTCCAATTGTTATGTTCCTGTGGGAGGAGGGATGAACTAGCTCCCTTTCTTTATTCAACCCCCTTGGTTGGTCACAATAAGGTTAATTTAAAAAGAATCCCTTCCCTCCTTGATACCTTTCCCCAGTCCAAATGTATTTATGTTTTAAAAGGAGCCAATTTAACCAGGCTGCCTTGAGTCAAAGAACGGGTGAGTTTATTAATTACTGAATGTGAGGAAAATTAATAAAAACGCAACACACATACACATGGATTAGAAATGAGAAATTGAGTAAAAAGATAAAAGTTAAAGAAAGATATATGAATCTGTCCTTTGACTTGTCTGTAAGGAGTAGATGGTGAAAATTTGCAGCTGTTAAGTTGGGTGATTCTAGTAAAGCTGACTTTGGCAATTGAACAGTGGGTTTGGAGATTCTTGGTTCTGCAGGTTAGCTGAAAGGAGTTGTCCTGTTTCCTTTCTGATGGTGGCTTTGCTGACTTGTGACTTGCTTCCAGCAATCAGAGAGAGAAGACTTTTTTACATGCAAGCGCACGGATGCCCAGTTGGTGTTTTCAGCTGTGACTTTCATAGCGCCACACCAGAACAGAACACCAGACTAACACAGAGAACTAGGGTTGCAGCTGGCTTATTTAATTCCCTTTCCTTGTGTATTCCTGGATGGGAAAAACAAACATATCTTTTGCCCAGATTTGTTTTCTTTTTCAACTCAGTTCATGTTCAGAGTCTGGGATATAACGCAACACGAGGTGGTTTCAGCTGAGATGGTAATCGTTTTCCATTATCTCTGCAACCACAGGAGATTAAAGTTCAGTTTCCATTGTATCTTTTCCTTTGGAGCGCCTCTGTCTGAAATAGGCTGGGTGACAGTTTTTAGGTGCGACATTGCGTTCTCTCTGAACTAGTTGGTCAGGTAATCCACATAGGAATTTTCCAACAAGTGGTTAACTTACCGGCTCAGGCAGCTTTTGCTTGTATGTTTTTTTTAAAAAAAAACACATAGGCCTGAATTTTACCTTTGGCAGGCACACGCAATTAGTCCCGGGAGCGGTCGGGAAACAGGCCCCTGCCCGCAATCGGCCCCTGGCTGTGATTTCATGCTGGCTGGCCAATTAACGGGCAGCCAGTATGAAACACACGCTGAAAAGCTCAGCGCTGTCAGAGTGGGGGCAGGAAGAGGGCGAGCGATGATGTTTCCCTGAGTGTGGGTTACAGCTGCGAGAGAGCTTGCTGAAGGAAGACAGCTGCCTTAGGGAGCTGCAGACCTGAAAATGATTAAATAAAGGTTTAAAAAGCTGCAAAAAATGTCCATGCATCACAATCAAGCATCTGAAAATATAGCTGCTAACGGAATTTTCATCCTGCCCTTGGACGAGGTTTGATGAAAAATGTAAAGGCCATCTGGCCAAGTCGCCTGTCCGCCAACCATAAGATTGGATGGGCCATGAAAAATCGGAGGCAATTGCGCTGTTAATGGGCTTAATTATCCTCTTAATTGTTGGCGGGCACGCTTCCAACTTTTGTGCAAGCCTGGTGAGCAAAATATCGCACGAGCGCATAACATCAGGATGCTCGCCCAACGTCTTCTCGCGCGATTTAACACCTGATCAGGTCAGACGCGCGCCTGCCCGCAGGACGTAAAATTCTGCCCATGTTGTACTTTAAAGTTCGATATGTCCATAAATAATTCGGGGATAGGATCCATTGTTATGACACACTCCTCATTTCATCATCCTTGGCTACCTTGGCTCCTCTGACAGTGTTAGCCTCTGTGCAGCAGGGTCCAATGATGGAGGCTGCCCTGCAATGATGCAGGTGCAATAGCCCCTGGAGATGCCTGCCTGGGCACCTCCATGATAAAGACAACTGCCATATGCATCTCAGCTGCAGGCAGAGCCAATGAGCAGGCTGCCTCTACCTCCACCAAGATCACCCCATGCAGGAGTGGCTGAGTGCAGAGATGTCATGCAAAGAACCAAGTGGGTCACTGGATGCTTTCTTATTGTCACTGTGCACTATTTCCCTTTCTCACCACTGTATAAATAATGACCGCTTTAAGCCACAAGTCCGAAAAGCCCATGGCAAAAGAAGTGGTTTGAGGTGGAAATCACAAGTTATTCCAAATGAGATCAAAGCCTCTTGGCAGATATGCATACGTCATTGGCTCTAAGAGCTTAGCTGTTCTTGCATCTTGAATGCATGTGTTGGTACAGGTACATCATACTAACTTTCCTATCAAGCTTTACACCATGGGTCAGTGTCATGAAACTAACATGTAATTTTCACAATATTTTTCTGGTTTATTGTGAAGCAGGTTTATGGTGGTTTATGTGATTTAATTACATTGTGTAGTCACACAGACTGCAAGCTTTAAATCATCAAAAGAAGCTAGGTGCTTGACACGCTAATGAGTAAACATGGGTGCTGGCTTAGCATTTAAGGTGTGAAGGGAATTTGCATTTTTAGATTAATGAAGGGATATTTGGATTTCAAAGGGATCTTAGTCTGTTGACAACTAGCCAGACAAACAAGGTCTCAGAGGTTACTGACAATATATAGTGGTAACATGAAAGTTTGTATATTATGAGGAAGACATAGTTTCAAAGACTTATAGAACAATAGAGTTTACTTATTAAAAATAGAGAAACATATATAAAGGAGAATGAAAGGTTAGGTATCAGAAGGCCATGTAAGATCTAACATGAGTGTATGAAATAACTTTAATGAAGCCTCCAGCATTTGTGCATAAGCCTGATTCCTAATGAAACTGAAGCTGGAGAAAAGCCATTTGGAATTCCACTGTCCAAGATTTTGTGTTAATTTGCTGAGTTTGTTTTGAATCAAAATATATTGAGAACTGTTGCTTTAAAGGGAGTGTAACTGGGGATCAGGTCAATTAGGGATTTTAGGAGTTATTATAATATTAATTGTAGTCTTATGTATGTGCTTGACATCTTTTATTTTGTTAATAAATATTTTAATTTAATGTTTTAAATCTCCAAAGGCCTTGATGGACTTATTACTTCTGAATTCAATGCACACATCTCATAATAAATACAAATTGCAAAATCGCTGTGATAGAGCGAACAAGTTTCCCTCATGGATTTGGTCCATCTGGCGCACATCATCTGCCATGCCATAACAGTCAGAGGCACTCAGTTGAAATCTTCCTGAATCAAATGATCCCTGGCATAATTGGTATGTTAATGTGGGATTTTTGCACCTGGCCCCATGCATGGCCAGCCACCTCTTTGTGAAACTGGCCATGTCAGTGTTCACATTCCTCGCTCTCCACCTCTGCCTCCTCCTTCTCTCTCACTTTTTGACCTCTTATTCCTCCGATGAGCTATGTGGTTCCAGATCCTCACCATCCTGAAAGTCCACACCTCTTTGGATGGCCATGTACTGGGGAATACAGCAGACTACCACAATGACCAAGACCCTTGCAGGAGTGATTTGGAGTGCACCAACAGGGACCAGAACCGTATCCTCAGAATGCTGATGACTGCTCCATCTGTGCCGTACTGAGCAGGCATTGGTTGTATCACCTCTGTACCTCTGCTAGGAGCACCCAAAGTGGGATCAGCAGCCATCTCTAATATTGTATTAAACGGATATTGTATGTCACTTAGGGTCCATCTACAGACTTTGGGGGTTGGAATGAAGATCTGCAGAAGCCTGACTGGCAGAGGATGAAGATGTCATGGCAGCTGCCAAGAAATAGAATGCCTATATGGAGGAAGTTCTTATTATGATCACAGACCATTTGGAACTTTGGTGGAGTGGATGTCCTTCCTGTTGATGATTCTCTGTGGCCGGTCACTTGGTGCCTTGATGGTCACATGGTGCAATCAATGATGCCCATCAACTGGGATAATCTATCGATGGCAGTGAAACCCAATGCATTCTGCTCCTTCCAGGCACTACCTGGTGTAAATTGAATGTACTGTCTAGCTCGGGCAAATAAGACATCTGTGACCTGCAAAATGCAATGGTGTGCAGCCATTTATAAGATGCCACCAAGGTCCACAGCTTATCCTTGGAAGTAGAGAGAAGTGAAGAAGTTCAAGGCCACAGCAACTTTGACGATATTGGCAGGGCATGGCGGGCAGTGATGTGAGGTATGAGTTCCAGGAGGGCATTGACCCCCTGCATTGCCTGAGCACTTGCTGTTAATTCTCTCAGGCACCTGTGCATCACCAAGGACACCAGTTTGTCAATGGCCAAGTCCCCCGTCTCTGCTGTTGTTTATGGTTGTGGGGGCAGCCATAACTGGCTTCCCAGTCTGTACCCACCTTCCTTCACCTGGTCTGCCCCAGGTAGCATGTGTAGCTCATGTGCCTCTGTGAAACTCTCAACGCCCTCCCATACCCCCACCCCACAACCTCATTTAAGAGCTCTTAATGAGCTCTACAACTTAATTAGCCTTAATGAAGGATCAGGCGAGATCACAATCCAACCCTGCCCTTACCCTGGTGAACATAGTCGGCATTAGGAACAGGAAGTCGGCATGCCAGCCAATGCCAGTATTTTTGGCAAGTCCTGAAAATTCAGCCACTAGTGTTTTAAAGGATTGGCAGTATTAATCATTAAGAGGATTTACAGTGCAGTGATTTGAAGATCTGACAGTTTTCATGGTACCATGGATCAATTCTGCTCATTAGTTGAATCACTGATTTTCGATAAAGATTTGAAAAGATAGCGGGCCAAATCTTCCGGTCTCTGGATCATTGAAGTCCGGACCTGAAGATGCACATCAGGACCCTGTGGAAGTCCTGATGCGTGGACCTACATGGAAATTGCTCAGGAAGTTTCAACTTCCGATGGGCAATTTCCCTGCTCCTTGGGAGCCTCTGCGAATGTCTCTGACTCTGAGTTAGATGGTAATTACCCAAGAAATGTTAAGCCGATTAAAACCCAGCCTACATCTGGGTAACTACACAACTGACCTCCCAATCAACCTCCTTAACTCCCCAACTAATCCCCGACATTCCCCCGACCACCCTAGACCTGACCTGACTACCTCCCAACCCGACTATCCCACCTTGATACATTCTTCTCTTTGACGTAAACACACCAATCATTTGACATGGATCGGTTAAACAATAATAAGGATGCTTTATTTGAAGATACGACTATATAGAATTATCTGGAAGACTATGTATATGCATCAGGCTCCTACTCATGGTGCTTGTAGATTGAAAACAAGTCATGGGACAAATACACCACATTCTGTTGAGGTGGCAGTGATTGACAACGTGTAAGATACACTCTTTAAAGGTACAAGTACCTCCTATCATGATCTCCTTCTTTTGTTCCAACTAAAGATTTACCTTTAAAAAATCAAACTATTTACATGACATCAAAGGAAAATAACATTGTCTTTGAATAAATCATTATACAAAGACAATAAATTTACAAGTCTCTGAGATGTATCGGTAGTTTGGTTATTCATCCAGACTTACTTATGGTGATCTTTGCTGGAGGCTGCTGTACACTTTCAGAACGCTTGTGTTACAGACAGAATTTGTGTGGCCCCAGAAATCAGACAGTCTGGGAATGGGATCGGGAATCCTGGAATCAGGATCCAAATACCATTTTTAAGTGGCTCCCTAACCAACCCAACTCGGTGCAAAAAAAATCAAACATCTGAACCATCATTTCCTTATACTCAGAATGATTTTTCCTAATTAAAAATACATTCCAACAGCAGGTTTTTGGTAATTTTAAAAGCAAAGGAGGTTATTAATTATCATACACTTGCTCTGGATGTTAAAAATTCAACCTCTCAATCACTTGTTTCATTCACACTCCCACATACGTAAAGATTAGATGCAAATGAAGTTAAAGCCATAATTTAAAAAATAGTATTGATGTCCTTGCAGGTTAGATGTCTTCTTAGTTGAGTTAATACTTTAGTTGGAGTGAAGGTCCTTGTGAAGCCTCTTGTAAACAAATAGCCAAGCAATTGGATCTCAGGCGGACCTTGAAACTGGAATATGTACCATACTTTGGCTGCATTAGAAGACTTTTGGCTAGGATGGTTCAGCTGTTTCAGATGTTTGTCTGCTGGATTTGCTTTGTTCAGGATATTTTAAACTGCAGTCCCTGAAAGTTAGTTTAAGTTATATGACTGCAGGGTTAACACTTCTGGTGCCCAGACCACATGATATAATGATTGCTCACAATGGTCATTCACTCTTATCTCTGCCCCAACTTGAGCTCAAATGCTCTCCTTTGTTCAATGTGACACTCGGAGACCAAGGATTGGATTTTCACAGCGTTGGGTTGGCTAGGGAGCCACTTAAAAATGGTGGTCGGATCCTGATTCCAGGATTCCCGATCCCATTCCCAGTTGTTTTTGGGAGTACCTTTAAAAGGCGCACACTGTTTCCTGTCAGGAGCCTGCATCCTGCACTCCCGACTTGGCCAATTCCATTACTGTGATAGGTATCCCCTACTCCTCTGAAATTTTCATGGAGTTGGGCCAGGTTTTTAAAGAGTCATGAGACATTGTGAATCATAGAGTACATGAAGGAAACTTTTGAAAGGTAAGTTCAAAAGGTCCCCCTTATGCTCCCATGCCAAGTTATGCCCACAACTCACCCCCATGTCCCCTCATGCCCCCATGCCAAGTTATACTCCCCACCCACTACCTATGTCCCCTGATGCCTTCTATGCCAAGCTCTCCCTTTCCATCCACCTCAATAAGCCCCTCATGCCTGCTGTGCCAAGCTCTGGCACTTGTATGCCCATTGGCCCACTGAATAATTTCTAGAACCAATGAACACCACAGTGTAAAGTGTAAAAAAAAGCTTTGAAAAATGTAATCATTAATCTCGTTCCTATGGTTGAAAAAGCATCTAGACAAGCTAATAAAAGTGTCAATCATCCAGGCCTTTTGAAGTTTCAAAAACCACAAACACTTGAAACCACTTGAGTTATGTCAACAAATAATGTGAAATTGACCGCAGAGATCAGAGAGCCTGAGCTGTCAATCAACAAATGTTTCCTCTGAGGAGCAACTGTTCTATTATTCTAATAGCTGTCTGGGCCCTCAGCTGTTTTCCCTTCAACTGTATCTAGTTTTTGTGTGTGATAGCATGGGTCAGTCATGTGAATGAGATTCCATATTTTCACTAACCTCCGGCAGGCTTGTGAGAAATAAACTAAACTTCTTCCTTTTAAAAATGCAAAAGCTTGCTGCTGGGCTATTTAAATTGACTCAATCACTCCCGGGGTAAGAAAACATACACATCCACCTACAAATATATTTGATCACAAAACGTAACACCTTAAAATTGTCTGTGACACCAGGGTGAGTTTTTGTTGCGACAATTGAGTGTAATGGATCCCAGGGATGGAATCTCTGAGCCATTGTATGCAATGAGTTTGGTAGTAGCTGCTTAAATCACCACTTGCTACTTCTGTGGATACATACATTTCAGTGTACAAAGTGGAAGGATGTTTGCATTGCACCAGTATCCAGTTTTGCATATAGGTTATCTGTGGGCATATAAAATCGATGATGCTAAGGCTTCACTTGGCACCACTGTGCCAATGCATTCTTTGATGTTCACCATGCTGAATGTCTGCTCACTTTGTGTATCGATGGTCTGGCCATCCTCATCATCTGACCGTATATCTTAGCTACACATTTCACGGATCTTGCCTTGATGCTATCTGGTACGCGCTCTTGGTTGGTTGGAATGCTTGCCAATCTGGCTTCAGGTTGTGGCTTCTCATGATGTTGAACCATTTGTTTTGGTCTTTGCTTTCTACATTGGTGCTCCCAGTGTCCTCTGGTGCCACTTCTTGTTTGCAGCTTTAAAAGCTGGGCAATTTATTGGTACACGTATGAAACTGCACCACCTACATTGATTGCTAGACTTGCCTGTATTGGCTATCGTGCCAATGATGGTTGATTTACGTATAGCCAGTGGACTCTGTCTACCCAGTAGTATGGTTTCAAACTTGAGTCCGCTTTTTATTTGTGCTTCAATGCTGTAACCTTTGAGTTGTTCCAAGGGGTCTTTTTGGAATGCTTTCATTGAGGAAGATGATATCATGAGCTCAATTTTTCTATCGGTTAGCTAAGCTACCATATAGTTACAATCTAAACGACATGAATTCCAGGCAGCATACTCTGAAGTCAGACTTTACTCTTAATCGATCTTCAAGTGTTGACCACATTTTGCATGGATTTTTGAGATGGTCATCGGACAGACTTGATGTCTTCACTCTGTGGAGGTCTTCATTGCTGATAGCAATTTTGATTTTAATGGCTTGTTTAACTGGTTTGGAAATACTGAGTTCCAGAAAACACAGCTCGATATATTGTCAGAACAAAGTAAATTCAGATAGGAGGTTTGTTGTCTTCCAATTGAATGTTGAAAATTTTGTGGTCAACTTTTAGTTTTTTTCAGGGTTATTAGGGCCTTATCTAAAGCAGGCCATCTATCCACACTTTCTCCCCACAGGTGTTGGAGCAGGCAGCAGCACAACAATATGCAGTCCAGGTCTTCAATGGGCCTTCAGGCCTCAGCTTGCAGGCCACTTACGGCTCTTCAGGCAGCAGCAATAGCAGGAAGGCAGCAGCAGCAAGAGCTGAAACTCAACAGCAGGAGCAAACAGCAGCAACCCACAGGAACAGGAGCAGCAAACAGCAGCCAGCAACACACCCGGCATATAACTGCAGCAGTGGCACATAGCTCAGGCGGTGATGAGGTGTGGCTGGGCCCAGTCGAGAAGGTATAACTCTTTTGTTGGAAAACAAATATCCATGTTTTCTTTAACAGCTCTGCTAAGCTTAATTTAGTTCTGGGTTGCAGTAGCTTTATTGGCCACTGTCTTAGCTGGTCCTAGGTTACTGCTTGAATGCAATGGTGGTGTTGTTGATCTCTTTCTGATTATTTTGTGGGTTTCCCAAAGCTCCACCCACAACACAGTGGCTTAGGCATGAATGGGGACTATAGACTTCAAAAATAAAATAAAACTGTTAAATAAAAGATTTTTAACAGGCTTCCTCTGGCTGTTTGGAGCTGTTACTTGATGGATTCTTTTTCCCAGCCCAGTCTGCAGCATTTTAACTTTCCCAGACCTCCCATAGGGATAGTAAGCAGGAGTAAAGGAACCTCTCCTGCCTTCGAGTTCTGCTTAATGTGACACCTTCTAGAGTCAACTATTTAATTCCTGATCCTGCTTAAACTTCACAGCATGTTAACTTTTACTGATTAGGCTCTCCCAAATTTGAAAAATCTTACCAGAGCCTGGTGCCTGCTGGCTGAAGCAAGGTGTGATCCCAAAATGAAAGTATGGTATGTAGGACTCCTACAGAGCTACAGAATCACTTCAACACAGTGAGTTTTTTTATAGTTGTTTCACTTCCATGTCAGTTGTTGTTCTGCTGGATGTAGAAGGGTTGAGGCTTGTATTCTACTCAATAAAATCTTCAAAACCATTCTGCCACCATGTTACACTCTTCTCTTCAGGTAAACATACCAATCATATGACAGGCACTGGCAAAATATATTTGGAGAAAGGACTATATACAAATAGAATTAACTGGGGAATGAAGTACATGCATCTGAACTCTTACTCCTGCTGCTTGTAGACGGAACACAGGTCATTGGAAGAATACATTACATTTTGATTGACATCATTTAAGATATGCTCCCTTAAAGTTGCATGTACCTCATATTGCAATATCCCTGACCCCCCCACTATCTCCCCCTGACCACCTAACCAGCCTCCCTACAAGATTGACCCCACATAACTGTCCTGACCACCCCCACCCCCGGCCAGACCTGACTATACCTTCCAAGATGACTACCCCTCCCAACCACCAGACTACTTCCCAACCTGATCCAACTCGACTACATGGCACATCTACCAACTTAACCACCTCATCCACCTATCACTTCACCCACTTACCATCTCAACAACCCTACCCACCTCTCCACATACCCACTTACCCAATTACCCACATACCTACTTAACCACCTTACCCACCTGCCACTTTATCCACCTTCCCACCTACCCACTTACCCACCTTACCAAAATATCCATTTACTCACCTACCCACCTCACCGCCTACCCATCTACTCATCCTACCCATCTACCCACTTACCCATTCACTCTTTCATTCATTCATCCACGCGCCCATTCAATCATCTATTCACTATCTTTCAAACTGGACATTTAAAATTACCATATGTTAGCTAGTGACATAAAAAGGGGGCATGTCCTGTCTTCCCCAGCTTTACTCCGCTCTGACAGATTTCCCTGAATGATGCTTCATTGCACATTTCTGAAAAACTGAGGATCGGTGCTGTTGGAAGAAATATGCGGTAGTGTTGACTCAGGAATTTTTGAGCTCATCATCAATCTGAATATTGTTGCCCCTGCTCAGAAGATCCAGGCCATTGTGTTTTAACATAATGCATTCATATTCATTAACGGTGCAATGAAGTCGAAGAGCTAGTGGTGCTATTGCTTTGAAGAGTTAACAGCTCACAATTTGAAATAATTATTGCTGTTGCTGCTTATTTGACCAGTTAGTTGTGTTGATGAAGTGGATATATATTAATAAATACTTCCGTGGAGAATTGTTTCTGTTGCATCACTCTAGGTTTAAATTGTAAATATATGGAAATTATTTCCAGACCTTTTGTCTATTGTTTGATTCATACATTTAAAGGGAAACAAATAATTTCCTTATTTAAAATAAAAAGGTACTTTTAATTAGGCACAGTCCAGAAAAGACAGGCAAAACCATTTCTTCCTTCTTCAATGACATGGGAAAGGTTGAAATTTCAAAATATTCGGAACATCTTATATCTACACTTTGTTGTTGAATCAAGAACTATCAATCACAGAGTTCTACACATAGCAATGTAGACAACTAGCAAAAGCTGACAACTAGAAAAATCTTCAGAAAAACACAGAATTGACAAAAGACTTGTCAGCTCAAAATAATCTTGAATATAGGACCTGTGGCATGTGGAAACAAAAGTGGAGATGTTCTGCTCTGGGGATATGTATGTGCTGAGACAAAAATTGGGGACAGGGCCTATGGAAATGTGCTGTCAGTTCTTTTTAGCATTCCTGCAGAGGGCCAGCATGGAGATGACTGGCCAAATGGCCTTCCCTGTGCTGTAACCATTCTATGTTTGCATTATTTCTGATTAGGGAATATTTGAGGGAGAGAATCATTTAATTTTACAGTACAGAAATAGGTCATTTGGCTCACTATGCCTGTGCTGGCTTTTTGAAAGAACTGTTCAATGAGTCTCACTCTCCGACTCTTTACCCGTAGCCCTGCAATGTTTGTCTTTACAAGTATATATCTCATGTCCTTTTGAGAATTACTGTTGAATCTGCTTCCAGCACCCTTTCAGGCGGTGAATTTTAGATCATAACAAGTAACTATGTTTTTATTTTTCACTTCAACTTGTCTTTGGTTCTTTTGCCAATTATCTTAAATCTGTCTCCTCTGGTTAACATTCATAGTGGAAACAGAATAAATAAAGAAAATGTATCAAAACTCTTTTATAATTTTGAACATCTTAATTAAAAATCCCTAGAACCTTCTCTGCTTTAAGGAGAACAACCCCAACTTCTCTAGCCTCTCCACAAACTGAATTATATAACTACGACTCGTACGCTTATTATTTAAGAGGATGAACAGTGTGCTGTTCAGTGAACTAACTTTCTTCTAAGGAAGAAAAGGAAGACTGGTGAAATAGTTACCTTGATATCATTAGGCCATTGAACTTTTTACTAGAACTGGTTGAACTTTTTACTAGAACTGGTCTATAGTTCTGCGGTGAGAGATATGGCTCTCCCTGTGCATGGCACCTAAAACACTTTTATGTGTCATCCTTCCATTGATATGCAACAGCTGTTCTCTACTTAATTACATCTTGTCCAGGATAGTTCGTCATTGAACACTACAAATTTGTTTCTACCATTTATACATTCTTCGTTACAATGGTGTCAGTCATTTCTTAAAATGTCTGAGCATCTTACCTTTATTGAGATTATCTTGTGCCAATGTACATCTCCTTTTGCAATAGCATAAACTAAATATATCACAGGCGATGGCATTGCAGTATTGTCGCTAGACTAGTGACCCAGAGACATAGGGTAATGCTCTGGGGGCTCGGGTTTGAATCCCACCACGGCAGATGGTAGAATTTGAATTCAATAAAAGGAAAAAAATCTGGAATTAAAAGTCTAACGATGACCATGAAACCATTGTCGATTGTTGTAAAAACACATCCTTACCTGATCTGACTTACACAGACTCCAGACCCACAGCAATGTGGTTGACTCTTAAATGCCCTCTGAAATGACTTACCAAGCCACTCAGTTGTTACAAAGTCACAAAAAAGGAATGAAACTGAACAGACCACCCAGCATTGACCTAGGTACCGGAAACAACAACGGCAACCTCAGCCCCGTCAACCCTGCAAAGTCCTCCTTAATAGCATGGAGGGGGAGGGGGGAGGTCTAGTGCCAAAATTGGAGAGCTGTCTCACAGACGAGTCAAGCAACATCCTGACATAGTCATCCTCACGGAACCATACCTTACAGATAATGTCCCAGACAGCTCATCATCATCATCCCTGGGTATGTCCTGTCCCAATGGCAGGCCAACAGAGTGGCTCGGTAGCACCACTACTGATTGAGCTGGCTGAGTCCTAAAGGACACAGCTGCTAGACTGAGTCTGCAGCAGGTGTGGAGGAAACCGACAAGAGGGAAATACATACTTGGCGTCATCCTCACCAACCTACCTGCGTAGATGCATCTGTCCATCACAGTATTGGTAGGAGTCACCACTGCGCGGTCGTTGTGGAGAATAAGACCCGGCTTCACTTTGAGGATACCCTCCATCGTGTTGTGTGGCACTACCGCCATGCTAAATGGGATAGATTT
This sequence comes from Cetorhinus maximus, assembly GCF_964194155.1. Lineage (NCBI taxonomy): Eukaryota > Metazoa > Chordata > Chondrichthyes > Lamniformes > Cetorhinidae > Cetorhinus > Cetorhinus maximus. The sequence goes on along the minus strand of NC_135880.1, from coordinate 85,767,333 downwards.
CGAACAGATCTAGCCACTCAAGGCTGGGCATCCATGAAGCGCCATTGGCCATCAGCAGCAGCAGCAGAATTGCACTCGACACAATTCTCATGCGCCACTGACTTTATCTTTAACGAAGGACTTTATTAAGAAACATTTATGCTAATGAGTATTTATGGTATGCAAATGTATTGCAAGTACAAGCCTGCCACAGGCCAGCATGAGGCCCAACAGGCCTCAAACACACCACTGACTTCATCTCTGCATCTCAACCCACTGTCGGGTAATCACCCCGCCTAATACGGTCACCTCGCAAGCTTCATATTTTTTCATTCTTTCATGAGATGTGGGTGTCGCTGCCGAGGCCAGCATTTGTCGCCCATCCCTAATTAACCATGAACTGAGTGGCTTGCTAGGCCATTTGAGAGGGCAGTTATGAATCAAACACGTTGCTGTGGGTCTGGAGTCACATGTAGGCCAGACCAGATAAGGACAGCAGACTTCTTTCCCTAAAGGACATCTGTGATCTGTGATTTATAACAATTGATGATAGTTTCATGGTCACCATTTCTGAGAGTATCTTTCAATTTCAGATTTTTTTTTTATTAATTGAATTTAAATTCCACCAGCTGCTGTGGTTGGATTTGAACCCGTGTCCCCAGAGGATTAGCCTGGGCCCTTGGATTACTAATCCAGTGACATTACCACTATGCCCCGTTTAACCATCATAAATTACCCCCCAGAGTGGCTGTATAACAAGCAGCTAATTTGTTCATGTCATTCCAAACCCACGACCACTACCATCCGGAAGGACAAGGGCAGCAGATACATGGGGACACCACCACTTGGAAGTTCCCCTCCTAGCCACTCACCATTCTGACTTGGAAATATATCGCCGTTTCTTCACTGTCGCTGGGCCAAAATCCTGGAACTCTCTCCCTAACAGCACTGTGGGTATACCTATACCAAAAGGACTGCAGCGGTTCAAGAAGGCAGATCACTACCACCTTCTGAAGGGCAATAAATGCTGGCCTTGCCAATGATGCCCACATCCCGCAAATTAATTTTAAAAAATTTCCAGCAGGCAAGTTGGGTTAAAATGGTATCTAACATGTTTTTTTTTACCTGAAATTCATTTGCAACCAACAGTGGGAAAACATAACATCTAATTGATTGGTTCTGGTGGCCACCAGTCAATCCTCCGACCAATCTCGCAATCTTTAGTCCTGCCTTTCAGCTGATCTGATTGACGCTAACATTATGCAATCTTTCATTTTGAGTGATCTAATTAGCTATTACTGACTATTTTCAATTCCTGTGGGAGAAGCTAAATTTTCTTATAAAAACTTACAAGTTGACACCTGGGTTAACAGGCTGTCAGCATGAAATCCTGGTGGCTGGCAGGTGTGCAACTACTCAATGCAACAATGGAGGAACTTGTAAAATGCCTATTGATGAATAAGCTAACCTCGGTCAGAGGTTTGTATTTAGTGCCAATGATTACTGATGCAGCTCAGCACGAAGTGATAATTCAGTGATCAAGATAAAACGTTTATCATACAATGAAATTTGACTTACAATAATGTAAAACAAGTGATACTGATCTGGCAGTTCATTCCATATCTTTCTTCAATTTTATTTCTACAAATAGAAAAAAAAATAGATCAAGTTAAATTTTGATGCAGAGTGAAATTGACTGCCGCCCATTTTGCATAATTGCATAAACTCCAAGGGCAGAATTTTCCCCCCACTGGGGGGGAAGTTTAGGAATGGGCGCACCGCCATTTTACGTGGGCAGGCCAATTAAGGCCCTCCCAGCGTGACATCCCTTTGCGGGTGGGGATTCCCTGAGTCAAGAGTGCACTCTTTCGCGCATGCCCGCAAATAAGCGCACTCATCTCCCTGAGGCTAAGTGCTGCCTCAGGGAGATCGGCTCCTGTCTGAAAAAATTTTGAAAACAGAAGAAATAAGTTTCCATGACGTGTCCCCTCAGGTGACACTGTCACATGATTGGGACATGTCCATCACTTTCATTGACAATTTTATTAAAAAATTTAAAACCTACATGAAGCCTCATCCCGCCCATGGATGAGGTTTTATGCTTTTTCTTAAGCCCGCCAGGGCTCCCGGCCTGCCCGCCAACCTTAAGGTTGGATGGGCAGGTCCATTAATTACTTTAGCTACTTTGTCAATGGCCTCAATTGGCCATTGACAGGTCGGTGGGTGCACAGTTGATTCTGCTGAGCCCCCGCCGACCTGAAAATTGAAATGAGGTGGGATGACGTCGGGAATTCTGCACAATGTCATCCCGCGTCGTTTTGCGTGTCGGCGAGCGGGTCCCGCCCCCCTCTCGTCGACCGGGAAATCCTGGCTCAAATTATTCCTGTAACATTTGAAATTTGAACAATTTGAGGAGCAGGAATTCATATTAGTAACAAAAACAGAAAATACTGCAAAATCTCAGCAAGTCTAGCATTATCTGTGGAGAGAGATACAGGATTACTGTTTCAAGTCCAATATGATTCTGCTTCGGAACGCATATCAGCAGTTCAGGCATGAATTAAGATGAATGAAAATTTAACCTTGTGACAAAAATGTTACTATTGTTATGGACAGGGACAGATGTGGGACAGTCTTCCCCTTTTTTCACCCCTTGGTTGACTGTAACAAATTGTATTTTAGAGGAGTTTTTTCCCCCCCTTTTTGTGCTGCAACTTTAAAGAACAGACACAAAACAGGTTTTCTTGTAAGTTTAAATCAGAAGAAAGGATAAACATTTATTTTTCATAACTCCCAAACACTCTCTAAACAAACAGACCACCACACACAAGAAAAGATGATTTCTAAAGATGTAACATGCACTTAGATTACTAACAGAGTAAAAAGAATCAGGTCACTCATTTAAACAGCCCTTAATATGGTGGTTGAAATGTTGCAAGCCTGAATGACTCTCTCTTGGTTCACTGGAGGCTGTGGAGGATGGAGCTTTGTGGCTGTATCAGACAAAATTATGGTTGAGCTCCTGTAATGAGGAAATATAGTCTTGCAGGTGAAACAAATAAGCCCCAATTATCTGCCTAAGGTAACTTTTGAGGCAGGGTACTTGCTTGTGCTAGGCAAGAGATTCCTTCCCTCTAGTCTTTGTATCCCAGATTGACTACTGGGTTGCCCTTGATTATTAAAGTATTGGCTCTCTCTGCAGCCAGATCCAGTCATGTGATGATCATGCTGATGCATTCCATTGTCCATACAGTGGGTGGAATTTTCACTCCCCATTGGTGTCAGGCATCATGGTGGGCATGAACAGACAATATGGCAGAAAAGCCAAAAATCGGTTTCACGACAGCCTGAAACCAATTTGCAATCGTCCGCTTCGCCTGTCAATGGCAGGCTGCATTTCCTGCTGCCGGACGTTGGCGTGATTGCACAACAACATGTTTCAAAACAGCATTTATAAGACGTGCACCTGGCGAGCTGAACTTAGAGAGGAACTCAGAGGAAAGTGCACAATAGCGTTGCACAGTGTTTGTGAGGGTCGCCCATTTGACTTCAAGTTTGAGGTGCCGCACATTCAGGCAAGGGCACAGGCAAGTCACTTTTTCCCAGCTAACTGACAGTGTGGTGCTGGGGCAGGGGCTGCACTGTGTTTGAGGTGGGGTGGGGGGGTGGGGTGGGGGGTGGTGCAAGGGCTGCTCTGTGTTTGGGGCAAGTTGGGGGGAGAAAGGGCTGCACTGCAGTTGGGCGAGTTGGGGGGGACAAGGGCTGCATTGCATCAGATAGTGGTGCACAAGCACATGCAGAGCTGGGGGAAGGGAAGGAGCCACGCATTAGGGAAAACTTGTATAAGGTAATCATTCCTCCATAGCTGAGACAGTTCAGGTTCAGCCACTTTGCCATGCTTGGAAATGGGTCCCTAGCTTATCTGCCCACTCAAGCAACACTGCTTGTGTACCATCAAAAACTCCAGAGCTTTTCACCCCTCGGGCACAGACTGTAAACTAATGAATGTTTTAGTAGACTGCAGAAAAATTGGGCAATCACACATAAGGCTACTTAATAAGATAAGAGCCAATGGTGTTGGGGGTAGCATGTTAACATGGATAGGGGATTGGCTAACTAATAGAAGGCGGAGAGTTAGGATAAAGGGGGGCATTTTCAAGATGATAACCTGTAACTAGTGGGGTGCCACAGGGATCTGTGCTGGGGCCAAAATTATTTACAATATATATTAATGACATGATTGTACTATCGCCAAGTTTGCAGATGATACAAAAATAGGTGGGAAGGTAGGTGTGAAGATGACGCTAAGAGTCTACAGAGGGATATATACAGGTTAAGTGAGTTGGCAGATAGAATACAAAGTGGGAAAATGTGAGGTTATGCATTTTGGCAGGAAGAATAGAGGAGCTGAATATTATTTAAATGGAGAAAGACTGCAGAAAGCTGCAGCACAGAGGGATTTGGGGGTCTTCATGCATGACTCACAAAAAGCTAGCATACAAGTTAAACAGGTAATAGGAAGGTAAATGGAATGTTGGCCTTTTTTCAAAGGGAATGGAGTATAAAAATAGGAAACCTTGCTAAAATTATGCTGGGCACTAGTTAGACCACACCTAGAATACTGTAAACTGTTTTGGTCCACTTATCGAAGGAAAGATAGACTGGCATTGGAGACTGTCCAGAGAAGGTTCACTAGGTTGATCCTGGGTATGGAGGGATTTTCTTATGAGGAGAGGTTGAATAGGTTGGGCCTGTACTCATTGGAATTTAGAAGAATAAGAGGTGACCTTATTGAAACATATAAGATTCTTAGGGGGCTTGACAGGATAGATGCTGAGAGGTTGTTTCCCCTTGTGGGAGAGTCTAGGACCAGAGGGCATAATCTCAGAGTAAGGGGGTTGCCCACTAAAGACAGAGTTGAGGTGGAAGTTCTTCTCTCAGACAGTAGTGAATCTGTGGAATTCTTTACCGCAGAGGGCTGTAGCGGTCTGGTTACTAAGTATGTTCAAGGCTGAGATAGACAGATTATAAATCAGTAAGGGAATCAAGAGTTATGAGGAAAAGGTAGGAAAGTGGAGTTGAGGATTATCAGATCAGCCATGATCTCATTGAATGGTGGAGCAGACTCGATGGGCTGAATGGTCTACTTCTACTCCTACGTCTTTTGGTCTTACAGTATTATAGACAACTGGGCAAGTTGTATAATCTCCTTGCGAAAGCTGGCCATGGAGCAGTCACTGGTGGGGGCGCTCATAGCTCCTTGCAATGTCATCACACTGGTTTGGACCAGTCTCCCCCATGATTCAAACTAACAGCGCAGCCTTGCAGTGTGGGTTAGGAGAATGCCAGCACCTGAGCTGAGACCACAACATGCAGTCCAATGGGCAAAGCTGCCACCAATTGGTTGGGTGGAGTGGGTGGAGGTGAGTAGGGTTTCAGGCAGCCATGCAGCGCACTAAACTCTGGCCATCCAAGTGGTGGCCAGCACACTTCTTGGATGTCTTAAAGGGCCTTCAGGCTTAACCAAGAGAGGTTCTTTGTACACCCAAGCTAACCCACATGTTTCCCTCTTTTATTCTGTAGGAGTACATCAGGAGCATTGAGCCTGATGAATTATTTGCATGCCTAATGGCTTAAGGGAGCAGAGACGAAGGAGAAGAAAGCGACAGGGGAGCCTGGTTGAGGGAGGAGCAACACCCTCAGGAAGAAGGGGTGGCTGAGGATCCCGCGTACGCTGCTGAAGAGCCACAGTGAACCATTGCTGGTCGGCGCCTAACTTGACCCAGGGTCTGTAGATGGCGCATTTCATTCCTGCAGATGACTGAGATCCAGCCGAAGACTACGCATGTCCAGGGAACTGATTGGTCACATCTGCCACCTATTGTAGGATTTGGCACCATGGATTCATGGAGGGCATTGGCTGAGAGAGGCCGTGAAAATGACCATGGCGCTCAATTTTTATGCCAGTGGGTCCTTTCAGGGCTCCACAGGTGACAAGTTCACAAGTGAGAGGGACGACGTGGGTATGGAAATCAGGCAGAAGGACTGTGATATAATTAAAGAAATTAGCATAGAAAGGGAGGAGGTTCTAAATGGTCTGGCAGGCTTAATAGTAGATAAATCTCCAGGCCCAGATGAAATGCCTACCAGGCTGTTGAGTGAGGCAAAGGAGGAGATAGCAGGGGCACTGGCAATAATTTTCAATACCTCTCTGGCCACAGGAGAGGTGCCAGAGAACTGGAGGACAGCCAATGTGGTACTGTTATTCAAGAAAGGAGGAAGGGATAAACCAGGGAACTGCAGGCCAGTCAGTCTAACCTGAGTGGTGGCGAAACTATTGGAAGCAATTCTGAGGGACAGGATTAATCTACACTTGGAGAGACGGGGATTAATCAAGGACAGTCAGCATGGTTTTGTTAATGGGAGGTCATGTCTGACCAATTTGATTGAATTTTTCAAAGATGTGACCAGGTGTGTAGTTGAGAGCAATGCATTTGATGTAGTCTATTTGGACTTCAGCAAGGCTTTTGATAAGGTCCCACATGGGAAACTGATAACAAAGGTAAGAGCCCATGGGATCCAAGGCAATTTGACAAATTGTATCTAGAATTAGCTGAGCGGCAGGAAGCAGAGGGGGATGGTCAAGGAGTGTTTTTGTGACTGGATGCCTGTGTCCAGTGGGGTTCCACAGGGATCGGTGTTGGGCCCCTTGCTGTTTGTGGTATATATAAACGATTTAGACTTCAATGTAGGGGGGCTGATCAGTAAGTTCGTGGATGACACGAAAATTAGTGGGGTGGTAAATAGTGAGGAGGATAGCCTTAGATCACAGAAAGATATAGATGGGCTGGTCAGACGGGCTGATCACTGGCAAATGGAACTTAATCCAGATAAATGTGAGGTGATGCACTTGGGCAGGGCAAACAAGGCACGGGAATACACGATGAATGGTAGGACCCTGGGAAGTACCGAGGATCAGAGGGACCTTGGTGTGCATGTCCACCAGTCCCTTAAGGTAGCAGGACAGGTAGATAAGGTGGTTAAGAAGGCATATGGGATACTTGCCTTTATTAGCCGAGGCATAGAATATAATAGCAGGGAGGCTATGCTGGAACTGTATAAAACGCTGGTTAGGCCACAGCTAAAGTAATACATGCAGTTCTGGAACCCACATTGTAGGAAGGATGTGACTGCACTAGAGAGAATGCAGAGGAGATTTACCAGGATGTTGCTGGGCTGGAGAGTTTTAGTTATGAGGAGAGGTTGGATAGACTGGGGTTGTTTTCCCTGGAGCAGAGGAGATTGAGGGGGGACATGATTGAGGTGTATAAAATTATGAGGGGCATAGATAGGTTAGACAGGAAGGAACTTTTTCCGTTGGTGGAGGAATCAATAATCAGGAGCCATAGATTTAAGGTAAGGGGCAGGAGGTTTAGAGGGGATGTGAGGAAGAATTTTTTCACCCAGAGGGTGGTGGGAATCTGGAACTCACTGCCTGAAAGGGCGGTAGAGGCAGAAACCCTCATAACATTTAAGCAGTATTTGAATATGCACTTGCAATGCCATGGCATACAAGGCTATGGGCCTAGTGCTGGAAAGTGGGATTAGAATAGTTAGATACTTGTTTGACCGGTGCAGACCTGATGGGCTGAAGGGCCTTTTTCTGTGCTGTGGACCTCTATGACTCTATGAGTATGTGGGATATTGCAAGCCTCCATGCAAAAATGCATCCATGAGGCCACGGAGGCCATACTCACGAAAGCACACAACTTTGTGCATTTCATCTGGGATCAGGAAAGCTAGAAAGCAAGGATGCTGGAATTTGCCAAGATCTCAGGCTTCCCACAGGTGCAGGGTGCTATTGACTGCACTCACATGGTACTCAGATCTCTGTGGCAACAAGTGGTGGACTACATCAACTGCAAGGGCTTCCACTCGCTGAGTGTTCAGCTGGTGTGCAACTACCAAAAATGCATTCTACAGGTCTGTGCATGGTTCCCAGTGAGTATCCACGGCTCCTACATTCTCAGTAGGTCTTAGATCCCTGGTGTCTTCCAGGGTCCATAGAGGCTGCAGGGTTGGCTGCTTCGGGATAAGGGCTACCCACAGAGGATATGGCTGATGACCCCTGTGCGGCAGCCTCAGGGTGCAGCAGAGATAAGGTACAATGACTACAACTCGCACTTCAGTGGAGCAGAATGTTTAAAAATGAGATTCCGGTGCCTGGATCGGTCTGGTGGAGCCCTGCAATATAGTTCATGGAGGGTGTCAAGCATCATCATCGCCTGTTGTGTCCTTCACAACCTGGCGTTGCAAAAGGGAGAGGAGCTGGCTGAGGAGGAGATGCAGGAGCTGCACGTCTCCTCCAATGAGGAGGATGTTGACGGGGATGAGGGTGAGGAGGTTCCCGAAGGCAAGGACGCCAATTAGGCCATCACACTGGCCAGACAAGGCAGGCATGCCCGGGGACCCTCATAGCTGCTAGCTTTGTGGAGGATGATGATGACATGCAGTGAGGAAACACCAGAGATCCTCATATTGCATCTGTGAACTTTTGACTCTTGAGCCTTATCACAGAGGGTAAGTGCGCTGCATCAGCCAAATGCAGTGCACTTACCCTCTGTGATTAGGTTCCTGTCATGGGGATTCAGCGGAGGTCCTTCATCCCTACATTCCAGGAGGATGATGACGACATGCAGTGGGGTCACTCCATAGATCCTCACATAGCCTCTGAGAATGTCTGACTCTTGTCTGGCTGATGGCAGATCGCTTGCACTCTGTGAACAGGATCATCTCATGGAGATGCAGCAGGGAAACTTTAACTTCTCCTAACCCTATGGCATCCTTCATGAACTAAACCCTTCGGGACCACACTGTCACTGGACACAGATGCTGATGAGATCGGGCCCAGCTGCACCTCAAAGGTGCTGAAAGCACACAGAGAGAATGACAGAACTCTGCGCTGCTGGCCCAGGACATTCTGACAGCAATGATAAGCCCCATCGAAGTGCAGGCATGACTGATGTGTTCAGTGGCAGTGAAGCCAACCATCATTGTGCTGGGAAGGTTGCACGAAGCACAGGGAGGAGGCCCCGGACTGAGAGAGCTGTCTTTATCTTGTGTAGGGATCAAGGTTTCACATCTGAGTGACACGAACACTGCTCAACAGAACAAGGAGCCAAAAGCAAGGAGACATCATTGGGAGTTTATTGACAATAGTGAACATTACATAAAGTGTTTAACACCCGTGCCCAGGCTGTAGAGTTTACAGCTTCCTGACTGGGCTCAGGGGCAGCTCTTTCCTGCCTGAGTGAGAGCTGTTGCTGTGTGGCGGCTGTGGCTGCTGCTACTGGGAGAGGTACCCCCTGCTGCTGCTATTGCTTTTTCCAACATGCTTCTCTGGACTTTTATAAGCTGCTCTGGTTTTGTTGCTGCCCAGGGGATGCTAGAAGCCTGCTGCTGGTATCATTGCTGGGGCTGCCGAGGCCTGGAGCCTGCAAGGCCTGAGGCTTGAAGAATTGGAGGAGAGAGAGAGGAGGTGCAGCAAGACAGGGAGGCCAGGGGACAAGGACTATTTTTCATCACATCTGCTGTGGGTGTCTGGACTTTTGTTCGGTGAGGTTGTGAAGATTGTGTTGCTTTGTAGAGGAAGAAGACTACTGAAGGGACTCGGGGAGAAGGGGTGCGTGCATGTCCATTTAACATCTTGCCCACCCACCGCCCCCCCAACTTCTTACCCAGTCCATGTCCAAGTCCAGGTAGCAGGTGCTGCCTGGTGAACAAGGACGGACCTGACTTCCATGTGCCAGGCAGTACCGGTTGCCTGGTGAAGACATCACCTTCCCCCCAATGGGAAGAGTAGCTAGGCCCCCGACACCCAGCTCCACTCCATCCAGCGACATCCACCTGTCATGAAGCTATTAATGTATATAATATTTTGGAAAATATTTTTCTTTTAAAATAGAGGTTTAGTCTGCGGTTGTGTTTTAATTGGATTAAAGCCAGCTAGTCTGGATGCTTTGATATTTACTAGTTTTGATATGGAAAAGAGATAGCGTGCATTTGTACTTTTTGATTAGAGTATTCAAGAAATGGGGTGAAAACTTGACTCCTATCTAGCAGCTACCAAGCAATATGTTTATATTACTAATAAAATTGGTGCTATGAAAGGGGTTTCATTGTTAAAAGGTGAAGTTCAAAGAGGCTGGTGAGACAATAAGAATTTGAATTCAATCAGTGGCAGTTTTCGGGTGTACAAGGCAGAGGCAATGTAAGGTCAAATGGCAGCTGCAGCCTTCAACTGGCTCCACAGCAATCACAGTAAAGAATTCGCAAGGTGAAAATGCTTTGCCTGGTGTTTGGTTAAGTCTATGGGTTGCTGTTGCCTTAATGGAGATTAATTTGGGGATTTGTTAAAAGCTATGATGGTAGTAATTTGTCACCATGTGAATATATTTTAACCTGTGTAAATTAATAAAATGTTTCAATTAGTTTAATGTTAAGCCTCAAGAACTGGTTGTCTGATTCCTGAATTTAGAGTCGCATCTCAAACATAACACTTAAAATTATAGGTTATGACAGTTGTTTTAAGTTTCCCTCTCAGAATTTTGAATAACTCCGCTTTACCAACTGCATCGGGCACCCACCCTGCACCCATTACCCTTTCCCCTTCTATGCCTCCCTATCCTTTTTCCCTCTCTCTCTTCTCCCCTTCTGTCTTTACACACCATCAGGAGGGAGTCGGTAGTCCTTCTTTTCCCCCTCTCCGCCTTTATAAACGTTGTTGCTACCACCGACAGAGCTTGAGGTAGGCGTGGCTCATCCCCCAATGGCTGCTGTGGGGTCACCAGTGGCCGGGCCCTCCAGGGCAGCTGTGGAGGCAGTGCTATCACCAGTGGCGGGGCCTGTCAAGAAGACCTATGCGGGAGTGACTGCTTCTGTGGCCTGTGTGGCTCCCGTAACCCCATCACTGATCCACCTCCTGACCAGGGCCATGGGGATAAAGAGTTACATTCATCCCGTGATGACTGTAGAAATGTAGAAACATGTATAATGGCTTTGGCCGGGGTTGTCGGCCTCTCGGCCATTGTTGCTGCCTCACGCATGTATGGGAAGGCAGTGTTCTCCTTGAGGTCTGAGCGGGTGGCGCACCTGGCCCTGGCCAAGAGGCTCACCATAGGCGGGGCCTATCTGACAGTGGATCCTCTTGAGACCACCGTGGAGAGGCTTGTTTTATCCAACCTGCCGTCCTTCGTTTCCAGTGAGCTCCTCCTCCCCCACCTTCACCAACTGGGGGAGGTCAGTTCCGGGGTGGTGCCGATCAAGTCCCTGCCATGTGTACTCCTTCCAGTGTCAGGTCTTTTTTCACCTGGCCTGGGAGGAGTGCATGGAGGGACGGTTTGATATCACCTTTGAGGGGGTTGCTGACTGCGTCTTCTAGTCGGTGGTCAGCAGCATGCAGTGCCATGCCTGCAAGGAAGTGGGTCACGTCCAAAAAAACTGCCCCGCCTCCAAGGCCACCAATGTCACTCGGGCACCCACAGCTGGCACCGCCGCTCCTCCTCCCGCCACCGCTCCATTTTCCTCCCCGCAAGGGGAGTTGCCATCGGCAGCCACTGCCATCTCGGCTGCCGGAGAGGTGGGGGAAGAGACGCCGCGCCGGAAAAAGGTGCGACGGAAGACCCGCCATGGGGAGGCGGCCCCCCCAAACCCCCCGAACTCCTCAAACCAACCCTGATCCCCAGACACCTAGGGACATTGGCTCGGGGAGAAAAACATCATCCGGACCTGATGTCATGTCTGTGCATGCTCCCAGGCCCATGTGTGCCTCAGCGCCATGTGCTGGGCCGGGCGACGTTTATGCATGGGCTCCCAGGTCCGGCGGCAATGGGGCATGTGACCCCAAGCGGTGGTTGTCCTAATAAGAATAGACCAGACAAAACCACAGAGGGTGGAGTGTCTGGAGGGGCTGGACGGGGCCTCACAGATGGAGATCCCTCCAGCCCCCAACCTACCCCAAAAGAGACCCTACCCCTTGGAAGGGGAGGACCTCGCGAATTCAAATGTTCCCCCTTTCCCAGTGAAGAGGTAGTGGCGTCTCTGCCCAATAAGTCCTCGCTTTGCCCTCTCGGGGTAGCCCAAATCCCCCTTCCCTTGCTGCAGTCCCCTGAGCAGGGCCCCTCAGGGGTCAGTGAGGCTATCGCCCTTGTGGTGGTTCCCCACCCTGATCCACCTTGTACCCTCGAGTTGCCATCTGGCCCGTGAGGGGACTGTAGCAGCCCATTCATGGCCCTGACTACTGGGTCATCGGGCGGCTGCACAAGGGAGGCCTCCCCGCTCCCTCCAAACCTTCAGCACCGGGCACCTCTGCTCTAGGTCCGGAGTTTTTCTGGACTCACCGGGCAACCCGGTACCTGAGGGGGAGTGGGGCTCTGAGACGCTGCCACCCTTTAGCCCATATCCCTTAGAGGAGACCAGAGAGGACCCTCTGCCCTTGATCCTGGAGAGGGATTGAGGTGGAGGTGGAGCCGACTGAACTAGCCCCTGTACTCAATACAGGGAGGGGGCGGAAGTTGGAGGCGACGACCTGGAGGAGGATAGGGTTTCGTTGGTGAGCACCGGGAACGACTTAGAGTCGTTGTCGAGTGAGGTGGTGGTTCCCTGGTGCCCCCCACCGATTCTCCCCTCATCCCTGTACAGGAGCTCCAGGATTTTTTAGCAAGTAATTGCGGTCACCGAGACAGGGTCCAGTCAGCCCCGGACCATTGACATTCTTTTCCTTTTATGTTCTGGTCTGCTCTGCGAAGCGTTAAAAGCCCCGGGGCTGGACCGGAACACTAAGAGGAGGGTTCACATGTTTCTCGCTGGGCTCCTGAAGGAGGGAAAGGATTAAAATAGTTCTCTCCTTCTTGCATTTTGCATTAGGTGGTGGTAGCACATACTTCTGACAATGGACACTACCATAGCCAGCCTCAACATCAATGGCAGCAGGGACGCACAGCCCAGGTTCCAGAACTTCTCGGTCCTCTGGGACGGGAATTGTACGGTGTGCTTCCTGCAGGAAACCCATACCGTTCTGGGAGACAAAGCTACGTGGCTCCTGGAGTGGTGAGAGTGGGGGGGGGGGGTCTACATGAGTCACCTAGCCTCTAATCCTGGCGGGGTGGCTATCTTGTTGGCCCCGCATTTTCAGCCGGAGATCTTGGGGGTCAAGGAGCCAGTGCCAGGCCGGTTGCTGCACCTTACTGTGCGCCTGGGGGGCGCGGCGCTTAACTTTGTGAATGTGTGCGCTCCCCTGGGCGCGAAGCAGCAAGCGAGCTTCTTTGAGGAAGTGTCCACTCATCTTGGCTCCATCGACGTCGGCGAGTGCATCGTCCTTGGGGGGAATTGCAACTGTACCCTCAAGGCCCGGGATCGTCACGGTGCCCAGCACCGCACGCTAGGTGTGAGTAAGTTGCGGGATTTTGTCGGATCCTTCGACTTGGTGGACGTCTGGCGAAAACTCCATCCAGGCTCCAATGTTTTCACTTTCATGTCACCTGGAGTCGGAGCGTCCAGACTTGACTGCCTTTAAATTTCGAAGGCATACGTGTCCTGTGTTCCGTTGGCTTCTGTGCGACAGGTGCCATGCACGGACCACCGTCTGGTGTGGGCAGAACTCGCTCTGTTCTGCGCTCGGACGGGGTCCGCATACTGGCACTTTAACAACCTGTTGCAACCTGAGGACGAGCGGTTCCTGGACTCGTTCCATCGTTTCTGGGCCGGCTGGAGAAGGAAGCTGGGAGGCTTCCCCTCCTAAAGGCTATGGTGGGATGTGGGCAAGACTCACATCCATGCCTTCTGTCAGGAGTATGCGAGGGGTTTTATAAAGGGTCGAGGAGTTGGAGAAGGAGGTGCTCAACTGAGAGGCACATCTCCGTCAGCTCGTTGCGGACCCGGCCCTGCGGTTGTTGTACGAAGAGGAGCAAGGCGCGCTGCGGGACCTGCAACTCGTCGGGTCCCGCAGCGCGTTCGTGAGGTCGCAGATCCAGTTCCTCCGGGACCTGGACCGTGGCTCCCCCTTCTTCTACTCGCTGGAAAAAAGACACTGGATCCGTCAGCAGCTCCTTACACTGCTGGCCGACGACGGATCCCTTGTCTCAGATCCGGAGGGCATCAGGGCCATTGTCAAAACCTACTATACTGCCCTGTTCTCTCCAGATCCGCCCAGTGAGGATGCTCGTAGTTTTGTGGGAGGACCTACCGCAGGTCGGCCCGGAGGGCGCCCGAAAGCTTGACTCCCCTATAAGTCTGGGGTAGCTGACTGGCGCCCTCGACAGCCTCTCCAGGGGCAAATCCAAGTGGGGTTGGACAGGTTGACCGTGGAGTTCTTCAGGGCATTCTGGGATGTCCTGGGGAATGACTACGTGGGGGTCCTGGGGGAAAGTATCGCTACCGGGGAGGTGCCCCTCTCGTGGCGCAGGGTAGTCATTGCCTTGCTGCCTAAGAAGAGGGATCTCCTCCAATTGAGGAACTGGTGCCCAGTCTCCCTCCTCAGCACGGATTACAAGATCTTTGCCAGGGCAATGTCTTCTCGCCTTGGCACCGTGCTGGACCACATGATCCAGTCCTACACGGTGCTGGGCGCATTATTTTTGATAATATTCATCTTGTCCGGGACATCATCCACTTCTCCCAGAGGACTGGTCTGTCGAGCGCCTTCCTGTCTCTTGACTAGGAGAAGGCGTTCATCAGGGTGCATCATGAATATTTATTTGGGACTCTGCGAGCATTCGGGCTCAGGGTGCATTTCGTCGCCCGTATCCGACTTCTATACACTGCCACAGAGTATCTCATTAAAGTTAACGGGTCCCTGATGGCGCCCCTTCACTTTAGGAGAGGAGTGCGTCAGGGCTGCCCCCTGTCTGGCCAATTTTATTCCATCTGCACGGAACCTTTCCTGCACCTCTTGCAGAGGAGTTGTCAGGATTGGTTCTGCACGGGCCGGGCATCAGTCGGCCCTGCTGATCTGCAGAGGATGTGCGAAGAGGCCTACTTTGCCCCAACTTCTGCCAGGACCAACTGGCGCAAGTGTTCTGGACTCCTGTTCAGTCAGTGGCAGATGGACCCCGCTACCCAAGGAGCTCAGGCCTTTCACCTGGAGCAGGACCAGCCTCCTCTACCTGGGGGTCTACCTCTGCCCAGCTGAGGAATCCTGGCTGGCGATGTTGTCTACATGGCTTTTAGTAAGGCATTTGACAAGTTCCCACATGGCAGGCTGGTCAATAAAGTGAGACCCCATGGGATACAGGGGAAATGGCAAGTTGGATCCAAAATTGGCTCAAGAAATAAAGGTTAATTGTCAATGGATGTTTGTGCGATTGGAAAGAGGTTTCCAGTGGCGTTCCACAGGGCTCAGTGTGGGTCCCTTGCTGTTTGTTGTATATATTAATGATTCGGACTTAAATGTGGGAGGCATGTTTGGGAAATATTTGGATGACACAAAAAGTGGCCGTGTAGTTGACAGTGAAGATAGCTGTTGTCTCCAGAATAATATCAATGGTAAGATTAAAGAGGAGAGTTACAAGAATGTTGCCATGGCTAGAAAATTGCAGCTATGAGGAAGGATTGCTTAGGCTAGGATTGTTTTCCATAGAACAGGGGAGGTACAAAATTATGAGGGGCCTAGATAGAGTAGACAGGAAAGACCTGTTTCCCCTAGCTGAGGGGTCAATTACGAGGGGCATAGATTTCAGGTAATTGGTAGAAGGATTAAAGGGGACATGACGATAAACTTTTTCTACCCTGAGGGTGGTGGGCATCTGGAATTCGCTGCCTGAATTGGTGGTTGAGGCTGAAACACTTAACTCATTTAAAAGGACCTCGATCTGCACCTAAAGTGCTATAAACTGCAAGGCTATGGACCAGGTGCGGGACAGTGGGATCAAAATGAGCAGCTAATTTCTTTTTATCTCTTTTTTGGTCGGCGCAAACACAATGGGCTGAATGGCCTCTTTCTGCGCCTTCCCTTTTCTATGGTTCTGTGGTTCTAACCTCTTGCAGAGAAGTGTGGCTGTCTTATCACTGCATACAGAAAGTAGACAGTCCTCCCAAAATATCATTGGGAAGTCATCCTTTCTTCTTTTCCTAACAGTCTTACAGGAAGTTGGTGTTTTTTTCCTTCATCATCTAAATTAATTGAAATCTCAGATCTTCGATGCCTTTTCAGTCTATGATACAACAATGGAGGATACAGCTGTGGCAGTTTCCCACTTGGAGCTGAAGATCATTCCTCTTCTGAAGCTTCTTTCCAGAGTTCTTTGGGGGGGGCAACAAGTTCCTCAGTGTGTCCTGAGTCTTCTAGTCGCAGAGGGTCCAAAGTCTTCAGGTCTCTTCAGTCTTCTCTTTCTGATCAGTCTTTCAGTGAAAAGTCTTTGTTGTCCTTTCAGTTCAGTCATTCTGCAAGCTATATTTTGCTTTCCAGCAATGTTGTCAGCAATGATGCTAAAATGTTGTCCTATTCTGCAGATGATGATGTCCTGTCAGATGCGGAAGAAAGCTTTCATGTCTCCAAGGCTTCTTCCCTAGGGGCCAAGAATACTGAGGGAGATTGAATCCCCCAGGGCTGTGACCTGGGGTTCGGAAGGATGGGGGCAAAATATTTACCTCGGTGGGTGGGCGCGCGCCCGACCCGCTCGAACGTGAAATGACACACATTGACATCGGGTGAGCGTCCCAATGTTAATGCACAGTCACGCAATAATTCGGTCAGCAGGTGTGCGCGGGAATTGGCAGCATGCCCGCCAACAATTAAAAGGCCTGTTAAGGCCATTAAATTTTCAATTGACTGACATTTTTTGCTTCCCATACAACCTTACAGTTGGCGAGCAGGTGAGAAGGTCAAGTGGCCTTTGCACTTTTTAGGAAACCTCATCCACGGGCAGAATGAGGTTTCCTAAAGCAAATAAAAATAAAATAAAAATCTTAAAATTGAATTAATAACATATCCTTGCTCATGTGACAGAAACACATGAGCGGACATGTTTTATAACATTTTTCATATTTTTTTTTGAAAATTCTTCATCTCTCTGAGTACTCACCCCGCTCACCCTCCTCTCTCCGCCTGCACAGGCAGCGCTGAGCACTGCCACTCGCATTTTACACTGGGCCCGCCAATGTGAATTCACTGTCCAGCCCCAATCACGGGAGGGTGTAGGCTTCCTGACCGTCCCTGACCTCCCCCTCAAAGATCACCTGACAAGGGCTAAATTCTGCACTAGAAGTTGGAGTTGACTATAATCTGTAGTTGTAAGAAGGCAGTTACAGGAATGTAACGTAAATAGTTATGTGCATAATTTCACATTGTTGTTAAAAAGTAGGATCATTTATTTGGAGGAGGTGTAGTATAAAGGGTTAACAGATTGGATATGCTAATATACGGTGTAGATGATGATGTACTACTGGCATCAGTTAGTCATGTGTTAGACTCGAGAGAGAGAGGTTGGACCACCATGCCTAGGAGCACCTTGCTGTAACCTGGTTAGATGTAGTACTAATAAACAAGTATTAAGCAGATACCAGAGAGTGTCTACTGTATGTCTAAGCACCAAGTCCCATGCCTAGAGTCCAAGATGGAAGAACCTATCACAGAACAGTAGTCCCTGGAGTTCAGAAGGTTAGGGGTGATTTGATCAAAAGTTTCAATATATTAAGGGAACTGATGAGGTAAATAGAGAAAAATTATTTCTGCTGGCTGGAAGTTTAGGGCCAGGGAAAAAAGCATAAAAATTAGAGGCAGACCTTTCAGGAGTGAAGTTAGGAAACACTTCTGCACACAATGGGCAGCAGATGTTTAAAACTCTCTTCTGCAAATGATAGCTGATTCTGCGTCAATAAATTTAAATCTGAGGTTGTTAGATTTCTGTTATCCAAAGGTATTAAGGGATATGGGTGAACGCAGGTGTGTGTAGCTAGGTCACAGATCAGCCAGCAGTCTAGGAACCGGAGTAGGCCACTTAGCCCTTCAAGGCTGTTCTGCCATTCAATGAATTATTCAATGAGACATGAACTATCTGTTAATAGCCATTAGCAAACTATTTCTAGAACCTTCACAAACCCCTATTTGTGCATGAAGTGAAAGCCTGCCTGTGTCAGAGGCCCACATGACCAGCGGGCACCAACAAGACAGATTATTGAATGGTGGAGCTCAAGAAGCCAAATAGCCTATTTCTGTTCTATGTTCCAATATTAGGTAGCGTCTGTGGAGAGATGTTGCCTGACCTGCTGAGCAATGTCCCTGAAACTCTTGTTTGCTGTGCACAGCTGGCTTGTTGCACTGCATGTTTCATTTATGATTGACATGTGGCTGCGTACAAGCACAAATTTGTGACCTGTTTCCTCTGCATGGCACATTCCCGATTGCTGCGCTGCCATGCACTCGTGCAGCTTAAGGGGAATATTGCTGCTGAACATTTCCAACGTTTAAAACTTTCATGCCAGTTGTGTCAGTTTTATTATTTATTTTGACTATAGCATTGTAACTGGCATCAATGAGTTTTCCAAAGAGGATCCTTAAAACTGTATGTTTGGATTAGGAGAAAGTACAGAAGGCCAAGAGGTGTCAGTAGCTTGCCGGTTCCCAAGAGGTGCTCTGTGCCCTCCCACCAGCTACTCCATACCATATCAGCTGACTGAGATGAAATTATGTTCCTATTGTTTAAACTTTTCTTAAACAATTAAGGAACTGACCCCCAATGACATGAGGTGTCAGATAGCCTATGCTGCAACGTTCTTCAGAAGCACCTGATCACAGTACGTGATGATTGATTTGGCCTTTCAGAGCACAGGTATGCCAGATGGCTGCTTTTAAATACCTATCATGTGCTACCAACCATTTATGCAAGCCGTACAACAATCTGGCAAAGACCCAAGGGCCTGAATTTTACGTTCTGAGGTTGGCTGCGTGCCCGGCCCGAAGGTGTGTGAAATTGTATGCAATGAGCAATGAGCCAGAGGTTATAACCTGTGTGAGGACTTGCAGAGCTGAGTGCACCCCCAGAGACCCCTGACTCTGTACCTGGAGCTGCCTCTCCATGAGAGTTGCCACTATCTCAATGGAGGAGGCAGTGCGCTCGATGCTCAGGGTCAACACAGTACTCACGCTCCACATGGACTCCTCCATGACAGAGAACAAGGCTCGCAAACCCTCAGGAATCTCCGCCAGATCCTCCCGTGCATCCCACTGGACATTCAGCATCTGCTGCCTAATAGATGGCTCCAGAAGCTTGTCAGCTGCACCCAACCAGCGTGGCCCCTGACCCCTGCAGTCCTCCAACTGCTGGTGCCCTGGGCACTCTTTGCCTCCGCCAACTCCTCATGCGTGTGCCGTGCCCTCACCGCTGTGCACTGACATCGTAGCTGACAATCTAATGCCCACTGAGGTGCTTGCACCTGTGCTGGTGCCTGGTGGAGAGAGGAGGTGTGACACAGGCACATCTGACAGGCACTGGTCCTCTAGTGTCAAACATGACTCCTTGGCGTCTTGTACTCATTGGCTGGATGGTGATTCTAAGGGAGAAAAACAACATGTCAGTAGTATCAGCCATCACACTGTCACTGTACATGCTAGGCGGGCTGGTGAGACAATGGAGATCTGCATCATGGTGCCATCATCTTTTAATGAACAATGGGGTCTGAAGGTTTGAGGTTTCAATTTCAGATAAGACAACACAACAATGTTTACACACTCCGACACTCTTGCATCTGTGAACTGCACTCTTACCTTTGTCAGAGACCACTGCCTCTCCATGACCGGAGGACCAAGCTGGGCTCTGGGACTCCATCTCTAGGCCATCCATCTTGTACCTCAGCAAAATCACCAGGTCCTTGACATATCAATGTTGTTATGGCCTTTCCTCCTGAAAGGACAGAGGAGCATTGATTAGTCCACTCTCTACCTGCAGCACCATTGCAGACTGGCTAACCCCACCTGAGGAACACCTTGCAGGGCACATCCGAGTCATGGCCCTCAACCCACAAAGCAATCAGGCCAAGCAGTCAGAGCTCACCGCCTTGGCTGGCGCTGATGTCATTGGCAGTTGGCACTCAGACTCTTAACACCCCTGAGCACCATGGTGGGACGACTAGCCCTTAACAATTCTGCACACAGATTCATGTCAATTTGGTACTCATCCTTGCCGAGCGCAGCAGACCATTGAACCTTTTACGGCACTGCCTCTATGTGTGCCACACAACATCATGGCCGCTGACCTGGGCTGCCACCTCTGCCCATGCCTTCTTGATGAGGTACAGTGGCCTCTTCTTGTCATATCTTGGTATCAAGATGTCCCATCTGGCACCGACCTTCCAAGGATTCTCAAGCACTCATTTGAGAGCAGGCAGGGATGAGTGCCCAGTGGACATGCCCTCCCACCTGGCGTGACCAGCAGGTGCAGATGCCATTGCTATTCCACACACATCTTTCTTCCTTGAGCTCGACAGCTTCCTCAGTGTCCTCTGGCAGCCTTCAGGGAGTTGCTTTTGAATCTACCACTGGGACGCCATTGAACCTGGCGCCCAATAGGCTCCTGCCCCTGCCCAGCCCTTCCGACCAGTGAAAAGACGCGTTTGGCCTCCCAGCATGAAATTGTGTTGAAAATGCAACCTCACCTGAGAGCGGATTCTACATCTGCTTCTGGGCCTGCTGACTTCGCGTACACGTCGAGTGTGAAATTGAGGCTATGGAAATCTATCTTCTTGGGACTAAAGTCAGCAGGCAGGCAGATACAGACCGAACAAGGTCAGCTGCTGTAACTGTTGCCTAGTGCTGGCACATGCTGTAACCTAAAAAGCTTGCTGCACTTCCACAGCAAGCATGCTATAAGACTCAACTATAAAGATGGAACCCTGGAATGGCACAGAGTAGAACCTTCTTAGCAAGCAGCTAATGAAACTTCACCTTGACTTTAGCACAAAGGGTTGAATTCTGGCTGTTCTGACACTTGTCTGCAGATTCAAGTCTGTGCTCCAAGCTTTCTTTCCTTTCTTTGTGGCCTGTCATTTCTTAATCAAAGAAAAGGCAGGAAACAAGGAGATGGAAGATGAATTGAACAGGTACTTTGCATCAGATTTCACTATAGAGGATGCAAGTAACATCCCAGAAGCAGCTATAAACCAGGAAATGGAAGTCAGGAAAATTACAGTCACCAGAGAAGTGGTACTGAGTAAATTGTTGGGGCTGTGGGCTGGCAAGAGCTTGGGTCCTGATGGACTTCTTCCCAGGGCCTTAAAAGAAGTGTTTAATGGGATAGGTGATGCATTGATTTTAATTTTCCAAAACTCCCTAGATTCAGGGAAGGTCCCATTAGATTGGAAGGTAGCAAATGTAACTCCATTATTCAAAAAGGGAGGAAGACAGAAAGTAGGAAACTACAGGGTTAGCCTAACATCTGTCATAGGGAAAATGTTAGAAGCTATTATTACAGAAGATATAGCAGGGCACTTAGATAAGCTCAAGGTCATCAGGCAGAGTCAACATGGTTTTGTGAAAGGGAAATCTTGTTTAATCAGCTTATTGAGAGGAAGAATAAAACAAAAGCATATTATCTAAATGGTGAGAGATTGCAGAGCTCTAAGGTGCAGCGGGATCTGGGTGTCCTAGTGCATGAATCACAAAAGGTTAGTATGCTGGTACAGCAAGTAACTAGGAAAGCTAATAGAATGTTATCATTTATTGTGAGGGGAATTGAATATATAAGTACAGAGGTTATGCTTCAGCTGGACAGGGCACTAGTGAGGCCACATTTCGAGTACTATATACAGTATTGGTCACCTTATTTAAGGAAGGATGTAAATGCATTGGAAGCAGTTTAGAGAAAGTTTACCAGGCTTATACATGGAATGGGTGGGTTTTCTTATGAGGAAAGGTCAAACAGACTAGGCTTGTATTCACTGGAGCTTAGAAGAGTAAGAGGCAACTTGATTGAAATATATAAGATTCTGGGGGGTCTTGTCAGGGTGGATGTGGAGAGGATGTTTCCTCTTGTGGAAAAAAACTAGTACTAGGGGTCACTGGTTAAAAATAAGGGGTCATCCATTTAAAACAGAGATGAGGAGAAATGTTTTCACTCAGAGGGTTGTGAGTCTTTGGATCTTCCTTCCTGAAAATGTGGTAGAAGCAGAGTCTTTGAATATTTTTAAGGCAGACGGGGTGATAGGTTATCGGCAATAGGTGGGATGCAGACTGGAGAGGGAGAATTATCTGAATGTTGGGCGGGCCGGTCGGGAGCGGGCGCAGGGCCAATTGCCACCCATGATCGGCTGCGCACCACCATTTTACGTGGGTGGGCCAATTAAGGCCCGCCCAGCGTGACATACGACTGGTAGCGCTCAGCGCTACCTGTGCGGGCGGGGGCAGGAGGGAGAGTCAGGGCCTGCACTCTTTCACGCATGTGCATGATAGAGCACGGAAATCTCCCTGAGACACAGAGCTGCCTCAGGGAGATTAAGTTTATATTGAAATTTTTAAATAAAGAAAGATAAAAATTATTTACACATGTCCCCTCATGTGACAGTGTCACATCAGCCAGGACATATTTGTCAATTTATCAGAATTTATTTATTGACATTATTAAACTTTCAGGAAACCTCATCCAGCCCGTCGATGAGGTTTCCTGAAAAACACGAAGGCTGCTTGGGCTCTTTGCCTGTCCGCCAACCTTAAGGTTGGACAGGCAGCACTGTTATTTATCTTAATTACTTCCCTAATGGCCTTAATAGTCCTTTGACAGTTCAGCGGGCCCGCCCCCGCACGCTGACGTCAAAATTCTGGCTCAGGTCAGATCAGCCATGCCCTTATTAGATGGCGGAGCATGCTCAAGGGGCTGAATGGCCTACTACTGCACCTTGTTCCTCTGTAACCCTGTGTCTCTTTAGCCTTAGAAAAGGCAGCAAACAGATTGAGATGCCTACTGACGTTCTCCCAAGGCTCTCTGAATTTTTGGTCTCCCCTTTAATTAAACCAATCCTTTAAATTTGACTTTTTAAAATTCATTCATGGGATATGAGCGTTGCTGGCTGGGCCAGCATTTATTGCCCATCCCTAATTGCCCTTGAGAAGGTCGTGGTGAGCTGCCTTCTTAATGATTGCAGTCGCTGTGGTGTGGGTACACCCACAGTGCTGTTAGGAAGGGAGCTCCAGGATCTTGACCCAGTGACAGTGAAGGAACGGCGATGTAGTTCCAAGTCAGGATGGTGACTGGCTTGGAGGGGAACTTCCAGGTGGTGATGTTCCCATGGCCAGGATTGTTCAGTCGGCGTGCGGGGGCAGGCCCGACACGCCAGTGCTTAAAATGATGCGCGTCCCGACGTCATCGCGTTGTCTCGCAATGTTTCATTCGGCGGGTGCGCGCCGGAGTCGGATTTGTGCCTGCTGATAACTGATAGGCCTATTAAGGCCATTAACGAATTAATTAGTGCCATTGTTTACGCTGCCCGCTCAGCCTTAAGGTTGGCGGGCAGGCGAAAAGGCCAAGTGGCCTTTAAGTTTTTCAGGAAACCTCATCCACGAGCGGATGAAATAAAAACATTTTTCTGAAATATAAAAACATGTCCCATCTCATGTGACACAATCACATGAGGGGACATGTTTAATTACATTTTCAATCCATTTATTTATTTATTTCAAAAGTGCTTCAATCTCCCTGAGGCAGCTCCATGCTTCAGGGAGATTGAAGCGCTTTTTCGCGCGCATGCACAGAAGAACGCTGGCCATGACTCTCTCTCCTCCCCCCACTGCCCACACAGGTAGCGAGCGCTACTGCTCACGTCTTACGTTGGGCGGGCCTTAATTGGCCCGCCTGCGTAAAATGGCGACGCAGAGCTGATCACTGGCGGCAGTCCGCTCTGCGACCGCCCCCGCCCACTCCGGCCGAGCCCGCCCAATGCGAGAAAAAGTCATGCCCATGTGTCTCCTGCCCATGTCCATCTAGATGGTGGTGGCTGTGAATATGGAAGATGCTGTCTGAGAAGCCTTGGTGCGTTTCTGCAGTGCATCTTGCAGATAGTACACACTGCTGTCATTGTGCATCGGTGGTGGAGGGAGTGAATGTTGTGGAAGGAGTGCCAATCAAGTGGGCTGCTTTGCCCTGATGATGCCAAGCTTCTTCACTTGGAGCTGCACTCATCCAGGCAGGTGGAGAGTATTCCATCACATTCCTGACTTCTGCCTTGTAGATGGTGGATAGGCTTTGGGTAGTCAAGAAGTGAGTTACCCACTGCAGAATTCCTAGCCTCTCTGACTTGCTCTTGTAGCCACAGTGTTTATACGGTTGGTCCAGTTCAGCTCCTGGTCAATGGTAATCTTCAGGATGTTGATAGTGGGGGAATTCAGTGATGATAATGCCATTGAATGTCAAGGGATGATGGTTAAATTCTCTCTTGTTGGAGATGGTCTTTGTCTGGCACTTGTGTGGCGCAAATATTACTTGCCACTTGTCAGCCCAAACCTGGGTATTGTCCAGGTCTTGCTGCATTTGGGCATGAACCGCATGCAATTGTCCTCTCCCAGAACTAATGTATTAACTAAACTAGTTAGAGCAGGCTTGTCCAACACGCAGCCTGTGGGCTGTTCCTCCCCCCTCTATCAGCAGCAAACGTGGGAAAGAAGCACTCTGCGATTGGAGGAGTAGCAACACTGGCAGCAGCAAGTGGGCTATGGAAACAGAGGTATTGGAGAGAGTGGAGAGGGAGAGAGAGAGAGAGGCTGCCGTGCCATGCTGGGTGGGGAAGCGAGAGACACGCCGTGCAGGGCCAAGAGAGACTCATTCCATGCCAGACTGGGAGAGGCTCGCTCCATGCTGGGCTGGGTGGGGGAGAGAGAGACTCGCTGCCGGGCCGGGCTGGGAGAAACTCCCTCTGTGCTGGGCCGGGCGTGGGAGGGCGACACTCACTCCATGCTGCGCCGGGTCAAGAGAGACTCGCTCCATGCTGGACCAGGAGAGACTCGCTTCATGCCAGTCCGGGTGGTGAGAGGGGAGACACTCGTTCCTGGGCCGGAAAGAGCTCGATGCGATGGTACGGGCGGGGGGTTTGAGGGCCTGTAGGTCTGCATGGTGTGGATGAAAAGACTGGCTGCCCAGGGGTGTCAGAGAGAGAGTGTGTGGGAGTGAGGGATTGTGGATGGGATGTGGTGTGTATGGGGGAGGGATGGAGTGTTTGTTGGGGAGGGAGGGATTGTGTGCAGGGACAGATTGTGTGAGGGGGAGGGATGGAGGGCAGAATTTTGGCCTTGGTGGGCGGGCGAGCCCCACCGGCTCGGCAGTGGGTGGGCAGCTGAACTCCGCTGCCGAAACGGGCCCCGCCGCCATTTTGAGTGGGCGGGCCAATTAAGCAGCCTGCCCAACGTGAAGCACCATGTACTTCCTGTGTGGGGGTGGGGATTCCCCAACTGTCAAAGTGCGCTCTTTCACTAAGTGCTGTCTCAGGGAGATGATTGAAAGTTTTTTAAACATCAAGAATAGACAACTAAAAAATTTATTAACATGTCCCCCTCATGTGACGATATCACACAAGATGGGACATGTTAACAAAAAGGACATAAAGTTTATTAAACATTTTTAAAATAGACATGAAACCTTAAGGTTGGACGGGCAGGGCACTTAATGAGTTTAATTATCCTGTCAATGGCCTCAATTGCCATTGACAGGTCGGCGGGCGGACAGCTGATTTCGCTGTCCGCCCGCCTTCCTCAATATTTAAATGGACCGTGATGACATTGGGGATTCCTCCCGACGTCATCCCGTGTCATTTTCCTGTCGGTGAGCAGGCCTCACCCCCAAATCGCTGACGGGAAAATTCAGGCCGGAGTGTGTGGGGTGTGTGTGTGTGTGTGGGGGGAGGGAGGGAGTGTGTGTAGGGTGAAGGAAGGGAGTGTGTGTGTGCTGGGGGAAGGAGTGTGTGAGGGGGTGGGAGAGAGTGAGTGTGAGAAGTGTGTGTGTGTCTGACTCACTCAGTCTCAGGATTCCCACTCATCCTCAACCTCACACACCAACACACAATCACTACTACTCACAGGGTGGGTGAGGGTGAGTGAGTGAGCATCAAGAGATTGAGAGTGAGCCAGACAAACAGACTCTGTCCCTCTCACACTCGGTGATCTTTATTAATTACTCTGTTTTAATTGTCTATTTATTGCTTTGACATTGCTTTATTTTTGCTGAACAATTTGTTTATTTTCTTCATACCTCAACTTAATTTCGAAATTCAGGTTTAATTACCAAACGTTATCTTTGCTCATCAGCTCCTTGAGTGAGAAGAAAAGGGAATTGTGCCCCACCAAGTAAAAAGATTGGACAAGCCTGAATTGGAGTCTGTGAATCACTACGCAAATGAGCTTACACGAAGAATTAAGCATGATTAGCATCTGCCCTTTTAAGCAGGATTTATACAATTTAGAACTGTAGAAACAATTCATTCCCATGCTTTCTGAGGTACATCTCTTGAAGATGGGAAAGGTGTGACCACATTAATGGAGTTGTATTATAGACCACCCAATAGTCAGAGAGAATTGGAGGAGCAAATCTGTAGAGAGATAGCAGACCGATGTAAGAAACAGAAAGTTGTGATAGTAGGAGATTTTAACTTTCCACATATTGACTGGGACTCCCATACTATAAAAGGGCTGGATGGCTTGGAGTTTGTCAAATGTGTTCAGGAAAGTTTTCTAAATCAATATATAGAGGTACCAACGAGAGAGGATGCAATACTTGATCTCCTATTAGGGAACCAGACAGGTCAGGTGACAGAAGTATGTGTAGGCGAACATTTTGGGTCCAGTGACCACAATGTCATTAGTTTTAAGCTAATTATGGATAAGGATAGGTCTGGTCCTCGAGTTGAGATTCTAAATTGGAGAAAGGCCAATTTTGTGGAAATGAGAAAGGATCTAGGAAGAGTGGATTGGCATAAGTTGTTTTCTGGCAAGGATGTGTTCAGTAAGTGGAAGGCATTCAAAGGCGAAATTTTGAGAATGCAGAGTTTGCATGTTCCTGTCAGGATTAAAGGCAAAGTTAACAGGCATAGGAAACCTTGGTTTTCAAGGTATATTGGCAATCTGGTTAAGAAGAAGAGAGAGGTGTATAGCAGGTATAGGCAACAAGAAACAGATGAGGTACTTGTAGAGTATAGAAAATGTAAGAAAATACTAAAAAAGGAAATCAGGAAGGCAAAAAGAAGACATGAGGTTGCTTTGGCAGATAATGTGAAGGTAAATCCAAAGGGTTTCTACAAGTATATTAAGAGTAAAAGGATAGTAAGGGACACAATTGGTCCCCTTGAAGATCAGAGTGGTCGTCTATGTGTGGAGCCTCATGAGATGGGGGAGATCTTAAACAGTTTTTTTGCATCAGTATTTACTCAGGAAACTGGCATAGTGTATAAGGAAGGAAGGGAAACAAGCAGTAGTGTCATGGAACATGTAGAGATTAAAGAGGAGGAGATGCTTGCTGCCTTACAGCGAATAAAGGTAGATAAATCCCCCGGGCCTCACATGGTATTTCCTCGGACCTTGAGGGAGACTAGTGTAGAAATTGCAGGGGCCCTGGCAGAAATATTTAAAATGTTCTTAGCCACGGGTGAGGTGCCGGAGGATTGGAGGGTAGCTCATGTTGTTCCGTTGTTTAAAAAAGGCTCCAAAGGTAAACCAGGTAATTACAGGCCAGTGAGCCTGACATCAGTAGTAGGTAAATTATTGGAAGGTGTTCTGAGAGATCGGATATATAATTATTTGGACAGCCAAGGGCTGATTAAGGATAGTCAGCATGGCTTTGTGCGTGGTAGGTTGTGTTTAACAAACCTTGTAGAGTTTTTCGAAGAGGTTACCAAAAAAGTAGATGAAGGAAAGGCTGTGGATGTTGTCTATATGGACTTTAGTGAGGCCTTTGACAAGATCCCACATGGGAGGTTAGTTCAGAAGGTTCAGACACTTGGTATCCATGGAGAGGTTGTAAACTGGATTTGAAATTGGTTGTGTGGGAGAAGACAGAGAGTGGTAGTGGATGATTGCTTCTCAGACTGGAGGTCTGTGACTAGTGGTGTGCCTCAGGGATCTGTGCTGGGACCATTGTTGTTTGTTGTCTATATCAATGATTTGGATGATAATGTGGTGAATTGGATCAGCAAGTTTGCTGATGGCACTAAGATTGGAGGTGTTGTGGACAGCGAGGAAGGCTTTCAAAGCTTGCACAGAGATCTGGACCAACTGGAAAAATGGGCCAGAAAATGGCAGATGGAATTTAATGCGGAAAAGTGTGAGGTGTTACATTTTGGAAGGTCAAACCAAGGTAGGACATACACAGTAAATGGTAGGGCACTGAGGAGTGTGGAGGAACAAAGGGATCTGGGAGTTCAGATACATAATTCCCTGAAAGTGGCGACACAGGTAGACAAGGTTGTAAAGAAAGCTTTTGGCATACTGGCCTTCATAAATCAATGTATTGAGTATAGGAGTTGGGATGTTATGGTGAGGTTGTATAAGACATTGGTGAGGCCAACTTTGGAGTATTGTGTGCAGTTCTGGTCACCTAACTACAGGAAGGATATCAGTAAGATTGAGAGAGTGCAGAGAAGATTTACTAGGATGTTGCCGGGTCTTAAGGAGTTGAGTTACAGGGAAAGATTAAACAGGTTAGGACTTTATTCCTTGGAGCATAGAAGAATGAGGGGAGATATGATAGAAGTTTACAAAATTATGAGGGGTATAGACAGAGTAAATGCGAGTAGGCTCTTTCCACTTAGATTAGGAGAAATAAACACAAGAGGACATGGCTTTAAGGTGAAAGGGGACAGGTTTAGGGGTAACATTAGGGGGAACTTCTTCACTCAGAGAGTGGTGAGAGTATGGAACGAGCTACCATCTGACGTGGTAAATGCGGGCTCACTCTTAAGTTTTAAGAATAAATTAGATAGATACATGGATGGGAGAGGTCTGGAGGGTTATGGACTAGGCGCAGGTCAATGGGACGAGCGGAATAATATTTCGGCACAGACTAGAAGGGCCGAATGGCCTGTTTTCTGTGCTGTTGTGTTCTATGGTGCTATGACCACTACATAATGAAATTTTAATGAGGAATACTTTAGGAAGCCAGATACTTTTGTGTATTAAATTAGAACTAAAGGCAATATACCATGGAGCTGAAGACAATACATAGGAGGATAAATTTTACTCTCTGGGTTCTCTCTGAGCCATTGAGTGAAAATGGTATTCCTCTTTCATCTATTTTCATGAACTGCAGACTCTTCAGGTAAAGCCACCCTGACCTCCCAAGCCCAGAAATTGTACTTAAACATCATGCATAGAGAAATGTTAGCAGAGCCACAGGCCTGGAAGATCTGCAGTTGTATTTCAGACCTCTAAGATTGGGGTGTTCTGTCTGCTGATGGAGATCAATAACCAAACAATTTTGAATGCCTGAAATTCATCCTCAAAAGTGCTGAAATTAAAAATAAAAAGTTACATATCTGCCTCCTCCTAGGATCCCTGTAAACCTTCCAGTATCTGGGTCTTGGTGACAAACAAGAATGTCCCCAGCTAATGTGCCCAGCAAGCAGAGCCAAAAGAAAATTATGTAAACCTCCTGGAACTGCTCCTGCCATATCATTAAAATACTAATGGTGGAGCAGTACCTGCTGCAGTGATGAAGCCTTAATACATTCCTATAAAGATGCATTGTGGGCTATGACGAGGTCTTATTTGTCTCCACACTTTTTTTTGCACTGCCCTGTATCGATGACCTAGGCATAGAGCAGGGAAAATCTCACCTTGGCTTTCTGATATTTACAATCATGACAGATAAAAGATGTATAGAGGTCAATGCTTCCTAAAGAAAAGTTCCCAATGTTTCCGTCAGTGCTTATAGGTTGATACAATTGTTTGTTAGAACGAGTCAATTAGGAAAGAGTAATAGATAGTTTGATGACAAATCTGAGCAGTAAAGTCAATTTAGAATCACAGTGAAAATAATAAAACCAGTTAGGCACCTGTGTTTCTCCTTGTACATCTCTTGTATAAATATTTCATTAGGATAATATTTGCAGCAGTTAGCCAAATTGAAATCCAATTCCAACACAAATACTATCAGTATTAAATCTAACATTTGTCTTTGCTGTGTTTTATTTTCTGCCCCATTTAGATCAGAGCTACAAGAGAGTTGTGGACATACATGAGGTACAAAGTAATTTCCGTAAAAGCTCTTTTTGATTGTGCTTATTTTCCCTTCATCTGTTTAGGTTTTCCTGTCCTATGCATCATTTCTCAGTCAAAGGGATAGAGAAGAGATCTGCAAAAAGAAGGCAGCCAACTGCTGAGAGGTAAATGAAATAATCCAAATGTATTTGTTCTCTAATTTTGTCACCTTATCTTTGAAAACCACAGTGATTACGGCAGACAAGGAGGCCATTTGGCCCATTGCGTCTGTTCTGGCTCTTTGTTACAGTAATCCAAACTGGATAAGGCCCATTTGCGGCTGTGGGGATCATGATGCGTCTTCACCCTGTGCATGATGCAAGTGATACAGTCAGCATGCAAACTCTGTGCTGCCTGTTCAACATCATTGTGGTGAGTAGCCCAGTGCTAAATGTGCTGCTGAGTTGCTGTATTTTCAGCAGGGGCCTCAGGTTTTTCTGAGACTTTCACTGATTAAAGCGAACATGCA
Organism: Cetorhinus maximus; assembly: GCF_964194155.1. Taxonomy (NCBI): domain Eukaryota; kingdom Metazoa; phylum Chordata; class Chondrichthyes; order Lamniformes; family Cetorhinidae; genus Cetorhinus; species Cetorhinus maximus. Next base: position 85,736,668 of record NC_135880.1, on the reverse strand, counting down.
CTGCTTAAATGGAAGGTTAATTCTGACTGCAGCAGGTCCTGGGAGTGGATGGGAGAGACTTTGTGAAAAGGAACAAACCGTATCAACAGAACAGCAGGCCAGAAAGAGAGCTGCCTAGTTCTCAGATCCAGCATTGAAGATCTTAGTGCAAGAGGTGCAATGTAGAGAGATGAAGTTTCTGGATGCTTACATCATTTTTCTCTTGTATCCTCCTCACAACTTGCTTTCCCACCTATCTGTAGCAAATTTGCAATACAGCTGTTCCCTTCACCAAAGGCACTAATATAGATCATAAATATTTGAAGCTCCAACACTGATCCCTGTGGCACCCCACTAGTTAAGGAATCCCAAGGTCTTCTATAAGTATTTAAACAATAAAAAGAAAATGGTAAAAGGAAGATTAGGGCCGATTAGGGATAAAAAAGGGGACTTGCACATGGAGAAACAGCGGAGGTATTAAATGAGTACTTTACACCTGTTTTTTACAAAGGAAGAAGATGCTACCCAGGCAAAGGTGAGAGAGGAGGTAACTGGTACACTAGAAGAATTTACAATTGAGAAGGAGGAGCTGTTAGAAAGGCAATCTTTACTTAAAATTGACAAGGGACCAGGGCCAGATGAAATGAATCCAAGGGTGCTGAAAGAAGTGAGAGCAGAAATTGCAGAGACACTGGTGATCAACCTCCAGTCTTCCTTAGACACAGGGGTGATGCCAGTGGACTGAAAAATTGTGAATGTTACGCCTTTGTTCAAAAAGGGGTACAAGGATAAGATCAACAACTACAGACCAGTCAGGGTAGGGAAACTTCTGGAAACCATGGGGGAGAACTTTTGGCTCATTGGGCAGCGTGCGCCCGACCCGAACGAGCGTAAAATGATGCGCAATGACGTTTGGTGAGCATCCCGACGTCATTGTGCACTCGCGACATACTTTGGTTGGCGGGCGCTTGCAGGAGTCGGCAGCGTGCACAATGACAATTAAACGGGCTGTTAAGGCCCTTAATGAACTAACTGATTGAAATCTTCTGCTGCCCGTCCAACCGTTCGATTGGCAGGCAGGCAAAAATGCCAAGCGGCCTTTGTATTTTTGGCGAAACCTCATCCATGGGTGGGATGAGGTTTCGACCAGTGTTTAAAACTTTTTTTTAACCTTTCAAACTCATCTCTAACATGTCCCTGTCATGTGACAGTCACATGAGGGGACATGTTTTTAACACTTCTAATTTCTTTATTTTTTATTTTAAAAATCTTCAGATCCCTGAGGCAGCTCCATGCCTCAGGGAGCTTTTACTGCGCGCACCCACGTGCATGTGTGAACTTCCGCGCTCCTCCCATCCCCCACCCCGGCAGCGATCAGTGCTGCAGCGCACATTTCACGCTGGCTGCCCGTTAATTGGCCAGCCAGCGTGAAATCGAAGTCGGGGCCCAATCGCGAGTGGTGGCCCGTTTCGCAACTGCTTCCACTCGCCCCTGCCGAGCTTGCCTGATGACTGGAAAATCCTGTTCCATAGCTCGGGATAAAATCAATAGTCACTTCGACAAGTGCAGGATTAATAAGAAAAACCAGCATGGATTAATTAAGGGAAAATCATGTTTAACTAACTTGCTGGAGTTTTTTGAGGAGGTAACAGAGAAGGTTGTTAAGGGAAGCATTGTTGATGTGTTTTCAAAAGGCATTTGATACAGTGCCACACAACAGACTTGTTAGCAAAATTCCAGTTCATGGAACAAAAGGGAAAGTAGGCACTTGGATAAGAAATTGGCTGAGTGACAGGAAACAGAGAGTAGTGATAAATGGTTGTTTTTCAGGCTGGAGGAAGGTTTGTCATGGAGTTCCCCAGGGGTCAGTGTTGAGGCCCTTGTACTTCCTGATATAAATTAATAACTCTAGACTGTGGTGTTCAGGGCATGCTGTCAATATTTACAGATGATACAAAGATTGGAAATGTTGTCAACTGTGATGATGATAGTCTTGAACTTCGAAAGGACATAGACATGTTGGTGGATTGGGCAGACAGGTGGCAGATGAAGTTCAATGCAGAAAAGTGTGAGTGAAGTGATTCATTTTGGCATGAAGAATATGGAGAGAGAGTATAAAATAAAGGGAGAAACTCTAAAGGAGGTGCAAGAACAGAGGGATGTCAGTGTATATATACATAGGTCATTGAAGATGGCAGGGCATGTTGAGAGAGCAGTTAATGAAGCAAATAGTATCTTGGGCTTTATTAAAGGAGCAATGAGTACAAGAGTAAAAAGGTCATGTTGAATTTGTATAAGATACTAGTTAGTCAGGAAAAATAGAGGAGCTGAATATTATTTAAATGAAGAAAGCTGTAGCCCAGAGGGATTTAGGAGTCCTCGTGCATGAACCTCAAAAAGATAACATACAAGTTTAGCAGGTAGTAGGGAAGGCAAATGGAATGTTGGTCTTTATTTCAAAGGGATTGGAGTATAAAAATACGGAAGTCTTGCTAAAACTATAGAAGGCACTAGTTAGATCACACCTAGAATACTGTGAACAGTACTTGGTCTCCTTATCTAAGGAAAGATATACTGGCATTGGAGACTGTCCAGAGAAGGTTCACTAGGTTGATCCCAGAGATGGAGGAGTTTTCTTATGAGGAGAGCTTGAGTAGGTTGGGCCTGTACACACTGAAGTTTAGGAGAATGAGAGGCGACCTTATTGAAACATATAAGGTCCTTAGGGGGCTTGACAGGGTAGATGCTGAGAGGTTGTTTTCTTTTGTGGGAACGTCTAGGACCAGAAAGCATAATCTCAGAGTAAGGGATCGCACATTTAAGACAGAGGTGAGGTGGAATTTCTTCTCTGAGGGTAGTCAATCTGTGGAATTCTTTACCGCAGAGGGCTATAGAGGCTGAGTCGTTAAGTATATTCAAGGCTGAGACAGACAGATTTTTAATCAGTAAGGGAATCAAGAGTTATGGGGAAAAGGCAGGAAAGTGGAGTTAAAGATTATCAGATCAGCCATGATCTCATTGAATGGCGGAGCAGAATCGATGGGCATAGAACCAGAGAACCATAGAACCATAGAAAAGTTACAACACAGAAGGAGGCCATTTGGCCCATCTTGTCCATGCCAGCCCGAGGACACCCAGGTGTCCTTTCTAATCCCACTTTCCTGCACCCGGCCCATAGCCCTGCAGCTTGCAGCACTTAAGGTGCAGATCCAGGTACTTTTTAAAAGAGTTAAGAGTTTCTGCCTCTACCACCAACTTGGGCAGCAAATTCCAGACACCCACTACCCTCTGTGTAAAAAAGTTCTTCCTCATGTCCCCCCTACACCTTCTGCCACTTATCTTGAATCTATGTCCCCTGGTTCTAGAATTCTCCACCAAGGGAAACAATTTTATCCTGTCCACTCTATCTATTCCCCTCATAATTTTATACACCTCAATCAAGTCACCTCTCAGCCTTCTTTATTCTATGGAAAATAACCCCAACCTATCCAATCTCTCCTCGTAGCTACACTTTTCTAACCCTGGTAGCATTCTTGTAAACCTCCTCTGCACTCTCTCGAGAGCTATTACGTCCTTCCTGTAATGTGGTGACCAGAACTGCACGCAATACTCCAGTTGTGGCCTCACCAGTGTTTTATACAATTCCAACATTATATCCTTACTTTTATATTCTATACCTCTGCCAATGAAGGAGAGCATTCCATATGCCTTCTTTACAACCTTGTCTACTTGAACTGCGGCCTTCAGGGACTTGTTTACTTGTACGCCAAGACCTCTCACTTCATCTAGCCCTCTTAGTATATTCCCATTTATTTTGTAATCCCTGTAACTGTTTGACCTCCCTAAATGTATGACCTCACACTTCTCTATGTTAAAATCCATCTGCCACTTTACCGCCCACTCCACCAACCCATCTATATTGTTTTGGAGATTATGGCTATCATCTACACTATCCACTACTCGGCCAATCTTTGTGTCATCTGGAAATTTCCCAATTGTGCCCCCCACGTTCACATCCCAATCGTTAATATATAACACAAACAGCAAGGGTCCCAACACTGAGCCCACAGCTTTATATTCGCAAGGACATCCATCGACCATTACCCTTTGTTTTCAGTTACAAAGCCAACCTTTTATCCAGTTTGCCACATTACCCTGAATCCCATGGGCTTTTACTTTCCTGATCAATCTGCCATGTGGGACCTTGTCAAATGCCTTGCTAAAATCCATGTACACAACATCCACTGCACTACCTTCATCAACCCTTCTTGTCACTTCCTCAAAGAATTCAATCAAATTTGTGAGGCAAGACCTTCCTTTTACAAATCCATGCTGACCATCCCTGACTAGTCCATGCCTTTCCACATGACAGTTAATCCTATCTCTCAGGATTGATTCTACTAATTTGCTCACCACTGGTGTAAGACTAACTGGCCTATAATTGTTTGGCATTTCCCTTGATCCCTTTTTAAACAACGGAACTACGTTTGCATTTCTCTAGTCCTCCGGTACCTCCCCTGTAGCTTGTGAAGATTGGAAAATCATCCTCCGAGCATCTTCTATCTCCTCCCTGACTTCCTTCAGCAGCCTCGGAAACAATCCATCTGGCCCTGGTGACTTATCAACTTTCAAGGATTTCAACCCTTCGACTACTTCCTCTCTCTTTATGACTATCCCATTCAATATCTCGCAGTGTTCCTCCTGGACTACTATATCTACATCCTCCCTTTCCTTTGTAAACACGGAGACAAAATATTCATTCAAAACCCTTCCCACAGCCTCTGCATCTACACACAAGTTTCCATCTTCATCTCTAATAGGTCCCACTTTTTCCTTAACTAACCTTTAGCATTAATGTTAATAATTAATAAAGCATCTTATGGTCTAGTCCTCATCTGGAGCACTGCATGCAGTTCTGGGCACCATACTTGAGGAAGGATGTGAAGGCATTGGGGGGAGTACAGAGGAGATTTACAAGAATGATTCCTGGGATAAAGAACTGTATCTATGAGGATAGATTGGAGAGGCTGGGATTCTTTTCCTTGGAGAAAGGAAAGCTGAGAGGAGAGGTATTCAAGATTCTGATGAGTATGGACAGGGTAAATAGTGAGAAACTGTTCCCACTCAAGGGACCATCAAGAACTGGTGGGATTCAAAATAATTGGCAAAAGGAGTAATAATAATGTGAGGGAAAAAAATGTCATCCAGACGGTGACTGGAGTTTGGAACAAACTTCCTGAGAGGGCGGTGGAGGCAGGTTTGATTGAGGTATTTAAAAGGGAATTGGATTGCTATCTGAAAATAAAGAATGTGCAGGGTTACAGGGATAAGGCCGGTGTGTAGGACTAGATAGTATGTTCTTTCAGAGATCCAGTGCAGACTCAATGGGCCAAATGGCCTCCTTATGCACTGTAAAGATAATGTGAGTTACACTCTCCATACCTTCTTGCTCAATGTTGTCACACCTTTCTACAATTAATCCACACTCCCACCTCCAACCCGGTATGTACAGCAACTAATCTTCCTCCTGTACATCCAGCATCTTGAAGAAAGTAAGAGGTAGATATTGGGACTGAAAATCTGGGAATGTTGAACATCAGGCATGCCAGGTCTTGGCCTGACTTTGATATTCCACAGGTTTTGTAAGGGGAAGAGTTTCTGTTCACCCTTTCCAAGGGCAGCATTGTAATAGCAGGTGGACAGGAGAGAAGGCTTTCTCCTCCCTAGTTCTAGTGCCCCTGAACTAGGAATAGATAAGGCAAAGGCAAGGGATAAGGTAGTCATTGATAGCAGGTATTCCAGTCACCTGGGTGTAGGTTTGCCAAATCTGGCTCAGCAGATTCCAGGAGATGTCACATACCTTCATCAGCCCCTCTCTCAGGCTCGTGCTATTGGTGTCTCAGCCAGGTAGAGAGCAGCAGAGCTTGGGCCTGCCCCATTCCTGCAGACCTAGGCACTCACTATATTTCAGGATGAGACCCTTCTGCCTTGCAGCCCGCTGGGGAACGGGTGGCTTTTCAATGAGAGCTAATCTCTCAGTGCAACGCTCCCCACCTGCACATCTTCTGCCTCAGAAGTGTTGAGGCCAGTGAGGAGACCCAAAACAATCCCCAGGCTCTACAGAGAGAGCAACAGCCTCAACCCAGCTCTGGCAGCCACCATATTTACCAGAAGTGGAACCAATGCTCTGCAAACTTCCATTGCCCATCAGCACCCCCAGAAAAAACTTCTGGTTGCCTGCCAACCCCATCCATTCATTCACCCTCCCTATATCAATTAACATTTCACAATCACATATCCTAAATCAGATTGCTTTCAATGGTCACCGGGAGCCAATTCTGAGGCTCCTGGCCAATGCGGGAGGGTTGGCTACCTAACTGGTGGAAGTAAGGTCCCTGCGCATTCAGTCTGAGGAACATCCCAAAGATAGAGGTATGTCTTTGTTTTCCTTCTCGGGAACCAGCATTCATTGTAGCGCTAAGGGGAAGTCAGAGTGGGAGCTTGCACTCGAATTGAAAAGATCAAACTCATGGGGATTTAGAATGAGGCTTGAAGATTAGCCTGGCTTTTATTTGAGGGAAAAACTCCAGGGAAAACCCTAACCTTGAAAGACAGTTCTGGCGTTAAAAGCTAACAGGCTGGGAGGAAAATATCAGAAGTAAACCCCCTGGAACTAAGAATCACTTTGGGCTGGTTCCAGCAGAACTGAATGTCTACTTAAGGGACAATGTAAAATATAATTGTGAAGTGGGAATTTCAACTGTGTTAAACGTAAAAGGGGAAAGATTTGTTTGGTAGTTTAAAGTATAAGCTGCCGACACAAAGTGCTTAATCAATGTTGCTCCTAGTTTGCTTCTGACAGTAAAAATCTTAAAATGTGAAATTTTACCATGTCACCTTTTCAGCTATAAACTGGAAGTTCAATTTTTTAAAAAGTTACTTGTCTCCACGGGGATTGTAACAAGAAGCACGCTTGCGGGAAGAGCGATATTTGGGTCATGAATCAATACTCGGTATCCATTCTGCTGAAGGGCATCAGGCTGCTTCCTTTGTTATCAGGTGCAGAAAGCTGTGGTCTATCCTGTGCCCAATGTGCCAATTGAGCCTTAATGTGACTGGCCAGCATATAGTGTTCTGGGAGTTTACCAGCCTCATTTAGGACCTGGAAACTATGCTGATTCAATCTGTGCCTCATAATGTGGTTGGAGTATCTGAGCAACATTCCTGTTAATCAGGACTCATTAATAGCAGCATATAATTGGTAAGGAAAGGGTATATATATTTTTCAATTTGACAGCCACATCACCACTCAACCTTAAATGCTGTTTCAATGTTGCAGAGCTGGATTACATTTTAAATTCCATAAATATTTTTGTCTCCTAGTCTCTGTAATCTCCTCCAGCCCGACTACCTCCTGAGATACCTTTACTTCTCTAATTCCAGTATCTTGAGCATCCCCCATTTTAATTGCTCCATCATTGGTGGCCATGGGCAGAATTTAGCCCTTGGCTGGTGGGCGGGCCCCACCAGCTCGGCGGCGGAAGGGCAGCCGAACCCCGCCGCCGAAATGGGGGCCGCCGCCATTTTGAGTGGGCGGGCCAATTAAGGCCCGCCCAGCGGCCTGCCCGATGGGAAGCGCTATGTGCTTCCTGTTCCGTGGGGGGAGGGAATCCCCAACTGTCAAAGTGCACTCTTTCGTGCATGCGCGCGAGAGAGCACACTGCTCCCTGAGGCAAAGTCCTGTCTCAGGGAGTTTAGTGAAAGGTAAGTAAATTCAAAAAATAGAGACATTTTAAAATTAACATGTCCCCCTCATGTGACAATGTCACACGAGGTGGGACATGTTGATAACAAATTCATAAAATTTATTAATTTTTTACAAAACGGTAATGAAATTTCATTCCGCCAGTGGATGAAGTTTCATTAATAATCTACAGGCCGCTGGGGCTCCTGGCCTGTCTGCCAGCCTTAAGGTTGGACAGGCAGGGCATTTAACTATCTTAATGAGCCCGTCAATGGCCTTAATTGGCCATTGACAGGTTGGCCGGCGGACAGCTGATTTCGCTGTCCACTCACCTTCCTTAAGATTTAAATGGCCCGGGATGATGTCGGGGATTCCTCCCGATGTCATCCAGCGTCATTTTCCCCTTGGCGAGTGGGCCCCGCCCCCAAATCACTGAGGGGAAAATCCTGGCCCATGTCTTTAGTTGCGTAGGCCCCAAGTTCTGGAATCCCCATCCTAAACCTCTTTACTCTCTACTTAATTTTCCTCCTTTAAGACATTCCTTAAAACCAACTAGTTTGTCCATTCTTCTGGTCATCTGCCCTAAAATCAGCTTATGTGCCTCTGTGTCATATTTTGTTTTATAATGTCTCTGTGGAGTGCTTTGGGATGTTTTATTAAGTTAAAGGCAAAATATAAAGAAAAATGAGGTGAGGTGAAAGTGACTGCCCTCGAAATCAAGGCAGCTTTTGACCAAGTTTGGCACTAAGGAGTCCTAACAAAACTGAAATCGATGGGAATCAGAGAGGGGTTGAGGGGGACACACACTGGTTTGAGTCATACCTAGCATAAAGGAAAATGATTGTGGATGTTGGAGGCCAATTATCTCAGTGGCAGGACATTGCTGCAGGAGTTCCTTAGGGTAGCTGCTGTGTTATTATAATGATAGAATATGTTGGGCTTGTCTACTGTTCAAGATACAAAGTACCAGTCACTCATAAGGGGTTTGGTAAACAAGTTGTGTGTTCGTTAATCAAGTCTAGGCACATGAGAATCATTATACATAGGTATAAACCTTGAAGACATCAAAGCTGTGTGTCTGTGCGCCACTCAAGGCAAAAATGAAACTAAGACTCGTTCATATGACACACTTTCCTTATAGTGATGGCTTGCTACTATCCCTTAAAGGCATATTACAACACCCCCTTTCTTTTTAAAGATACTTTCCCTCCTTCCAAAGAAGTATAATGATTTACAATATATGTTTGTGTTTAGTTATCATTACAGAAGTGTATAGAATTGATGAATATATGAATCTCTAAATAGAGGTAATCTGCTGTTTCGACCAGATCTTGTAAAGGTAACCTTGTCTGGAGGTTTATTTAATTGCTCACTGTAATCTGTGCGATTGTCATTTTTGTTTGTTGTTCCTGGTTTCATTCAGGATCTTGTCCTTAATGCAATAGAACTGTACTGTGGTTGAGGAGCTGGAATGGTCTGATTTGCCCTTGGTTACATCTTACCGATGTGCCTTTGTGTGTTATGGCTTCATAGGGCCTTCGTTTTGAACAAATCCTTGTCACCTCAGCTGGTTACCATGCTTCTTCTGTGGAATTGTGGTCTGAACTTGTTGTCCCAACTGTAAACCTGGCAATTATGTACCCACATTTTTATCGTGTACATTGGTCACATGCACTTGCAATTTTAAAGGTTAAAAGTTGCTCTCTAGTGTCTGAGAAAGTAGAATGGGTAAGAGTAGGTAAGTTGGTACACACTGGTCTGCCAAACATAAGCTCTGCCAGTAGTGGAATTGTTGTACTTAAAGGTGTCACCTTCAGATGTAACATTTCAATGTGTAGATCTTGCTTGGTCTATCTATGATTGAGAATTAAGGATTTAACCATGCAACTCATTCATTCAGCTAAGCCGTTAGATCCAGGGTTATAAGAAGAAGAAGAAGTAACATGTTTGATATTCCACTTCTCTCACATATCCTGAAATGGCTAACCAATAAATTGCAGATTGTTATCCATAATGATCTCTCTAGGCACACCAAATAAACTGAAAATAGTCCTTAAGAGTGTGCATGACAGTTGTGATTGAGGTATTGTGCAATTGTCCAATAATGGGCTACTTGGTAAAGTAGTCGACAATGAAGTCAGTACCATGGAGATGAAAGAGGTTCGATGCTATTTTGGACCAAGGATGGGTAGGAGCTTCATGTGGAATCAATGATTCTTTATGCTAACTTGGCATTTGATCTTGACATGCCTCACACTTCTTGATGACAACTTCAATATTATTGTTCATACCCAGCCAGTAGACTTCCTCTCTTGTAAGTCTTCTTGTCTGATCTATGCTCATGTTTGAGTGATGAAGTTGCTGAAGAATATCAGGTTGCAAATGTTCCAGTTTGACCTGCCTGCTTTTAAAAATGACTGTCCAGGAGATTCCTAGCTCATCTTGATAAGGCCAAAATGGTCTCACATGTCCATGGACATGCTGAATTGAATCAAGCCATCCTTCAGTTATGATTTTCCACAGTTTTTGTAGTATAGAATCTTTCACCATTTCCTCTTGAAGCTGCTGGCATTTGCGTTGCGCAAAATGTATCAGATCAATTGCCGGACTTGCATTCTCCTGCAAGTGTAGCATTGCAACTCACTTGAATCTGCAAATTTTGTCAAAATGTTCTGGATATTTTGATGAAAGCAAAATACTGTGGATGCTGTAAATCTGAAACAAAATCAAAAATTGCTAGAAAAACTCTGACAGCATCTGTGGAGAGAAAGACAGGGTTAACGTTTCGAGTCTGTATGACTCTTCTTCAGGACTAAAGAGAAGTAAAAATGTGGTGAAATATATACTGTTTAAGGTGGGTGGGACAGGTGAAGCTGGATAGAAGGCCAGTGGAGGGAGGAGGCAAAGGAGAGATTGCAAAAGATGTCAAAAAAAATGGTCGAAAGGCTGTTGATGGTGGTGATACTGGCTAAAGGAGGTGCTCAATGGTGACATTAAGGGCAACATTTTCCCCCAGTCGGGGGCGGATGTGTGGGAGCAGGCGCGGGGGGTGGGGGGTGGGTTCCTGATCAGTGCTCCTGGTTGGGAGCGCGCCGCAAGAGCGTGAAAGAGCGCACAGATCTCCCTGAAGGAAAGTGCTGCCTCAGGGAGATTGGCTCAGACTTGAAACTTTAAATACAGATGAGGAAAAAATTTTTCTGCCATGTCCCCTCATGTGACACCAGCACATGAGTTGGGACATGTCCATAACTTGTATTTTAACACACTCTGAAATTTTAATATCCCTCATGAAACCTCATCCGGCCCGTGAATGAGATTTCATGTTTTTTCAGAAGCCCGCCAGGGCTTCCGGTCTGCCCGGCAACCTTAAGGTTGGACGGGCAGGTCCATTAATGGTTTAAATTAGTTTTTTAATGGCCTTAATAGGCCGTTGACAGGTTGGCGGGTGCACAGCTGACTCAGCTGCACGCCCGCCGACCTGAGAACATAAATGATGCGAGGTGATGTTGAGACGCACACCCAACATCACCACGTGTCATTTTACGCGTAGGCAAGTGGGCCCCTCCCCCACTCGCTGAACAGAAGATTCTGCCCTAACAGTAGAAACCAGAATGAGCAAATGACAGATGGCCCCAGTGGGGGTGGGGTGGGGGGAGGGGACAGTGTGGGAAAAAATATTGAAATAGGCTAAAAGGTGGAGATAAAACAATGAATGGGAATAAATTTAAAAAAAATAATAATAATAAAAATAGGTGGGAAAAATGTATATATATATATAAAGTAAAAAATAAATATTTGAAAAAAGGGGATCAAAAAGGGGTGAGGATGGAAGAGAGAGTTCACGATCTGAAGTTGTTGAACTCAATGTTAAGTCCAGAAGGCTGTAAAGTGCCTAATCGGAAGATGAGGTGCTGTTCCTCCAGTTTGCGTGGGGCTTCACTGGAATATTGCAGCAGGCCAAGGGTGGACATGTGGGCATAAGAGCAGGGTGGTGTGTGCAAACGACAGTAAAGTCTGGGTCATGCTTGCGGACAGACCGAAGGTGGATATTTTGATGTTTGGTTGTAAACTGAGGTGATGGGGTAGTTTATGAGGTTGATCTCCCAGGTGATGTCTGACTAATTCCATGGATTGTCGCTAGTGCGAGGTCACAGCATACCCATAGACCTGCGATCACTGGGCCTTTAGTCGCCAAGATGGAGAACAGCCTGGGCACCCAGGAGGATTGATTGTACTTGCACTCCAGGACTATGGATCCCACACATGGAATTAGTGAACTGTTGTACACTGAAAGTTTCACAGTAATAGGTTTTGGCAGGCCTTCCATGTCTGTGAATACATCTTTTACAATCCACAGAGGTAGTATGTTAGGACTTGCCCCTGTGTCAATCTTAGCCAATAACGAGTAGTTGCCAACTTTCTGAGAACAGATAAATTAAATCTTGACAAACACTTCAGAAACAGTGATGGCACCTAAGTTTTCCATGAGGTTGACGGTATGAAAAATGTGTTTGCCACTCTTCATCTCATTGTGCATATCATCATCCTTTTCTGGTTTATCAGTCGCCTCATGTCCATGTTTCTGATGGGATACCGGATGGTTATTCCTCTTGCCTGAAGGTATCCATTGTGTATGGTCTGTTTGGATCAGTACACAGCTCTTTATAGCAGCATCAGTCTATGTTCTAGAGCACTGCAGCCACCAATGGCCTTTTCTGCCACATGCCTTACAGAATTGCTGGAAGGCTGGGCATTTCCTTGGTACATACAAAAGACCAGACCTTCCACATGTTTTTGTTAGATTTAGGTGTTTTAGTGAGTGTGTGAACAATTGGAGTTGTGGCTTAGGACCTATAAGCTTTCTCGACCTAAGAGGATCACTTCATACTTATGTCCATCCTTAAGTAGCTCTTCAATGAGACATGCTTTGAGCTTGCTAGCAGATCTTTCTGGAATGCTTCAATGCAATCATCAACTCAACAATTCTGTCTGCTAGCTCTGAGTTTGAAAAATCACAGCACGCACCCTTTTCTTTGCATCTGTTGATGAATGGTCTCTGGATTCTGCTGGCTTTTGTCAAAATGTCATGAACTCTAATCGATGAATATGGAAGTTTAACCGAATTCTGAACCGGTCTTTTAATGTACTCCATATCTTTTGAGGATCCTTTAGCTCTTTCTGCTGTTAACCCTGATGTGCTCAGCCTGTGTCGACCTTCATTCCAAATTGCCGAGTACATTTTTATGGCTTGCTTGTCCGGTTCAGACACACCTGAATCAAGAAACCATAGCTCTGTGTAAGCATTTTGAATTTAGGATAAAAGCAAAAAACTGCGGATGCTGGAAATCCAAAACAAAAACAAAAATATCTGGAAAAACTCAGCAGGTCTGGCAGCATCTGTGGAGAGGAGCACAGTTAACGTTTCGAGTCCGAATGATCCTTCAACAGAACTAAGTAAAAATAGAAGAGAGGTGAAATATAAGCTGGTTTAAGGGGTGGGGGGGGTGGGACAGGTAGAGCTGGATAGAGGGCCAGTGATAGGTGGAGATAACCAAAAGATGTTACAGACAAAAGAACAAAGAGGTGTTGAAGGTGGTGATATTATCTAAGGAATGTGCTAATTAAGGGTAGAAAGCAGGACAAGCAAGGTACAGATAGCCCTAGTGGGGGTGGGGTGGGGTGAAGGAATCGAAAAAGGCTAAAAGGTAGAGATAACACAATGGATGGAAATACATTTAAAAATAATGGAAATAGGTGGGAAAAGAAAAATCTATATAAATTATTGAAAAAAAAAAGGGGGGAATCGGAAAGGGGGTGGGGATGGAGGAGAGAGTTCATGATCTAAAATTGTTGAACTCAATATTCAGACCGGAAGGCTGTAAAGTGCCTAGTCGAAAGATGAGGTGCTGTTCCTCCAGTTTGCGTTGAGCTTCACTGGAACAATGCAGCAGGCCAAGGACGGACATGTGGGCATGAGAGCAGGGTGGTGTGTTGAAATGGCAAGCGACAGGGAGGTCTGGGTAATGCTTGCGGACAGACCGAAGGTGTTCTGCAAAGTGGTCACCCAGTCTGCGTTTGGTCTCTCCAATGTAAAGGAAACCGCATTGGGAGCAACGAATGCAGTAGACTAAACTGAGGGAAGTGCAAGTGAAATGCTGCTTCACTTGAAAGGAGTGTTTGGGCCCTTGGACGGTGAGGAGAGGGTAAGTAAAGGGGCAGGTGTTACACCTTCTGCAACCGCATGGGAAGGTGCCGTGGGAGGGGGTCTTGCTTGGCAGAGTTGGCTTGTACTTTCTGCCATTAGGTAGCCCTGTAGGTGACTTCATGTCATCCTTAAGAGGTGTGGCTCGGAGTGACAATAAGGCAAGGTTGAGGTCTTCTTTTGTCTTTCAGCGCTTGATAAGGGTCCTGTTGATCATCTGAACATGGTTTTCCATGAAATCATGTAACCTTGAGTAATGCTGTGATGAGGTTATGATGTTGAAACCATACACTTCAGGCAATTTCTTAAACTCTCTAAAGGTTCCAATATTGCATATTACGCTTTCAGGAATTGCTTGTTCAGCAAACAGAACTTGTGCTGCTGTGGTGATTATTGTAGTTCTACCTTTCTGATGAATGGGAACTTTGATTAATAGTCTGCTATTACAAGATTTTTCTTGTAAACCTGCTCCAGTGGACAATGATCACTCTCCACTATGAACTTTCCCCCATAAAGGTATGTATGGAATCTCTCGCATCCAGACACCACTGCCAAAAGTTCTCTTTTTATGTTGTTATATCTGGTCTCAGCTGATTTTAGAGCCTTGGACGCCAATGTTATCAGCTTTCCCTCTTGCACCAGGGCCACTCCCAGTATTAATGTAGCAGCATCTACTTGTAGAGTAACAGCTTTCTCTCTGTTTTGATATGACAGACTTTTCTCTTGGCATACTACCTCTCTGAATTTGCTGAAACTCCTCCCGAGTGACTCTGACCATTGGTACTCAGCATTATCTCTCATCCTCAATCACTACGCTTGTGGAAAGGCTGTGAGGATCTCTTAGATGTTATTGTTCATTGTGAAATGGAACAGCTGATCAACAAGATCAACATCCTGGACCGTATGTTCACCAACAATGCAAGTTCATTCACGAGAATGTTTGTAGAACCAGAGATGATGTAATCATTGTATCAGGCCTGCCATCTCTTAGGAAAACATCAAGAGGAAAATTTTCATTTGGAAAAAGCTGACAAGGAAGGAATAAAAAAAATCTTCAAAATTATAGCAATTTTTACAATGAAATTAAATTAATAAAGTAAGTGCTAGAAAATTGGGACAAACTGCAAAATGCCTTGACCTTGACCTAGCCATGGATAAAAATGCACCATCCAAGTTTTCATCCAACAGGAGAAACATTTCATGGTTCCGCAGAGAACACTAGGCTATGCAGGAAGAAACCGCATCTTTACAACAAAGCTTTGAAGCCTGGGGATGAGGAGGACTGGAAGGAATTCAAAACCTGCCAGAGGAAAGTAAAGAAAGCCCTCATCAAAGCCAGGAAAGATTATTTTTCAGAGTACCTTACAACCTCTGTTAAGAAGAATCCTAAGAACATTTGGTCATTCGTTAAGAAAATCAGAAAAGAAGAAGTGGGCGTTCCTGGTATCAAAATAGACAATAGGGTTACATGTGATTCTAAGGGTAAAGCAGAAGCACAAAGTGATCAACTTTCCAGGGTATTTACCAGAGAAGATTTAACATACATACCTAGCTTAGATAGTGACCACTTACCAACATACTAAACCTCATTTTAAGTAAAGAGGGTGTTTTGAAATTATTACAACTAATAAATCCAGCTAAAGCTCCAGATCCAGATTAAATCCCTCCCTGGATTTTAAAGTTAGCAGCTGTGTGGTCATTTCATTGCAGTATTTAAGCCAGATGGATTTTGATAAACCTCTCCACAAAGCACCATCTGGCTCCAATATTGACCAATTGTTTTGAAGAGCCAATCAACACCAGCTACTCATCAGACCAGTGGAGACAAGCTACCGTCTGTGGTACATTCTGAAAAGGGGATAAAAGTCAGCCAGAAAATTAGAGACTAGTATCTCTCACTAGTGTCATTTGCAAATTACTTGAACAAATCGTTCATTCTCATGTCATGAAAAACTTTGAAGGTCACAATATCTGGGAAGATAGCATGGTTTTTGGTTGAAAAGATCTACCAAAACACAGTTTTTGCAGATTGTTGATGACCTAGCTTCAAGTGTCAGAAGAGGTGAAACTACTCAAATGGCAATGCTAGATTTATCAAAAGCCTTTGACAAAGTTCTTAATGAAAAACTCTTATCTAAACTTTGATACTAAACATACTATGGAGTCTTGGGGGACATTATTAAATTGGATCCAGCACTTCCTTACCAACAGAAGACAAAAAAGTGGTATATGATGGGAAACATTCTCTCCTAGAGATTTCCTCTCTGGAGTGCCCCAGGGAACTGTGCTGGGACCATTCATCTTCTTGACATACACAAACCACCATCCCAACAAGTTAAAAAACAGGCTGTGAATACTTGCAGATGATTGTGTGGTTTATGCATCAGGGAAAACTCGACATCATATCAATTCACTGAAAAATGATCTTCTGGAATTGTAAAAATGGCAGAATCAATGGAAAATGGTATTCAATGCCAAAAAATGCTATATCATGTGTGCTACCAACAAAAAGGATCCACCAAAAATAGTTTTAACATCTGTAATCAAATTCTTCAGCAGGTAGATACACAACCATACCTGGGGGTTCATTTTAAAGACAATTGTCATGCCCAGTACTGATATGTAAAATTCTGAACTCCAAGCTAATTTTACATTTTGAAATACTTGACATAAGGCTGGAAAAGATGGCTGCCCAAGGTCAACTGAATGCTTCTGTGGATTTGAACTGCTCCCCTGTAATAAGACGGAACCAAAGAATATTTCAGGCTCATGTGAGCCAATGTCCTTCCCTGAAACCAATCAAATGGGTATTATCTGATTTGAATGGGCCATTCTAAAACAAAGGCACTGGGCGGAATTTTCCATGCACGCTGGCAGCGGGCATAATAGGTGGTGGGCGCGGACAATATAGTGCAATCGGGTTAACGACGTCGGCAAGGCAGGTCATGATCATCTGCTTAGCCAGCTGATGGCAGGCTGCATTTACCGCCAACGGGAGCTCATTGTAATACATCACATCTCATTAAAAGGCCATCCTGCCAGGCTCTGGATCCCTGCCGGATTGTCCATCCATGTTGGTGGGAAAGCACGTTGACGTGCTTCAGAACAGCACACAAGCGACGTGCACTTGGCGGCCTTCACTTTGGGGAAACTAAGTTGAATGAACAGTATCGTTTCCACAGCTCGCCAGGGTTGCCTGTTGCTCTGCAGGCTTCAAGGGTGCCAAGGGGCCTGGGTGAAGTGCCTCCCTGCCACAGGGGTGACTGTTTTTGGGGAGGGGTGGGGGTGGTGTCTGGTGGCAACAGCTGCCTGGCCCCGGGGGTGACTGTACTCGGGGTGGGGGTGTCCGGGGCAATTGCTGTCCTGGTGTTGGATCATGTGTACAAGCAGTCGAGGGGGCAGGGTAGGTGAGGGAAGAGGCGACGCAATAGGGGCACCTGTATCAACTGACCATTCCTCTGCAACTGAGACTGTTCAGGCGCAGCCACGGTGATGTGTTTGGGGTCGGGCTCCTAGCCTGCCGGCCCACACAAGCAACGCAGAGGCCCCCAATGTGTCACCAAGCCCTTCAGACCTTACTTGCCACCCCCACTCCCCGGCACCACCCTGGCACAGACTGCAAGTCTGCGACCACTTTATTGGACCGCAGAGCAGTTGGACTGCACAAGTTGTACAATCTCCTCACCAACGCTGGCCATGTAGCAGTCACTGCTGGAGGCGCTCACAAGCCCCTTGCAATCTCAGCATCCCAGTTTGGACCAATGCCCCCATGTCGCAGGTTGACAGGGCAGCCATGCAGAGCGCCCATCTGTGGCCATCCGAGGGGTGGCCAGCACTTCCCGAGAAGCGTTAAGAGGTGGTCACACAGGGCCAGGGAAGGATGCTAAATACACCCATGCTAACCATGTCTCTCACTCTCTCTCTTGCAGCAGGAGGACCACCTCATGGATCCTGGTGACCTAGCTGTATGCCTGTTAGTCTACAGAGAGCAGAGAAGATGGAGGAGAGAGCGGCTGAGGTTCCTGGCCGCGCAAAGGCAGGAGCAGCAACCTCAGGAAGAAAGGGCTGCTGAAGCTCCCGCACACACTGCCCAAAGCGACAGCGAGCTGTGGCTGGTCGGCGCCTAGCGACACCCAGGGTCTATAGACACCGCCTGTTATTCCTGCAGATGACTGAGAACCAGTGCCGCTGAAGACTGCGCATGTTTAGGGACCTGGTAGCCCACATCTGCCACTTATTGCAGGATTTGGCGCCAAGGGGACATGGAGGGCAGCCACTGCCAGTGGCTGTGAAAGTGGTGCTCAATTTCTATGCTAGTGGCTCCTTTCAGGGCTCCACAGGTGACCTTTGTGGGATCTCATAAGTCAGTACCCACAAAGGCATCCATGAGATCATGGATGCCATCTTCGAGGGCACACAACTTTGTGCATTTCACCTGGGACCAGGACATCCAGGATGCAAAGGCCATTGGATTCACCCAGGTCTCGGGATTCCCACAGGTGCAGGGTGTGATCAACTGCAGCCATGTGGTGCTCAGGTATTCGTCGCTACATACGGCGGACTACATCAACTGCAAGGGCTTCCACTCACTGAACGTGCAGCTGGTATGCGACCACCAGAAGCACATCTTGCAGGTATGCACACGGTTTCCAGGGAGTGTGCACGACACCTACATCCTCAGCCGCTCACAGATCCCTGCAGTCTTCCAGGGTCCACAGAGGCAGCAGGGTTGTCTCCTTGGGGACAAGGGATACCTGCAGAGGCCGTGGCTGATGACACCCATACAGCGGCCTCAGACTGCAGCAGAGCGACGGTATAATGAGGCTCATGCAGCAGCTCGCAACTTGGTGGAGCAGACCATTGGGATGCTGAAGATGCAATTCCGGTGCCGAACCAGTCTGGCGGTGCCCCGCAATATAGTCCACAGAGGACGTTATACATCATCATCATCTGCTGCGTCCTTTACAACCTGATGAGATGAGCTGGCTGGGGAGGAGATGGAGGAGCTGGAGGTATCCTTGGATGAGGAGGACGGCAGTGGGGATGAGGGTGAGGAGGTCCTCAGTGGTGACAATGACAGGGATGAGGCTCACGCACTGGCTAGACAAGGCAGACATGCTCGGGAGGTCCTCAGCTGCCAGATTTGTGGAAGATGATGACAACATGCAGGTGTCCCCATAGATCCTCACATCACAGTCGTGAACGTTTGACTCCAGTATGGCTTATGGCAATGCAAATACCCTCTGTGATAATGCTCCTGTCATGGAGACGCTGTGGAGGCCCTAATAGTCACTCGATCGTTGGAGGATAATGACAACATGCAGTGAGGACACTCCATGAATCTTCACAAAGCCTCTGAGAATGTCTGATTCCTGTCTGGCTGAGGGCAGCTCACTTGCGCTCCATGATCAGGGCCATCTCAAAGAGACACAACCAGAACACTGCTCATCAGAACAAGGAGCCACAGGCAGGGAGACATTCTTAGGAGTCTATTGACAATAGTGAACAGTATGTGCAAGTGATTAACACCCATGCCCAGGCTGTGCAACTACTTTTTCTTAACAGCCCTAACCCTGCCACTACGTCTTGGCACTTCCTGGACATCCACAGCGGAGGTGGAGGCAGCTTGCTGACTCTGACGCCCTGTCTGTGATGATTTTGGCGGGTGCCCTCTGGAGGGCTAAGACTTGGAGGTCCCCGGCCTGCTTTCAGGGTTCTGCTGTCTACACTGACATCCTCCTCGGCCTGTGAAGCTGGATCTGTGGAGGTCACAGGAAGAGGAGATTCGGATGGGCCAGACTCTCCCGGAGGCACCTGAGTGGATGACCCTGGGATGTGCACATGCTGATCCTCCTCCCTATGGGTGCCTGAGGGCCCCTGGCTGACTCCATGAGGGGAAGAAGTAGCTGGAGTGAGATCAAGCTGCCTGGCACCCCTCTCATGCACACAACATTGGAGGCCAACTATGGCATCAGCAATGGAGTTAAGCTCGCATAGCAGTGCAGGAGCGATATCCTGGATCAAGGTCTCCGTGACGGCCACCATCCTACCAGTGTTGAGCTTGGTGCGTTGCAATGCCGGCGCTATCACCTCAGCCTGGCAATGGACGGACTACTCCATCGCGTCTTGCAATCTGAGGAGTGCAGTGGACATCCCTTCCTGATGTTCCCAAGCTTGCCTTTGCAGCTGCAGCAACTGTGACATGACAGAGTCCAGAGGCTCGTTACTTGAGTTGGACTCAACAGGTTCCTGGCCTCCAGCAGCCATCTGAATGCCAGGTAGCTGGGAAGTCCCTGCTGCTGCCTGCTGTGGGTCAGACTGTGCACTGTGCTCACCAGAATGAGATCCTGTGCCCACTCTAGAGCTAGGTCCCACCAAGGTGTGTGTCTCTGCGCTGGTGGAGGGTGTGGGTGAGCGCTGTGACAGAAATTCGAGGAGGGTGCCTTCAGATTCCCCTTTGGAGGTTTCTTTGGGACTTGATTGGAGGCTCTGGGTCGTGGACTCTGTCGGCTGTTTGGAAGATGCGCCTGCAAAAGCAAGGAGAGATAATTAGTGCCCGGCAGTGGCCTGTGAAAGAGGACACATCACTCAAGGTATGGTTGTCTAATGGATGTTGCACTGCTGGGTCCTCACTTGGTAGAGCAGCACCAACCTCACTGTCAGCACCAAAAAAAACGGTGAAGCATACTTAGGCCATTAAGACAAAATCAAAATTCATATAATTTTGACACTCAAAACATATCTTGTGTTAATTGCCATACCAGTAAACATGTAAACAAAACATGGCACAACAGAAGATCATCTATGAACAGTTCCTCTTGTGCTCATGGTGCTTTAAACTTACACTTCCGAGTGCTATATCTTGGTGCCACCCCACCTCGCTGACACAGGCATTGGAGACAGCCTGCTGACTCTGCTCTCCTGTTGGCCTTGATGACCTTGGTGGTCATCCTCTGGCCAGTGCAACCTGTGCTGGCCCCGCCTGGGAGGGAGTGGCCAGTGCACCGGCTGGCATCTCCCCAATCATCACAGCCTCATTAGATGCCATGGTCACTGGCAGAGGGGCGGAGGAGCTGCTGCCATCATCTGGAGCATCCTGAGATGAGCCCTGAGAAGACAAGCAGGTCTTGTGCCAACATGAGGTCGCTCTGGACCTCCCTGCTCGCCATTGATGGACTGGCACCTAGCTGGGATACTGGGTGCATCATCCATCTCCCACACTGGCACTGACCACCTGAGGTCAGTGCCTGTGTGAGGGCTTGCAAGTCCCAGTACAACCCCAGGAACCCCTGATTCTGTCCCTGGTTCTGCCTCTCCATGAGAGTCGCCACTCTCTCAATGGAGGATGCAGTGTGCTTGGCGCTGAGGGTCAACTCAATGCTTGTGCTCTGCATGGACTCCCCCACAACAGACACCGTGGTGCACATACCCTCATAGATCTCCGCCAGATCCTCCCACACATCCCGCTGGACACCCAGCATCTGCCGCCTAATGGGTGACTCCAGAGGCTCTCCACTTCCGGCGCCCTGGGAACTTTCTGCCCCCGCCTGCTCCTCAAGCGAGTATGAAGACCTCACCGCTGTGCTCCGACATTCTAGCTGCCGATCTAACACCCACCGAGGTGCTGGTATCTGCGTTCGTGCCTGGTTCAGAGAGCGGGTGTGACGCAGGTGCACCTAAAGCCTGATGGTCCCCTGGCGTCCGAGGCAGCTCTTCAGGGTCCTGCGATTGAGTGCCTGCTGGCGAATCTAAGTGCGAACAACGACATGTCATTAGTATTAGTCATTACACTGTCACTGTGCGTGCCAGGAACCCTGGTGAGACAATGGAAATCTGCATCACGGTGCCATCATCTTTCAATGATCAATGGGGACTCCAGTTTTGATGCTCCCATTAATGATGAGACTACACAAGAATGTATGCAAAATCCGACACTCTCACCTCTGTGCACTGCACTCTTACCTTTGTCAGAGACCCCTGCCTCTCCATGACTGGATGACTGAGGGTGGCGGCTCTCTAACTCCAAAGCGTCATCTTCAAACCTTGTCATGATTAGGAGGTTTGGGAGGGCCGCCGCCTGTCTGTGACGTCTCTATGGCTCGTCTTCTCCTGAAAGGACAGGGGAGCATTGATTAGTCCAATCTCTACCTGTAGTGCCATTGCAGCCTGGTCAACCCCACCTGAGGAACACCTTGCAGGGTACATCCTAGTCACGGCCCTCAACCTATAAGGCACTCAGGCCAAACAGCCAAGGTTCACCCTCTTGGCCAGCTCCAATATCATTGATAGTTGGCTCAGACTCTAAGACCCCTGAGCTCCATGGGGTAGTGGCCAGCCCTTAACACTTCTGCATTGATCTATGCCAACACAGTGCTCACCCTTGCTGAGTGCAGCAGGTCGTTGAACCTTTTACAGCACTGCACCCATGTGCGCTTCACAACATTGTAGCTGCCACCTCCTCCCAAGCTTTTTTGGTCTGATGCAGTAGCCTCCTCCTGCCATGCCTGGGAACGAGGGTGTGCCGCCTGACAACCACCTCCTCCACGAGGCGCTCTTCTGAAAAATGGGGCGACCAAGTGCCAACCCAAACTGCCCTCCCACCTGACGTCTTGAGCCGCTGTTGAGGCCATTGCTCCAGTCTCCAAACCACAGAGTGATTCTCCCCTGGCAGCCTTCAGGGAGCTGCCTCTGCTGATTGTAAAATGCCCATTGGGTCGCCATTGGACTCGGCACCCGATAGGCCTCCTCCCAGCCCTTCCCGACCATTGGGAAGATGTGTTTCATGCTGGGCGGGCCTTAATTGTCCAGCCAGTGCGAAATCACAGTCATGGGCCGAATGCAGTTGGGGGCCTGTTTCTCAACTGCTCCCAGGTCCGCCGATCGTGCACACCCACCAAGGGAAAAATTCAGGCCCCAGTTTATTTGTTGTTGCATTTAATTTGGTTAAGGGTGGGAGAATAAATAACCTTTATTTTTAAACTCCAAAACTTACTACAGAATGATTTAATTGGAATACACACTTTAAGGGTAAGAAAAAACACGATTCTTTCTATGCAAAACATACTGATCATGAGCAGGAAGAGAACATATAAATTCTGTCCATGACACAATCTTCAATGGGGGTCCTATATTCAACATTAACACCCAAAGCAAACAGGGCTCTTGGATTTCTGAGGGTGGATCTTTGGTATTGCAAAAAAATTCAGAGTAATGGCCTAGCAAACAGCTGTTCGTCCAATCCTGGGGCAGGTAAGTTGTGTGTGGGATTCTTACATGGTTACAGATATAAATAAGATTGAAGTGATCCAAAGACATGTTACATGATTCTGCACGAATCAATATGGGAAATACGCCAGTGTCACTTCCTTGATGAAATATTTGGAAAAGAATCACTACAGCAAAGGTGGGAGAAAAATAGATTGACCATGTTCTATAAAATATGGAATGGACTGGTGGAAATTGACAGAAACAAGTAACTAGTGCCCTCCAGCAATAACAAAATACAAGGTAGCCATCCACGCAAACTGCAAAGACCATTTTTTTCAAGACAGTGTATCAACAATCTTTCTCCCAAGGGCAATCCCACCATGGAACAAGCTGCCAAAGGAAATAGTCACAGCTCCATCACTTGAAATCTTCAAGACCCTATCTTTAGATTATTTCCATTTAAAAGTTTTCATTATCAGTACTACCATTTCAGTGGGTCATATCTGGTTTAGCTGGCACTACTTATATAAATGTTGGCGGAATAGGGATATTAGTCTACGATGTCGGCATAATTAAAGCAGAAGTATCAGCTCTCGTAGGTTTGCTGTGTGTTCTGACATGAGAGGTATGAAAGAACTCGTGTATTGGATCAAGCCAAGGAAACTTTCTAGCTCTTTCTTTTCTCTTGGAGGTTCCATCTCAGAGATGGCTTTGACCTTTTTTAGGACTCAGCTTGACTCTGTCAGATGTGTACATCATCCTGAAGAATTGGAATTCTGGTACCTTCACAGTGCATTTTCTCTGTTTAGCTTGATCCCAAATTCCTTGATTCTCTCCATGGTTTCATATAGATGGTAGCCATGGTCTTTTTCATCTGCATCACTGACCTGGATATCATTAGCTGTGCCGACTGCTCCTTTGCATCCCTTACATGTTTCATCTACTTTCTGCTGGAAAACATCATGGCATTAAGGCCAAAAGTTGACGCAGGAATTTGTACTGTCCAAAGGGTGAACAGAAGAAACAGGAGCAGGAATAGACCATATGGCCCATCAAGCCTGCTCTGCCATTCAATATGATCATGACTGATCTTGGTCTTCAATTCCATTTTCCCGCCTGTTCCCCATTTCCCTTAATCACCTGTGAGATGAAAAATCTGCCTGTTCCAACCTTAAAGGTATTCAATGATAGAGCATCCAGAGTCCTCTGGGGTAGAGAATTCAAAAGACTCACAACCCTTTGAGTGAAGCAATTTCTCCTCATCTCAGTCCTAAATGATCGGCCCCTTATCCTAAGACTGTGGCCCTGTGTTTTAGACCCCCCAACTAGTAGAAAAGTCTCTCAGCATCTACCCTATCAAACCCCCTCAGAATTTTGTAGATTTCAATGAGAAGTCCAGACAACATAAGCCCAATTTACTTAGCCTTTCAACATAGGACAACTCCCTCATCCAGGGACCAATTTAGTGAACTTTAGCTGTACTGCCTCCAATGCAAGTATACCCTTTCTTAAATGTGGAGACCAAGCTACACACTATTCCAGATGCGGTCTCACCAAAACCCTGAACAACTGTAGCAAGACTTATTTGTTCTTGTACTCCAATCCCCTTGCAATAAAGGCCAACATGCCATTTGCCTCCCTAATTGCTTCCTGCACAAGCATGTTAACTTTCTGTGTTCCATGTACAAGCACACCCAAGTTCCTTTGAACATCAACACTTACAAGTTTCATCTTCTTTTCTATTCTTATGACCAAAATGAATAACTTCACACTTCCCTACAATATACTCTATCTGCCCTCTTCTTGCCCAACCACTTAACCCGCCTATATCTCTTTACAGCTTCTGTGTCCTCCTCAAAGCTTATCTTACCACCTAGCTTGGTATTATCAGCAAACCTTAATGCATTACTCTCTGTCACTTCACTTAAGTCATTAATATAGGTTGTAAAGAGCTAAGGCCCCAGCACTGATCCTTACGGCACTCCACTATTCACTGCCTGCCAACTTGAAAACACCCCATTTATGCTCATTCTGTGCTGTCTATCCATTAACCAATCCTCTATCTATGCTAAAATATAACTCCCAAATCCATGGTCCCTTATCTTGCCTATTACCATTTTGTGTGGCATTTTATCGAATGCCTTTTGGAAATCCAAGTATGCTACATCTACTCTCTTCCATTTATCTCCCCTACTAGCTACATCCTCAAAAATCTCTAATAAATTTGTCAAACAGAATTTCCCTTTAGTAAAACCATGTTGACTTGTTCTAATCATACTATGCTTTTCTAAGTGCATTGTTAAGACTTCCTTAATAATAGACTCTAGCATTTTCCCAACAACTGATGTTAGGCTAATTGGCCTGTAGCTCTCTGTTCTCTCTGTCCCTCCTTTCTTGAAAAGTAGTGTAACAGTTGCCAACTTCCAATCTAGTGGGACTGTTCCCGCATCTAAGGAATTTTGGAAAATCATAGCCAGCACATCCATCATCTCTGCAGCTATCTCTTTCAGAACCCCAGGGTGTAGACCATCAGGTCCCAGGGATCTGTTAGGTTTTAGTCCCTTGTTATGACCCATGTAGCTGGTAAAGCCGAATTATTTTAAAAATCCCAGAGGGAAATTTTAAAGAACTGTCATAATCAATAATTTTAAATGTTTGCAATGCGACTCTAAACTCAGGAATCAGACCATCAGTTCTCGAGGTTTTACATTAAACTAAATGAAACATTTTATTAATTTACACAGGTTAAAATATATATACACATGGCTACAAATTACTACTATCATAACTTTTAACAAATTCCCAAACTAATCTCCATTAAGGCAACAGCAACCCACAGACTTAACCAGACACCAGGCAAAGCATTTTCACCTTAAAAATTCAAAATGAGGTTCTTTCCACTGTGGAGCCAGTTGGAGGCTTGCAGCTGCCTTTTGCTCTTACATTACCTCTGCCTGCACACCCCAAAACTGCGGAAGCTATACCTACCACCACTGGTTAAGTTCAAATTCTCATTGTATCAACAACCTCTTTGAACTTCACCTTTTAACAATGAAACCCCATACATTGTACCAATTTTATAAGCAATATAAACATATTACTTGGTAGCTGCTAGAAAGGCATCAAGTTTTCACCCTACTTCTTGAATATTCTATTCAAAAACTGCAAATACACACTATCTCTCTCACATATCAAAACTAGTACATATCAAAGCAGTCAGATTAGCTGGTTTTAATCCAATTAAGACATACCCGCAGATTAAACCTCTACTTTAAAAGAAAAATATTTTCCAAAATATTATATAGCTTCATGACACCCTCAAGTTTTGCTAATACTTTTTCGCTGTTGATATTAATTCTCTTAATTTCCGCACCTTTTAGCGCCTAAATTACCATTTATTTCTTATATGAAACTTGCGTCTTCTACTGTGAAAACAGACACAAATTATTTGTTCAATGCCTCTGCTATTTCCTCATTCCCCATGTTAATTTATCCTGTCTCTGCTTCTAGGAGCCAATAATTACTTGAGCTATTCTCTTCTTCTTGCATACTTATAAAAAGCTCTTACAATCTGTTTTTATGCTCTTGGCTAGTTTACTCTCAGATTCTATTTTTCCCTTTGTATCAACTTTTTGGTGGTCCTCTGCTGGTGTCTAAAACACTCCCAATCCTTAGACTTGCTACTGGTTTTTGCAACATTGTAAGCCTCTTTTAATCTAACAATATACTTAACTTCCTGATGGATGGGTCTTTCTTGTTGAACTCTTTTTTTAATGAAATCTATTTTTATTGAAGATTTTGAACTGTTTCTTTAAATTTTTCCCCCAGTCAATTTATCTCCATATCTTTTAGTCCATTTATCCGCTTAACCTTAACCAGTTCACCCATTATACCTATGTTTAAGTTTAAGCTTCTTGTTTATGATTGGAATATGTCACTTTCAAACTTAACATGGAATTCATTGGTATTATGATCATTATTTCTCAGAGGTGAGTTGAATGTTGCCAACAGTGAGGATTCCTCGTCATGCTTCATGCTCCAGATAACCATTTCTGGCTCCGTGCTTGCTAAAACCTTTTGTTCCTGCCAGTGCTGGTGTGATCTCTTCCAGTGTTGGAGTAGGACAGTGATTTCTCTTTATTGCTTGATTAAGATCTTGGGAATCCAGGCAAAATTATGGCTATGCATCTCACAATGAATGGAGTTTTCACAGCCCTGTATGCTCTGTGACTCTAGTCATCACTTTATTTTTTTTCTATCTCTTGGAGTTCTCTTTCAAGTTTTCATTTTAGTTCTATTGGTACTTTGTGTGGGGATGAATCGTTGGTTTCCTCTCTGGGTCAATGGTGATGTGATACTCAAAATCTTCAAAACATCCAACCGCCTTACCATGTATCATTCTGGATACATTTGGACTAGATCTTTCTTGCTTCTGATTGGAGGGCACTTTTCAATGGATGTGCTACCTCCAGCCTTCAGTGATCTCTCCTTCATCTCATGGTTCACTGAAATCAGCAACAGCTCTTCACAACTGCAGGATAGCAGGACTATCTGTTTCAGTAGAACCAACGGTTAACAATTTTTCCTTTGGTGAGGATTTTCTGGCCCCGTTGTGGCGGGAACTACCAAGGGAGGTTTGGTGGCCCAGCCAAAAGTCCATTGATTATTAGCAGGACCAGATGATCCCAGCTGTGGGTGAAGGCAGAAAATCCCATCCATTGTGTGTTCCTTTCATTTGGATTGTTCCTATCAAATCTCAATTCCACCATGCCATCAGCATAACATTGCTCAGTTTCAGAGCTTCTTTCTTTGGGTAACCATTTTCTTTCAAATTTTCAGGAAAGATCTTCTGGAGTAGTCTGCAAACAGGATGATGTTACTTTATGCTTCGGTATCAAGGTTCAACTTCAGATTTATGGTTGTGGGTTTATTTACCATCCTCTTCTTGATCTGAATGGTTGAATGAATTTCTTTTCTCAGGGAACTGTCGCAATTTGACATTTCAAGATTTCAAACAGTCTGATTTAGTCTTAGACAGATCTTTCTCAAAAGAAAAGGATTCAATTCCCTCAATATCAAGCTAGTTTGCATTTACAGGTGCCACACCGTGCAGTTCTTTTCCAGTTTCCTGGCAGCAGTCATCATGATTCATTCACCCTGTACCAGGACTCTGTGCTGCATTTGTTCCAATCAGGCCATCAGGTGCAGGCTGGATACTGAATGAAAGTATCCTTGGGAACATGGTTCATGATTCTTGTCAGGAACACACAACCAGAGAGGTAGCCTACAACCAGAACCATATCTCCATCAGAAATAGGATCAAGCAGACCATCAATATGCTCAAGCAATGTTTCATCTACCTGGATCAGCCAAGTGGAGTTCTGTCATACAGCCCTGGGGCTGAATCTTTGGCTTGGCAAGCAGACCCTGCCCCTGCTCACCGAGGTGTAAAATGACACGGGGGTGACATTGGGCGTGCGTCCCAATGTCACCGCGCGTCATTTAGGTTTTCAGTTCGGCAGGCGCTTGGCTGACACAGCTGCGTGCCTGCCGAACTGCCAAAGGCCTGTTAAGGCCATTAATTAACTAATTAAGCCTATTGAGAAAGCTGCCCATCAACCTTAAGATTGGACGGGCAGGAGAAGAGCCCAGGCAGCCTTCGCATTTTTCATGGAACCTCATCCACGGGCGGGATGAAGTTTCATGAAGGGTTTATAAATTAAATAAATTTTTTCATTAAAGTTCATTGACATGTCCCAGCTCATGTGACACTGTAACATGAAGGGACATGTCTTAATTTTTTTTTTCTTTATAATAATTTTTGGAACTTAAACTAATCTCCCTGAGGCAGCTCTGTGCCTCAGGGAGATTTCTGCGCTCTTTCACATGCATGCAGGGAAGCCCCCCCCCACCCGCACAGGGGGCGCTCAGCGCTTCTGGGCATGCGTCATGCTGGGCGGGCCTTAACTGGCTTGCCCACGTAAAATGGTGGCATGGACCTGATCGGGGGCGCCGATCGGGTCTGCGCCTGCCCCCACACAAACCCCCCACCCCCCCCCCTCCGATGGGGGGAAAATCCTACCCCTGACGTTGTATTCAAAGTTCATGATTATGTGCTTTTTTTAATGCGTTCATGGGATGTGGGCGTTGCTGGCTAGGCCAGCATTTATTTCCCATCCCTAATTGCCCATGAGAAGATGGTCGTGAGCTGCCTTCTTGGACCACTGCAGTCCATGTGGTGAACATATACCCACAGTGCTGTTAGGGAGAGAGTTCCAGGATATCTTTGACTTCCTCCTGCATAGCTTTCCTTCTTACCACCTAGCCAGTGCGATGTGCAGGAAGAGGGGGCAAAAGAGGCAAAAGAAGAGGAGGATTAGCATGTGGAACATTAACACCAGTATCTCTCGTTTCTAGAACTCTCAGAAAGCAACTCATCCAGAAGTATCTCACGTGAACCAGTCTTCCCAACTTCAATACATTAACAGTCACACAGTCAATTGAATTTTTTTTCATACTACAAGCATTTTCTTTTTATACCCCATAGATTGATTCCTGGCACACGAGTGGATTTGTGACATCAAATCAATAAAGTGTCAGCTTGACTCAGCTGCTAGCATGTTCATCTCAGAGTTAAAAGATTGTAGTTTCAAACTGTACTACAGCAATTGAGCACAAAACCTAAGCTGTCAGTCATTGCAATACAGAGGCAATGCTAGAATGACAGAGATGTTGTCCTTTCAAATGAGGCAAAAAATGGAGGCCCTGTTTTCCTGAACTCAAAGATCCCTTAGGAGTATTCACAGCCAGGGAGTTCTTCCAGTGTGCTGCTCAACAATGGCCAGATCTCCCAGTCAGTGGCAAGGCTGAGGTGTACCAGGGCTTGAGTTGTAGGAGATTGGGGGGAGGTGGAGGTTGAGGCTGGTGTGGGGGTGGGAGAAAGGGTTGTGTGTGTGGGCGTGGTGGGGTAGGGATTTGGGGTGGGGAGGTGATTGCTGTGCGATTTTGCTTTTAAATACATTTTGTATAAGAAAAAAGGCCTTTGCAATAGAGCTTCCGCTGTAAATCACTTCCAACCCTGGTCCTACACCTGTGATTAACCTGGACTAAATTTATGGGCATGTTCTGGACATCTATCCTAATTCTCCGACAGCAGAGTCAATTCCATGCATTGTAGGAGGTATCCATTGAACTATCCGGGCAGCATATCTCTGCCCATCGGAAGTATCAAATTCATGTAGAAGTACCACATGTGCAAACATCGCAACTTCTTTTTTGTCCCAAAACTCAACAGCGGTGAATGTCTCAACGTTAGCAGTTATTCAGAGTGGAAGAACTGAGCCATTACTTCCTCAACCAAATCCCCAATCAAAATAAATTTATTGGACCTTCATCTCATTCTGTTTGTGGGATCATGTGCCTAAAATGGCTTCTGAATTTGCCTGCAAAGTAATCCATTGTGTAATTATCGCTTTCAAACATTTCTGAGAGACGTTATCAGATGTTTCATAAATACTAGCCTGCTTCTTTTCTTTGCAAAATTTCACAGATAGCTCTAAAAAAAGCAGTTTTGGGGATTCTTATTTCTTATTAAATAGGGAATTTAAAAACTTTGTAGTAGTTTGATTAATGTGGGTACAAGTTGATGCAAATGCTGTTGATGAATTGCATCAACCAAATTGCTTCTAAAAATACAATTATATAAATATTCTATATACTATAGAGTTGTCAATATTTTCTTTACACCCAGAGATATGGCCAAACTCATATTTCATGACAAATTGCGGAGAAAAATATTGGTAGCCAGGAACAGCTGGTTAGTAATTATTGTCACTGTGTTAAGAAAGCATTCTCCTGAGTTTACCTTAACTTAGCATAGACAAGGAGTTGTTCAAGATTTATTCTATTGCTTGCCCAGGCTACACATTCTGATGTGAAATAAACCTAGGGCAGAATTTTCTGGATGGCGGGGGGGTCCGGGGGGAAGCGGGAGCGAGCGCGGGTAGGACGTGGACCTGATCGCTGCTCGCAATTGGGTCCGTGTCGCCATTTTATACAGACAGGCCAATTAAGGCCCGCCCAGCGTACTTCATGACTCCCGTGCACAGCAGGAGTGGGCAGGTGGTGGCGGGCACGCTCAGCCTGCCGGGTCAAATGGTGACCCAGC